>NC_090933.1:600491647-601129465 GCF_040938575.1 Ambystoma mexicanum
GCATGATTACTTTATCGTTTCATACATGTTTCTCTTATCACTTCAGTTACATTGTCACTTTTAAGTATTTGCATATCGTTTCAGTATGGATTGGTATATGTTCTTTATGACATATCTCTGCCCTCATCAGATTTTACTCAGCGCTCCATGATGTCCAATGGTGCGTGCTGACATCCTTCCATACGGCATCCTTCCACACTTTCAGTGCAAGGGTACATTCGATATGGTTGTCTGAGTGCATATCGTCTCTCTAATCCCTAAATGCTGTATAGGCATAACACCTGGAGTCTCACATAGGGCCCTTCTCCTGCTGTTCCAGTATCATGGCTGTGAGGGGGCGGGAGTTAGGGAAAATGCATCCAACTGCTCCTCCACACCGTTAATAAAAAGGCAAAACAATGTAGGGGCCAATACACATCCTTGATGGACTCCCATCTGAATTGCAACACTCTTAGTTACCCTCCCATTAGCACTCCATCTTACTACAGCCTAATTTCCCAGATCTATACTTTGCATGGCTCTGAGAAGGGCTTGGGGTATCCCCATATCTCTTAAGGTTTTCCATAACGTCACCCTGGGGACCTTTTCAAAAGCTGTATTTAGATCAATAATGTTACATAAAGTCTCATTTTTCTCAGTGTTACATACTTGCCACTTAATAGGTCCAACCTAAGGCATTGGTTAATTTTACTAATATCTGTCCGAAAACCCACCCTGTAGGTAGTGTAGAATATCCTGTTCTTCCACCCAGGCCTCCAGGTGTACCAATAGCACCTTTGCAAATATCTTTCCTCCTGAGTCCAATAGAGATATTGGACGGTCATTTCCAGGTTCCTCTCTACCGCCCTTTTCATATATTGCCACTATTTTGGTCTGGGGACAGTACTCGTCACCAGAGCCATGTTAAAGATCTCTGTGAGCTATAGGGCCCAAATCAAGGGTTGTGATTTATAAAATTTGACTGGGATCTTATCCGGGCCTGGGGCATGTCCTGCTTTTTTATTATTGAGGGCAGCAGATGCTTCTACAAGCATGAAACTAAGTGGGACTAAGTCTCCCACGCTATCAATAATGACTTAATGGCCAGTATCCACAAATACTCTAGATTCTGCATATAATAATGAGAAGTGGGAGAACCAAGCTGATTCCGGGATGATTGTCCCGAGAGGATAGCTCACTGGCAAAGTGCTTGCCTTGGAAATAAGACGACACGAAGCAACACAGATTTGATCCCCAGGTCCGTGCTTAGAAACCTCTGGGTATTAAGCGCGTTATAAATAGCCAACAAAGACATATTCCTGTAACACTGCCTCAATGCCCCCGGGCTGTGTGAGTGCTTTAAAACTAAAACCAAATAAATAAATAAATAATTAAATGAATACATAAATAAATACGCTGTATTTGTTGTTGTCCTTCACTACTTCCCAAACCTACCAGGCTCCAAAATCTTTTTGAGTCTTTGAGAGAAATATCATAATTGAGACGAGCGTTCCAAGTGTCTCTACAATATTCCTCCTTTTTTTCATTCACCAGCATTTTATAGATGAAATGGGCTATTATGACTGCTTCCCTCCCCCTCTGGAGACATTTTTGACACTTTTATACAAGATCTCCTTTACCTTCCTGCAATCTTTGTAGAACCAGGCATTTTGTTTTAGTGTATACTTTTAAATCAACCTAGCATTTGTCGTGAAAATAGGTCTTACATTGTTCACAAGTTTTCTGTGTGGCTCTAGTACATCTAGAGGAGCCCTGTCATTGCCAAGCAAAGTACTTTCTATTATAGGGAGTATAGAATCGTAGATTATTGTCACTTTCTCAGTTTAATTAATTTTTGCCCACTTGACAGTTTTCCTGACATTGCAAGATAACCTCAATACTACGCTATCCCATGCTTTATTTGCCCCCACCATGCCAAAGATTTGAGAAGCAACCCTCAGAGTCAACGGACGGTGGTTGCTCTCCACCCTGTCTAGCACTGCAAATTTATTATCTGTGACCACATTTAGAGTTTGACCGTAATGTACAATGGAGATCCGAGGGCCTTTCATACAAATGTTTAAGGACAAAAAAATGCTTACAATTTGAATCACATTTTTCTTTGCCACCTTGGGGGGACTGCATTACGGCTCATCATGTGCCATTGAATATCTTCCTCTCTGCAGATACCATTAGTCAGTCACAAGGGCATGTATTGGACATTAAAATCCCCTGTGATCAGCACCTTCAGAATATTAGAGCATTTCATCCTCCAGGCATTGGTTCTATCCTTAAGATGATCAAATAATTTGAGTTCTTTGTCAACACCTAGTTTGTTATATATATTAATTCATAATATTTCAGATCCATCTCCGCCATTCAGATCGAGTTTAAGTAGCTCATTGCATCTGTTGTCAATTTGGCGTACTCCTACATCTACAGAAGCTTTAATCCAAATTAAAAGATCCCTACTGAGTCTCCCTTGCCTTCCTTTAACTTCTGCTATTTCAAAAGTCGTGTAACCTTGCAAGCGGTTTGCCACTAGGGCCCAGGTCTCCTGGAGACGAATAATTGTAAACCCTCTAATAAAATCGATCCACTGGCTGTCCATCACGTTTCTTACCAGCCCTGTTAAGTTCTACGATAAGATCTGTACCACAGGCTCCCCCAGGTCGCCCTGGTCACCACCCTGGAGGGCCAGCGGTTGATTGTGACACACAGCACATCATGCCATAGCCCCTCTTCCTATGTGACTCGTCCAGGGGGTCCCTCTTCCATTTAGCATGTTTCCCATATGTGTCACAGGCCTTGGCAGAACCTTAGCTTGGGTGTTTCCCCTGCAATCACTGAACTGTTGTGGCCCGGGTGGATATCTGTGTACTTTACGGGGCGTTGTATGAATATTCAACTTCAGTCGCTGACTCAGCAACTACAGCTTTCAAAACAATTTGGGACCCTTCTGGTGGATAAGCCTGTAGCTCTATTGATAGGAGCACCTGCGCAAGTTCCTCCGCAGTCAGGATCACCTGAATATAGTCCTCGGTTCTGTCAGGCATTTCTTTCCAAAGGCATCTAACAATATCGTTTTGGATGATTTAGAGGCAACCTTTTTAGAGCCATATCCAGTGTAGTGTTTTATTGATTAGAGCCTCTTGATTTTCAAATGAACTCAACATCAGTCTTGGTACATTATACATTACTACGAAACTGTCGGTGGGCTGGTATTCTGTATGCCTCATTGTTGCAACTGGGCCACCACGATAATCCTCCTGTTGGTCTTCATGGTTTATACATCGCCTCCTCGAACAATGCTTGGGGGTGCAGCTACTGTGGTCCTATTAGTTGTGTATTGTCCATTTTGGCCAGGCATAGTACTGACCTCCTCATGTCTTTTGATTGCATACAAAATCGGCTTAGCCCACCTCATCTTGTCTATTGGCTTCACAGGCTCACCATTCTGGCCCTCCTGTTCCTGTCTACATTTTACTTCCTCTGAAGTCCTGTTGGCACAGTTGCCTACCCCTTTGCCCATGCCAGGCGATTTCAACTCAGCATTAGCCAATGGAATAATTCTGCCTAGCTTTGCATAGACATCCCTCATGTCTTTCTTTAGTTCAATAATGTTAGCTTTTAGCTGTTGTACTAGTTCACTGAGACTTCACAGTTCCCTCAGGGAATTGGTGCTACTCTGTGAGTCACTAGCAATGCTATTCAGGCATATTTTAGCTTTCTGAGATTTGTATGTTCCCTTATTCCTATTGATACCCCTGCGCTTTTTTCTATGGGCAGGTACCTGGCAGCAAGAATCTGGTATTACGCCATGTTTTAGTCTTCAGGTATACCCCCTCCTTCGACAGAAACACCCTCAGGGTTTTGACATAGCTCCAAATCTTCTAACAGTGAGAAACTGTTTAGGGTAGGTTATCAAGGGGGAAATTACTATCTGATCCCCAAGGTTGTTTCAAAGTCAATCAGAGGTTTAATATTTGGAGGGATTTCCAGTGGTGCCCCCTTGACTACCGTTTCCATGCAATACTCTATTACACAGGGCATGCTGCTAGACTCCTTGTTAATGCTCCTCACTGGCAAAAGGTAGCTTTTTTTCTCTTCTTGATCCCGCCTTGTCTGGGTCCCATACACATTTAGGGCTTCTTTTAGTAGCCCAATTGACTTCCCTTTAGCTTGATCTCCACCTACCCCTGGTAGAATCAACCTATCATTAGTTACCTCAGTGTTATCTACTGAGTTAACCTCCAGATTCATGTCAGATACACTACAATTTGAGTTTGTATCTCTCTTAACCAAGTTATTTCCGCCGCCCTCAATATCAACTACAAGATCCTTGATCTCAGTAATCAGAACATTGACCTCATTTATACATTGAAGCATTTCAAATAGTTTACCTTTTTGCGGGAGTGCATCAGACGATTCTTTCTTTTTAGACATTATTTGATTACACTCAATTAGATCAAATGTATAATGGGCTCAGTTATTACCAAACAGCAATCAACAATCATAAAATACACCAATGTAAAACAAAAAAACTTTCCACTAGGTAATAAATTGCACGCAAGGAATAATAAACCTTCAGGCTGTGTCTAGACATTGTTAGTGATCAAAGAAAAGGGAACATGCGATGAAATATGCACACATTATTTGGTTGTTCTGGTATATGTTTGCCATAAATTGTGTTTGTGATGTGGAGGAATAAAAGGCAAATGGAACAATGGACATTTGCACATCATTTTGAAAAGAAGATGGTGTGTGGAATTCATTTACTTCTGCATGCGTCCTTCTCCTAACTGCCTCTTCAAAAGCAAAGGACCGGGATGTGAAGAATTAACCTAACATAGTAAGTTGAAGCCTTCACTGTTTGCAGTAGATGTCGGCAGACCATTTTCACCAAGATCAAGCTGACAGATTGTTGGTCATGGAGCCGTAAATGGCCAGGATCTCAGGGAAATTTGTGTCTTTTTCAAATGCTGCAAAATGCAGGACCTTTTAAGGACTTTTTAAGAGGGAGAAGGAACAGAATTTTGATTTGACTATAAGTACATATGGAAGGGAGTTTATATTGTAGTTCAATGGAGTTACTGAGGAGGGGAAGTTTGTTCAGACGAGGCATTCATTTTCCTAAGGACTTTAATTATATGAATAGGCGTGGTGGGTTTGGAAGTTGAAACACAGATATCAATTTAAAACTGGTCTGCTTACTGAAGTTATATTAGATTGGATTGTCTTGGAAGAACACGACTATGATTTCTGCCAATACCTGTAATGCAAGGGTGTCAGTGGAATTTTAGGAGTGTTTTTCAAATTTATAGAGATGTATTTTTGGAGAAATGCTTTCTTTTTTCATCTCATGGTGTCGTAATATCCATAGGCATGTCTCAGGCATTTCAGTTAATTTCCCCCATCTTGCATCTTTCACCTTTATCAATCACATATTTGCTTCGGCAAGACAATCTTGTGTCAAACCATTTATTTGTGCTTTTCCGATTTAGTTTCAATAGGAAACCTGAATGTTGGTTGCAGAAAGAATATGAATACATCTTAACCAGTGTCAATTGCTCTGGGAAATCCTTAACACCATTCTTATTCAGCCTGCCATGTCATATTACCATATGCAATGATTCTACCAGGCTTAGTCCTGCAGCCTGAACTGCTAGGTTGCACGCCTTTTGAATGACACCACAAGCAACCCCACAAATGCTTTTTCCTCTTTAGGTGCCATTAGTGCAGTGTGTAGTTTGGGTCACTAGGCACAGCAGGCTTAGAACCTGGGCATACCATCCCACTCAGGGTGAGTTAAGCACAACTGAAGGTTGATAGTTATAAGGTTATGAATGTATCTTAACCACTGGCAGTTACTCTGGGAAACCCTCCAGACCATAATTGTTTAGCCCGCTAAGCCATTACAAAAGGGGAACGACCACATACAACTCACCTGTAGCCCATCCTTAACTGCTAGGCCACATCCCTTGTGCATAGATTGAAATTGAACCCCAGACATGTTTTGGTCTCATGATGATGGTCTGCTAGGTTGCCCAGAACAAGCACATTGTTTTTTGATTCATTCAATACCTTCCATCCATCACTCTTCATATTTATTTCTTTAATTAATTTATAGCATTTGTTATACGCCCAAACCCAGAGGTATCACAGTGTAGGTTACATAGGGAGCTTGTCTGGTTATAAAATGTGTTACAATACAGGCAGTAATTAGTTGCAAAGTTAGTTACAATACAGGAAGTACATTTTGGGGTACAAGCTTAGTTACAATACAGGCAGGACATTTCAGGGTACAGTGACATCAGTGTGCTCAATGTGGCGTGAGGGGGCTACTGCTGATTAAAATGTGTTAAAGAGCCTGGTTTTAATAAGTCTCTTAAGGCGTTGGTGATAGGGCTCATTTCTGATATGTATAAGAAGGAAGTTCCAGATCGTAGGTGTAGCTACTGGGAAGGTGTCACCCCCGACCATAGAGCTTTTGAAACTCAGGACAAATAGGTGTGTGCTGGAGACTGATCTGAGGGATCTGGTTGAATGTTTTTGGGAGACACAATTTTTGAAGCATTAAGGGGCATCATTAGTGATACATTTGTGTGTGATGATCAGAGTCTTTAACAGGATTCTACCTTGGATGGGTGGCCAGTAAACTTCTCTCCTAATGTTTGAGACATGATCATTCCTTTTTATTCCAAAGGCTGCCTGAAGGGCTTTGTTTTGTAGTAGATGCAATTTTGCCAGGTTGGCCTTGCGGTTCCTTATGGGAGCATATCGCAATAATCTAGTTTGGATACTATGAGGGCTCGAGCAAGGGTAAGGCAGTTTTGTGGGTTGAGAAATTGTCAGCTGAGCACAATGAGTTTGGCTGTGTAGGCCGTAGTGGAGGAGAGGGCACAAATGTGTTTGGTCATAGTAAAGTTGATGTCTAGAAAAACGCACAGTGTTTTAACCTGTTTGTGTACTGGGATGGAGGTGCCATCAATGGTTATGACTGAGTAGTCAGGGTGAAGTGTTTTTATTTGGGTGGGGGACCTACAATGAGGATCTAAGTTTTCTTGGCATTGAGACACAGGCTGTTAGTGGCCACCCAGTTTTGAATGATGGCATAGATTTGGTTGATGGAGGCGGAGTCCTGTTCATAGTCACCCGTGATGGGGATGAAGATCTGTGTATCATCTGCAAAGTTGGTATAATTGACTCCCATGGTGTCCAGGGCTATGAATAAGTGTTTGGTATATGTGAGGTATAAAGTGGGAGATAGGCAGGAGCCTTGGTGGGACCCTTAGGGGTATTGGGATACGGTTGGCAGCCTCATCACTGATGGAGACTCTCAAGGTGCGTTCCGATAGGAATGACTTGACCCATAGGGTGGCATCTCCAGAAAAATGTAAGTTTTCTGAAAGAGACCTACAGAGCTTGTCATGGTCTACCAAATCAAATACAGCAGACAAATCACGTAAGAGGAGGATGCACAATTTCCCAGAGTCTCTTATGATGTCCATCTGGATTTTAAGATCAAGTAAGGCTGTTTTTGTGGTTTGTTTAGGCCGGAAACCAGATTGTCTGGCTCCTAACAGGTGGTTGCATTGGGTGAAAGCTATTTTGTAGACTATTTTCAATGGGAAGGGCACCATAGTAATGGGTCCGTAGTTAGTGGATATAGCGGGGTCCACAGAAGGTTTCTTAGAAAGTGGGGTTACCCAGGCTTCTTTGATACTGGCGGGGACGGAGTTGGTGGTGAAGGAGGCATTAATAAAGTTGGTAATGATGAGTACTAAGGTGGGGGCACAAAGTTTGATTAAACATGCAGGGAAGCTATCACCTTTACACAACTGGAACGTTTCAGCATAGAGATTTGGTTCAGAACCTGGTATTGGGAAACAGTGGTGAATTTGAATTGTGGAGCTGTTTTCCCAGTGCCGGCGTCAGGCGCAAGGGAGGGCGTACTTTTACCAGCCAGTGATTTTCTTTTCACTAGTATTTTTTCTTGTAGTGTAATGATTTTAGAAGTTAGAGCATTCTGGATAGTGTTGCACCAAGCCTTGCTTGAGTTCATGGGGATAGTGGAAGGGAGGGGGCTTCCAATTATCTAAGTGTAATAGGTATTGGATGAGGTGTTTTTATGTGGGTATTCAGGGAATTCTCTTTGTGGGCTATCACCGCTGATTTGTAAGTTTTATTGGCTACCAACAGTGAGTTTGTTGTGGCAGTGGTCGGAGTCTTTTTATGTAGGGGGTCTAGCGCTCTTTTATTACGTCGAAGGACAGTGAGCTTCATTGAACGAAAAGTTTGTTAGTTTAGCATTGCAGGGTATTTTAGATGTAAGCGGGGCAACTACGTCATTGGTCGGATTCAAGCAGTTATACTAGATTGTGGAGATACTATCAGGGCCAGTATTTGATGTTGGGCAGGTTGTGAGGGGATCAGCCAGGATTGTAGTGATATTTGCTGTGGTAAGTTTGTGGGTGTTTCTCACCGAGATAGGGCAAGCAATGGGTTGAAGTGCTCCCTTAGTTTTAGAGGTCAGTATGTCAAAACCTATTAGGTAATGATCTGACCAAGTGATTTCGGTGATGGATTCTAGCGATAGGTTTACATTCAATGTCAAGATCCAATCCCGGATTCTACCTTTGGAATGGGTGGAGGAGTTAACAATTTGCATACAATGCATCTCTTGGAGGGCCGTTGAGAATGTGCTAGCTTTATGATCCAATTTGTCATTATATCCAAGATTGATGTCACCTAGGATAATGAATTTAGTATTAGGCTTGAGGTGGGGGGTGATGAGTAGAGGGATGTCTGATTCGGGCTGGTTGGCATTATTCGGCGATCTGCAGATGATGAGCAAGTTTGTTGTAGTTTTAGTTTCAGTTGAGAGTTTAAGTAGAAGGAGTTTGTGTCCTGCCACTGGGTCTAGTGGGCAGGATCTGAACTGTAGTGTGGATTTGGTTGTGACGGCTACTCATAGTTGGTTGTAATGGTTATAATGCCTACTCATAGTTGTGATAGTCAGTCCGAGTGGGACCTGTAGGCCCAGACATGGGGACTGAGCCTGCGTACCATGTCAGCCAGGCTACACTTCACTGATGACAGCCAATGTTGCCATAACATGTTTGTTGTTGCTTGTTATTTCATGCACAAGGCAAGTGACCTTGCAGTTCCGGCCAGACTGTCCTTATAGGGTGGGCTTGTGTTTAACTTTTCCCTTCTGAAAAAGCATGCCAGGCTGAAAAGGGGTGGTCTGCAAGGTTCCATAGATCAATGCCAGTGGTTTCTGAATAATTTAATACTATACTGTCATCATTCAACAGTGATGATTTTCAGTTTACTGCAAATCATAGTACCCAAGACATCAGGACTGAAACAGGGCTGGTATCTTGAGCAAATTTGAGACGTTTCTATTTGATGTTGTCATAAAGAGAGGAGCATGTGGTGGATGCAACACACTTTGATATCTGATAGGTTCAGGTGAACAAAGAAAGGGCCATTCAGGGTGTGGCATCTACGTGAGTGCTATTGATGGCCACAGATTAAGATTTGGTGTGTCACAGTAGTCAAAGAAAAGAACATGTGCTAATTTCCAAATATGCTACCTCAAATGTTAATGTTTCCCATAATTAGAACATTATCTAAGATAGCCTGGAGACTCAGGATGAAATCACCCCAGGTTGGGTTGGTGAGGTAAAGGGGATGATTCTCCCAGCCTTTGAGAATCTGTTCTGGAGAGAGGAGGTTGCCCCTATAGTAATGTAGCTCTCTGGGAACCAAGCGAAGTTAAGCCAAGCTTTAATATTAAGAACAAGCCCATTAAAGCTCATGTATACAAATAATAATAACCAAAACTAACATAGCACGACTATTATGAATTATGATCAACCTAGCAAAGTCATATTTCATGCTGACATAAACTTACATTTAAAATAGTTCATTAAGTGTTATAAAAATCAGCTCAATCACAGATGGGCGTGGTGGAGTAAGGAGTCAGACAAAGGGGTAGCATGTTTCAACAACACTTTATTTTAGAAATAAAGAAAATAACCTACCTCTCCCTATTTCTAAAGTGTTATCCCCACCTAAACAAATATCAACTTGTGTGCTCGTCATAAGGAAGTTTGTCGAAATGAAAAAAAGTGTCCGTACTCTGCCTAAAAACCTACTCTAACCCTACCACTAATCTTCAAATGGGTTAAGCATCGAAATTAAACTAATACCAGTAGAATTACTTTCTTTCCTGGTGAACTGGCTCTGTCTTTATCTCTTTGTAAACAATCATTTGCTCTAGCTTCTGATTCAACAACGAAAGTCCAGTCACAAGACTGACTCCCTTCTCCTGACCCACCTTGCCTATCCTTGAGGGATGTTGTGGGATATTCTTTGGCAGTAGTCCTCAGAGGTCTCTTTACTTCTTCCCAAAGGCTTCTGAAAATTGCTTTACAATTCCAGCAGTTCTCCCCTGCATTATCACGTTATGACAATTACTTCCTGACAGCGCTTGTTGTCTAATATGTGTAGTGTGGGTTTTGCATTGAGTACACAATGCATGCCATGGAATGTAGCTGGGTAGCCTGGAACCTTACAGTGCCTGAGGGTTCTAGGATTGACAGTTAAACACACACGATGGGAGATGTAACTGGAGAGGATGTTTATACCTTGTCTCCTACCTCCCTTTCATAACTGGCCCTGTAACATAGTAAAGACTACTTCCTTTTGTACCTACCTGTGTCCAGCGTGATTCCTGATTACCTGTGCCTGCTACCTGAACCCAGACACTACAATACCCTCTTCCATCCTGCTTGGATTATCACTGTGATGAGGGAGATTTCTTCTGATGCACTCTTGATTCTTGGCTCTCTGAGTATCACTATTGAGATGAGGGAGATTACTCCAGAGGTTCTCTTGACTCTTGATTCTCTGGGTATCACTACCCTGATGAGGGAAATTACCCCCAAAGAATTCTTGACTTTTGGTTCTCTGGGTATCACTACTGTGATGAGGGAGATTACTTCTGAGGCTTTCTTGACTTTAGGTTCTCTGGATATTACTACCGTGACGAGGGAGATTACTCCTGAGGCTTTCTTTACTCTTGGTTCTCTGGGTATATCTACTGTGATGAGGCAGATTACTCCTGAGGCTTTCTTGACTTTGGATTCTCTGAGTGTCACTACTGTGGTTAGGGCGATTACTACTGAGGCTCTCCTGACTCTGTATTCTCTGGGTGTCACTACTGTGACAAGGACGATCATTCCTGAAGATTTCTTGACTTAAGATTCTCTGGGTGTCACTACTGTGACAATGGAGATTACTCCCAAGGCTTCCTTGACTCTTGAGCTGCCTCAAACCCCTACTGGGTCTCCCTCTGTTCCCTTTACCTGTAACGTGTTGGGACTGCATAGCCAGTTGTTCCTGGGGTAATGGGTTTACTTGCATTGCTTCAGACGTTCCTGCTTCCTTCACTCCACTCCCTGCTTCGTCCTTGCAGCTCTGCGGAGACATGGGCCACAAGGCTCCAGTGTAGTTGCAGGACCACACGGTTCACCTCCCTGAGGTCACACCACAGCTGGCGTCTCTCTCCTTCCAATGGTCAGCAGCCTTGCTTCCTCTACAGTGCTCCATCAACTCTCCTTGGATGTCCCTGCCTGTCATAGGGGATCAGCGCTCATGCAGCTTCACGTTCCCAGGTTTGTACTTCCTGGGAGGGGCTGGCTTGAAGCCAGCTTCTCCATCTGTTACGCAGTCCTTCCTTGCTCTTTATTTCCTGTAGCTTGGTTCTCCACAGTGTAAGGTTAAAGTCCGTCTTCACTGTTCCCAAACCAAATCTCATGCTTCTTTGGGGCCAACTCTTCTCAGTACCATGGAAACCTGGTTTTTTTCAGCATGTTTCTTTGGCTCTTCTTCATCTGAGTTATATGACTTTGCAGATCAAAGACTGAAGAGACATTACCATAACAGACAGTAGTGTTATCTGGGATTTCATACAGGGACTTGGTCCCAAGGTCAAAGGGGTTAAGCCTTCATGGAACGTAAATCCTTATCCCCATGAGGGGAGTCTCTCCTTGTAAGGTTCTGCTTTTCGCCATGCATAAGGAGACTATTCGATAGCAGAATCACCTCATTAGCCTCATAGGGAAAGCCTCCCCCATGGAGAGACGTGACAAGATCCCATGAATCGTCACATAGCATACCAATAAAAATAGTATAAAGCATATAAAAGATTTGTCACTGTAAATATTTCTTGCATCTCCACCATGCGGCATGCCTTGAGTAAATAGTTTGAAGCAGCATAAACAACTATATATTAGCCAATGCTTATTTACAAATTACTAAAATATCATTCACTAAACTTCTTCTTGGCAAATTAATGTTAGGAACCAACAACCTTTTCATCACAGTTCTATAAAGTGGGAAGAGAAATACAAATGGGCTTTCACTTTGTAATTGCAGAGGGCACACTGTGCATTTCACAGGGTTACTATCTCGCAAAGCACAGGTGGAAGTTGGGAGCGTTAAATGTTAAGGCAAAATTGAATATAGAGAACATATGTCTGCAGGTGCCCAATATAGTTCCAATGCAGTTCTAATGAAGACATTTTCTGCTAGATCAAGTATTTAACAAAGCTGGAAAAAATTCATGTCCATGAGATGAAAGATCTCAGATCTCATATGTTTAAGTGGTGAGATATCCCGATCTTGAACTCCGTCAGTCACTGAGGTTAAAACTGAGGTTAGTCAGAATAACTTTAATATGGGTGAACCATTTCCTTCATCTCTCTCCCCCCATTCTTGGTTACATTTCATTCTGACTCGTGTATAATTTAAATCCTAATATTTATGGAGCCTGAGCCAAAACAAAATTGCCTTAAGCCCGGCTCAGATGGTGTAGACTTAAGGCCTGCTTCTATCAATAGGATCATGAATAGTATGCTTATAGGGAGGCTATAAAGTTTATTTAAAAAAACATTTGAAATCATTGGCAATTTTTTCAACAAACCATACCCCTATTATTTACTCCCATACAGCTCCTCAGTGTGTGCGTAGGCCTTATATACATTGATAGCCAATGCAGTCCCCTTCCCTAACTACCGGTTCGAGATTGGATGTGCCAGAACTGTGCTTCAAAAATAAGTAAGAGTTTATCAATATAAAGCCAAACACTTGATGCAAGCTGGGGTCTTCAATATGGGATAGGGAGGTTTCATCTCAGGTGATTTGGTCGAAGCCAAATCCATCAGATTTTTTCAGCCAAATTAGGCTTCTCATTTATGTGGGGGTGGGCAAGGGTAATAATTAAGGTGGGGGGCAAGGAGGGCCTGCAGGCTGTATCCCCCACATATATTTTCAGCAACATTGATTAAAAGAAAAAAGAAATCAATGGGTTTGGATACGACCAAATCTCCTTGATGAAATCACATAGAACCTTTGAAACAATACCAGCATCCACAACAAATGGAAATATCTTCCTATCAATGATTATGGGCATCATTTTTTGAGGTAAGTATCTCAAGGGCCAAATGGTTAATATATATAAAAAAAAGAGTAAGGGGGGAACTACACAACCATGGAAAACTCCTGTGATAATAGGAAATGAGTAACTAAACTTGCACCTCAGACTCCGTTTTACCACTGCTGTATTGTCGCTGTATAATCACTTAATGGCTTCAAGCAAAACGATTGGTACACAAAGGTATAAGAGCACTTCCCATAAGTTGGTCCTACTGACACTGTCAAAAAGCTGTTTTAAAATCAATGAAAACAACAGAACCACCGTCCACACCCTCGCAGGTGTACCCGTGCTTTGCGCAGTACTTCCTATTTCAATCCTAGTTTGAAGTTTATTTAATGAAGTAAACCAATGCTTCTTTGTAGACAATATTGCTAGTCTTTCCTGTAGTAGCTAGTGGATACAAATTGTCTTTGTTTCCAACTCTGGAGAAAGACACATAAAGATGACCATGAGAAAAGTATGAATCCCTTAAATCGGTTCTAGCTACTTTGAGTTTGGAGTGTTGAGTCGAGGCAGCAGCAACCTCAACATAAGTGCCACATGTTTAGGGCTGGAGAGTGTAAGCTTGAAGTGCCGTACTTGTATGTGTAAGCTTCGTATAGTTGCAATGACATACATTCATCAACTTCCATGGGAAATTAAGTTACTGTAATTTTCATGACAGATTTGCCACAATGTGACATAATTGTGGCCACTATTGAAGAGACATGCACCGTTTCCTGTCATCCGCATTACTACAAAAGCATTCTATTGTGTCACACACATGACTTCAAAAGTAAGTGCCGCTAATATCAGCTAGAATGCCGATAGTGTGGAAAGTTTAGGAACAATGAACTGCTGAAGTTTTCATGAGCTGCTGAACTTTAGGAAAAATGAACGTAGAACTACGGGAGAACTACAGTGCGAAGGGCCATGTGGCAGGGGTAAGCATTGCAGACAGCTTTTAAAAGAAGAGAAAAGGGTATATTTTATACTTGTAACATCCTGAAGGGCAGGCAATCCCACTCTCTGGATTGGGGAATTACAACACGTTTTTAACCGAAAGACAAAAATCCAGAGGATGCAATTTACAAAAGTAAAAAATGTATTAAATTAATTATGTTGAACAAATCAAGAATAAATCAAAGAGCAACAATTTAATGAAGGAAAATCACAACCAATTACTTGTTAAATCCACACTAGGAATAATACACCAATCTGAACAAGCATATCCATGTATGCATTCATTCATCCAATTCACAGACATAAAAAGTATTTTTGAATATCATTGCGATTAATAACAATTGCTCTTCTCTCCCTGGAGTCGATATTAATATATTTTCATGATCCCATTTCCAGGCTTTTGAAACAAGACGGACCAGTTTCGACATATTGACGGCAACTTAGCCACGTCTTCATCAGGGAACACACGATAGTCCTAAAACATGAATATATAAAATAGATCATAATCCTGCATAGAGCATATTTACTAAAAGCATATATACCACATGGACACCATTTGTCAATCTTAATCCATGTGCTCAGGAATATCTAGTACATTAGAAGAGTGTCTGAGAAAACCTAAGGTGCCAGAGAAACCAAGCCCCACAGAGCAATCACAAAGCTGACCGCAGACCCACCACCACATCCCATTGTTAAAGCTCACAGGCCTATTTGAAGAGAAAAGCTGAAGAAAACGTTTATTTACCTAGCATCGGGGGCTTCCGTATTGGCTTTTTGCATTATCTTAAAAAATGGTATTTAGAATTGTAGTATTGTTTTAAGGACTCACAATAAATTCTGACTTGCCAGCATATATGTTTTCAATTTACACGTCAGCCATGACTGCTGCTCCTAACTCACACTGAATGTCCAAACAGTGCAATCATTGTAAAATTCACACAGGGGCGGTTGGAGATGTTCCAGGTCACATTTTTGAAATAATAAAACAGCAAAGCTTGTTTTAGTTGACTTAATAAATGTCAATTATGTTTTATTGATTGGCTTATTATGGCCCACTCTGTTACAGGCCACGCAATTTAAATTGTTACCTAGCGGCGCCGCCATAGAGTGTAGCGCTCATCATTCATTGTATTTAAGCGCTCACTAAAGTTATGTACGGCGGCACTCAATATTCAATCATTGTAAATGCACGTGGTGATCTGGACAAGAGAATTACAATAAAGGACATGCCTAAGAGTGTCATACGTGGCTGTCCTCGATATTCAACGAATAAAAACAATCGTTGTAATTTGGACAACAAAGTTACAGCAGCTCAGTGGTGGCACAAGTGTTTACAGCAAAATGCCATCTATTCGGTGGGGGCACAACTCGAAACTGCAAGGTTTAACAACAGGACTTTTTATAATTCATAAACACCACTTACCCATTACTGTGGGCGACCCATATAATTTCAACGCTCCTTTCTGCCCCCCCCTGCCCCTCCCCCTCCCGGTTCTAACTATATTTGCAGCGTCTAGTCCATGTTATTAAAGACCATCCTCTCACGTGGACATGTGGGTCATATGACCGAGTATTGAGTCACGTCATCGTGTCTATTCGGCATTTGAAAGAAGGCAATACTTTTGAAGACATCCTCCAAATATTATGGTGGGCGTGTTGGTATAGGCAAATCCACAACATACAGTAATGAACATAGTAGTGTTACACAGGCAATTCACATGCACAAAGCTAAACCCCTGATCATTTTAAGAAAATGCGTGTTATAATTCTCAATGCCTCATGTGTTAATGTATATCATGTGTATGATTGTCAATCATGATGTACTGCCTGAACAATACCTCATGTATTAATGTGTACACTACCAGGGCAATGCACGTGCAGAATGCAAACCATTGCTCATTACGAAAGCTGCATATTGTTTATACCAGTGCCTCATCTGTCATATATATATCTATCTGTACACTACAGGTTGTAGTTGCGGTAAAAAAAGGGGGGGGGGAAGTGTTCTAATGTCTAAGTCTCATCTACCCATGTAACAATGTGTATACTACCAGTGCAATGCACATGCAGAGCGCAAACCATTTCTGATTACGAAAGCTGCGTATTGTTATTCACAGTGCCTCATCTGTCCATATAACATACTTTGTACTGCAGTTTGTATTTGTGGTAAAAAAGAGTGTTCTAATGCCTAAGTCTCATGTACCCATGTTACAATCTTAGCCATTTCATCTTTCACCAAGGTACATCCAGAAGGGATAAGTTTGATTGTCAAAGACGTTCTATACTCATATTGTACCACAGGATATTGATGGTTCTGAGGAAACCACTTGACTGGGCTGCCAAATACCACATTTAGCCTACACTCCATGGTGTGGTGGCTGGACAAAGTTATGTTCTAAATTTCCATTCTTCCATGTAGTTTAAACCTCTCTCAAAGGTTTTGAGGTTAAACATCCAAAGCTGTTCTTTGTAATTGAATGTTTGTGTTTCTTGGGCCACAGTTGTCTCTTGGATTTTATCCACACAGGACCACCTCTAATCCTCTAGTTTGTGTTCTATTTCCAGAAAATGAATAACCAAGGTGTCGTTCAAAGTCCTTGTGCGATAATTCTTAGGTGGACCTCTCTTGATGTCCTGCCAATATAGATCTTTTTGCATGGACATAAGACAGCATACACCGCATTCTTACTTTTACAGGTAGTCAGAGCATGTAGTTGCCACACTTTGCCCTCATGTTCAAAAGATTGTATTTTAATTTAATATCGACATGCTACACATGGGGTACAAGGGTGGTGTCCAATCACATGGGTGTGATGGACATTGAGAGTGGTTGCTCGTCTGACAGGTAGACGGCATGCCTTTGTAAGCTTCTGTTTTAAGTTTTAACTTTTTTTTAAGGCAAACAAAGGTTTATCCATCTTGAATCCTATTGTGCCCAGCACTCTCCAGTTTTTTTAGGATTGTTCCCTGGATTGCCTTACTATGTTGAGAAAAAGTGGTTGATCAAACCAACCGGTCTATAGAGGTGGCATTAGTTTTAGGCAGAAGCAAGCTGTCTCAATCTGCAAATCTCACCCTTTTCCTGCAATGTCAAACCAATTTTTTAGGGTATCACCGATAAACCAATCGTGTCTGTAGTATATCTGCATATAATTGTTACATTGTCTATTTATTTATTTATTGAACATTTGTATGGCGCCTATACAGCAAAAAGTGTTTCCAGGCACCACAAGACAAGGCGGGGGGTCAGAGGAGAAAATAACAATAACGGTCCTACTAGGCATTATGACATTCAGATTGTGCAAGTGCAGTACTAGAAGTGCAGGAGGAGTGGGAGAGGGAGAAGTGCAGGACGGAGGGGGCTACATGGGCTGAGCAAGTACTACCGAGAGCCAAGGAGGGAAAGTGCCTGGGGGGAAAAAGGGGCAGGGGTCATCTAGTGGGGAAGGGGAGTCTATACCATGGAACCTACTCACATGCCAAATTTCAGGTTTGTATCATGTTGGGAAGTATGCTGAACATTTTCGAACAGACAGATACACATATCCAAGTATTATTGACTGCTTAAAAAAATGAATTAGAAAAATTTACATTTTATACTTTTTACATGGTCTACACCATGGAAAATACATACAAGCCAAATTTCAGGTTTGTAGCATGTCGGGAAGTATGCGCAACATTTTGAACAAACACACACCAGGGCTGGAGCCATGCAACACCATGCAGCCTCTCTTCATGAAGACCGCATGCTGCAGGGGCAGCTAGCCTTCGTCACAACTCAGCCTCACCAGCCGCGGGTGTTGTGCTCCCGCTAGCCATCGATGCACCATCTGTAACTAGAGGTCACCTGGTCTCTACTTCTGAGGAGACCGCTCTGCCCAGACGAGGTATTGGCCTGTTGGCACTCACGTGGAGCCGCATCTCCATGAGACCGTCCACTAAGATGGCTGCCTCAGCGTTCCAAAGATTATGTATATGGCAGTTGCCTAGCAACTCCCCTGCTGTGCAAGCCCTTCAGCAATAGGGTGAGCCAGAGGGCGGAAGCTGGCCCCTTCAACCTAAGGCCCATATAGCCAAATGCCCTTCCTGTCTGTGCCTGTCTTGGCCGTATGCGGCTGCCGGCCAGCTACTCTGCTTGCCACTCTCATCCCATAGCCACACACCAGTCCCCCTCTGCCTTGCCACCAGCTATAATTAGTCACTGTCATCCATGCCGCCCGCACTTGACCTGTACTCCAAGGCTCCTAGTTCTACTGCGATACCCTGGCTTGGAACAATTGCTTTAGCACGTAGGTTGCACATCCCCTCTTTTATGTCAACACGTGCTTAAACTGAACTTTAGAATTTGCACCTGTAAACAACCATGTGTATTGCCATTTTAGCAGTGCCCTCTATACAATGCATCTTATCCACTGTCTCACTTATATAATTACAAGGTATGTCTACTTGTAGAAATGACGGTTTAAATGTTGTTTTTTTATTTTCTCAAATTGAAAGATGTTTTGTTGTAATGTTCGCATTACATGCAACTGCTAGTGCATATAGTCATACTAAATCAATAGTTACTAGGTTAGACATCTTGACTGTCTGTCTCACATCCTGAGTGCATGACTGTAACCTCACTCTTAGGGTACACCTGCCATATCAGTCTACCCAGCCTCCATTATGGCACCTAAGCTGCCCTGCTCGGACCTGATTCCACCTACATCCTTCCTCCCTGCGCTGTCCAAAAGCTTACTGGCCCCACCTGTAAGTCTAACAACCACAGCCCATGTCACAACACCTACTGCTAGTTCCCGCAAACAACAATGTAAGCCACAGGCCCTCACACTTACCTGTCCTATGCCCCCCTGGCGGAGGAACCAACAGCTAAGTACCCGCTCGGCACGCACCCTATCCACCCCCAAAAGGTTCCCAGAAATGCAAACACACCTTTTGCCATTACCTTGTACCACCACCAACCCTATTCCCACTTACACACCAGCACCCCATAGCCTACTAGTAAGGTCCACATGCTCTCTGCCTTCACTTACTATCACCGTTAGCTCAAAGCTAGCAGATGTTAGCTACAAGGAGCCAGTGCCCATAAAAACATAAAAGGCAGAAATACTATTCAACCCACCACCTGCCAAATCCAATGCGCCCTCATCAATGCCCACTCTATCCCAGAACACGCCAGATTGATTAATGACCTTATCTCAGATTTAAATCTTGATTCCTTAGCCATCACTGAAACCTGGCTACATGAAGCATCCTGTCCAGCCATCTTCCAATCCTTCCCACCAGGTTACACTATTTTCCATCAAAACAGAACCACCAACAAAAGACGAGGTGTATCCCTTATTGTCAAGGAATCTCTGAACGTCAGGCAAATACAATCCACTATTGCAGCCAACTTTGACTCTTTGTCAGTCAAATTATCACTCTCACAACACAACAACTCTCTACATTGTCTACCGTCCTCCAGGACCCCTTCTTGACTTCCAAAGTAATCTCCTACACATTCTTGGTGACAACTTAAAAAACAGTTCTAGAGTAACGCTCTTAGGAGACCTCAATCTTGGTTTCAATGACCCATAAGATAAAAAAGGCAAAGCCTTTGCCAGAGCCCTACTAGACATGGGTTTTATCCAAAAAGTTACTAACCCAAGCCCCACCAAAGGTCGCTTATTGGATTGGATAGCTGACCACAACAGTGAAATTGACATCAGCTCCAACACACCTTTACCATGATCTGATCACCATCTCCTACACTTCTACCTACCACACATGGCCACAGGGAAACTTAACCTACCATTTCCATCTACCATGGCTGGATCTAAATGACTACTCACAAAAGACAGACTCCTACCCTACTTAGTAGCTTCAGCATTCAGACCCCTTTCTCAAAAAACCCTGCAGAGCTTGTAGAGCTCTACAATACCTACATCAAAGTAACAATAGATGCTATTGCCCCACTGCAGAGGGCAGAGAGCCCTCAAACGTGTAGCCGTCACTACATGGCAATCCGCCCCATCGGCCGCCACACAAGAAGCCTATAAAACTATTTCCAAACAATACAGAAAGGCCATCTCAGCAGCCAACGTCTCTTCATACAACTTCAGGATTAGCAATGCTAAATAACATTCTAAAGAACTATTTTCCATTTTTAAAGAACTTGTCACTCCTCCAACCTCTACACAGCAAACAGTGAAAGACAAGGCAAGTTTTGGTGTGCCATGCTAGACAAATTAAGAACCCTCCAGCAAAAAATTCAGGGCCACCGAAACGCCTTCCCTAAGATAAGGCTGACACCATGCCTACTGGCACAGAGTCTATACCAAAAGACACTCTGCTGAAAAATAACATCCAACCCTTTACCTTCAAAGGTATGACTGAATCAGAAGTCCTTCACATCATGAGACACATTAAGCCCTCCCTTTGTAAGGGCGACATCTGCCCAGCCAGCCTGATTAAAGACTCTGCAGAGACCCTAGCGCTGTTTCTCACAGCTTACATTAACGCCTCATTTGCTTCTGGCATAGTCCCTCATTCACTTAAGAAATCATGGGTCAGACCATTCCTAAAAAACAACCTTAGATCCAGATTCCCCTAACAACTACAGACCAATCACCACTGTGCCCTTCCTGCTAAAATATTTATATAAAGCTGCATATCTGCAAATTCAGTCTTACTTGGAATCACATAACATCTTGGGATAATGGCAATCCACCTTCCGTCCTGGTACAGAGTCGGCTTTGCTAGACCTAAAGAATCAACTATACTTTCTGCTGCGCCCGGTAACCTTTGGGTCTGGAGCGCATTATAAATAAATAAACAAACAAACAAACAAACAAACAAACAAACTACTGGATACTTTGGACAGAGGCAAGCCTTCCCTTCTCCTACTCCTGGATCTGTTGGCTGCTTTTGACATGTTGGACCACAAGATTCTATGTAGACATTTCACAGAGACTGCCCACTTCTCTGTGGAAGCTACAGCTTTAATCACCTCCTTCCTGGAAGGTCGAGCCATGAGGGTTTTTTTTTCTGACCAGGCCTCAGCTACTCCTCCACCCATTGACTGTGGAGTCCCCCAAGGCTCATGTATCTCCCCCACCCTTTACAATCTCTTTACACTTCCCCTATTTAATAACTTAGATGAAAACATGATTGCCTTTACCAACTACGCAGATGAAACGCAAATTCTCCTCCCTCTCTCTGGCTCTATGAGCTAGATCTCAACACTCTCAAGGAGACATATGCACTCATTCAGGCTATGGGCCTCATCACGAATTGGGCGGTAAATGTGGCGGATTATCCACCGGACCTAAATAGCGCTAACGCCAAGGCATCCGGCGGATAATCTGCCAGATCACGAGTTATCGTGCACGCGCCCCGGTCCAAGGCGTTAGCGCAATTAGCGCGAACCCTTAAAGCCGGCGCACCGTGCGCCACCGCCACTTCGCGCTCATATCGCGCGCTATGAGCGCGCGGGAAACGTGTCACCACTGGAACGGGAAATAAAGCAGCGGCCATCTTGGAAATCACATTCCGTCGGATATCAGAGCCACTGGAAGCCATCCACGCAATCTGAAGCCTAATAATGAGTCAGGAGCGCACTAGGGGCAAGTCTGCACTGGACAGGGTCCGAAAACCCAAGTTCAGTGATCAGGAGCTTGAGGTGGTTGTGGATGAGGCACTGACACACCACCATGAGCTGCAGCAGCGCATAACCAGCGCCCAGCACCGAGGCCAAATATGGCGATCTGTCTCAGAAAGGGTCAGTGCAGTGGGGCGCGTGCCCCGGGATGGGGAGGACTGCTGCAAGCGGCTGAATGACCTGCGCGTGCGAGTGCGAGGCATCCTGTCCCAGCACAGGAGTGCAAGCAGGGGCACAGGAGGAGGGCCACCACCCCCCCTCGACCTCACACCATGGGAGGAAAAAATGACGGGTGTCATCGACGTTGGAACCATTCAGGGCATTGGTGAAGCGGAGGCAGGGACTGGCATCAATCCAACGGCAGGTGAGTGCCATCCCTGAATACATGCATCTGAATGAGAGTGAAGACATGTGTCTGAGGCTCTGCATACACCCGTAAGTGAGGGACACATCCCTAGAACGGTAGGGCTGCCTAGACGACCCTGTACGTGCAGTGCATGAATGACCAGCGCAGGGGACAGACTCCCATAGCCATAGGACAGCTATGTAGAGTGGTACTGTGCATCAACACAACCACAAAAGCCTGAGCGCAGTCCACCACAACCACGCATTCCCATGCAGTGTACCTCCATGCACATCCACAACAAGCACCACATGGTGACTGAACAGAATGCAAGTTGAATGCATCATTGTTACTGTCTTCAATCACACTTGTTGGCATGACCTGCATCACACAAATGTAAGTAGCATTGTACTAAAACCACCCCCTATGTACCCCACAGGCACACGTCGATCCCAACAGCCCGGTAATGATGGCGATGAGGCCACACAGACAATGCGCCCACAACACGGTGCCTCCACCAGCACCCCCAAAAAAGGCCACACCCATGGGAGACAACAACGGGGAACACCCACCTCACCCCGACGCAGCCCCGCCAGACAGCAGCCGCAGCCACATGGCCACAGGGAGGCGACCGTCAGCTCACCAGAACCCAACATCCACAGCCCCGATGCCGAGGGAGAGAGGCCGGAATGGGAGCCCAACGTGGGAGCAACACCTCCACGTGTGCATCATGCCACCGCACAACACTCCCACAGCAGTAGTGATGGGGAAGGGGTGTCAACACCCCAGGGAAGCCCAGGCAGACAGCAGGCAGGGAGGCCCCATGTGCCTGTGCGTGGCTGCAGCACACCACAGCCCGATGTGGACACTCCATCCTATGGGAGCCCCAAGGGCCATCGATCGGAGCCAGGCAGCCCAGTCCAGTGTGGTGGCATGTCACCATGCAGCCCCCCCCGACAGCGCCCAATTCGCGGTCCACCACCTGACGTACCAGTAGAGGCCTTTGTCACAGGGGCAGCAGTCATGGGCCGGCTGGATGTCATTGAGGCAAAACAGGCCAAGGTGGAAGCAATGGCAAAGGTCCAGAGCCGGCACATTAAGGCCGTGAGCACTTCCATCCGGCATGGGTGCCGGTACATTGCGCGGGACAATGCCCGCACACGACAAGTTGTGCAACAATGCACCGCTGCCCTGACAGGCTTTGGGCAACGAGTCCGCAAATTCACGGAGGCAGTGTCTGCACTTGCAGAACAGCAACGCGAGGCCAATAACCTCATGCGCCAGCACATGATGGGCAGCGCTCCCATACCCTCAACTTCCACCACACCCACAGAGGGTTCACTAGACCCATCTCCAAGGCGCCGGTCCTTGCGCCACCTGAGGGCACGCACACCAGAGGGTCCTGGGAGAGGGAAGCGCCCGCGCCCATCCTAGTGGTGCATGGCATTATTGTTGTTGGCCTGATGAGGCAACTGTACAGTTTGGGGTTGTACACTGGGGGGAGGGGGGATTGTTGGGTGTTCACTGGGGGAGGGGGATTGTTGGGTGTTCACTGGGGGAAGGGGGGATTGTTGGGTGTTCACTGGGGGGAGGGGGGATTGTTGGGTTTTCACTGGGGGAGGGGGGTTGTTGGACGGAAAATAAATCACGTTAAAAAAATCACAATGCATGGACAGTAGTGATTGTTACAAATGCAATTTAATGTTGAAGTGACATATGTACAATTTACCTATTAGCCATTTCTAAAAGAATCCATCAATCAATACCTGTCTGGCCAACCTCCCTTCCCTCAGCCCAACCCTTTGTGCATGTGCAACACCTTCTGGCACTTCATCGCCCTCACCACCATCCTCAGGTTGCTGCACATGAGCATCTGGGGGCAGTGGCACATTTCTGCGACAACAGATGTTGTGCAGCATGGCACATGTCAGTACTATTTTTCCAACTTTTTCTGGTGCATACATCATTGCACCTCCCGTGCGGTCGAGGCAATGGAAGCGCGCCTTCAGCAGGCCAAATGCCCTCTCGACGCAGATCCGTGTACGGGCATGGCCAAGGTTGTATGCCCGCTCCCCTGCCGTGTGTGAGTAATGCACAGGGGTCATGAGCCACGTGTACTGGGGATATCCCGAATCACCTGCAGGGGAGAGAAAGCCGGTATGGGGACAGGGTAAGTCGAGTGGGTGTACAGAGCCCTGTCATCAGTGTGATTTTGCCATATTTGTCATTTGGCCTATAACATTGTGGAGTGTGCTGTCCTACGGGCACGATTGAATCAATGGGGTACTCTCCACTTGGTACACCTGTTTCTGTATGTAACAGTACTCATTCACTTGTCGCAGGAAGAGGGGGCCCTTCCATCTACTTCTGCTTGACAGAAGTGGCTGCCTCATGTGTCATTGCAAATCCATTTGGCTACAGTTGCATTTGCTGCTCTTCACTATTCTGTACTGTTATCCATGCATTTCCCTGGCCATTTTGGGGACAGTGTTTGTGGGATGTGCATTGTCATTACTCGGCCTACTTATGTGTGGAGCATTCGTGGATGTGCCAGCTCATGGATTGGGTTTTCACTACTGTCGGATGGCCAGGGTGGGATATCTGTACTGTGTCAGTGTTGGGAGCCATGGTGCTACTCACACAGGAGGCCTTGTTGTGGTGGGACTTCCATATGTCACTGTGCCGCCACATGTCTGACATCCTGCATGGGTGTGTTCTGCTGTGTTGGACATGTCCAAGGTTCATCGTGCAAGGTGCTTGAATGTGTATGCTGCTGTGATGCTGCTGACTATTGGGAATGATGGATTCTGTGACAGGCACCATCAGTTGTGGATTGACATGCTTTGTGGTATACATTTGTACTCACCCAGTAGCCATGTGTTTTGGCCTCAGTGCCTTTCCATGTACGCCGACAGGGTACTGTTGCGTAGGACCATGGAGTCGTGGGTGGATCCTGGGTAGCGGGCACACCAGTGGCTGAAGGTGAGGTCAGGGCCACATGTCATCTGCACGTTGAGGGAATGGTACTGTTTCCGGTTCCTGTAGGCAGCCTCATGTGCCTGGGGTGGTACAA
The DNA here is from genome assembly GCF_040938575.1 of Ambystoma mexicanum. NCBI lineage: Eukaryota > Metazoa > Chordata > Amphibia > Caudata > Ambystomatidae > Ambystoma > Ambystoma mexicanum. The sequence continues at coordinate 600,517,137 of NC_090933.1, forward strand.
GTGCCACATGTGTACAGTCCAGGGCTGCTATTACATTCAGGACTTGGGCAATGGTATAGAATTGACCCTTAAGCTGGTGCACCTGTGCCTTTGCGGCTGGCAATGCAATGTGTTCGTTCACATGATTCAACAGTGAATCAAGCACCTGTCCCAGCATGGCACTGAATGTGGACTGAGCCATTCCATGCATCATGGCAACGGTATGTTGGTAGCTGCCAGTCCCAAGAAATTGAAGCACAGACACAAGCTTCACTAGGGGAGGTACTGCCGTGCTGGTGGCTATGTGGCTGCATATGTCACCCTGGATTGTGTCCAGCAACTGGGTGATGGTTGCCCTGTCCAGACGATATTCTGTCACCAACTGACCATCAGTTAGGGCCCAGGGTGTTGGCCTGACCCTGGGGATGGCTGGCCGCCTTGCTGGTGCTGCTCTCCTCCTCCTTCTCCTCATCCCCACTGCCCCCTGCACTCCCAGGGACCTGGCCTGGTTGACTGGCCTCTGTAGCTCCAGACGCAGCTGGTAGAAGTCGACATCAAGGCTCCCGACTCCAAATGGCAGCATGGTGTTGGGGAGGGTGTGTTGTGCATGGGTGGGTCCTTTGTAGGCCTCAGATTTGCATTGCCTCCACCTGGGCCCTCATTGCTGTCTCCTCCCTGCTCCTGCTGGTGTAATGGGGTTGGGGAGGGTGTGTTGTGCATGGGTGGGTCCTTTGTAGGCCTCAGATTTGCATTGCTTCCATCTGGGCCCTTATTGCTGTGGCCTGTGTTCTGTTACCTCCAGCTTTTTGCTGGATGTATTTTTGGCGGATTATCCGGCGCTTTTCTGGCGCTAATAGCGCTTACGCCGGACACGTGATTGATGATGTTTTAGCGCTAAGGGTTCCTGGCGCTGTCATGGCCGGCGCTTGTACAGCCGGCTGTCCTTGCGCCGGCTGTTATTGCGCCGGCGGTGTTTGGAGTCGTGATCGGCGCTAAGAGCGTTACCGCCGATTTTAAGGGTTACCGCCCAAGTCGTGATGAGGCCCTATGTCTTAATGCTGAAAAAACAGAAATCCTACTGTTAGGTTCCAAGGAAATTCAAAATAAACTTGGCAGCCAATACCGCACCTTCAACATTGAGAACACCATGATCACGGCCTCTGCTGCTGTAAAAACTCTGACTGTATACCTTGACTCCACCCTATCAATGAAACGGCAAGTCAGTGCCATCTCATCCTCATCAGCTCTCACAATCAAAATCATCAATGCAGTTAAAACCTCACATCCAATAACTGCCTCAAAGTAGCCAGAGCCCCCATAGGTGCATGGCTGGGCTACTGTAATATCCTGCTCCTATGCACCTCATCCAAAAACCTAAACAAATTGCAAACAACACAAAACAACGTGCTCAGAGCGGCTCCCAGCATTTCTAGGAGGGAGCATATCTCTCAGGCGAGATGAGACGCCCACTGGCTCCCAGTCAAGGAACGTATTCTGTTTAAGACCCTCACCCACAGATGTCTCTCTCACTCTGCCCCCCAATATCTGTCCGAAAAATTCACTATGTTTCTGGAAACAAACCTAGATGTGAAAAATACTCACACCGACTATCAGTACCAACCTTCAAAAGAGCCAAAGCTGGCGGCGGCAGTTTCTCGGTGCTAGCACCAAGAAACTGGAATGCACTACCACTCAACCTTAGAAAAGAAACTTCTTTCACATTGTTTAGAAAATCATTGAAAACTGAGCTGATCAACTAGAACATACATAAAGTAGTTCCCCTATAACCATGGAACATACTCGTTTGTATTACTGCTATATACCTTGTAATTTACGTGTAATCTGTATTCAAGCGAATCTTCTGTAACAGAGCCACAATGCCCAGGGCCACCGAGCGCTTTAAAAATTCAAATAAATAAATAAAATAAATAAACACGCATATCCACACATTTCCCCTTTGAGAGATTTATTTAAAACAAATCATATGTAAATAAAATGCTTGCTCTACAGCGCTTCTCTAAAGCCTGCCTGGTCACCAAGAATAACTAATAAACGGGGATGTCCAATCTAGTCAATAGTATTTTACCACAGTAACCATGTTTCAGTGATCCCAGGAAGCCGACATCAGATTGTGCTGCTGGGTGGATGACTAAGACTGACAGAGAGACAGAGCAGGGTGGCTGATGCATGCAGGAAGACTGACGGGGTGCAGGTGCAAACACAGGCCACAGGGGTGATGATGTGGGGAAGAGGAGGCTGACAGAGAGACAGAGCAGAATGACTGGTGCAAGCCACAGAGTGACAGGAGCTGCCAACACCGGATGATGGAGAGATGACATGGGATGGAGCAGGCTGACAGAGAGACACAGCAGAATGGCTGGCGCAGGCCAACATAGTGAAGGGGTAGAGGCCGCAGGGGGGATGATGCTCACAGGGAGACATAGTAGAGTGTCTGACGCAGGGTGGAGGTGCCAACACAGGCCGCAGGAGAGATGACATTGGATGGAGCAGGCTACAGGGAGGTCGTGGGGATTCTGACAGATGGAGTGCATGGACAGAGAGATGGCGGAGGTTGAGCAAGACCGTCATATCTTAGGCCACAGACCGCTAGATCACATGGATTTCTTTTGCTCAAAGTGTACGGCACATGTACTGGGTAGCCATAAAAATGACCTTGCCAATGTTAGCATGTTTTCATAAAATACTTCTCGGGTAAACGTACCTTTGTAAAACAACCTGTTTGTTTTTATTCCTACAGTTTGTTTGCAACAGCGCACATAATATTGTTGACTGCATGGCATATATGTAACTGATATATTTTGGCATTTACTTGTTTTGCTGTTAATTATTAAACTGTAATACAATGACTACAAAACATATGGAAACTGAAAGAGCTCGCATCAATATTCAAGTATAATGTCCCAAGTATGCACAAGAATTTGTATAGAAATATTGTTTAAAATCTTGTTTTGAAATATCCTTAAAAGTTTGGGAAAATTTGCTACTGAAGTATCGTGTCTTGAGCAGTCAGGTGCATGCATACAAATATGCTGTGTTACTGCTCGTTTTACTTATTTAAGTGACTTTGCGGTTGTCATTATGCATCATTATGTAAATCCTTTCTGCATATCCCGGCTCGTCCTTGTTCAGCATTTTATCTGTGTCTGAGAACTCTGTTAGAGACTGCTAAATGAATGTTAGTGGAAGTACCAGTAATGGCTTTTTAGTGTGATATATTGCCCAAATGACATTGTTTGGCTCAATACAGTGTGCACATTATCTCCAGACATTACATGGCATTCTTCAGTTTCATTATACGATGCTACCACAGGATGGTGTCTGATCACCCTCGTCTGTTTCGGATGCCTCGTAAGCTAATTCTTGAAAGATGAATACATTTTCTGTGACCAAACCTCCATCATTGTCACATTGTAGATGTGTTTTGCGCTGTGATAATATTGCTGATCCTATCTCAGTCCTGCCCATTGTGACTGCTACATGATTCTCTCCCAGAGACTGGACTGTTCCTGTTCACTCTACTGTTGTTTCTGTGACCTGTACCCTAATATGATTTTGACAAAAAAAGTGTCAAAGGTTTGGATCTTAATTACCTAAAGGTAACATATGCAGGGTCCCTATTCAATTGATGAATTTCGCAACGTATAGCGAGATATTAATTCTGATTAGACATAGCATATTTCATTACACAGCCTGCGGTAGCGGCCGTGCAGTTATGGTTCAGTTGCTCATCTGATAGGAGGAGCACTTTTTGGGCAGCATATACCTTCACTCCCCATGGAAGAATCCTCACAAAACTTTGCAAAAAAATATATGGGCTAATTTTTTTGTTGGAAAGTTTGGTGAGGTTTCATCAAGGTGGGACAAAGTTATGGGGAGGGTGTCCCACATTTTATTTCCATAGACTGAATGGAAAATAACTTTGTTCATGCCTACAGCTCAAATCATTTATTTCCATGGACTGAATGGAAAATAACTTTGTTCATGCCTACAGCTCAAATCATTTATTTCCATGGACTGAATGGAAAATAACTTTGTTCATGCCTACAGCTCAAATCGCTTGGCCCCGAAAGCATGCTTTTGTAAATTTGGTGAAAATCCGTTCAGTAGTTTTTTGTAAAACAGGCAAAATATAGGTCCCTTAAAATGAATGATATCTAGGTCCACTCCTCAGACCCATTTCCCTATCCGCTCTGCGGACAAGACTCCGATTGGGCAAAATGGTGGCGTAAAGTCCACAGACATATGACGTGCCCGCCGATTGGCTGGAGGGAAGCATTTTCCTGATGCGCCCGCCATGTTGGATCCGCAGATAGCGCTGCAGTGAACAGGGCAGAAAACCAATTTTGGGGAATCTTCTGGGGGGGGAGAGGGGCTGGAAAGGGTAGGGAGTGAAAGATGGGTCATATGATGTATTTGTTTAGGTGGAAGAAGGCTGTGCTGTTATCACGGTGTCCGCGGTAGTTTACAGACAGAACCTTAGGCGAGCAGCTTATGTGGTGACTGCAGGTAGGATTCATTAGGGTGGGGGAGTGGAAAGTAGATGATATGAGGAAGGGTATAGAAGTGGACAAGGATTCAGGTGGCTGGATTATATGTGTGGGTTGTGACCAGTGTATAGATTGTTGAGTCCAAGGGTGTGTTATGCTGTGTTCATTGTGACCAGCTATTACAGTGTTGGGTGCACGGCTGGAGGTGATGGACTGAAGAGTCCAGTAGTGTGGCCACTCGTTACAGTCCTTTAATGGTATGTGTAGAAATGTGTGGAGGGCCTCAGCTGGCTGGTTTATTGGACTGAATAGTGTTCTGAATAGTTTCATGGACTTTAATGCTATGTGTACTGTAGTAGACAGGGCTTCAAGTGGATGCCTTATGTGTTTGGGTTGTGGCCACTGGGCAGATGTTTGGGTATTTTTCTATATTATGATGTATTGCTTTGGGGTAGTTATTAAAGTATTGGGTGGAGAGGCCATGCATTGAAGAGTGTGTCCATTGGCTGCAAGTACTGTAATAGTACGTCAAGTGAAGTAGATAGGGCCTGAGGTGGCTGTGTTATGTTTGTGAGTTCTGGTAAGTGGGCAGCTGTTTGCATGCATGGCTGTATTATGCCACAGTGGTTGTGGCCAGGGCCTAGAGTCTTGGGTGCATGGCCATGCACCCAAGACTCTAGGCCCTGGCCACAACCACCGCAGCACAATACAGGCATGCATGCAAAAAATGTTGACAGTGGGATGTGGATCGCATAGGAGGCCATCTACCCAAGAGTTTGTCCACTGGCTGCAAGTATTGTAATAGTATTTGTACAAAAGTGGACAGGGTGTGTGACCGTTGGTTTGTTGGACTGATTGTTGGGCGTATGATGTTCTATGCAGTGGGAGGTGATTGTGGCCAGTTACTATCGTGTTTGGTGTATGTAACCAAGAGTTGTAGAGTCTGGCCACTGATTGAAGTATTGTAATAGTATGTCTAGAAACATGATCAGGGCTTTAGGTGGCTGGTTTATTGGATGTAAGAGTTGGTTGAGTGCTTGTATGTCCTTGAATACTATGTGTACAGTACAGAGTGGACAGGGCCTCGGGTGGTTGGCTTATGTGTGTGGGTTGTGGCAGTGTATAGATTGTTGGATGCATGGCTGTCTTTTGCTGTGGTGATTGGGATCAGCTACTAGACTCTTGTATTATTTTTTATTTTTATATGTTTTATTGGTTAATCTCAGTTAAACCTTAAACATTACTTCCTTAATCCTTTCCTAAGTCCTTCTCCCTTTATTAAAAGCTTCTTCAGACGCTACAATCCAGTCCATAGCTGACCAGCTAGCTGATTGGTTAATTACTCCAATCTATGTTTAATTTTCTTTCAGGGTCCAAACCCATCTTCCTCCTGATTCAGTTTAAAATTTTCGATGCATTTTAATGCGTCGAGAGTTTTTCCAGTCTTATCAACAGTTAGGAGGCATTCCCAATAGTCTTCTTCCGTCTCCCAGTTGATATTCCTTACATAACTGCCCATATAGTTCTCTCTTTTTGCTTTTAGTGCTGGGCAGATTAACATGACATGCCTGATCGTTTCTAGTTGATCCTTGGATTTACAGAATCGGCAATATGCTGCTGATTTTTCAATTTGTCTTCTTTTCCATTTGAGTTCTCTGCAGTGCCAGATGTTTAGTCTGCAGCGCAACAACAGGTCCCGGTAATGCTGAGATGGAAACTTCAGCAAATACGGCGGTAATTTGTTCAAGCCTTTTTTTCCCAGATAATGTTATAGCATAATTTTCTTTTCAACCTTAGGTTCTGGGTTTCCTCCCAATCCTTTTCACGGATAGATCTTTTTGCTTTGTCCGGGTTGTTCTTTAGGGTGTCATCCGAGATGTTTACTTGTTCCATGTAAGCTTTACATCTTTCTTTCCAATTTTTAAGGATCTCATCTTCATTTACTATATTACTCTGTACTAAGATTTCAAATGGTTTTGGTGGTTTATCCAATATGCACTTTCTGTACAAGGATAGAGATTTCCAGAGTGCAACTGAGGTCATCAATTGGAGTCTGAGCTCTGTTCTTATCAGTTCCACAGGTATTGAAGTTGGTAGGCGCAAGATCTTACGCCAAAAGTACGCCTCACAGAGATTCCAGACTTCCCATCTTAGGGATAATAGTGCCTCAACACCATAAGTGATGACCGCCACAACTTTCTGTTTATAGAAGGTTATGATTGGGGTTAAGGAGCACTTCCCATATCTACAGTGTAGGCAAATCCCTTGATTTGTCATAGCCACTAGTTTTTTTCCGAATTAGGGTATACTGTGCCTGTTTGTTGCTGTTTTTATTAATCATTATCCCCAAGTATAGGTTCGATTCTATTTCTTCCAGTTTTTCATTATCTAATGACCATGTCGCAGTTTTACCAGCCAATTTTCTTCCCTTGCTTGAATTCATGGTTAAGATCATAGATTTCTTCACGTTCATCTTCATGCTATTTTCTTTTAAGTATTATTGAAGGCCGCTATCCGTCTTTGTAGGCCTATTGGTGTTTGATCTAAGAATACTGCGTCATCAGCATATATCATCCATGGTATCTCTTTACCATTTATCCTCGGCGGGAATCCTCGAATCATTTCTTGGGCAGTCTTTATATTGGCCATATATAGCACAAAAAGGAAGGGGGCTACTGCACAGCCCTGTTTGATTCCTCTGCTGGTATTGATCTTCCTAGAAAGTCCCCCATTCTTTGTAAATTCGACCTTAATTGAAGTGCCAGTGTGTAATGTTCTAACGGCTTCCAACAGGTCTTTCGGGCATCCCCATTTCCTCATTTTTGACCACAGATGTTCTCTATTCATTCCATCGAAGGCTTGTTCGAGATCAATAAATGCTAAGTACAGTTTTTTTTTCCCAGCCAACGTATTAGCCTTTAGCAAATTGATCAAAAACAAGTTCAAGGCGGTGCCCACTCCACTCACAAAGGCTGTCTGTCTTTCATCCAAGATTTCTGCCTCGGTTGCCCATTTTTTTAGGTCTCTTAATAGGAGTGATGCAAATAACTTGCCAATTGAATCTAGAAGCGCTATTGGCCTGTAATTCCTCGGGTTTCCGCGGTCCCCCTTTTTATATACTGGCACAATATAAGCCTCCGTACAAGTGACTGGAATTTGTTTTGTTTTCATGATTTGTTGGACTAGGGCGTATATTAGCTCTGTCCAGTTCTCACAATTTTCTTTCAGTAATTTATTTGAGATTCCATCTGGACCTGCAGCTCTGGAAGTACTTAGTTTGTTTATCAGCATTCGGATGTCATCCTTATCGAATTCCAGAGCGCAAGGTGTAGAATCCGAGCTATCTTCTATAATTTTTCCGTGGGTTTCCCCTTCATATAAAGCAGTATAATGCTGAAACCATTTTTCTTCTGAAACTTGATTAACATCTATGGCCGATAGATTAGGATCCCTGTCATTAATTAAGTCCCACGTACTTCTGGCATTGTTGGTAGTTATTGCAGCTAGCATTTTTTCTGCATCCCTTTGCGTTCTTAAATAGCGAGTTTGTTGCAGCCAATTTTTATAAGTTTGTTGACTTTTCCTCAAAAGATCTTCTCTCTGTGTGCTAGTGTTCTTTTTTATAAGCATGTTTTTTCTTAGTCTGGATGCTTTGGGTGCACTTGTACTTGATCTCATAGGCTTCCAGGAGCCATTTATATTCAACCAGATCTTCATTTTTGGTTGTAGCATCTTTATATCCTTGCACCAGTTTGGGATTGCCTGTGTTTTTATTCGCAGACGGTTTCTTCCCCATGAGACCTCGGTTTCCATTATTTTTTTCGTCTGTCTGTCAGTACATATTTTCCACGCTAGTTCAATTGTTAGCAAACAGTGATCGCTGTTAGTTTGTTTTCCTATTGTAAAATACTTTATTCTCTTCAGCGTGTTCCCTCCAAGAAAGCAGTAATCGAGGCAAGCTCCAGCTTTCCCTCTGTGCCAGGTATTGGCCCCCAGCAGATCTCCCTTTGTCTGGCCATTTAACATCTTCATCTCCCGGATTCTCATTTCCTTCAGCCATGCTCTTTCTTTTCCTAGTAGATGTTCTATAGCTTTGATTTTACCATCTTTATCCAGCAGTTTGATGTTTAAATCGCTGTTTAGTAAGATCATTTGGTCATTTTCTTCCGTCATGGATGTATCGATTGCATCCATGATAGATTTCAGAAAGAGCGCTTGTCCTGACATATTCTCACTCCAGTAGATGTTAATCAAGATCATTTGTTTTGGGCCTTTCAAATCATCCGCTTCAGATCTTACTTTCAGGATTTGCACACATGGGTTAGGTGTCAGATGTTCTGCTACTTTTAATGGGCATTCCAGTTTCTTTAATATCATAAGCCTTCCAAATGGTCTTCCCATAGGCCCCTTTCTAGCTGGATTGATGTAGATTTCATAGCCCTCGCATACTGGTGGTTCATGTAGCCATATCTCCTGTATTGAGATAAGATCATATTTTGCCAAGAAGCAATTATCCTTGGAGAGCAAATGTTTAAAACCTCTTGTGTTCCATGAGGCACAGAGGATCAAGTTTTGCTCATTCTCCTTGCTCTATTGCTTCTTCTTAGAGTCTAAGGCTTTTGCCATCCATGATCAATCCCCTGCCTGGTTGTCTGCTTTAATTGGGTTGTTCTTTGTCATCCTGGGGTTTTCCTAACTATCCACCGTGAACCTCAGGGCTTTCAACATATCTTTATTTGTTTTAATAGATACAGGGCTTTCTTTTTGCTTTTCTTCTTCTTTTTTGCTTTTTTCATTCTTTTTCTTCAATATTACAGCGTCTGATTTATTTTTTATATACTTTTTCCCAGGATCTGTATCTCCATTTCTTTCTGAAGTCTCATCTTTTGTTTCTATTCTTTGCCCAATTGACATTTTTCTCTTTTCTGTCTGGTATCATCATCTAAGTCCTCCAACAAAAATCCTATTTTTTTGAGAGTATCCGTCACCTCAAAGAGTTTACGCTTTATCTTCTTGGACGTCAGGTGTAAAATAACTTGGTCCATCCTCTGTTCCTTTGGGAATTCGACTATTTTTATATCCTCAGTTGATATCATCCTTGGTGGTAGGACTTGGTTGCAGAGCTCCATGACATAACTCCTGTTTAATATCACCCTTCTTGGGCCATTTAATGCTGTTTCTAGTTTTAAATAGCATCCTTTAAATAGTATGGATTTCTTTGGGGGTGATGGTGACGATGACAGTTCCCTTTTTCTTTGCTTCTTTGGGGATGTTGGAACCTGTTTAGATTCCCTTTTCTTAGCATCGTTCTGCTCTTTCTTTCCTTTTTCGTTTAGTTGTGTCGCTCGGGGGCTGTCCTGAATCTTTCAATCTTTAACCCCTTTGGTCTTCAGTTCTTTTCTTCTTTGTTCCATTGTTTTGAATTTGGTATGCTCATGATCTGGATTCCATTTCGTTTCCAAGGGTCCCATTTGTCTTCCAATTTCACTACTCTTTTCTAGGTTGATTTTTCTATCAGACTTCAATTTCTTGTCTTTCTTAGAGTTATCAGTTGGGTCACTAAGATCTCCTTCTTGTTCCTGGTCATCCCCAGTTTCCTCTATTATTGCATTTTCTGAGTCTTTTGTCCCCCTGGTCTCTATACAATCTAGGTCATTCATATTCAATTCTCTTCTCGATTTTTTAGCACACTGAGGTTTTTCTCGTATGGGGGGCGTTTTTAAATTTCTCAGAAATGCTTGTTTTTTTTCCCCTTTTCATTCATCATTTTTGTGACCTCCTTCCCCTTTTGCTGCATCAAGTCTTTCGATGTAATCCCTGAAAAAATTGCAAAGGGGTATGGTTCCGATTGAGCTGATGTCAATTGATTGGTTGGATTGCCTTTATCCTTTACCTTCCTTCCCGATGGAATCAGAATCACCTCATCCAATTGTTGTTCCTTTTGTCTAGCGGGTACAGTTATGCCCTGTTTCAGTTTCATAGGGCCATTACCTTCTTTGGGTTTAATATCGTTCTCAGCACTTTCTTTCCTTTGGCTCTTTTCTTTATGGAAGCTTCTCATCCACTTGCAATCCTCTAGAACAGCTTCCATCAGCAATGATTTGTCAGTTGCATCGCGTCTAGCTAGATCACTCAGTCGAGTTTGCCAGATTTGAGTTTGTTCTGCTTCCTTATTTGTTAGTTGAGTCAAACTCTGCAAGGACAAAGTCATTTGAGCATGTGTCTCTTTTATTTGTGTGTTACTGTAGCTCATCTCTTGGACAGAGTCTTTGATTGCCTCATAGAGCTTTAAGAAGGGGGCCATTGTAATGGATAACAAGCCATAATCACTTTTTCAATGTGCTCCATGTCTTTTTCTCTTTCCACCTTACAGGCTTCGGTTATCACTTTTTCAATGTGCTCCATGTCTTTTTCTCTTTCCAATTTACAGGCTTCGGTTGTTACCCGTGAGATTTCTTTTATCCATCGCTCTCCTGAGGATTTATTTACATCTTTCAAAATTTGATCACTGCTTCCGATCTTTCCTGTTTGTTCCTTTCTAACTGGTACTTTTGTCGATATATCTTCCAGTATATCCCCTGATAGAATTAAGTTATCTTCATCTGAGGGTGGCATTTGGCTCCCCTTCCTTGATGCCTTAGGTCCCCCATAGCTAAGCGGCGATGCAGACGGGTCATTGATTAAAAAAGAAGGAGGGCTTTCTTTCGCTCGATCTTTATCCAGAGCGTCCATTTTCTCGTTTATCAGACAGAAACTTCTTCTTTTTTCCCTTTCTATTTTATCAGTCAGTATAGAAATGTCATTCATGATTTTATTTGCAAGACATAAGTTGCTCAAATTTGGTGGTGCAATATCAGAAGTTCCGTTGGTAGTCATTCTTCCTGATGGAAAAGCCTGCTCACTGTGTGGTCTAATATGTTCAGCTTCATGCATATTATTTACTTCGATGAGACGGTTTTCTGGGTGACTTCCTTTTTCCTTTGTAGCATTTCCGGTCAATGGACTTTTCATCTTTAAGGGACTAGTCTTTTCTTCCCGATAGGGTTGAAAAATATCTGTGGTTTCTTGGATTAACTTTAATGGCATCCCATTTTCCAATAAGCTTTGCTTTTTTTTCGGACTGGTCTCATCTTTCCGATACGGTAGAAAAATGTCTATAGTATATTGGGCTGTCTTTGTTGGTATTTCATAGTCAAATCTCTCTTTCAGGCCAAGGGATCCCATTAGACTGTGGTTGATTAGTTGTTTCCAACTCGCGCTGACTACCTCACATTGATAAGCTTTTTCGTTTTTTCATGCAAAATGGGAGACGACTTTGTTTTAAAGTCATAGTTTTCGAGGTTTGCTCCGGGCTCCCATTCGCCTCCGGGAGTGAAGCAAATCTTTGCCTTACCTGCAGGCGTGTTCTTAGTCCGGCCCCTTGTGGATCCCTTGGTGTTAGAGTTGACTTCATGATAACAGGGATCTCTCCGTTGAACTTTGTTTCCGTGGCTTCCTGGACTTTTACCGACTTAGTGATCCCTGCAGAGGCAGAGCCAGCAGCCAAACAGCTCAACAGCTGTCGTAATCCTCAGTAATGTTGCCCTTTGTGCGCCGGGCTTAGCGGCGCAAGGGTGTCTGGGAAGTGGAGTTATAGTACTTCATGTAGGCGTGGTGAGGGGCAGTCAGGGGGCGGAGCCACACAGCGCAACGGTGCACGCTCCTAGACCGCTTCCTTCCCCTTTACTGTAGGCAGCAAGCAGCGTTACCCACCACACCTCCAAAATCCTCCAGAGATCAACAGTGTGTCAGAGGGCAGGTGAGTGGGGGTCGCAGCCACAGCTCAACAGCTGTCGTAATCCTCAGTAACGTTGCCCTTTGCGCTCCAGACTCTTGTATGGGTGGAGTTCATGTACCGACGAGCCTGTACACTGGTTGTAAGTATTGTAATAGTATGTGTATAAAAGTAGACCGCGTGTGTGTCAGGTGGTTTGTTGGATTGTCTCAAGATTCTTGGGTGTATGATATAGTATGTAGTGGGATGTAATTGTGTCCAGCTACTATAGTCTTGGGTGCATGGCAGGAGGTGATGCACTGAAGAGTTCAAGGGTGTGCCCACTGGTTGAAGTACTGTAATGGTATGTGTCGAAGAGTGGAGAGGACCTTGGGTGGCTTGCTTACTGCACCTATTAGTGGCCCCAGACCATGCACCCAAGAGTCTTTTCAGTGGCTGCAAGTAGTGTAATAGTATGTGCCACACATACATAATAGTATGTGTGGCAAGTGGTTTGTTGGAGTGCCCTGAGTTTTCTGGGTGTATCATACACTGTGCAGTGGGTGGGAGTAGTGTTAAACTATGCGAAGTGAAATGGACAGGGGTTGAGGAGGATGAGTTATGTGTTTGGGTTGTGGCTGTTGGGCAGATTCTTGGGTTTTTCAATGTATTATGCTGTAGTGGTTATGGGCAGTTAGTAGAGTCTTGGATGTGGAGCCAACAGTCTGTCCACTGGCTGGAAGTATTGTAACAGTATGTGAACTGAAGTGGATAGGGTCTCAGGTGGCTGAGTTATGTGTATGAGTTGTGGTTAGAGGGTAGATGTTTGCTTGGATGACTGCATTATTTTGTGGTGGTTTTGGCCAGCCCCTGAATATTTGGTGCAAGGCTGGAGGCTGTAGGCTGTAGGCTTTACACCCAAGAGTATAGGGCCTAGCTTCAACTATCGCAGTATAATACAGGTATGCACTGAACATTGCGATACGGGTATATAGTTCGTACAAACATGTGTACAGAATGAAATGTCTACATTAAAAAAGAAGTATGACACCTATCATTGTATGGTTACTGTTTGCATTGTTGAGGCTCTATGCAGTTCTTTGCATGGTATGTGGAAATGTAGCAGAAATGATTCTTTCATTCTGTGTGATAAAAGAAAGCATAACATGTTAAGGTAGGTACTTTGTAATGTGCTATTGCATTACATCGCAGACATGTATATACTTGTGGACCCTCATAATTAGTACTTCACCAGCACCATGCTTCAAACAAGTGCAATGTTCTCAGCTCCTGTGCTTGTTTGCATAATCATTGGGTCTGGTGGAAAACATGAATCCATGCAGGATAAAAAAAAACGTTTTAGGTTTATTTGTTGTTATGTGGCACAGTCTTTTTCGGTGACGTGTGTACTAATTATAGCAATGTTTAAGGTGGTCTATTGTAGTAGGAGGAATTGAAAAGGTGTATGATTTCTGTTTTGGAAGTGGTGGTAGTATGTTTGCAGTTAGATAGCAGTTGGCGTATTCTGTTTACTTGTTTCTGCCTTTTAGCAGTATTGATTATGCGTTTGGTTGTTGTTGATGTTTTGTAAGTACTGTGGTATTGCACCGTAATGTTGCAGAATTTGGGGGCAGTTAGATACCTGTTGGTGTATTGTAACTGTTGATAGTTTTGAAGTTGTTGAGGGTATGTTTATATGTAATAAGTGTTGAAGAGTTTCCTCAGGAGAACTTTAATTTTTGCTGGGGGGTTTCATATTGTGTAGTAATGGGAAGTTATATTGGAGCATTATGGTTACAGTCAGATACCAGTTGGTGTATTCTAACTGTTTACAGTTTCTCACTTTTGCAGGGCATGTTTTCAAGCACGTTCATTCTTGTTGGTGGATGTACATTTTCGCTCTTGTGAAGTGTTTTTGCAGCAGTATGGGTGTGGTTGCAGTAGATGCATATTAGTTGCATTGGGTTGGGCACCGTTAGACAGTTGTTGCCTTATTCTACCAGTTGGTAGTTTCAAAGGTTATTGAGGACAGTTTGTAGACACTCAAACTCGGATTAGTGAGTCAATTTTGGTTTCAAGGATATTAAGTAGGCGTTTGCAAGATTTGCTGGTAATCTCTGCTTCAGAGTAATGGAAGTATCATTGCATTCAAACCACCCACATTTCTTTTTAATGCATGCAGTATAGTGACCTGCATTGGTTGTGGCTCCTGTGTGGTATATTAAGCCTAGTGTTGTGAAGGTTATCTTGCCCATGTGTGAAGCCAGTAAGCTTGCAGTTGTTTTTGGTACCATATGCATTGTATTGTAAATACATTACTATTACATATTGGCTATTTGACTGTATATGCAAGGTGGAACGATTGTCTGAATTGCAAGTACTACATAATATGCCATGGTGTGCATTTAGTACCAGCTGTTGAATTTAAATGTATTTACAGTTAGGTATAGATACATACACAAAACGATTGTTAAGGATTTGTTCCTGCCCCACATGGCTGCAGAGAGTGCATGTATGTTTCCACATGTATGAAATCTGCAATATTTCATTTATAGGTATGTTTTTGTTTTCCAAGACTTATAGTAAGGACATTAGAATTTCTTGTGGATTTTCTTGTGTGTTTATATCGAATCTTACCATTCCTGCACAGTAGTCCAATTCCTACCTTATTCCAGAAACATGTATTGTTTGTTGCATTTCTGTGAAGGAATAACATTTGAAAATCCAATTGGTATGCGCCGTTAAAGTAAATGTTTTCAACAATTGGTGGCAATTGGAATAGAACATTGATTGCTACTTTTGCATAGCAATTTACACCAGTTGTGTTGGAAAATATGAATGGACCAGACAGTTCTGTGTTTGACTCATTTGGTGGAAGTGGAAGTAGTTTCTTTGAAGAGGTAGTTGTCTTTGTGCAGTTGGGTATGCATTTGTGTTTTCAGTACATCTTGTTTTGGTTGTGGTAATTGATGAAGTACCAGCTGCTTTCAATTTCTTTGGTGTTATTGTTGTGAGATCATGTTTAAGTTGAGTTTGCACTAGTTTTCTTTTACAAAGTTGGCCTTTTTGGAGAACAGGGTACATTTTGAGATAGGGTGTGTAGAGTGCATGTAGTGTATTGTACTCTACAATGCAACGAATGTCAGGAGTGACTTTACTTGCTTCAACATTGACTAGAAATAGCCCTTCAAGTGTGCTTAGGCGTGACAGTACTATGTAACTCATGCCTTCTTTAAAGGCTGTTCTGCTAATATCAATCAATACTTGATCTAGAGTTAGACTTTGTGATTTATGGATGGTTACTGCGTATGCTAGAGACAGAGAAAACTGTTCTCTGCGCACATATGTGTCTTTCAAAAGAAGGAATCGGGCTGTTGAGCACCCTATCCTTTTAACTTCTGAAAGTTTGTCAAAGTGAATATTGACAAACTGAATGCTGTTGTCATATGGGTATGTCTGGAATTCAACAAACATACCAAGTGCTCCATTAACCAAACCTTGCTCCACGTCAAGGTTACGCTTTAGCATAACTCTATGGTTTGAACACAATGTTAACATTTTCTCTAAGCCAGCTGTGTTGGAGATAGAGTACTCTAAGGTATTTAGTCATGCTGTGGCTTGTTGACACATAGGTACTGTCATACCGTGCATGTCTAGTTTGTCTGTGGAGTAAATTTGCACTGGTGGTTGCATTTCTTTTTTCAACATTGTTTCATTAAATTGTGCAAAGCTTGCTAGGGTTGGCATTAAGGACATACAGTTTACATTGTTGTGTGCTAATTGTTCCATGACATCAGTAATCAGTAGCACATGTGTTATGCCCATATAGCTCATGGTTGGGTCTGCTATTTAAGATAGACTTTGCTTCCCTAGAAAGTACACCAATCAGAATGCTTTTCAAAATGTTGGCGTAGGTAAGGTCTGCAGACTGACGCATATTTTCAGTTAGTTTTCTATATTGGAAATGTATGCAGAGATTTAAATTTCCTATGCTGCCAAGAGTTTTACGGCACAGTTTGCGTCCTAAGGTTTTAAAAATAGGTTCACCTTTTACTGGTTTTAATTGAAGAAGATCTCCAAAAACAATAACGTGTTTTCCTCCAAAGAGTTCTTCGTAGTCTGTTTTAAGGACTTCTTGTAATCTGAGGTGAATCAATGGAAAATTAGGTTGGAGACCATGCTCATCTCATTTATTAGGAGCATTTTCATTTGTTTCAAAACTGTGCGTAGCTCCATAGCAGCTTCTGCTCAAAGTTTGTAGTAATCTAATTTGTTTTGGTGTTCTACTCGAAGCAGTAACAATCAATATAAAGTGACACCACCTATGCTGTAAGCAGCTAAACCTGTGGGGGCAGTTACAACAGCTGAAAGCTTGTTGTTTGTCAATTGTTGGAGGAATTTGCTGATGAATTTTTATTAAGAAAGTTTTGTCTGAACCAGCTTGACCACTTACATACAGAAGTATAGATTTATAATTTTCACAGGTACAAGTTTTAGTTTCGTGCTGCATGCCATGTTCAATTTCTTTAGTTATTTTTAGGAAAATGCTATGCTGCTCATTGTTTAGTTGGGATTTCAGTAGAGCAAAGACGTCTGCAGATTGCTCATATTTACACATGGTGTTTTCTACTTCTGTCATGGCTAAATCTGCCTCATTTGGTATGAGTGGCTGTCCAAGTGGTTCCTGACTTCCTGTAAGAGAAGGCTGACTTCTGTAAGAAGTGTCTATGTTTAGTTGTGCTGAAGGTTCTTCTTCTTGTCCAACAGATTTTTGTACTGTGTAAAGTTTATTACTGTTATAATGCTTTCATTTGCGTTGTAAGCATCTTCATAGGAGGCATCGGTCCAATAAATATTCTTCTTTTCTCCATGGTTTAAAAAGTTGGAGTAGGGACATGTAGTATATTTCTCTATGTTGAGGAGTTTTTAATGATAGCTTCGTATGATACACCATGCTGCATTTGGTAAGTTTAACCAAGTTGCCCTCACAATCTTTGACTATGTATTTACTTTTGTTCTCATCTGGTTTAATATTATTTTTGTAGGAGAAATGTTGGGCTATGTGGTATATGCACATGGTTTCCAAAGCAGTACTCCTGTTTGGGTAGTTTGTGTCCAATATGTTGTTTTTCAAAATGTCCTGGCTGTTGAGGCCAGTTTTGGCCATTATTTCTAGTTCTTGGTATGATTTGAGAACTCTTTTTCTGCATATAGCAGGACCAAGCCTTAGCCAGACAATGTTTTCAGATTTCCCATACAATGTGGTGCCGGTTAAATGGTCTGCGGCTTCGTAGCAGCCACATTCTCTATATGAGAGCATTTTCATACCAAAGCTGTACAATGTTTGTGAAAGTGTTTTGTCAGATGACATGTAATTCCAGAGGTCTTTGAGCTCTGTTTTCTCTGCTTTGGTTAAGTAGGCTGTGACATATTGTACAACTGCAGTGGAATTGTCTGCAATGTACTGCACATCCATGTTTGCATTCCATAGGAGGGCAATGATTGCATTGTAATCATTGATGTACTTTGATGCTTCGGTTCTTTTTATGCAGTATGTGTTCTTAGGTGATTTGCCTTTCACACTGTGTCTAACCGAAGACATGAAGCTGTTTACTTGTCCTGCTGCTGAAACTGGTCTAGGGAAACCAAAGCGGCATTTGGTATAGTATTTGCCTTTGTTTTTATAACTGCGCCGACAATACTTACCACACTTGTGTCTGTGAAACTGCAAAATGTGTGCATGTAGGTCGTGATGTGCAGTTTCTGAAGGGATTTCGCATGTAACATATTTGTGAATGAACTACAAAACAGTTGCATAACTGTCCTGACCAAATTTAGGAGCATGTTTAATCCACAATCGCATATGGTTGTGTGGTGCTCCTCTGGCTTGATATTCCTTTCTCCAAAAGAAGTGCTGTAAGTGTTTTATTACAAATGACATGCAGTATGGCAATAAAACGATGATGGAAGTACCTTGATACATTTACAGGATCAAGAGAGCAGAGTTCTCCTAGTGTTTTCATGTCTAAATCTGCGTTGTTTTTGTTTGCTATGCGTAGGAAATTGTGCAAATCTTGCCATGCATACTCTGCACAACTTAAATCACAAACCATGTGCGTGGGGCAAGGTTGCGTATCATACAGAGTACATCTGCGTGATGTCGGAACCAGTATTCTTTCGTACCATGCATGTTTGCCCTGATATTTGTAATATATGACTGTAAAACTTCATCTTTCTCTTGCACCTTTTGAAGTAGCTGCGTAGCAGACATGTTTTAAAAATTGGAACCGGTTTTCAATGTGTGTGTGTGTTAGGCAGAATCGTATGCAGTGCCCTTTGGGAACCCCACACACAATTAAGGATACAAGTGCAAGTACACATTCACCTTTGGTACAAGCCTGTACTACACAGTAAAGTGGTAGCGATGGCTGAGCAGCCAGACTTATCTCAAGGGTAAAATGAGCAGTATCAGAAGTTACACAAAGGACAGCAATTGCTATGGTTTAAACAAACACTGACTCAAGGTTTCTGAGTAAAAGTATATACATTTATTTACACCATCAGTTATAAAACAATTCACTAATATAAAGCAGCAGAAAATTAAAATCTTAATATACTACACAACACCCAATGATTTCTGGACAAGTTAAGCTCAAAATGAAGTGTGAGCAAAATGGCACTCCAGCAATTTAAAAAGGGAGGGAAAGACAAGGTTATTCAAATTCAAGCAGCACCAACAAATAGGCAGGGCCATCTAGAAAAGGCTTACTACAACTAGGATTCAAATCAGTCGGCCTTGCCAATGTTTGTGGGTCAGAGTCTTTGCATAGGATCACACAGTTCAGAGTAGTTTGTGGTTAAGTCTTTGCCAAGAGTTCGAAACAAAGTTGGTCAGAAGAAAAGTTATTTAAAAGACTAGAGAATGACAAGTCCTCGGATTAGCGAAAGATATAAAACACTTTCACCACGGTCGGACGGAATGAATGACCGGATTTGAACAGTACCTTAGTAGAAGAAGAATGCTGTAGCTGAGGCAGAAGTTCCTGGCAGGTCCTGCAGGGTCACGGTTCCTGACAAGAAGGTGGAAGACTGGAGGGTCCTGCACTGCCCAGGGAAGAAACCAGCAGCAGAGCAAAGCAACAAATAAAAGGTGCGCTCCTTAAAACCGCAACAGGGTCCGGTCCTCCTGGCTATCTGGTTAACTGCAGCAGTGTACAGCAAATTTGACCTGGGGAGGGAGGCCTTGCTTGGTTGTTGGTGAACTGGTTGGTCCCATCAGCTCAAGGGAAGAAGACTCCTTGCAGATCTTCTCTGTCGTCGAAGTTTAGGAGATTTGGACCCACAGCAAGGCTTCCCCGGGAGGTCCAGTAGTTGCAGTAGTCCTCTTCCTTCAGCTTCTTTTCAGTTCTCTCTATCCAGTGGCGACTCTGCCTTTCAAGTCCCAGAGACCTGCTTTTATGCAGTTTCCCCCCATTCACAGAGCCTGGCTGTCAATCACACAGCAGGGTGGCTGTCCTGGCAGGACAGTCACCTAGCCAATCAAACAAGAGTGCGACTTGGATCTCCAAGGAGACCCTGTGCAGGGGGCCTAAAACCCCTCCCTTACATCCTGTCCACCCAGACAATCAGGCGTCTAAGGAGGGCTTCTGAGCAGAAGCCCACCAAAGGACGGTGAACAAAGGAACCAAACTTGGTTTAGCACACAGAGTAAACACGAGAAAGACCTTTACAAAAAGAGATGACAAATAAACCCGGCCGGAACCAAATAAAATTAAAAGGGGTCCAGTGGATTAAAATTTGAGGCTACTAACATAGCCTAAAACAGTACAAAGGCTATTTGCATAGTACGCGGTAGGAAAAGAATGGTAGCTACCACTGCCACCAGCCAAATCTTAAAGAAAGGGGAATGAAATAATGTTCCATGAGAAACAGACAAAAAGGGATAACTATTAACCCTTTCTAGTTCTTTATGGAAGATAGTTTGTACTGGGTCTGTGAATTTAAAAAGCCTAATAAAGTCAATGGCAACTTAACATGTTCTGGGAGACAGTAGTCAGTCCCAGAAAATGGAGTTTAAAGTGGGAAGTCTAAAAGGACAACCCTGTGTCACTGCACTAAAGGTGCTGTGTCCAACAGTAAAAATATGATGCCTATGGAGTAGGTGAGACTCCATAGTCCATGAGCACAAAATGTACAAAACATAGCTAAAAACACATGTAAGAGTGGGAAAAAAAGCTCACACTCTTACTAGGTGAAAAAAATAAATCCTAGAAATCCATCAAAGCTGCTGAGGGACTCAGTAGGTAAGGGAAATTAGCCATTGTGGAGAATTCTCCCTAACAGTGTGCAACTCCGTAACATAGAGACATAGAGTTGCTAGTTCATTTTCAAATAGGAGGTAGAATATATATATATATATATATATATATATATATATATATATATATATATATATATATATATATATATATATATATATATATATGTAAAGAAAAAGAGGAGAGGGGAGGGACCGCACTCTCCGTGCACCCAACAAAGTTTGAAAAAGTTCCAACAAAGTTTCCAAAAAAAGGAAAAGCGCAGCTCACACAAGGTAGAAAAAGAGATAAATATTTAATAAATTCTTAGCTGTACAAAATGCACAGAACAAAAGGCTGGGGAAACAGCATAAACAAACAGAGGCAGGACGCCTGTGGGCATGGCCCGCTTACAACGCGTTTCACGCTCAACTGAGCGCTTGATCACGTAACACAACAAAGGACAAAGACATGGTTAAGAGGTGTGTAGTCCATCTTCTATGTCAATTATAGAATGAAGGTGCATTTACAAAGTGATTCAACAGTGGCCATCTTGGAACGGAAGGTCAAGTTATTGCCTATCATACAACCGTAATGTACCGTAATTTCCACCATATGTTACCATTAAAAAACAAAGCCAAGCTAGATTAACATTTAGTTAAAAGCCTAGTGCATTGACTTAAGTCAAATTGTGTCTTGTATAAATACAGACAACAGCTTATATAAATAAATCAATTCAGGGGAAGTGTAATGTCACCATATACATGTAGATTAAAAGAAAAGGGCCAACTCGGGCTATGTCATTGTAGATAGATTTTCAACCTAGCCTCCGGTTTAGCATTGTGCAAATACGCAAAATAGCAGCATAGATTGGCATACATGGCATCTGATTACTTTGATGGACTAGAACCTATGTCTTGTGCAAAATTGCAAAGATAAAAACACATATAGTATGGTTAAAAATCCAACACAATTGCAATATCAAAATAGACATAGAGACTACAATTCAAGTAACAAGGAAATGCAGCGCAGTCATAATTTCCAGAGATTAATTATAAAAAAATATTTTTGATACTTGACCTAATCATGTTTAAAAAGGAGGGAAAGTGCAAGTGCAAGTCCAATAATGGCAACCTGAGCGATGTAAAAAATAGGCAAGGTCATAAAAGTGACCACGTTTGATGAATATCAAATCATCTGCACATCACTAATGTAAATTATGCCAATAGCATGGCCAGGACTACTGCTATATAGTCCTTACCTCAAATACATGGATATAATCTATTCTAGATGACAATTACTTTTCCAGCTGCATTATCTGACTAAATGTATGTACATCTGAGATCCACTTGTGTAAAATGCACCAATAGTAACATAATTGAAAAAAACCCCAGTAACCACAGTGAAACTATGGACACAAAATACCAAATTATTCACCAGTCAAGAGTCCTTCTAGGTCGTGAATATAGCAACATAAAAGAAATTATTTTTTCCTTTACCCCTTCCATCCTCATTTTAAACCATAGTGGCAATCCAATCATTAAAACGGTGGAAGCGAAAGGAATTTTTTAGTACTTGAGCACAGGCCAAGAACTAATCAGTGAATTTGAAAAACACATTAATTTTCTAAAGATTATTGAACGCACACTTGAAGAACATAAATCAATTAAACATAGTCAAAATAAAATAGTAGATGGAAATAGACCAATTCAGAAAAACACAGTAGGGAGTAAACACATTGTTATATACCTAGAAACGTATAAAGCTCCTCGTCAAGGTTATGACCATTAGGGGATTTTGTATCAAAATCCAAGATAAACCGGGTCTCCAATTGTCTCAGTTTTAATACACGATCTCCACCTCTCGGATGAATCGGGACATGTGCCACCGCAAAGAATTTGAGAAGAGTAAGGTCATTGTCATGTTCTAATCTGAAGTGCTTAGCCATAGGGTATGCGGGATCTGAGTTTTTAATTGCCCTGAGGTGCTGCAATATTCTAAGCTTTAATTTGCATGTGGTGCTCCCCACATACCATCTCATGCAGGGGCATGAAAGGACATAGACCACAAAAGCAGTGTCACAGTTTATCGAATACTTGATAAACTGTTTACATTTGGTGACCGGATGTACAAAGAATTTACATGCAGTGGCATGGGCGCAGGCCTTGCATTTAGAGCATTTTGTAAAGCCTATGGGGGATTTCATCAAGGATTGCATCAGAGAGGGATTGGTGTCGCTTAATGGTAGAAAACTGGAGACCAGTTTATCCCTAAGTGAGGGTACGCGTTTATAGGTAATAGTTGGACGATTGGCCAGCAAGGGACATAAATCTTTATCCACGGTGAGGACCCGCCAATGTCGCTCTATGATTTTACGGACATGATTAGAGGCGTTGTCAAATGTGACTATAAGTCGGGGTTCATCATTCATAGCGGTTTTCGCAGGTTTGTTACCATACAATAGAACATTCCTGCTTAGTCCGCGAGCTTTGGTGTAGGCCATTTCTATCACTCTGCGTTCATAGCCTTGTTTGACAAAATCAATAGCCGCCAAAGAGCAATGATGGTCAAACGATACTAGATCGGTACAATTTCTACGGTATCGAATGAATTCACCATATGGAATACTACGTTTACATGACGTAGGATGGCAACTTGTTGCATGCAAAGGTAGACCAGTGTTTGAGGGTTTTTTGTGTAGTTCAGTATTGAAACCAGATCTTCCAAGGGTCACAACTACATCTAAATATATGATTTCAGTCATACTATTACACTCTGTAAAACGTAAGTTAACTGTATTGGTATTGATATGTTTCACAAATAATAGCCACTCAACTTTGGTCCCATTCCATATGACGAAGATGTCATCTATGTATCGCCACCAAGCGACGATATGCGTAGCAAAGCTAGATGCAAGTAGATCACTAAGGAAGGTGGCCTCCCACCATCCCATGGTCAAATTTGCATAGGAAGGTGCAAAAGTACTCCCCATGGCAGTGCCCCTTACTTGGTGGTAAAAAGAGCCTTCAAACAGAAAAACATTGTTAATTAAACAAAAAAACAACATTTCGAGAATCATAGAGCTATGACCATGAAAGTTCAATGAACGGGTATCAAGAAAAAATTTACATGCTTCCATCCCAATTTGATGGTCAATGGAGGTATACAGGGAGACAACATCAAGGGTTGCTAGAAGCAAGCCATCCTCCCAAGGTGTATTTGTAATGTGTTGCAAGAAATCCTTGGTATCCCGTAAATAGGAGGGCAAAGCTGATACCAGAGGAAATAGTGTTTCGTCCACATACTGGGCCATATGTTCAAGGAGAGAGCCACATAGAGTAACAATAGGTCTCCCTGGTGGATGAATAAGAGACTTATGAATTTTTGGTAAAAAATAGATGGTTGGTATAGTGAAAAAGGAGGGAACAAGAAATTTAACAAACTCGTCATCAATTAGGCCAGTATCCACCCATTTTGTACACAAATTTGTGGCTTCCAATTGTATATCACCAAAGGGATTTTTTGCGAGTTGGGAATAACATAATCGATCCTTCAGTTGACGATTGGCTTCAGCCACATAATGTATCCGATCTTGAATTCCAATGTTAGACCCCTTATCAGCTGGTTTGATGATAATATTTGATAAGCCTTGTAATTCGCTGATGGCCATAAGTTGGGCAGAGGTGAGGTTTTGTTTGTTTTTGATGGTACTTCTCCTTAATTTTCTCAAATCACTAATGCATAGATCATAGAAAGCTTCAATACATCCACCAATGGGAAACTGTGGATTAAATTTAGATTTGACCTTAAGTTTTGTATGTACATCCCAATCAGGGTCAATATTGAAGTCAGTAAGGCAGGCATTGGAAGGATCAAAGTCAGAATCTTCAAGACAGGCCAGATCCATTAGAGATAGAATGTCTGAAATCAAGAGATTAGTACGGCCCAACCGCGGTGTAGTTGGTTTGGGCACGATGGTATTCAATGAAAAGAATTTCTTAAGTCTAATCTTTCGAATAAATTGGTCAAGATCAAGGCGCACTTGGACATAGTCAAATGCTTTAGTAGGGCAAAAATTAAGTCCAAGTGAAAGGACCGAGGTTTGCGCTTTGGTAAGCACATGAGAGGACAGGTTGGTAATTTGGCACAGCTTCATGTTGTCAATGATTATTTTTTGGTCCCAGAGCGCGTTGCTCTGCTCTCTTGGCGTTTTTCTGAGCCGTTTCCCACGCTGGCCTCGCCGAGTTGCTTTCCTCCTCGTGTCTTCTGTCCCTTTCCTCTTCCTTTTCCTCTTCCTCGACCCTTTCCACGTTGCTTTTGATTCTTTCCATCCTGGCATAGCAGCCGCATCTCATCTAAAAAATTTAATCTGACGGAGGGCTCCTCATTGTCCAAAGCTGAGACGTCTTATTCAGATGAAATCGAGCCAGGATCACCGTCAGCAATGGGCTCGGTTGTAGGATTTTTTCGTAATGAATCAAACCTTTTGGCAAACGTGAAGATCCTGCCTGTTTCGTAATCAATTTTGTCCCTAATGAACTTGCGGTGTTTTCGTTGCTTAATGTCATCTTCATATATGATTAGGGCTTCATTGATTTTCACACGAAGTTGTTTACCCTCCTCAGAGGACGACATTTTATTAAGTTCTAATTCCTTTTTCCCAAGTTCTTCTATTGCCTTCGCTCGATCTGATTTGGCATATTTGACCAAAATCGTAAGAAAGTGTGCTGAGCACCCTTTGCTGGCCTCTCCCCATTCCTGTAGCATGCCAGGGTCTTGATCCTCAAATGAGGGCATAGTCAAAATTCTTAGTCCTCGCGGTATTCGTCCGACATCCAAGTAGTTTTGTAAAGAGTGTTCCTCCCACCATTTGGAAATCTCCTTTTTTCGTAATTTTTCAATTTCTTTAAGTAATACTATTTCAGGGTTAAGACTTGAAATGTTCTTTTTGGCCCCAATAGTGGGAAAACTGGTGGGCATCACTTGGGTTTCACTGAAAAGATCCTTGGCCTGTGCAAGACGCGATGTTGCCCAGGCGTCCTGCATGTTTGTAATACCGAAAGAACCCCCAGACCTTTGCAAGAAAACAAAGAATTGTCTAAAATTCAAAAGATTTCTAAAATGAGTGTGAGCAATACACATCAAAACATATGTGAGCAGAAAAAAAGCGCTACTGAGATGGGAAAATCACGGCATGCCCAAACTATTGCAGCCGGCAGTATAGAATGGCAACGAGAGAAAGACTGGGGCGGAGTACCCACACAGTACAATGCCTTCCTGATAGAAAAATTGAGGAAAATTGCAAAACACACGAGACAATCACCTACCCTGCGGCCACTATCCACGCGTCCTCCGGCACGTTTCACATATTCGCGTAGGCAGGGATTCTCGGGCTATGCTTCCTCACGGATACTGTTGGGCTCCAGTAAGCAGTGCAATCTGCCCCCAGTGGCAGCGATTCCGTTTGAGGAAACGACTCTAAGCAGAGACGCGCCAAATTGAAAAGAAATCCTCGGTGCAGGTCCAACACGGTACGCTCCGTGTAAAATTGATGTAAAGAAAAAGAGGAGAGGGGAGGGACCGCACTCTCCGTGCACCCAACAAAGTTTGAAAAAGTTCCAACAAAGTTTCCAAAAAAAGGAAAAGCGCAGCTCACACAAGGTAGAAAAAGAGATAAATATTTAATAAATTCTTAGCTGTACAAAATGCACAGAACAAAAGGCTGGGGAAACAGCATAAACAAACAGAGGCAGGACGCCTGTGGGCACGGCCCGCTTACAACGCGTTTCACGCTCAACTGAGCGCTTGATCATTTAATATATATTAAACATTTTGTCTGAATCTGGGGTCTTCAGAATGCATTTGTAAAGAGTGATATTCTGATGCTGTTATTTGTGTACGTCTTTCATTGTACCTTCCACCTTTTCTAGTAGGAAAAAGTAGAGGAAACCCTTTTACTTCTACACTTTTTTCCCATATGCTGATTGGAGATCCTTTGGCTTGCCGCATTTGATATGTTTCCAGTGCATCGTCTGTCGTGTCTTTGGAGCGCGGTGGGTGAATTGTATAGTGGTCTAAAATATTGGAGGCTGTAGAAGGATCTAGAAGTTCACATTGGCCAGTTCCTGATGAGTCCTGAATTAATTCGGTGGTTTCCCTCAAGGTTTCTTCAATGTTCATTTCTTTGTAGTATTCATTGTTTTCTTTTAGATATTGCAGGGCTTCCCTAACTTTATGTAAGTCCACTAGTTGGGCCCATTTCTTTTTTCTTTTGTAGGTACTCCATTCACTGGGATAGTGATAGATTGATCTATTGGCCGTTGCACTCCTATAGTGTCTACATTTTCTTTGATCTAATGGCAAATAAACTACTTTGCCACAAATGCCTTTCAGTAATTCAGAGGAGGCATTTTTGCTGTTTTTGTTTGAAGATGTATTATTGCTTGACATGGGTGCACTGTTTGGATTATAATGCTCTCATACAAGTTGAGTTGTTGGAGTGGTTTTAGTAGTGGGAATATTTCCAAGTTATTAGTTATAGCCCGAGAAGGTATTTGGTTGTTGTCAAGTTTTGCAGTGCAGTATCTGCAAAGTATTGAGGGGTTAGTAATTTCGTAATTGCTTTCTGCTATAAGAGAGAGCTAATTGGAACCACTGGGATTCCTCATTGTCTTCTATTTTGTACATTATGTCTACAGTTTTGTTGCTCTTTTTATAAAACGTTCTGCAGCAACACACACATACTTGGTTTGGTACTTCACCAGATGTGCTTTTAAACGTTAGTATTTCTTTTTTGTATGTGTGTAATAGCAGTTGACATCTGCAAGGTTGTTGCTACTCTTTTCTAAAGGTACTGGATTTTCTAAATGCTCTTCAGTTCCAAAATATTTTCTTTGAATGTGGTCTATTTCTTCAAGCAGGTTCTTTGGCTGTACCATGTAGGAGAATGTCATTTAAATGGTCCAGTGCTAAAACAGGGCATTTTGCGTAGTACAGTTTGTGAACGAGATTTCGTACAGTCGAATGGTGTGTTGCTAATATTTTGATATGGTGGAAGGTGCTTTTGCAAGTAGGTCCAGAAATGCAGGCTAATAAATGCCCTTGTAGCCATGTGTATTTGCGCATTGGACAGGAGTCTATAGTTTGTAATATTTAAATTTGGAATTTGTCTTTGCCTTTCACATACTGATTGAGTAACTGGCGTATAGATGCAAAAGATTTATTTTGCACGGCCATTTGTACACTGGATGTATTGGTTTGGTGGAACGGAGTGCTGATTGTAAGTTGCCTGTGGATATTCTTTTGAGCAGCATTCCTTCTTCCATAATGGTATTGTCAAACTTTTCATACCCTCGCCCACTTCTATGTATGGCAATTGAGTTTGTTTGCTTTAGCTTGTTTGCGTCTTCATTGAAATATGGCTCTGGTGGTGTGACTCCACTCACCTGCACAGACGTTTGCAAAGGTATCTATGTTGATATTACATCTGTTGTCAAGTACTTGTTGTAGTTTAGTAATTAGTTTTGTTAGTGGTTTCATTCTGTTTAAAACTAATATAAATAATTTCCTTTTGAGAAGGATTGCCGATGGGACCTTCCAGGATGAGTTTTCGGCACAGGTTTTAAAGGTTAAGTGTGATTTGTCCCCTGTTTTTATAAGGTTCTGAAGGACTCTGTGGTGGAACATTTCTTGTAAAATAAATTTTTTGGAATGCTTATTTGTGGCTACATTAACATTTGTAGGTGCAGTGTTAGCCCTAGTGGTAGTTGCAATATTCTTAAAACATTTATTTTTATTTTTACATTTTGAAAGAGGAGTCACAGTTTCTTTCCTGCAAGCTGCTTCAATTTTGCTTAGTGACTGTGTTAGCTGTTTTGTTTGAACTTCTTGTAGAAATTCTGCTAGAGGCGGATGGCTATTTTGTACGCTTTTAGTTTGATCTGCTCTATTTCTGCATTGCTTTCTAAGGAATTGCCTTTTGGTAGGCATTCTTTAGTGTCTGTTGGAGAAGAAAGGAAAGTGTGGGTTGGGAGGTAGTGCAATGTATATATGTGCACTGTGCATGAGTGTCTGAATATGAGGATAGGCATACGTATAGAGGTGTGTGATTGTGGAATGGGCTGTTACTTCAGGTTGGGAAGGCTATACTGGTATTTGTATGTTACTATACTGGTGTTCAGATGACAACACAAAGTGTGTTCCTGCTGAGGTGCAATGAGTAAGAGTGAAGCTAATTCTGTTAGGTTGATACAATTGTGTAGCCTAGATTACAAGAACGCTGCACTGTCTGAATAATAGGCATAACAATACAACAGTATTGCACTTACTTTGCTTGATGTGAACAGTAGGTTTCTTCTGGGTTCTATTTTCCACTTGAGACACCACTGGCTTTCAGGAGAGTGGTCTTCACCGTAATTGTGAAAGAAGGATGTTAGTACATATGTGTGTTAATGGCACAGTAATTACACTTGGAGAACACATCATTTAAAGTTATAGAAGGATTTATTTGCAGGAACAGTTAGTGTGCATGTGAAATTGCACAGCTTTGTATATGAATGGGGACTTGAGAGCATCAGCATCGTTGCTATGGGTGTATTATAGGTGTTTCCTATGAGGTGCACTTTTGCAAGTGTGTGCATTGTTGTTGCACTATTTACTTTGGAAATGGATTAGTGCAAGTTGTAGTAGGGTCCGAAAAAGGCTCAGAAAGATGTTCAGCTTGGAAAGCATTATGTTGCTGTGTCTGGAATTCCATTAACTTCCCTGTCATAGATGCTTGCTACATGAGTGCAGAAATCCTTTCTGTTGTTTTATTTATGTATCCACATTTACAAATGGCACTGTTCCCAATGTACATTTGAATTTGTTTGCTTTTCAAGCAATGGTGTGTTCTGTCAATTGTGCAAAGTATGTACTTGCCATGCTGTGCATTCTAGGCATTTTATAGCAGGTTTGTCAGTGGGGGAAGTGGTTGTAAAAATGGCAGAAGGAATGAAGAGAATAACCATTTGCACATTGCAATGGGGGATATGGGTAAAAGAAAATGTTGAAAGCACACAGCATTGTAGGTGCCAATTGATGGTAGGAGATGGGACACATTACAGTATGCTTATTGAGAAGGTTAACCAGGGAAAGTGGCAGGTACCCTGTTCAAATGCATTTGTAAAATAGTTGGAAATGTACTACCCAAAAAAATACATACCTGTAGTTTGTGTTGATGAATGCAGATGTGGATACATCTGGAAGCAGATATGTTGGGCAGTTGTACGGTACTTTGTTCTGGAGGTGTTTTGCAATCACAGCAGACTTGTAGCCAGAGTGTTCAACAGAAGTTCTAAAGTGCTGAAGTGTGAAATGATATGATTTGATAAGATATGGCTTTTATAACGGAAGACAGACAACAATCCTACTAGGCCAGGTGTTATTCAGATCACGCAGGTGCATTGAAGGGGAAGGTGGAAAGTGTGGGGGAGTGGGGGAGAGGACAGTGCAGTACATGGGATAATAAGATAAATCAACAAGTAAAAGTACGGCTGTGATCACAGAGATAGATGTAGAGGTCTTGGATGTGATTGATGGATGGTTGTGTGACTGCTTATGTATAGCCAATGAGGGAGTGGTGCAGAGAGTGATGTGGAAATAGAAGAAGGTCTGCCCCTGTGTTGCGGGGTCCGCAGACACTGTGGTAGTCCGCAGACAGGGTGTGCCACATACAGGTCCTTACAGGATGCCTGGCATGGAAAGTGGACTGTGGGGATTAGCCAATCAGGTGTTGAGGTTCTGCTTTGTAGGAAGAGAGGCTGTGTGTAGTGAAGATGGCAGAAGTGCAGAAAGTCAGGGTGTTGGTTGTTGGAGATCTATTTTTAAATGCTTTAGAGAGGTATGCTAAGTCTAAAGATATGGCTGCCAATTTTGATTTTGAAGGAGTGGAGATTTTGTGGTCAACTGTGCCTGGCTCCAATATGCAGGCAGTGGTTGGAGTTTGTAAGAGTATGTCCATTTGGAACAGTCCAGATGTAGTAGTACTGCATTGGGGTGCTGTGCATTTGGGATATATCAGTGCTCCTACTTTGTGAAGTACTCTGCAGAAATTGGTTCAGGCAGTGATGGTGGTTCTTCCAAGTGCCAAGGTTATTTTTCTGAGATGCTACCTAGGGTAGCATGGGACACATGTAATGTTTTTGTCCCCAGCAAAATGGTGCAAGGTGTTTGTTTAACAAAGGCATGTCTGTTTTTCTTGCTCAGAGCTGGGATGTTGTCATGTAATATTGAGAATATTGATTCTGTTAATGTTAATTATTTATAAGCAGACAGCATTTCTTTATCCATACTAGGAAGTGCCATGTTATTTCACAAAATAAAGAAGGCTTTACAGTCACTAGAAGAAATTGCCTACCCTGGTTGAAATGTGTTCCCCCACCCCTGTGCAATGCACAATATGTCAGTGGACACCACAGTAGTTCGCAGATCACACATGCCATATTCAGGATTTTGAGGCTGGTAGCCATGGAAATGGGACTGTTGAGGCTAGTGGATTGGTCAATAAGGTTTTCTGGGTGTGGTGTGTAAGGAGAGACTGTGGCAGAAGGACTGTATGATGAGAGCAATGCAGATGGGTATGGCTATGGCTCTGTCTTTCAGGAGGCAGTGTGTCTGGTTTTTGGGAGACTCTTGGGTACATTAGTTGCAGGTGTATGCAAAGCATTGTGGAGTGGCTGCACATTTTGGATTCCATCATGTGGATGCACATTGGTATGGAGTGCGTGACATGAAGTGGCTGGATTTTGTTCATCTTTGTGCCACGTTGGTGACACACCATCATCCAGACATTATTATTACTCATTGTGGAGAGAACAGTTTAGGACATGTTACCAGAATCTCACTGCAGTTTGTGATGATGGAGGCACTTGCAAAAGTCATCAACATGTTTCCAAACTCCCGAGTAATTATTTCTTGCATTGCACAGAGACAGACGTGGCTTCACTGTTCTTCATTTGGTCCACAAATGGAGAAAGCAAGGTGCAATGTCAACAAGGCTGTTTGCGCCTTTTTGAGAGATGTTGGCATGTCATCTTTCCACAATGAAAATATTACATTCCGTAGCATGAACATTTTTCGCAGAGAAGCAGTCCATCTTACTGATGCTGGTAATCAACTTTTTCTGTGAAATATCCAAAATGCATTGGAGCCCTTTTTGCAAGTATAGGAAGCATTTTTCCAGTAGGTGTTGGCCTCTTCCACCCTTCCAAAAACATACACACACCACAAAAAGGCTCTTTTCAGAGCCAGCTCTTTCTTCCGAAAAGGAATACAATGTTTTTGAAGGTGACTACCACGCTATCCGCTGACTTCTCAGAATGCCCAAGGCCCTGTACCATTTCATTGGCACTTCTATTTTTAAACTGTGAAAGGTAGTTCTGGAAAGAGCCTTTTTTGTTTTTTCAGTTTTTTCTTTTTCTTTTGTTTTTTATACATGAAGTATAAGGAAAGGAAAGGAAGGCAAGGGATGGTAGGAAAGGGGCACCAACCACAGGGATAAGAAAGGGCAAGTGGAATGAGGAAGATGTTGGGTGGGCCTCACTGAAGTAGGGGACACTCTTTCTCAAACTCCTGGAACGAAGCCTCAAAAGCACATCGAAATTGCTCCCCCTTGCAGAGTACTGCATCGTACTACATGCACAATAAAGTGGCCCTCGAAATGTAAGGGTCTGCTGCGTTGCGTATGGCCTATGAAGCTGTTTCAGGGATACGCTGCCCCAAAGGAGTGTCTCTTGTGGTGGCAGCAGCAGATACAGATGATGTTCTAGAGGAACTCAACCTACTACTTTGTTCAAAGGGGATGACCCTCCGAACTGCTGCCTTCTGGTTCAACCTCAGGTCATGTCCAACTCATGGAGTTGGTCCCGTAGCTATGCAGACCAGGTTTGCCACAAATGAGCACAGCTTTGCACTCAGTGCAGTGCACCTTGTCCGCACGTGCCTTGGGTACCCCTCCAATGGTGGAAAAGAGCCTCCACACCCAAGACTCACGCTGGCTGGCAGTAGTGAGGACTTCCACTAACTCATCCTTATCTTCTTCATGATCACTCTTTACATCACCATGCTTGTTTCCCTCCCCAGGCCCTCGGAAAGGTGGTGGGGGGTGGAACAGGTGTGGTGATTTAAATAGTCCTCCAAAAGTTGTTCAGCCCAGCTGGAAAAGCAATGTGAGAAAACAGCAATGTGCAGCAATTCTCTGTCCTGGTATCCAAAAACAGAATAAGGAGCAGCTCTGCTAAGGAGCAGATCTGTGGTATGGCCTTTTGTCGGGGTGCTGGGGAGCACTCTGCGGACAGCTGTGCGCTCTGCAGACACTTTGAACACCGAAGAGAGTTCAAACAGCTCCTAAAAGAGTCTAGATCCCCAGGGGCATGGTCTGGGACCTGTGCAAGGGTGAAGTTTCACAGTAAAACATCTTGGATTGCTCAAAAAAACACTTTTTATGTGTCCATGGGCCAGGACACTGCTCGCAGACAAAGGCCTATGCTGAGCGTGGGTGCGGTCACATGGTGACGTCGCAGACATTCGTGAATGGGGCGGGTGTCCATAGGACACCTATTGCACTGGAACGGTTGTGCACATGCGCATAGTTGTCGTACAGACAGGGTTGGGCTCCCCAGACTAACGTGTGGCAGAACGTTCTGGACAGGCCCAATGTTCATAAGACCCCAAAGCTGGGATGTGCATGCGTCCAGGTGTCCACCGGATAGGGCTAAGGTCCCCGAACTAAGTAAAGGTACATCACAACTTTGCGGACATGCAGACAGGCTCAGTGATCTACGGACACCTCCATTTGATTGCGAACAGCCCGGACAGATTAAGTGTCCGTAGGACACATCCATTTTGATTAATTACGGACATTCTGGACAGTCGCGCTGTCCACGGGTTCCTAACAGGGCTTTTAAAATATAAAACGTAGACACATAGAGCAACAGTATACAAATAACACATAAATATACAAATTACGAAAGAGAGGGGAAAGCAGAAATGGAGATAGATACAGGGGTATTGGGGTTTTCTAGAGCTGGGTATTAGGGTAGGAAGGGAACGAGGTCTCATTGTAACATTTTTGGTGATTAGGAATTTGTGGGGATGGTTGGCTAGGACTTGGAGAAGGGGTACAGGTGCAGGTGGGGCAGTGATATTTAATATTCTCCATGGTATGTACAAAGTCTTTCAAAACAGCAAAAGTTTTCATTAATTGATCATTTTTTTAAGTGCACAAGATGATTTTGCACAGTGTCACTTTGTTGTACCATATGCTCTTGGAGTTGTACATGATGTATTGTTTCTGGGGCATTGCCGTTATTTTCTGTACGCACTGTTAAAGAAAAAAAATATGTCAGGTACATGTGAAACAATGTATATTAATTGGCTTACTTTGCCAACTGCACAGTCTACCAATAGTATCACTGTCTTCACTTATTTCATCCCGAGGAAAGTTTTGTGATGTCATCTTTGATGTCATGCGTGTTAGTCGTAGCAGTGCATGGTGGTGGTGCGAGTTATGGTTGCTTAGCTTACCATAACTGCAGAATTTCTGGGCGTTTTCAGTTCTACTTGCAACCATAACATGAATAGGTTGTTATTAGTGCAAAGTAACTGTAATGTCATTTTAAAAAAGTTTTTGCACTGAATTTGATTGGTTTTTCATAGGACATCTGAACCATAACATCCCTTTAACAATGTTTTTTCACTGAATTTGATAGGTTTTTAGTAGTGCAACTTAACCATAACGTCACTTTAACAAAGTTTTTTCACTGAATATTACATGGCCCGCGGTAGCGGCCATGTAGTTATGGCTAAGTTTCTAAGCCCATAGGAAGAACACTTTTTGGGTGGCTTATAACTTCACTTCCCGTGGACGAATCTTCACCAAACTTTGCAAAACACTGAGTTGTTTTGCAAAGTTTGGTGAGGTTTGGTCCAGGGGGGCAAAGTTATAGGGGGGGCCCAACATTTCTTTTTTTCGATAGACTGAATGGAGAAAAATTGTCTGTCGTGCCTACAGCCTACAGCCCAAACCGCTGGATGGATTTTCACCGGATTTTTGGCGGCTTGGTCCCGAAAGCGTGCTTTTGTAAATTTGGTGAAAATCAGTCCAGTAGTTTTTTTTAAAACAACCAAAAAGTAGGTCTAAAAAAATTAGTGATATCTATGTCCGCTCCGCGGACACACTTCCCTGTTCGCTTGGATAATCGACTTGGATAATCGGCTTGCGTCATGTCCACGGACACACAACATGTTCTCTGATTGGCTGGGATGAGGCGTGAGGTGCGTCAAATTGTTTCGATGCACCCACCATATTGGATGCGCAGACATGCGCTGGAAGTGAGCATAAATCCAATTTTGGGGAGTGTGTTGGTGTGTATGAGTGCTTGGAGAGGTTGGGGGAGTAAGATGGGTCAAATGCTGTATTTGTTTAGTTGGGAGAAGGCTGTGATGTGTTCAGTGTCCACAGTCACTGCAGCTGTCGGCGGACATACTAAACACTGGGCGCACTACTGGCTATTTTACTTTAGTATGATGTTGGTTTTGGGTCGTTAGAAGAGAATTGGGTGAAGAGGGTATGTATTGAAGAGTTTGTAAGTTGGTTGGAATTATTTTCTAGAATGTTAATTGAGGTGCATAGTTTTGAGGTGGATGTATTATGTGTTTGGGTTCAGGTCATTTGGTAGGTGTTTGTTTCTATGGGTGTGTTAAGCTGCAGTGTTTGTGGCTAGATCCTAGAGTCTTGGGTGCATGGCCGAAGTTGAGGCTGTATGAAGAGTTTTGGCCAGGCCATGCAGTCAAGTTTGCAGTGTTTGGCAACAAGCACTTCAGCTTAAGATACCCATGGAGGCAACCATTTTGGATTGTGGTTCATGGTCAGGTGTTTGCTTGAATGGGTGTGTTATGCTGTGGTGTTTGTGAGTCCAATCATTATATACTTACTGTTTGCATTTCTGTGGTTGTATGCAGTTTTTTCATGACATGGGTAGTTTGAGCACACATTTTTCTCCAATCACTGTGATAAAAGAAAAAAAAATCAAATGTTAGTGTAGGAAGTTTATAATGAGTATTGCATTGCATAGTAGACATTTCTGTATTTTGTCGATCCTCATAGTTAGGACTTTAGAAGTACTATAGTTCAAACCAGTGTACTGTGCAATTTGCTCAGTTCCTGTGTTTGTTGATTAAATCATTGGGTTTGTGGGAAAAACAACCATGTTGGATTAAAAGAAAAACCTTTCTACATTGTGGCACAATATATTTATTTCTTTGGTTTCAATAGGAGGAATTGAATAGGTGTATGGTTTTTCATTTGGAAGTGGTGGTAGTATTGGTAGTATTGTTGCAATTAGATAGCAGTTGGTGTATTCTATTTGTTTATTTCCTCTTCCATTTAGTTGTATTCATCTATCTGTTGGCTTGTTGCAGATTATTGGGACAGTTAGATACCTGTTGGCTTATTCTAACTGTTTGTTTTTTTTGTTTAATTTTAGTTGTATTCATTTATCTGTTTCTTTGTTGCAGATTCTTGGGGCAGTTAGATACCTGTTGGCGTATTCTAACTGGTCATAGTTTTGAAGTTCAAGTTTTGTTTATGTTCATACCCAGATTAGTTATTCAATTTTGGCTTTAAGAATATTAAGTAAGCGTTTACAAGATTTGCTGATAATCTCTGCTTTAGAGTAATGGTACTATCATTACATTTGAACCATCCACAACTCTTTTTATATATGCAGTGTAGTGACCTGCATTGGTTGTGGCTCCTGCGTAGATTATACCTATTGTTGTGAAGGTTTTCTTACCAAGTGATACTTGACCATGTGTGAATCCAGTGAGTTTACAGTTGTTTTTGCTACATCTGCATTATAACGTAAAAGCATTACTATTATGTATTTACTATGTGTCTATATTTGTAAGGTGAAACGATTATCGGAATTTCAGGTAGTACATAATCTGCTATGGTTTGCATTTTGTACACGTTGCTGAAATGGAATGGATTCACAGTTAGGTATGGATACATACACAAAGCGTTCATTCGGAACTTGTTCCTGTGCCAGATGGCTGCAGAGAGTGCATGTATGTTTCCACATGTATGAAATCTGGAAGATTTCCTTTATAGGTATGTTTTTGTTTTCTAGTACTTGTAGCAAGTACATTAGAAATTCTTGTGAATCTTCTTGTGAGTTTATAGTGAATTTGACCATTCCAGCACAGTAGTCCAATTCCTGTGTTTCTGGAATAAGGCAGGAATTGGACTACTGTGCTGGAATGGTCAAATTCACTATAAACACTGTAAGTGTTGTCAGGATTGTTGGTTGCATTTCTATGAAGGACTAACATTTGCAAATACAATTGGTCGGTACTGTGTAGATAAATTTTGCCAATAATTGGTGGCAATTGGAATAGAATATTTATTGCTACATTTGCAGAGCAGTTTACACCAGTTGTATTTGAAAATCTGAATGGACCCAACAGTTCTGTGTCATTTGTTGGGAGTGTGCTTTGCTTCTTTGAAGAGGTAGTTGAGTTACTTTGAGCAGTAGATTCTTCTTTTTCTGTGGTCCTTGATGAAGTATTTTGGACAAAGGAGCTATATAAAGTACAATAACAATATAAAATACAAATACAAGTATTATCTTCTTTTAGTTTCTTTGGAGAAATTGCTGTGAGATCCTGCATAGATTGAGTCTGAAGTAGTTTTCTTTTACAACGTTTTGCTTTTTGCGGAACAAGATAGGTATTTAGATGGGGGTGTAGAGTGAACGCAATCTATTGTATTCTAGAATGCAAGAAATATCAGCATTTACTTTACTTGCATCAAAGTTGATTTGAAATATTCAGTCAAGTGTACGTAAGCGCGATAGTGCTACATAGCTTATGCCTTCTTTAAAGACTATGCTACCAATATCAATCAATGCTTTTTCTAGGGTAAGTCCTTGTGATTTATGAATGGTGACTGCGTATGCTGGGGTTAGAGAAAATTGTTCTCTGCGCACATATGCTGCGTACATACGTGTCTTTGAAAGGAAGGAAGCGGGCAGTGGGCGTCCTATCCTTTTAACTTCGGATATTTGTCAAAAAGAATATTGACAAATTGAATATTGCTGTCATGTGGGTATGTTTCAAAGCCAACAACTGTACCAAGTGCTCCATTAACTTGGTACAGTTGTTGGCTTGACGTGGACCAACTAGTCATTTGTCCACGTCAAGGTTACGTTTAAGCATTACTCTACAGTTTAAACATAATTTTAATATTTTCTCCAAATCAGAGGTGTTAGAGATAGAGTTTTCCAAAGTGTTTAGCCTTGTTGTGGCTTGTTGACACATGAGTAGTGTCATACCATGTACGTCCAGTGTGTCTGTGGAGGCAATTTGCACTATTGTTTGCATTTCTTTTTTTAACATTGTTTCATTACATTTTGAACAACTTGCAAGAGTTGGCATCAACAACATACAATTGTTCCATGACATCAGTAGCACATGAGTTATGGCCATAGAGTGCATGGATGTGCCTGGTTTTTAATATAGTTTGTGCTTCTTGAGATAGTACACCAACTCTAATACTTTTTAAAATGTTGGCATATGTCAGGTCTGCAGACTGTTACATATTTTCAGTTAATTCTTTGTATTGGATATGTTGCCAAAGGTTGACATTTCCTATGCTGCCAAGAGTTTTACAGTACAGTTTGTGCCCTAAGGTTTTAAAAATAGGTTCAGCTTTCACTGGTGTTAATTGAAGAAGATCTCTGAAAACAATAATGTGTTTTTCTCCAAATAAATCTTCATAGTTCCTTTTGAGGACCTCTTGTAGTCTGAGGTGAATTAAAGCAAACATTAGGTTGGGAACCATGCTCAGCATTTCCATTGCAGTTTCTGTAGAAAGTTTGTAATAGTCTAATTTGTTTTGGTGGTCTACTGGAAGGAGTAGTAATCGGTGTAAAGTGGCACCGCCTATGTTGTAGGCAGCGAAACCTATGGGGGCAGTTACAAGAGCTGACAGTTTGTTGTTTGTCAATTGTTGGAGGAACTTGCTGATGATTTTGATTAAGAATGTTTTGCCTGAACCAGCTTGACCACTCACGTATAGCAGTATAGGTTTGTAATCTTGGCAAGTACAGTTTTTATTTTCATGTTGCACACCATGTTCAATTTGTTTTGTTACTTCTTGGAAAATGCTACACTGCTCAGTGTTTAGTTGTGATTTCAGTACAGCAAAGTCTTCTGTAGTTTTCTACTTCTGTTATGGTTAATTCTGCCTCATTTGCTATTAGTGGCGGTCCAAGTGGTTCTTGGCTTCCTGTTACAGAAGGTTGACTACTGTCAGGAGTGTCCACATCTAGTTGGGCCTGTAGTTCTTCTTTCTGTTGTTCTTCATTGTGCAACATTGTTTGGTACTGTGTAAAGTTTACATCTGTTATAGTGGTTTCATTTGCTTTGAAAGCGCCTTCATGGGAGCCATACGTATCCAGTAACTGTTCTTCTTTTCTCCATGGTTTAAAAGGTTGTAGCAGGGACATGAAATACAGTTCTTTATGTGGAGGACTTGTTAAAGACAATTTGATTTGATTAATTAAGCTGCGTTTGGTAAGTTTCACAAAGCTGCCTTCACAATTTGATACTCTGTATCTACCTTTCTTTTCATCTGGTTTAATATTATTTTTATATGTGAAGTTTTGGGCCATGTGGTAGAGACACGTGGTTTCCAAAGTGATACTCCTGTTTGGGTAGTATGTGTCTGGTAAATTGTTTTTCAAAATGTCTTGGCTGTTGGGATCATTTTTGGCTATTGTTTCTATGTCCGCATATGATTTGAGAACTCTTTTTCTAGATTTAGCAGGACCAAGAGTTAGCCATACTATGTTGTCAGATTTTCCATTAAAGGCAGTACCAGTTAAACGGTCTGCAGCTTCATAGCAGTCACATTCTCTATGAGAGAGCATTGTTATGCCTAAGCTGTACAATTTCTGTGATAGTGTTTGTCAGATGATATGTCATCCCAGAGGTCCTGAAGCTATGTTTTCTCTGCTTTGGTTAAGTAGCCTGTGACATATCGTGCAACTGCAGTGGAATTGTCTGCAATGTACTGCACATCTATGTTAGCATTCCATAGTATGGAATTGATTTCATGAGGCAGATGGGGAGCAGGTGCAAGTGGATCTAGGTCACCTGGCCTAAGCCCCGCCCACCTGGTGCCTTCCTGCCTGCCGCTCTTTTTCACCACTTAGCAAGCCCTGCCCACCTGGTGCCTTCCTGTTTTCCGCTCCTTTTCACCACTTAGCAAGCCCTGCCCACCTGGTGCCTTCCTGCTTGTCGCTCTTTTTCACCACTTAGCAAGCCCCGCCCACCTGGTGCCTTCCTGCCTGCCGCTCCTTTTCACCACTTAGCAAGCCCGCCCACCTGATGCCTTCCTGCTTGCCGCTCCTTTTCACCACTTAGCAAGCCCCACCCACCTGGTGCCTTCCTGCTTGCCGATCCTTTTCATCACTTAGCAAGCCCCGCCCACCTGGTGCCTTCCTGCTTGCTGCTCTTTTTCCTACTTAAGGAGCCCTCCAGCCTCTTTTCCTTTGCAGATGGGGAGCAGGTGCAAGTGGATCTAGGTCACCTGGCCTAAGCACCACCCACCTTCTTAGTCCTGCCTCTTCCTTCCTGCTCTTAACTATTAGAACAAGGGCATCTCTCCCCAGGCGTCTGAAGCGAAGGGCAGTCAAAGAAAAGGGCAATTTCTGTTTGGATCTGTTCAGAGCAGGAGGACCCAGGGCCTGACCCCCTGCTGAGACGGCAGACAAGCATGCACCAACATGTGTTACCCCTCTGTTCCCACAGGACATCCCCAACCTCTCTTGTCCCCCTGTGATGTTCCCTTGTTTCCCCCTTCTCGCACAGAGGTGTTGCCTGTTTTGCTTGATTCTTCTACCCTGCTCCCCCTCAACCTCCTCCAGCCTACTTCTGCAGGAGTACGTCCTGATACATTCTGGTTTTACCATCACCGTCTTGTGGCCAATGCTGGATTTGACTTTTATGGACTTCATTCGTTCACGGGGTGTCACCCTTTCTCAACTCTCATGCTGGACTTCCTTTGCATCTTGTACTCATGGTGACCCTGAATCATGCTGTACTCATCTTCTTCTTGTATCCTGGCTTGCAACATTATGTGTTACTACTGACTTCTGCAATTGTATTCGCTCTCCACTCTTGCTTTTCCACTCTTTTTGACTGCTTACTCTCTGTTCTCTCCTCCTTTCCCTTCTCACTTTTCCTATCTCCTCTCCTTACTTTCTTCTATGCACTTACTCTATCAGAATTGTCCCTGGACCTAATATGATAGCAACCTCGTCTGTTTCCTCCACCCTCCCATTACTGTTTTTTCCTCATCACCCCCCTCCAGCACTATCTGAAATGTCGTCAGGCCTAGTATGATAGTCGCTTGTTTTGTTCCTCCCCTCCCTTCCTGCACCCCTCTCTCTCACCTTTTGTTTTCTCCGGCTCTACCAGAAATGTCGTCAGGCCTAGTACGGTAGTCGCCTGTCTGCTTCCATTTCCTTCCCACTCCCCCCCTCCGTTCCTTATCTATGTCATAGCTCTTGCACTATCTGAAATGTCGGCAGGCTGAGTGCGATAGTTAATTTCACATCCTTACTGTTCATGCCCTTTAAGAATGTC
This sequence comes from Ambystoma mexicanum, assembly GCF_040938575.1. Classification (NCBI taxonomy): domain Eukaryota; kingdom Metazoa; phylum Chordata; class Amphibia; order Caudata; family Ambystomatidae; genus Ambystoma; species Ambystoma mexicanum. The sequence continues at coordinate 600,558,365 of NC_090933.1, forward strand.
ATTCTATTTTCCCTTGTTCCCTCCCTTGCCTTGAAGTGCTTTGAAACACATTGTGTATCGGGGCTATATAAATAAACTATCATATATCATATCATATCATTGATGTATTTTGTTTCGTCTGTTCTTTTTATGTAATATGTGTTCCTATGTGATTTACCTTTGACACTATGGGCCTCATTACGACTGAGGCGGAAGGGGTTAACGGGCTCCGCTAAAGGAAGCGGACCTGTTAAACCCGTTCCACTTCATTACAAGCTCCCCTCGCGGGACCCGGTAAGTAACACCTGGTCAAACCAGGCGTCCTTACTGGGTCCCGCGAGGGGAAGAGGGAGCAAACAACGGGCCACTCATAATCGGTCCGTTGTTTGCACCCTCTCTCATTGAGCCGTATGGGGGCTCAGATGGGAATGGGGAAGGTCCGGGCCCAGGTTCCTGGAGGGCGGAATTACCAGGCCCTCCGAACTCGGAATGGGCCGGTAATTCCCCATCCTGGGAACCCGAACCCGGACCTGATTTTGGCGGCAGCCATGCCGCCAATAGCGGCATGATTACTTCCAAAGTCGTAATGAGGCCCAATGTCTAACTGAAGACATGAAGTTGTTTACTTGACCTGTTGTTGAAACTGGTCTAGGGAAACCAAAGTGGCATTTGGTGTAGTATTTCCCTTTTGTTTTTATATTTACTACGAAAATATTTCCCACATTTTTGTCTTTGAAATTGTAAAATTTGTGCATGAAGGTCCCTATGTGTTGTTTGTGAAGGGACTTCACAATTGACATATTTTTGGATGAACAGCAAAACAGTGGCATCACTATACTGACCAAATTTAGGAGCATCTTTAATCCACAAAAGCATGTGCATGTGTGCTGCTCCTCTGGCTTGGTATTCTTTTCTCCAAAAGAAGTGTTGCACTTCTCCAAGGGGAGGAACAGTTTTATTACAAATTAAGTGTAGCATAGCAATGAAGCGATGATGGAAATATCTTGATACATTCACAGGATCTAGAAAGCAGAGTTCTCCTGGTGTTTTTATATCTATGTTTGTTTTATTTTTGTTTGCTATGCGGGGGAAATCGTGTAAATCTTCCCATGCATATTCTGCACAACTTAATGTCACAAGCCAAGTGGGTGGGCCAAGGTTTCTTATCATACAGTGTACATCTCATTGACGTCAGAACCAGTATTCTTTTGTAACACGGATGTTTGCTAAAAGATTTGTAATGCTTGACTGTAAAATCTCATCTTTTTCTTGCACTTTTTCGAGTAATTCCGTAGCTGACATTTTGAAAATGGGTGCCTGATTTCAATGTGTGTGCAACTCCGTAGCATAGAGTTGCTAATTCACTTTCAAAGAGAAGGTGGAATATGTATTCCACGTTTAGACGGAATGTGGGGTCTTCAGAATACATTCGTAAAGAGTGGTATTCTGATGCTGTTATTTGTGTGGGTCTATCATCGTACCTTCCTCCAGTAGGAAAGAGTAGAGGAAAGGCACATGCTTCTATTCTTTTTTCCCATATGCTGATTGGAGATCCTTCGGCTTATCGCATTTGGTACGTTTCCAGTGCATCACCTATGGTGTCTTTAGAGTGTAATGTGTAAATTGTATAATGGTCTAAAATATTGGATTCTGTAGCAGGATCTAAAAGTGGAAATTGACCAGTTTCTGATGACTCTGAATTATTTAAGTTGTTTCCCTCAGGTTTTCTTCAATATTCATTTCTCTGTAGTATTCATTGTTGTCTTTTAGATATTGCAGGGCTTGTCTAACTTTATGTAAGTCCACGAGTTGTTGTCAAATGTATTTGTCTTTTGTAGGTACGCTATTTACTAAGATAATTAAAGATTGATCTATTGGACGTTGCAGAGTGTGTACATTTTCTTTGAGATCTAATGGCAAATAAACTACTTTGCCATGAATGCCTTTCACTAATTCAGAGGGAGGTAGTTTTGCTGTTATTGGTTGAAGGAGTATTATTGCTTGAAATGGTTGCACTGTTTTAATTATGATGCTCTCATATAAGTTGAGTTGTTGCAGGGGTTTTGGTAATGGGAATAATTCCAAGTTATTTGTGATAGCACGTTAAGGTGTTTGGTTGTTGTCAAGTTTTTCAGTGCAGTAACTGCAAAGTATTAAGCGGTCAGCAATTTCGTATTTGTTTTCTGCTATAATATAGACAGCTAATTTGAACTATTTGGAATCTTCATTGTCTTCTATTTTGTACGTTATATCTACATTTTTTGTGCTATTTTTCATAAAAAGTCCTGTGGCAACACACACACACACATGGCTTGGTACTTCAGCGGAGGTACTTTTAAACTTCAGTATTTCTTTTTTGTATGTGTTTAATAGAAGGTTGATATTTGTACAGTAGTTGTAGTTTGTTGTAAAGCTATTGCATTTTGTAAGTGGCTTTCAATTCCAAAATATTTTCTCTGGATATGCTCTATTTCTTCAAGTAGTTGTTTGGCTGTACCATGTAGACGATTTTTATTTAAGTTGGCTAGTGCTAAAGCAGGACTTTTGGCATAGTACAGTTTATGGACCAGATTTCTTATAGTTGAATGATGTGTTGATATCATTTTTATATGATGGAAGGTGCTTTTGCAAATAGGTCCAGAAATGCATGCTAATGAATGTCCTCGTAGTCCTCTGTATTTGTGCACTGGACGGGGGTCCATATGCTGTAGTAGGTTAATTTTGAATGTGTCTTTGCTTTTTATATACGGATTGAGGAACTGGCATAAAAATTTGAAAGATTTTTTGGCAATGTTACACATTGATGTGCACGTCCATTTGTAGACTGGACATATTGGTTCAGTGGAAAGGACAGGTGATACTGAGTTTTCTGGGGATATTTTTATGAGCAGCGTTTCTTGTTCTATAATGGTATTATTAAGATGTTCATACCCTTGTCCACTGCTATGTATGGAAATTGAGTTTATTTGCTTTTGTTTGCATGCTTCTTCATTGAAATATGGTTCTGTGCTTGTGTGTGACTCCATTCACCTCCACAGATGTTTGTGAAGTTATCTTTGTTGATATTCCATTTATTGAGAAGTCTTTTTTGTAGTTTAGTACTTAGTTTTGTTAGTAGTTTCATTTTGTTTAAAACTAAAATAAATAATTTCCTTTTGAAATTCTGAAATAAAGTAAGGGTTGCAAGGAAGGACCTGGTGCTTGTGTTGAAGTCTGAAGGGGAAAGGGGAGATTTTGTATGTCTTGCTTTATAACACTGTACATAGTTGTAGATGATGTGATAGATATGACTGCACCTTTGACATAGTTGAATGCAGTTGTGAAATCTAGAACGGAATGGGCAACCAGCTGGAATGAGAGAGCTGTGTCGATTGGAAGAACATTTGTACAGACAGTGGTGTTGTTTCAGCTGGGAGCCTTTCGAATGATATTACCAAATCACCTACTCAGTAGGTGATTACTAAAGTACTGGGTGATTATGTGGTGCTTGGAGATGGGAGAGTCTGAAATAAAATAAGGGTTGCAAGGAAGGACCTGGTGCTTGTGTTGCAGTCTGAAGGGAAGGGGGCAGATTTTGTATGTCTTGCTTTATAACACCGTACATAGTTGTAGATGATGTGATAGATATGACTGCACCTTTGACATAGTTGAATGCAGTTGTGCAATCTAGAACGGAATGGGCAACCAGCTGGAATGAGAGAGGTGTGTCGATTGGAAGAACATTTGTACAGACAGTGGTGTTGTTTCAGCTGGGAGCCTTTCGAATGATATTGGCTATCTGTGTGCATAAATAAAGATGCATGTACTCATCCTGGCTGTGTGTAATTTTATAACACACTAGAAAGCCTTTTACCATATTTATACTGTTATTTCTCCCATCTTTTAACATGAAATGGCACTTTGTTAGATAGCGGTATGTGTTGTGTTTGACTACTAATATAGTCATTTGTAACGGAAGTTGAAATGTTAGAAAGTATGTGAAATATGCAGAATGTATAGAAAGGACATTTTATGTACATCTTATGCACTCTAATGCATTAAATGCCATCATGGTTGAAATGTGGTTAAATACGTGGCAGTGGTTACAGAAATGATAGAATGAATGAAGAAAATAACAGTTTGCACATTGCAGTTAATAATATAGGGAAATAAAAATTTGGAGAGCAGACAACTTTGCAAGTGACACTTGATCATAGCAGATGGGAGGAATGACAGTAAGCTTGTTTTACAGGTTACACAGGGTAAGTGGCAGTTACTCTGTTCATATGCATTTATACAAGAGATGTACATGTACCATACATGCCAATCCTCCCGATTTCCCTGGGAGACTCCCCATTTTTCCATGAAAAATATTGTTATTTTTCACGTCCTCCCGCCAAAAATACATCTTTGCCCAATGCATTCTTATGACACAAATGCTGTCTCCCGATTTTTCAGAGGAAATGTGCCTCCCAGGTGGGTCGGAATGTTGGCCTGTATGATTTACTGTGCAAAAAATATTCATACCACTACTTTGTGTTCATGCATGTGGATGTGCATGAATCTTCAAGTAGAAATGTTGGAGAGTTTACTAGTAGTTGCTGTTGGTGCTTTGCAGTCACAGCACAGTTGTACTCGTAGTGAAATAACAGTACATCTAAAGTGCTGAATTGTGATGATGGATTTAGATGTAGAGGTCTTGCATGTGATTGGTAGATGGTTGTGTTACTGAGTAACAGTAGCCAATGAGGGAATGGTGCAGAGAGTTAAGTGGAAAGGGTAGAAGGGCTGCCCGAGTGTTACTTATGTGCTCCACGGACAGCGCGGCTGTTCGTAGACAACCACATCCGGGACTTCTGAGCATGAAATAGGAGTGTGTTTTGAGGATTAGCCCACGTATTCCTCATTTAAGTTAAAGTAAGTAACTTGTTCCTTAACTCTTTTAACATACCTACATCGTAGGAGTTTGAGGTCCACAGTGCATATTGCATACGGGATTCTTGAGGTTGAGGGGGGTGCAAATGAGACGTAGCACAGCCAAGGATTGGTCAATAGGGTTTACTGAGTGTGATGTGTGAGCAGAGAGTTTGTCAGGAAGGCTTTAGCCTGAGAGGAGAGGAGATAGCTATGGCTGTGTGTTTCAGAAAGCAGATTGTATGGATTTTGGGAGATTTGTGAATAAATTGGTTTGGGGTGCATGTAGATCGCTGCAGAGTGGCTGTACATCTTGGATTCTCTCATGTGGAAGTGCACTGGCACGGAGTGCATAGAATGAAGTGGCTGGATTTGGTACCTCTTTGTGCTACTTTGGTGACACAGTGTCATCCAAACATTACTATTATTTATTATGGAGGGAACAGTTCAGGACATGTTTCTGGAATCTCTTTGCAATTTGCAATGAAAGAAGGACTTGGGAAAGTCATGGACATGTATCCAAACTCCAGAGTAATTTTTTCCCGTATTGCGCAGATACAAATGTGGTTGCGTTATTCTTCATTTGGTCCACAAATGGAGAAAGCAAGGCGCAATGTTAACAAGGCTGTCTGTGCCTTTTTTAGAGATGTTGGTATGTCTTCTTTTCACAATGAAAACATTATGTTTAGTAGTACACACATTTTTCGCAGAGATGGAGTACATCTTACTTATGCCGGAAAAATGCATTGCAACCTTTTTTGGAATTAAAGCAATCCATTTTTCAGTAGGTGTTGATCATTTGAAGTTTGCGAAACACAAAAAACACCCAAAAAGGGTCTTTTCTGAGCCACCACTTCCTCCCAGAGAAAAGTGCAATGGTTGTGACAGGGCAGCATGGCTAAGATTGTAGAGGTCCGCAGACATTTCATTGACACTTCTCCTTTTGAACTGACGAATGGCGGCTTTGAAAAGAGCCTTTTTTTGGGGTGGTTTGTTTCATATTCTTTCTGTTTTTTTTAAACACGATACACAAGGAAAGGAAGGGAAAGGAGGGTTAGGAAGGGCCACCAACCACAGGGATAAAAAAGAGCAGTTGGAGAGAGGAAGATGTAGGGTTGGCCGTATTCAGGTAGGTAGCAGTTCTTCTCATGCACCTTGACCACAGTCTCAAAAGCACTTTGAAGGTTCTCCCCCCTGCAGAGTAGTGCGTCGCAGTACATGCACAATACTGTGACCCTTGAAAGGTAAGGATCAAGAGCATCATGTATGACCTGCGAGGCAGCTGGGGGGATGCACTTCCCCAGAGGAGTGTCTCTTGTGGTGGCAGGAGGGGAAACCGAGGATGCTGCAGGGGAACTCAACCTACTACGTTTATCGCAAAGTACAACCTTACGAATAGCCCCACGATGGAACGATTTTAGGTGTTGTTTCATTGAGATAGTACCATAGCTGTACAAACTCGGTTTCCCACGACTCAGCACCATCTTGCACTGATTGCAGGTCACCTTGTGTGCATGTGCTTTTGGTCTTCCATCAACAGTGGTAAATAACCTCCACACCCAAGATTCACGGTGAGAACTAGTAGTAGGGACTTCCACTACCTCATCCTCTTCATCCTCTTCATCACTCTGTATCCTGACGCCTGTTCCCCTCTGCAGGCCCTCGGGAAGTGTTGGTAGTGGAGGGGGTGGGGATGCTGCTAAGACAGCAGTAGCACTAGCATCAGCCATGGATACCATCAGGACAGTTGTTTCAAACAGCAAGAGCAATCCAATGCAACAAGGAGCAGTCTCTGTCCAGGAAGCCTTTTATAGGTGTGATGGGCGCGCTTTGCGGACACCCGCGCTGTCCTCTAACATTTTGAATACCAAGAAAGGGCTCAAAAAAGTCCAAAAAGTATGCAGATCACCAGGGACATGTGCAAGGGTGAACTTTCCCAGGAGAATACCTTGGATTGCAGAAAAAAAACACTTTTTAGTTTTCCGGGGGCCCGGACAGTGTTCGTTACGCTTAGAGCGGGTGCGGTCACATGATGACGTCGAGGACACGTTGGCGAATGGGACGGCTGTCCGTTGGACACCAAATGCGCGGGGTCGGGTCTACGCATGCGTGCGGGTGTTCTACAGACAGTGTCCCTGTCCCCGAACGAATTAAAAGTGCGACACACGTGCGGTGGTCAGTTGCGGACAGGCACGATGTTCGTAGGGCAAGGGTGTGCTATGCATGCGCACGGGTGTTCTACGGACAGTGTTCAGGCACCTGAACAAAATAAATGTCCGTCACAACTTTGCGGACAGGTGGACGGGCTATGTGTTCTACAGACATATTCATTCTGGTTACGGACAATGCGAACAGGGGTAATGTTCTTAGGACACTTTATTTTGCATAGCTACAAACATGCAGCCGTCTTTAGTGTTCTGCAGACACCCCCATTTTGTCTATGGCAATTCGAACAAGTATAGTGTCCTTAGGACACCCCCATTTTGTTTAATTACTGAGGCGGACATCTTGTGTGTCCTAAGGACACTTCCATCTTGATTGAGGACAGTGTGGACACGTATAGTGTCCTTAGGAGACCCTATTTTGGTTAATTGCAGACAGGAGGACATCTTGTGTGTTCTAAGGACACCTCCATTTTTATTGCCAAAATACGAACAGTTTTAGTGTCCTTAGGATACCCCCATTTTGGTTCATTGAGGTCATCCCAGACAGCCGCGCTGTCCGTGGGCACCCTAACTGCCTTTTAAAAAAACAACCCACTTCATATTTTATTATTGTATGAAAGTATAAAAATTACGAAAGAGAGTGGGAAGCAGAGACTGAAACAAATACAGGGGAATTAGAGATTTGGACATTATGGATGGTAGGGGAGGAAGGGATGGAGGAAGGGATGGAAATCTCATCGTAACATTTTTCCTGCTGACGAGATTTTGGGGATAGTTGGCTGGGACATGGAGAGGGGGAACAGGTACTTGTGGGACAGTGATATTTATTTTTTTTCTTTAATATGCTCAACAAAGTTTTTTAAAAGAATGACATTTTTCATTAACAGATCCATTTTTGACTCCATTCGCTGCAGAGGATTTTCTAACATCTCTCTTTCTATATTGTCTTTAATGTCTGTATGGTCTCTTAAAAAGAATTGTTAAGTACACATAAAGTAATGGTTATTATTTGGCTTATATAGAGAAGTGTAGTGTTCTTCCAGCCATTCCAAAGTACTAGACATTTCTGTCTAAAAAAAGAAATGTTAGTTTTAGTGTACCTAATATAGAACGTTTATAAATATATACAATAAATGTAGTGTACTCACTAGTTTCTTGATAAGTTTTGCTGTTACTGCTGCGTAGGTGTCCTGTTGATTTTTGCTGAGCAATTTCTGTGAGTTAATTCTGTAGGAGGTATATTTATTGTGTTTTGGTATATTCCACTATGTTGCATATGCTATGTAATTGGACTGTTAGTGTCTTACACAGTTTCACTTCTTATTTATTATTGAATGTCATTTATTTATGTGCTGCTTTTTGAACATGTTTGGTGTTTTTTTGGATGATATAACAATGTAAGATATACCCATAGTTTTTGGATAGTGTTGATGTTGTCCGAGTCCATCTGCGAACAGGTGCATGGTCCGTGGATATCAGACCCACTAGCGCATGTAGGGTGTTCAGTATGTTCTATGTTATATGTATATAAACTAAGGGCATGTAGTAAACATTTATCAAAATTACATTATCTATATATCTGTATTTGGTGAAAAAACGTTGCTACAGGAACGTTATGGTTACCTTGCGCTACTAAAAACCTATGAAATTCAGTAAAAAAACATTGTTAAAGGGACATTACGGTTAAGTTGTGCTACTAAAAACCTATGAAATTCAGTGAAAAAAAAGTTGTTAAAGGGACGTTATGGTTCCAAGTAAAACCAAAAAAAAACTGATATTCACCAGTTATGGTAAGCTAAGCAACCATAACTCGCGCCACCACCGTGCACTGCTAAGACTAACACCCAGGACATCAGAGATGACATCACAAATGTCATTGATGACATCACATGCTCATTTACTTTACATGAAAAGTCTGTAAAAGGGATTCTTATAGTCATGTTAATAAAAAAGTGTCAAGGATCATTCGAATAAATATCATGAGGTACGCAGTGCATTAAGCAATACATTAATCCAAACAGCAATCTATTATTAAGTTTTTTCCAGTATACTAAGGTACATATGTAGAAACATAGGTATAGTGAGCATTAGACATGATTGCGGTGTAATATTGATAATCTTGCTATGTTAAGTACAAAAATTATAAATGCTTTTAGAGTTCTGCATACTCTAAACATTTAATAAGTACCTAGTAAAACCCACTTACTACATAATAGCATTATTGCAAACAAAACACAGACAGCAACACATACAAATATGAGTATATACAGGGAAAATGAAGTAAACAAAAAACAACAGTATTCCCAGACAATCTTCATACCTAAGTAATTATCTTCATGCACAGAAATTATTGCTTGACTTCAAAGCTACTGCTTTCCTATGTATAACTATCACATTATGAGACTGGACCCTAAAGAAAGTAGTGTGAGTAAAATGTGTACAAATATGAGCATAACCAGGGAACGTACAGTAACAAAAAACAGCAGAACTATAAGAAAGTGTTCATAACCTTACTGATCATCTTCATACATAGAAAGAATTGCTCTCTTCCAAGTGTGTGTTTTCCCTATGTATATGTTTCATACGCTGTGAGTGAACCCCAAGTGAATTACTGTAAAAACATATTTGAAGTACAAGTCTACAAATATAGCACTTTTTCAATTTTTAGTTCCTGACTGTTACTGGCCTAGTTATGTCAGTAAAGGAAAAACGAGGGAGCCAGACATGTGATGTCATCAGTGATGTCATCAATGACATTTGTGATGTAATCTTTGATGTCCTGGGTGTTAGTCTTAGCAGTGCACGGTGGTGGCACGAGTTATGGTTGCTTAGCACACCATAAAAGGCGAATTTCAGGGAGTTTTTGGTTTTACTTGGAACCATAGCATCCCTTTAACAAAGTTTTTTTCACCGAATTTCATAGGTTTTTAGTAGCGCAACTTAACCATATCGTCCCTTCAACTAAGTTTTTTTTTACTGAATATAGATATCCAATATATATTACACGGCCACGCTAGTGTAGTTATGGTTAAGTTGCTGTTTCCATAGCAAGAACACTTTTTGAGCGGATTATAACTCTGCTGCATCTGGACGAATCCTCACCAAACTATGCAAAATAAGTATATGGCCCACTCTGAATGTTTTCGCAAAGTTTGATGAGGTTTGGTCCAGGGGGGGAAAAGTTATAGGGGGGTTCCCAAAACATTTTTTTTCCCATAGACTGAATGGGAGAAAAACTTTGCGCACGGCTACAGGTCAAACCGCTGGACAGATTTTCACCAAATTTGCGGCAGATGCAGGGGGCTTGGTCTAGAAAGCGTGCTTTTGTAAATTTGGTGACCTTCGGTGCAGTACTTTTTATTAAAATGACCAAAAAGTAGGTCTGAAAAAATTAGTGATATGTATGTCTGCTTCGCAGTCACACTTCCCTGTTCGGTCCACGGACAACACACCGATTGGCTAAGGGGCTGGCGTCATGACCACAGGCATGCGACCTCTCTGCCGATTGGATGCAGCAAGACGTGTTCTGTGTCAGATTTTTTGGATGCGCCCGACATCTTGTATCCGCCGATAGCGGAGTGGCAACCAGCGGAAACATTCTATATTTTTGATTGATTGATATTTTATTTCAATCGCGCTCGTACACAGGTGTTTTATTTATAAAACTCTTTTGCTGTGTCATAGAGCGTTGGGAAAGGTTCAGACAGTAAGACTTGGGTGATGAATGCATGTGTTCTGGCGGTCGGTCTTCCTGATGTATTTTCTATGGCCACCTTGTACGCACAGAAAATGAGGGGTCTAATAGCGGTAGTATTTCATTCCATGCAGTGCACAGGGAACTTGTAACTGTTGTACGGACACGCGTGGTGTTAGCCAACATTTAAATTGACAATATGCTGAAATTGCATTACTTTTTCCTATGGATATTGCATTCATTAGTACGCCATGATGTATTTTCTATGGCCACCTTGTACGCACAGAGTATGAGGGGTCTAATGACGGTAGTATTTCAGTCCATGCAGTGCACAGGGAACTTGTAACTGTTGTACAGACACGCGTGGTGTTTGTGAACATTGAAATTGACAACATGCCGAAATTGCATTACTTTTTCCTACGGATATTGAATTCATTAGTACGCCGCCATGGATGTGACATGCTACGGTGGTTGTGTGTGTACCGTCTTTGGCCATGCACCCAAGACGGTACACACTCCCCACAACCAGCCAATCGATACGCAATACTACGGGTGTATCCATGGGTGTGACATGCTACGGTGGTTGTGGCCAGGGTGTAGAGTCTTGGATGCATGGTCGTCGGCCGAAGGCATATCACTTTCTGTGATAAAAGGAAAAAGTATGTTAGTCTTTGCATTTTATGAACACTTACTACATTGCATAATAGACAGTTTACCTTTTTTTTACCCTCATATTTAGTTTACAAACCAGTGTAATGTGCATTCTGCTCAGTTTCTGTGTTTGCTTTTCTAATCCTTGGGTCTGGGGAAAAAAAATCCATGTCGGATTAAAAAAAAACCTTCATTTGCTATGATACTAACTACTTCCTTGTTTCCTTTGAGTGTTTCCTTCATCTTTCTGAAGTTATGTTTGTTGCCTTGCTGGCGATTTGTAACAACAGTTAGATACCTGTAGGTGTATTATAACTGTGCATTTGTTATTACAGTTCTGTGAAATTCATTTATTTGTGTCGTTGTTATATCCTCTTGGGCAGTTAGATACCTGTTGGCGTATTCTAACTGTTTGTAGTCTTTTCCATAATTTTTTGGTAGTCTTGAAGTACACATTATTTATTGAAATTTGGCTTTAAGAAGATGAAATACACATTTGTAAGATTAGCTGGCACTGCTTTAGAGTAATGGTGCTATCATTACATTCAAACCATCCACATTTCTTTTTAATGCATGCAGTGTAGTGACCTGCATTGGTTGTAGCTCCTGCATGGTAGATTATACCTACTGTTGTACAGGTTTTCTTTACAAGTGACACTTGACCGTGTGTGAATCCAGTCAGTTTGCTGTTGTTTTTGGTACCATCTGCATTATAATGTAGAAGCATAAGTATTATGTAGGCACTATGCGAATGTATCAGTAAGGTGGAGTGATTGTCTGAATTGCAAATAGTACATAATCTGCCATAGTTTGCATTCTGTACAAGTTGCTGAAATAGAATGGATTCACAATTAGGTATGGAAACATACACAAATCGATCATTTGGGATTTGTTCCTTTATCACATTGTTACAGAGAGTGCATGTATTTTTCCACATGTACGATATCTGGAAGATTTCATTTACAGGTATGCTTTTGTTTTCCATTACTAGTAGTAAGTACATTAGAAATTCTTGTGGATCTTCTTGTGAGTTCATAGTGAATCTCACCATTCCAGCACAGTAGTCCAATTCTTGCCTTATTCCATGAACACTGTATGTGTTGTCAGGATTGTTTGTTGCATTTCTATGAAGCACTAACATTTGCAAACACAATTGATCTGTACTGTGTAAGTAAATATTGTTAACAATTGGTGACAATTGAAATAGAATATTCATTGCTACATTTAAATAGCAACTTACCCCAGTTTCATTTGCAAATTTGATTGGACCAGCTAGTTCTGTATCTGAGTGCATTTTTCAGAGTTTCTGTTCCTTCTTTGAAGACGTACCTGGTTTACATTCCCTAATAGGTTCTTCCTTGTTGGTGGTAATTGATGAAGCTTTAGCTTCTTTTGTGCTCTTGGAGGGATTTGTAGTTGGATTCTGTTGCATTTCTGTTTGATTTAGTTTTCTTTTACCACGTTTCACTTTATCTGGAACAGGATATTATTTCAGATGGGGGATGTACAATGACCGCAGTCTATTGTACTCTAGAATACAAGGAATAGCAGCTTTGAATGTACTTGCATCAAAGTTCATTAGCAATAGACCGTCAAGTGTACGTAAGCGTGATAATGCTACGTAGCTCATGCCTTCTTTAAAGACTGTGTTTCCTATATCTATCAATCCTTTGTCTACGGCAAGACCTTGGGATTTATGAATGGTAACTCAATATGCAAGAGTTAGAGAAAATGAGAAGGATTCGAGCAATTGAGCGTCCCATCCTTTTCACTTCTGAAAGTTTATCAAGGCTAATATTGACAAACTGAATGTTGCTGTCACGTGGACATGATTGAAAGCCAACAACTGTACCCAGTGCTCCATTAACTAGTCCTTGCTCGACGTCAAGGTTACGTTTAAGCATCACTCTACAATTTAAGGATAATTTTAATATTTTTTCCAACCCAGCTGTGCTGGAGATTGAATTTTCTAAACTATTTTGTCTTGTTGTGGCTTGCTCACACATGGGTACTGTCATACCATGTACGTCTAGTTTGTCTGTGGTGCTAATTTCAATTATTGGTTGCATTTCTTTATTTAACATTGTTTCATTAAATTTGAAACAACTTGCAAGAGTTGGCATTAAGGCCATACAATTGACATTTTTGTGCGCAGTTTGTTCCATAACATCAGTTGCACATGCATTATCGCCATAAAGTTCATGAATGTGCCGGTTTTTCAATACTGCTTGTGCTTCTTGCGATAGTACACCAACTCTAATACTTTTTAAGACGTTGGCATAAGTGAGATCTGCATATTGCCGCATGTTCTCTGTTAATTCTCTGTATTGGAAATGTTGCCAAAGGTTGACATTTCCTATGCTGCCAACAGTTTTATGGCAGAGTTTGTGGCCTAAGGTTTTAAAAATAGGTTCACCTTTCACTGGTGTCAAATGTAGAAGATCTCCAAAAACGATAATGTGCTTCCCTGCAAAGAGTTCTTCGTTGTTACTTTTAAGTACTTCTTGCAATCTGAGGTGAATCAAAACCAACATTAGGTTGGAGACCATTCTCACTTCATCTATTAGTAGCATTTTCATTTGTTTTAATACTCTGCGTACTTCCATTACAGCTTCTGCAGAAAGTTTGTAATAGTCTAATTTATTTTGATGCTCTACTGGAAGCAGTAGTAATCGGTGTAAAGTGACACCGCCTATGTTGTAGGCAGCTAAACCTGTGGGGGCCGTTACAAAAGCTGACAGTTTGTTGTTTGTCAATTGTTGAAGGAACTTGCTGATGATTTTGATTAAGAATGTTTTTTCTGATCCAGCTTCACCACTCACGTACAGCAGTATAGGTTTGTAATTTTGGCAGGTACATTCTTTATTTTCGTGTTGAACACCATGTACAATTCCTTTTGTTACGTCTTCAAAAATGGTGTGCTGATCTTTGTCAAGTTTTGCTTGTTGTACAGTTAAGTCTTCTGTACCTTTTTGATACTGATACATTGCGTTTTCTACTTCTACCATAGCTACTTCTGCCTCATTTGCTATTAGTGGTTGTCCTAGTGGTTCTTGACTTCCTGTTACAGAAGGTTGACTACTGTCGGAAGAGTCCTTATCTAGTTGGGCCTGAAGTTCCTCTTCCTGTTGCTGCTCATTGTGTAACATTGTTTTGTACTGCGTAAAGTTCACATCATTGATAGCGCTTTCATTTGCTTTAAACGCATCTTCATAGCAGTTATCTAGTATGTCTTCCTCTTTTCTCCATGGTTTAAAAAGTTGTAACAGAGACATGTATTATAGTTGTTTCTGTTGAGGAGTTTTTAATGATCATTTTACATGAATAATTAAGCTTCGTTTGGTAATTTTTACTAAGCTCCCTTCACAATCGGTCACTCTATATCTGCCTTTGCTTTCATCGGGTTTTATATTATTTTTTTATGCAAAGTTTTGAGCTATGTCATATAGGCGCATGCTTTCCAAAGTGCTACTCCTGTTCGGATAGTATGTGTCCAGTAAATTGTTTTTTAGAATGTCTTGGCTGTTGGGATCATTTCTGGCTATTGTTTCTATGTCCTCATATGATTTCAGAACTTTTATTCTAGATTTAGCAGGACCAAGACTTAGCCATACTATGTTGTCTGATTTTCCATACAAAGCAGTACCGGTTAAATGATCTGCTGCTTGATAGGAGCCACATTCTCTATGAGAGAGCATTTTTATGCCGAGGCTGTACAATTTCTGTGATAGTGTTTTGTCTGATGCCAGGTCATCCCAGAGGTCTTGAAGCTCTGTTTTTTCTGCTATTGTTAAGTAGGCTGTAACATATCAAGCAACAGCAGTAGAATTGTCTGCAATGTACTGCACATCTATGTTTGCATTCCATAAGAGGGCAATAATTGCATTGTAATCATTGATATATTTTGATTCTTCTGTTCTTTTTATGTAATACGTGTTCTTAGGTGATTTACCTTTAACACTATGTCGAACTGAAGACATGAAGTTGTTTACTTCACCTGTTTCTGTAACTGGTCTAGGGAAACCAAAGCGACATTTGGTGTAGTATTTACCTTTGCTTTTGTATTTTCTGTGACAATATTTGCCAGATTTGTGTCTTTGAAATTGTAAAATCTGCCATGCAGCTCACTATGTGTCTGTTGTTAAGGGATTTCACAAGTGGCATATTTTATATATTCTGAAAAACAGTGCTATCACTGTCGTGACCAAATTTAGGTGCGCCTTTGATCCATAACAGCATGTGAATATGTGGTGCTCCTCTCGCTTGATATTCTTTTCTCCAAAAGAAGTGTTGCACTTCTCCAAGTGGAGGAACAGTTTTATTGCAAATAAAGTGTAGCATGGCAATGATACAATGATGGAAATATCTTGACACATTAACTGGATCTAGAGAGCAAAGTTCTCCAGGTGTTAATATATCTATGTTGCTTTTGTTGCTGTTTGCTATGCGTAGGAACTCATGTAAATCTTCCCATGGATATTCTGCACAACTTAGTGTAACAAACCAAGTCGGTGGTCCAAGGTTTCTGACCATACAACGCACGTCTACGTGCCGTCGGAACCAGTATTCCTTTGTACCAGACATGTTTGCAAACAAATTTGTTATACTTGATTGTAAAACCTCATCTTTTTCTTGTAATTTTTGTATTAACTGCGTAGCTGAAATATTTTGAAAGTGGGTTCCATATTTCAAAATGTGTGCAACTCTGTAACATAGCATTGCCAATTCATTTTCATAGAGTAGGTGGAATATGTATTCCACATGTTGTCTAAATCTGGGATCTTGTGAATACATTCGTAATGAGCGGTATTCCGATGCCCCAATCTGAGTGGGTCTATCATCGTATCTTCCACCTTTGCCAGTAGGAAATAGCAGTGGAAAAGCATGTGCTTCTATACTTTGCTCCCATATACTCATTGGCGAACCTTTGGTTTGCTGCATTTGGTACGTTTCTAGTGCAGGATCCAGAAGTTTGAATTGTCCAGTTTCTGATGGCTCTTGAATTATTTCTGTTGTTTCCCTCAAGCTTTCTTCAATATTTATTTCCTTGTAGCACTCGTTATTGTCTTTTAGATATTGCAATGCTTGTCTAACTTTATGTAAGTCCACCAGTTGTTGCCAAATTTATTTTGTCTTTTGTTGGTACACCATTTACCAAGACTATTAAATAATGCTCTATTGAACGTTGCACTCCTAGGGTGTGTACATTTTCAGTTAGATCTAATGGCAAATAAACTACTTTGCCACAAATGCCTTTCACCAATTCAGAGGGAGGTAATTTTGCTGTTATTGGATGAAGGCATATAATTGCTTGAAATGGGTGAACTGTTTGAATTACGATGCTCTCATACAAATTGAGTTGTTGCAGGATTTTTGGTAGTGGGAACAATTCCAAATTATTGGTAATAGCACGTGAAGGAGTGTGGTTGTTGTCTAATTTTGTATTACAATAACTGCAACATATTAGGCATTCAGTTAGTTCATATTTGTTTTCTGCTAAGAGGTAGAGAGCTAATTCAAACCATTTGGAATCTTCATTGTCTTCTATTTTGTATGCTATGTCCACATTTTTTGTGTTCCTTTTGTAAAACGTTCTGAGGCAACACACACACACACACACACATGGTTTGGTACTTCAGCCGATGCCCTTTTAAATTTTAGTATTTCTTTTCTGTATGTGTGTAATAGAAGGTTGCTATGTGCAGATTTGTTGCTACTATGCTGTAATACTATTGCATTTTGTAAGTGGCTTTCACTTCCAAAATACTTTCTCTGAATATGGTCAATTTCCTCTTGTAAGTATTTGGGTGTACCATGCAGAGAGTGTTATTTAAATTGCCTAATTCTGAAGCTGGACTTTTTGCATAGTGTATTTTATACACTAGATTTCTAACATTAGAATGATGTACTGATATCCTTTTGATATCATGGAAGGTGCTTTTGCAAATAGGCCCAGAAATGCAGGCTAATGAATGTCCTTGTAGTCCTGTGTATTTGCGCACTGGACAAATATCCATATTTTGCAGCACTTTCATTTTAATTTTATTTTTCCCTTTTACATACAGATTGAGGAACTGACGTAAGGATTTGAAAGCTTTGTTTGGAATGGCACACATTGATGTGCACGGCCATTTGTATGCTGGACGGTGTGGTTCTGTCGAATCGAGATGTAATTCTGAGTTTTCAGGGGATACTTTTGTAAGCAGTATTTCTTGTTCCATGATGGTACTATTGATTTTCTCATACCCTCGTCCACTGCTATGGATGGCAATTGTATTTGTTTGATTTTGTTTTTATGCTTCCTCATTAAAATATGGTACTGTGGTTGTCGTGTGACTCCATTCACCTCCACAAACATTTAAGAAATCATTTTTGTTTATCCGTTTTTTTGTTTTTGAAACCTGTTTATTGCTGAGTTTCTTTTGTAGTTTGGTACTTAGTTTTGTTAGTGCTTTCATCCTACTTAACACTAATATAAACAACTTCCTTTTGAGAAGGATTGCACTGTCCACGAGAGCTTGTATGATTAACTTTCTACGGTAGGTTTTAAGGGGTGAGGATGATTTTGGTCCTCTTTGTAGATTCTGAAACACTCTGTGACGAAACATTTTTGCTAAAATACTTTTTTTACTATGGGTTCTTGTTACTATATCAGGATTATAAGGAGCATTGTTATTTTATGCCATGCTTTTTGTGTTTTGTGACACATTTTGATGGAGGAGGTAAAGTTTTGGTAGTTGCAGCTTCCTTTGTTTTGCTAAACGACTGCATTAGCTGGTTTGTTCTAACATTCTCTACAAGCTCTACTACAGATGGATGCTTACATTGAACACTTTTATTTTTATTTGCTCTAGTTCTGCATTCCTTTCTATGAAGTTGCATTTTGTTAGGCATTCTTTGGTGTCTGTTGAAAAAAAGAAGGCATGCTTTGGTCTGTTGTTCAATGTATGTGGGCTGTGTGTATGCGTGAATGTGTCTCATGGGTAAGCTCTTTGTCATGGTGTGTGAATGTGCATTGGCCTCTTACAATGATTTGGGAAGGCTATTTTACTGTTTGTATACTATTACAATGTGCTTCAGATGAGAGTACAAAGTGGCCTAGTGGTGACGAGAAGCATTATTAGTAAACGAAATGCCATAAACTTGAAACAGCAACTTCTTTTCTAGAACTAACATTCTAATGATTCTGTATGTTATTTGAGTTCCAAACACACAGGGATTTGTGAGCCATTCTGCCTGTTATTCTCTGCTTAATAAATGGGTATTTGTACGTAGAATGGTTCAGAAATCAATGTTTGCTTTGGTGTACAAATTAAATAAATAACCCATGCAGCCTCTTTGAGGAATAGTTACAATATAAAGTTCGTACTGTGCTTACCTTTTTTTCAAAATGACCAGGTTTCTTCAGATATGTCATCTGCAGTGTAGATGCTGTTGATTCTCAGGAGAGTAGTCTTCACTGTGATTGAAAAAAAACATTAATTACTTTGTGTGTTTACAGCAGTGATGATACTGCACACATTAATTGTGCATCTTTCATCAGAGTATTCTCCTTTCATATTACAACCCAGTGCGCGTGTGCACTTCACTTCACTCTGTGCAGCTTTTGTATGTTACTTGCAATATGTTACATGTAAGTCCTTCTGAATTGAGAACAATTTTAAGGTTATGGTAATGCCTTGTTTTTTAAAAGGTAGACTATCTATAGGAGAGAGGTTTGTATGCGATAGGGCATAATAGTAGATGTGAAAAAATGTTAGACTTCCAAATTATAAGCACGATGCCGACACATCGGAAGACCCTCAGAGGGAGATGTCACCACAGCAATCGGGAGCGCTTATTTTTCTCATACCATCACATTGCAAGTACCATTACTGTAGGCCGTACGCAGTACACAACTCCGACATTTTCAAATGCAAAATCCAGTTTCGCCCTAAATAGGCATGCTTGTAACGTATGTATAGGTTATGCTGAAGACAGTAAGAAGTCGTACGGTTTGTCAATGATAAATCGGACATCTTGCACTTAAAAGGGGGAGCGTTGGTATGTATTGTATATGCACATTTAGCGGCATTAATTTATTTAAATTACATAATAAGGGTTGAACATGTTCTCTGATTAAAATATGTGTACCTGTACTCTATACATGCATGTGGGCATGCGTGGAGCTGCATGTAGAAATCTGCAACACTTGTACAGTAGTTTGTGAAGTAGGTGCTTTTTAATGATATGCGGCTTCCAGTCAGAGTCATCGACAGTACATTTGAAGTGTGCAATGTTGATGACGGAGTTAGATTTAGTGATGTTGAATGTGATTGGTGGATGGTTGTGTGACTGCTTAGTTGTGTCCAACGAGGGACTCGATTTGCTACCGATGTGGAAAGGGTAGAAGGACTGGGTAAGAGCTACATGCCGCACGTAGGCAACGCTTGTCTACAGGTAGGGTGCAGAAGGTCTGCGATTAAGTCAGATGTTCCCTGGCATCTACGGATGTAAAATTATTTCAAAAAGTTGCAAAAAGTGTATAGACATGTTAAAAATGATGCTACAAGGTGGGAAATGGCACAGTTTTATAGTGAAACCTGGTAAATTGGACAACAATATTGCTTATTGGCTAAGTATGATATTAGTAAGTTGTAGGAAAATAGCATGCACTGGTAAAAACCCATGACATTTACTGAAAAACTTTGTTAAAGGGATGTTGTGGTTAAGTTGCACTACTAAAAACCTATGAAATTAGTTAAGGGGATGTTATGTTTTTTTATTGAACTTCATAGGTTTTTATCAGTGCAACTTAACCATAACATCCCTTTAACAATATATTTACCCTCACTGTTGGAACATGCAATTATGAGGTTCAATTAAAATAGGTAGAGCTTTGTAAGTGGAGGACATCCGAAACATTTTAAATGCAAGTGCACCGATTTATAGACATTCAGTCAACGAGGAGCTAAGTGCATCATACATATTTCCACTAAAAAGAACATGTGGCCAGGGCTTTAAGTGGGCCGGGGCCTGCCGGGGCTGGGCCCCGGCAGTCTCCGAAATTTCGTTTTGAGGCGGGGCCCTGCCGGGGCCCACTAATCTCCCCTGTCAGCCCCGGCCACTACAGGAAAAATCTTTTTTTTCTACAGCCTGAAGCTCCCGCTCGTATGCGAGAGCTTCAGGCTTCAGAAAAAAATGCCTTTCAGCCATAATGGTGGCGCCGCACCTGCGAGGCATCCCTTTAATCAAGGGATGCACGTGGGCCGGCGCCACCATTATGGAGAAAACGTGAGGCCGCTGGAAGCAGAGGCCTTGCTTTCTAAATACTGAAGCTCCCGTGGATTCTCGGGAGTTTCAGTCTTTAGGAAAAAGGCCTCTGCTTCCAGTGGCCTCACCCTTTCAGCCTTAATGGTGACGCTGCCCCTCCCCAGCTGGCGAGGGGCAGCGCCACCATTAAGGCTGAATAGGAGAGGCGCTGTCCCCTGCCAGGCAAGCCTATAGAATAGAAATGCAGAGATCAGCACCCTCTCCCCCAAAGGGGAGAGGGTGCTAATCTCTACAAAAGGCTGCCTGGCAGGGGTGCCAGTAGCCCATTGAGCCGGGGCTCGTCAAGGGGGCGTGGCCTAACGGCCCATCAAGACCCCCGTTGTTAGGCCACGCCCCCTCGATGGGCCCCGGCTCGATTTGTAGTGCCACTTAAGGCACTGCATGTGGCTGAATACACTAATGATGCACTTGGATGACAGGTGGGTGGTGCACATTGCTCATTTTACGAGGTGGTTCTTAAAGTAAAGTAATTGAAGATTGCACATAAACAGGATCTGTTTGAAGCATGTTATTGAGAAAATTCACCCAAAAAGAACTTACCCTGTCCTTCCCAACATTCCAAGCTTCACTTTTGATTCTTTCCCATAGTTCATATGACAGCACAGCCAAATGGATCACCCCCTTAAAATAATCACGCGTAGCACACTGTGTGGACCCTCTGCGGAGCCAGACAGGCAATCACTCAGATATGCACACCTTATCAAACCTGGACTGGAAAGCGACAGGGATGGCTGTTCAGTCTCTCACACCCGGCCAGGTTCACCACATCACAAACTAGAAAGGGAAGGTGATCGAGAGGGCATTAGGTTTCCGATACCACCCTCTACCATGCACCCCATTTAACCTTGTCTATACATCATGATTGCCCACCACAGCTAAGAAACCATCAGTCACAACAATGTGGTTACGTTAATGTGAGATGTGTGCTGAAGCAATTCCACATACTAGCCTAAACTTAATTCTCTGATGACTTTGATACCTCTAGTATGTCTTTTACCACCAGTCAGACCATCACTCCATTCTACGCTTGCTCTCACACAACACTCTCACCATGTTTCTGAAGAGCTCTTGCACACCTACCTGTTCAGAATACTTAGATATATCGTGTTGCTCTTGCCCCCTAACATGATATTTACCCCACTACCCTCTCCAAATGGCTTGTTTCTCTTTGGAACAATTCTTCCATCATAATATGTTTTGCATTTATTCTGAGATTAACTTAATTTTAGCTTCACATTTTGCATGTTCACATCGTAAAATATTCCCTGATGCAGCCAAAATCAGGCAATTTGTTTATGGCACCGAATCAGCTTCCCCTCAACAATTGTATAGAGGATTCACCAGCTGTGCAATAAAGAAACTGATGCATAACTCAGTAATGTCTTTGTCACCCCCATTTTCCATTTCACACTTTGGACGTTCAACATATCCACTGTAGTATTACACCATTCAAAATAATGCTGCTTACTGTTTTTCCTCACTTTCCAGGACACCATTTCAGACACATTATCAATTGTCATTACTTTGGGATACCCTTCAATCTCAAAATCGTTTCCATACATTCTATCAATGCACCTATTACATTGTATTCATTTAAAATCATTTGTTAAAACTATATTATATCATAACCATCACACACTTTTATGAGCCACCAAAATGTTTTACAGGCCCAGTTTATCAATATCATTTCTCAAATATTGACCTACAGACGATGTAACGGTGTCAAGAGAAGTTTGGGAATGGTCTGATGTTTGCCTCTCTTAACCCAGTCCTCCATTCATTCTTGAGTAGCCTCTCTATTTGCATAACCCTTCGTTGCCACCACTACATTTCCTTCAAGCATTTTGTTGGTGCATAATAACAAAATGTCTTTCTGTCATTTTTAGGAATCTCCCTGTTACATTCTTAGATGGTGTTATGTTCCTCCCACTGAAAAGCAGTTATTTTATATTTACTCATAGTGGTTTCTCAAAAGGCCCTTCCTTCATTGCTATTCCTTTTATTCCAGCCAGTATTCAACTAGTCTCTTCCTGTCACTCCTACGCAGAACTACTCCTCCTTTGAATGCCTTGTCTGCCGACACTCTCTCTCTCCTAGCCATTCCCTTACCGTGGCTACTATCTATCGGCCACCTGGTCAAATTTCCTCTTCCTCTCTGAGTGGGCTGACCTCTCCTCCTCACTCCTGTCCTCAACCACTCAACTCCTCTTTCTTGGAGACTTCAATATCCACTTTGATGCCTCCTGTCCTCCCTCTGGACTCTTTTGCGACCTCTGCGACTCTCTCTCACTCTCTATTCTTCCGTCTGGGCCGACCCATTCTGCAGGGCACACTCTTGATGCTCTGATCTCTTTTGACCTTCCCCTCTCTGTCCCTCTCTCCACTCCTCTCTCCTGGAGTGATCACTTTCTCCTATCCTCCCACCTCACCTTCCCTACCCCACAGGCAAAGCCACCCTCACCACTGCCACCCACCTTCGCGGTCATCTGACCCATGAAGCGCGTGTCAGTTGAGGCTTTCGCTATCACCTTCTCGCCCCCCCCTCCCCTTTCAGCTGACTCCCACCCTGACACAGCCCTCTCCACTCTCCACTCTGCTATGTCTGATACCCTTGATATCCTTGCCCCTGTCATGAGAATCCGCCTGAAGCCCAAAGCCAAATGTAACTCCTGGTATGACTCGGATCTCGTCACCCTTAAACGCAAGTGCAGGGTGGCAGAGAGGAAATGGCATGCTTCATGTTCATCCTCTGACAAACTGGCCTGCTGCCTGCTCCAAAGGCAATACCGGCTCTCCGTTCTCACTAAGAAGAGAGCCCTTATCCAAGCCCGCATCTCTGCGGCATCTAACAATTCGGCCAAACTCTTTAAAATCTGCAAGGAGCGGCCAACCCTGCTGCAGTCTCCACCTCTCCTGTCCCCTCCCAGGCCCTCTGCACGGCACTGGCCTCTCACTTCATTTCAAAAACTCAGGACATCCTGTCCTCACTCTCCTCCTATCATCTCCCCTCCTCTATTCCCTGCTCTCCCTCTGGCCCTTCTGCAGCCACCCCTCCTCCCTCCTTCTCTGCCTTTCCCCTTTTTTCTGCTTACGAGGTTTCGAGACAAGACCGATCTATGAAAGTCTCGTCCAAACAGGTCCACCCCTGTTCCTCCAAAACTATCAAGGACCACATCGACTCCCTGGTGCCTGCCCTGGCTGACTTCTGCAATCACTCCTTTGCCTTTGGAGTCTTCCCATCCCCCCTCAAGCTCTCCCTTGTGCACCCCCTTCTTAAGAAACCCTCTTCTGACTCCTCCTGCCAAGATAACTATCGCCCAATCTCTATCACTCCCTTCCTGGGCAAGCTCCTGGAGAAACTGCCCATCTCCCAGCTTAATCCCCATGCTGAATCTGTTGCTAGTCTTCATGACCATCAGTCTGGCTGCCAGAAGCACAGAAACTGCTCTCCTGAACATCTGTGAGGTCCTGCTCTCAAACCTTGACTCTAACACCCCTTGTGTTCTCATTTTGCTCGACCTCTCTTCTGCCTTTGACACTGTCAACCACACCATCCTGCTCAACCGTCTCTGTGATAACCTGGGTATCACTGGTCAAGCTCTGGCGTGGATGACCTCCTTCCTCTACAATCGACCCTCCCAGGTCCAACTGGGTTCCTTCCTCTCTGACATCTTTTTCTCTACCTGTGGTGTCCCCCAGGGATCTAACCTCTCCCCCTGGCTGTTCAACCAGTATCTGGCACTTCTTGCTCACCGCATTGCCGCTCTCTGTCCCAACTTTCAGTGCTATGCGGATGATACCCAGCTCATTTTCAGGCTACCCTCGGCCTCCTTTTCCCCTTCCCTCATCTCTGACTGTCTTTCTGCTATCCAGGAATGGTGTGCCGCCAACGACCTCTGACTTAATGCCAGTAAGACTGAGATTCTACTTATCAGCACACCCACTCCCTCCTTCCCTGCAGCTCTCTGGCCGGCCTCCCTTGGCCCTCTTCCTACTCCTACCTGCAAGGCAAAAAACCTCGGGGTCATCTTCGACTCCACACTCTCTTTCTCTCCTCACATATCTGACGTCGCTAAGAAGTCACACTACCAGCTACACCTCCTCAGAGGTATCCTTCCTTTCCTCTCCTTCCCCCAGAAGCTCACTGTCTCCAGAGCCCTGGTTCTCTCGAAGCTGGACTACTGTAACAGCCTCCATCTAAAACTTCCTGCCTCTACTCTCCGCCCTTTGCAACTCATTCAGAACAGGACTGCGAGACTTGTCCTTGGCCTCAAGCCCAGGGACCGTATCTCTCCAGGACTGAAATCGCGACACTGGCTCCCAGTGGCTGCGAGGATTAAGTTCAAAACCCTCTGCATTTTCCACAAGGCCTTCTCGGGCCTTCGGCCAAAATACCTTCAACTCTCTCTTCCTAAATATCTTCCTTCTCGAGCTCTTTGCTCATCCACCTCCAACTAGCTCAGGGTCAGCCGCTTCTCCAAGCAATGAGCTAGGGGTAGATCTCTCTCAGCAGCAGGGGCCTACCTCTGGAACAGCCTTCGTGCCTCCCTGAAACTTGAGGAGAACCATCTCCGGTTCCGGAAGCACCTCAAAACCTTCCTCTTTGCCTCCGCTTTCTCTCCCTCTCTCCCCTGCTAAAATCGCTGAACCTGCACTGAATCTGCAACTGGGCCACTCACCGATCTCGGTCCTTGGCCCAGCCACTCTTCCCTGCTCTGCCTACCTGCACAACGGGACTGTCTCTGTATCCTACAGCCCTTTCTTCCAGCACTTACCTTGCACTTGCCACCAGCTGGCCCTATTATTTATCTTGTAGTCTACTAACCATGTACTGCACTTTCCTTGCACTTGCCACCAGCTGGCCCTATTATTTATCTTGTATTCTACTAACCATGTACTGCACTTTCCCCTCTCCCCTTCCCCTTGCACTTTTCCCAGTCCCCCTACCCTTTCACTTGCGCGATCTGAATGACACCTGGCCTAGTAGGATCGTTGTCTGTCTCCCCTTGTCCCCCCCTCCTCGTCACGCCTTGAAACACTTGTGTATAGGCGCGTTACAAATGCCATATCATATCATATCATATCTGGTGGCCACCAACAGCTCATCCATGTCAAAGTCCAACATGTATAGTGCAAATAAGAAATAGTCTTCTTTTGGAACACAACCTTGGCACAATAATAATTTAGAATTTCTTACTATCCGTTCACAAACCCCTTCCCAAGCTATACTACTGCTCAGTGTCAACTGTAATAGACAATTAGAAATATCATTCTTCTTTCCCTGTAAATATTTAACCTAATATCTCAGTCATAAACAGGGTATTCTAGGGTGGCCCTCAAGAGTCTCTTCAGAATAAGTGCCTCCAGCAAAGGTTTGTAATCAGTCATATGTGCAAATGTACCCCAAAAAATATTGTCTGACATGTTTAGTAGATGAACATCATGTTAATGATTCTCAGCCTATTACAGAATGTACCTCAGTATCTGACAAGTCCTAGAAGCAAAGACAATAACTGTCAAGGTACAGGATACATGAGCAGCACTTAGTAATATTTTGTCCAGAGGAAAGGACATCGGGCCTCATTACACGGAAGGCGGTAATGGTTAACGGCCACCGTTAATGGTAACGGTGACCGTTAACCATTACCGTCTTACTACGAGGTCCCTTAGTGGGTTGGTGCTTTAACGCCTGCTTTTTGCAGGCGTTAAAAACCAACCCGCTAAGGGACCTCGGAGCTAATTACGGCACCGCAAAATTGCGGTGCCGTAATTAGCGCCTTCCCCATTCCCATAGAGCCCTATGGGGCAGAAATGGGAATGGGGAAGGGCAATGGCGGAAGGGGGATTTACCGCCCCACCAACCTTGGAATGGGGCGGTAAATCCCCTTTCCGCCAAGGCGGTGCCGGTAATTTACCGGCATGGTCCAGGGTGATAATAGCACCCTGGATCACCGCCTTCCGTGTAATGAGGCCCATCATGTCCCTATATTAACAAAGCCTTTTCTGAAATTCTTAGCGGGAATAACAGAATTGTAACTGGAACGGGCATCCAGTGCTAAATAATCCAAGGCTGTAAAAAACAGGATCACATGGTGTGGTTCCAGCTGGAATTCCAACGAACTAAAGATCAGAAACAAGCAGGCAATTGGTCCGGTGCATCAACGCTGGACAGAAGAGTTGTGTTGTACCTGTTCCCTATCACAGACTTAAAAAATAGTCTTCTTGTATCCATGTGGCAGGCAGAGAGCGGACAGAGCATTCAACTACATCACAAGTGGGTAACTTTAAACCATATTGGAAATATCTCCACAACTACTGGTGGAAGACATCCTGCCTCATCACGAGTTGGGCGGTAGTCCTTAAATGCTGCGCTAATGGTGTCACGGCCCATTTAAGGGTCTGCTCAATCTCGAGTCTTTCAGCACTTACCCCCAGCTCTTGCCTGGGGGTAAATGCGCCAGAAAAATGCAGATTCTTGGTGCAATTACCACACGGTAATACCGCCGGCAGAAATTGTACTGAAAATCCCCATTGTATCCAATGGACCCAATGGGGAATGTGGAATTACTTTTACCACCCAACCCGTGATCTGGCAGTAATACCGCCCAACTCGTGATGAAGCCTCTTTTTTTTCTCAAATAGTGCCAGCAGGTTATAGCAGAGGAAGCATTTTTTTCCAAGTAGTCTGAGTGCCATTAACAAAGCAACACAGATATTGCACCAGTATCTAAGTAACTCTGCAGATCCAGTGATTTGTTTGAGAAACATAACCACAGCACAGGGTCCCATTCCACACTTAAAGCCGAACTGGCAGCACCCACAAATCTCAAAATATACTGAGAACTTCATACACAAGTAATCTTTTAGGGAAGATCATGAAAACAAAATATCTTATAGAGAAATAGACATGCCACCTTAAAATCGGAAAACAATCCAGCGAAGGGAATTTTGTAAGATGTGTCATCCTAGGAAAAGTAATCGGCTATCCTTCATAAGAACATCACCAGTCGATAATGTAGAACATTATTCTGGACATACATTGAAAAAGAAGAGACATACATGGGAGCATCCTCAGGAACAATAGCCCACCAAAGAGGTTGTGAAGGCAAATCTAAATTAACACATGCTCACAGCCAAGGCTTGGAATTCCTTGCTAGGTACAAACAGAAAATGACCAAATAAATTACAAACCATCCCTTTTATTTAATCATACAGTGGGACAAAACCTTCAAGATAAAACATTAACCCCTCTTTGCTATGATAATGTAGTTATGCCACCATATACAGGGCCGATAACTTCTTGCCATCCTAAGGCTAGGTAGACCTGAGTGAAGTGAGGGCCTCAGCGAAGGCCCGGTAGCACCGGCAGGGTTACTGCCAGACTCGGAATGAAGCACAGTGTATTAGCATTAGCATTGATAGGAACTGGAATATAAGTGATTATAAAACCATATTGAGCAAATAAATAAGCCCATCATGCCTGACAATTGACACAATCTAGTATCTGCCACAACACCTTGAGACTACTATGAAGTTTGAAACTCAAAAGGAAAATGTGCAATCAATAATAAAGTCCTCCAATCTGAACCACCAGCCTTTATCATCAAATAGTCAATCTCAAAGATCATTTCTTCTAGAAAAATGGTATGAGATAATGAGAACATTGGATTTTCAACTAAGTCATCATTTTGGACCAATAACTGTAACAAGACAACCATGCCTAGTGCGAAATATTCATCTTAACAATAGGCGGTTTCAAAATATTGGGATGATGTAATACAGGGCAAGAAGTAAAGCTCTAGTTTAGTAATGTAATGCAATTCAAAGTGACCTTCTATAGCACTCCCATGCCACTTTGGCAGCATTGTTGCATGTGGTCCTGAAAGAAAAGGGTCAGGGTGGTTGTTAGTGGGATAGGCCAGGATGCAGATGTGAATTCTGAGGCATTGATGCTTGCTGGCCAGAAGGCCAAGTGCCTGATTCACAACAATGTTTTTACATGGGAAAGTCCCATTTAATTTTTTTGGTAAATCAGGCCCAAAGTCTTGGGTGTGATATAATTGTAAGTGGTTGTGCTTGGCTGCGTGTTTCATCTGGAGGGAAGACCCCAGGATCAATCAACTGAAAGGCAACAGTGCAAGAACAAGTTAGCCGCTGGCATCAGATTAGTGCGATAGGACTATAGATTTAAGCAGCGGAATTACTTTGTTAATGTGGAATTGTGTAAACAGCTCAGGCTCAGACTGTACTATAAGGAAATAGGGCACTGCCCGAAACAAAGAATGCAAAATGCTAGTGTGGGCCAGTATTTTTGGTCAAAGTGGACCTTCTTTTTTTTGCCAATGAGGGCCGGTCTGATCAGTATCACTCTGCAGGTAGTAGTGTTGACCATTGTTGCTGAATAAATATTCTTTACATTGCTCAATTTGCATTACATTTGATCAAAGAAAACCTTCTAGGGTACTAAAACTGTCTGCCCAAGACAATGTTATGCCTCATTCAGATCCTGAGGCAGCTTGATTGTGTAGTGAAAGGTGGTAAGCGATGGAGATATTAATTGGTTAGTAGGGGTAGTTAAGTGTGCTGCATTAGTGACAGTGAACCTTGTGGTATGAATGGCATGGGAACTTTGAGCTGTTGTGTATCATGAGGACTAGTTCTCAACATTCCAATTCCATTTAAAGTGGGCATAAGGAGACTAACCCAAATGATTATTTGTGTGGTCCATTCTATGCTGACACTGTGGACCGTTAGTGTGAGTACCAGTTAATGGGTCTGTCTGGTTAATGTATTAGATGTTTGTTGGATAGGGTTGGTCCAATGTCCTTAGTTTTGGTCCAGTCCTAAGTGATCCAAAGGCCTTCAATCATCCTCCTAAAAGGACTTCCTCATTTCCTCCTTATTTAAAAGATGAGTTATAGCAGCAGCATCCTGTGAATATGTTTGAAATAATTATCTTTAAAAATGGTAAAAAACACGATGACACTATGTTTCCTTAATTGGTGCAGGAGATAACCAGTCCAAAAAACAGCTGTCACGTTTTAGAATCAATAGAAATTCCAATAGAAGAAATAATAACATATAACATAATAACATATAAATTCACACTTTCTGAGCATCACAGACAATTGTTCTCTGACAGCTGCTCAAAATGTCCACATATTGACTCTGGTGTTTGAAAGTAGAGGGATAATAAATCAAAATTGTGTCTAAAGAGGCAATCTCAAATTGGATTATAGCAGAATATTTTGACTCCATAAATCAGTGAAAAGTCCCTGGAATAGTGCATAATACAAATAACATTACAACATAAAAAGTACAAATGTTTATCTAAATGTGGTTTACCGACTAAAGGCAGAACATATGCATAATATATTATTATGTGAAAAAAACTTTGTTAAAGGGATGTTAGGGTTAAGTTGCGCTACTAAAAACCTGTGAAATTCAGTAAAAAAAACTTTGTTAAAGGGACGTAATGGTTCGCAATAAAACCGAAAAACCCTTGAAATTTGCCTGTTATAGTAAGCTAAGCAACCATAACTCGCGCCACCACTGTGCACTGCTAAGACTAACACACATGACATCAAAGATGACATCACAAATGTCATTGATGACATCACTGATGGCATCACATGTCTGGCTCCCTCTTTTTTCCTTTACTGACACATCTAGGCCAGTAACAGTCAGGAACTAAAAATGCATATACTCATAATTCATATTCAAGTACTATATTTTTAGAGTTATACTTCAAATATTTTCTTACAGTGATGCACTTGGAGTTCACTCACAGCATATGAAACATATACATAGGTGAAAACACAGATTTGGAAAACGGCAATGCTTTGTGTGTATAAAGATAATTAGTAAGGTTATCAACACTTTATATAGTTCTGCCTTTTTTTATTACTTTACTTTCCTGGATATGCTCATATTTGTATACATTGTATGCACACTACTCTCCTTAGGGTCCAGTCACATTATATGATAGTTATACATAGCGAAGTAGTAGCTTTGAAGCAGAGCGGTCATTTCTGTGTATGAAGTTAATCAGTTGGGGTATGAAGATTTACTTCATTTTCCCAGAATATGCTCATATTTGTATGTGTTGTTGTTATTTGTGTTTTGTTTCGAATAATGCAATTATGTAGTAAGTGGGTTTTATTAGCTAGTTATTAAATGTTGCACAGTAGACAAAACTGTAATAAAAAGCATTTACCATTTTACTATTCAACATGGTAAGATTAATAATGTTGTAAATCCATCATGTATGTTGCACACAATGGCCCTCATTACAACTCAGGCGGTAAGGGGTTTACGGCGCCGTAAACAGCGCCGACCCTTACCGCCTGAGTACGAGGTCCCTTAGCGCCATGGCGGATTTAACACCTGCTTTTAGCAGGTGTTAAAATCCATGGCGCTAAGGGACCATGGAGTTAATTACGCCACCGTAATTTACGGTGGCGTAATTAACGCCTTCCCACTCCCATTATGCCCTATGGGGCAAAAATGGGAATGGGGAAGGGTAAATGGGGATTGGGGACTTACTGCCCCGCCAAGGTCGGAATGGGGCGGTAAGTCCGCCAACCACCATGGCGTAAACGTAGTTTACGCCATGGTGGTAAAGTCACGGCCCAGGCGGTAACTTACCGCCTGGGTCGTAATGAGGCCCAATGCCTATGTTTCTACATGAGTAACTTAGTATACTGGAAAGAACCTGATAATAGAAGGGTATTCGTATCAATGCATTACTTAATGCACTACGTACCTCATGATATGTATTCCAGTAATCCTTCACACTTTTTTATCAACATTACTATAAGAATCCCTTGTACAGACTTTTCATGAAAAATAAATACACATGTGATGTCATCAGTGATGCCATCAATGACATTTGTGATGTCATCTTTGATGTCCTTGGTGTTAGTCTTAGCAGTGCACGGTGGTGGCATGAGTTATGGTTGCTTAGCTTACCATAACTGGCGAATTTCATGTTTTTTCGGTTTTACTTCGAACCATAACGTCCCTTTAATAACGTTTTTTTAACTGAATCTCATAGGTTTTTAGTAGTGCAACTTAACCATAATGCACATTGAAACCAGGCACAGTGCTCCACACCACCTCCACTCCTTTAACATCAAAATTGTTTGCCACATTCCTGCGTTTAGCATACTGCTCTAAACCATGCACAAACATATCTCCAACCACCAACACCCTGACTTTCTCCACCTCTGCCATCTTCAGTACACACAGCCTCTTTCAACACAAACCACAAACTCAACATCTGATTGGCTGATCCCTACAGTCCCCTTTCCATGCTGGATTTGCTGAGAAACCCCCGGATGTGGCACGCCCTGTCCTGCGGTGTCTGCGGAGCCCCACAATCATCCACTAATCAGATCCAAGAACTCTACATCTAACTCTATCATCACAGATCAGCACTTTAGATGTACTCTCGGCACAATTGGGCTGTGACTGCAAAGGACCTACAGCAACAACCACTATAAAACTCTCCAACATTTCTACTTGCAGATTCATGCACATCCACATACATGAACACAGAATACAGGTATGAATATTTTCTACACAGTACATGTACAGCTCTTCTAGAAATACATATAAACAGAGTAACTTACTGTCATTTCTCCCATCTGCTATGATGAAGTGTCAATTGCAAACCTGTCTGCTCTCCAAATTTTTGTTTACACACACAGCTATCTAAAAAAATGTAATTTCATATTAAAAGATGGGAGAAATAACAGTATAATTATGAACAAGGCTGTCCAGTGTGTTATGAAATTACACGCAGCCATGATGAGTACATGCATCTTCATTCAAGCACACACACAGACAATATCATTAGAAAGGCTCCCAGCCGAAACAACACCACTTCCTCTATAGGAAATCCTTCTGCTTTATTTTCCACGCCTTCACAAATGCATACATTGCATGATTTCTGCCATTTACCCTGTAAAAATAGCAAAAGATGCATATGATTAAACAAGTGTGCTCTATACGTTTACTATTATACTCATTTGTAAAACATATTCAACTAACAGATTCTAAGTAAAATATACAGGATGCACATAGGCAAAGGAAAGTGCATGTGCATACTATGCTCAATTATAAGAAAACACTACTACTACAAAAACAAAAAAAACAATGTCTACATTAACACAAGTGCTATAAACACACATATTTACTAACTTCTTTCTTTTACAATTGCAGTGAAGACCACTCTCCTGAAAAGCAGCAGCGTCTGAAGTACGAACAAGAACTTAGAAGAAACCTACTCTTTCCATACAAAAAAGTAAGTACAATACTAACATAATATTCTAATTGTTACCCAAACACACTCACATTTCTAGTATTGTAGAACAAACAAGTGTACTAACACTTTACCATTAGATGTAGTATTAATGCTTTCCCTTGCCAGCTGCATACTTTATATTGTCATCTGAAGCCCAGTATAGTAACACACAAATACAAGAATAGCCTTCCCAACTTGATGTAGCTGCACAATCACACACATCCACAATCATCCTTACCATCATACTCAGACACTCATGCACAAAGCACGCATACACTGCACAACAGCCCAACCCACACTTTCTTTTTTGCCCAACAGACCCCAAAGAATGCCTACCAAAAAGCAACTCTGTAGAAAGCAACACAGACGTAGAGCAAATCAAGATAAAAGTGTGCAAAATAAGCATCCATCTCTAGCAGATTTTGTACAAAAGTTCAAACAAAACAGCTAATACAGTCATTAAGCAAAACAAAACAAGCTTCCAGTACAGAAACTTTGCTTCCTCCATCAAGATGTAAAACGAAACAGAAAGTGATTAACAAGACTTCAGCTACCACTACTGCTAATGCTGCACCTATAAATCTTGATATAGTCGCAAGTAACCATACAAAAAAAAATATTTTACTAAAAATGTTCCCCCACAGAGTCCTTAATAACCTTATAAAAACAGGAGAGAAATCATGCACAACCCTTAAAACCAACCGTAAAAAATGAATCCTAGAAGCTCTCAAAGACAATGCAATCCTTCTCAAAAGGAAGGTATTTATTTTAGTTTTAAACAGTATGAAACTACTAACAAAACTAACTACTAAACTACAAAAAAGACTTGTCAATAAACGGAATATCAAGAAAAATAGCTTCTTAAACATCTGTGGAGGTGAATAGAATCACACCATGAGCACAGAACCATATTTTAATAAAGCATATAAACAAAAGCAAACAAACCCAATTGCCATACATAGCAGTGGACGAGGGTATGAAAAACGTAATAACACCATTATGGAACAAGAAACTCTGCTCATAAAAATATCCCCAGAAAAATCAGTATCACCTCTCCATTCTACTGAACCAAAACGTCCAGTCTACAAATGGCCATGCACATCAATTTGTAACATTGCCTAAAAATCTTTCAAATCTTTATGCTAGTTCCTCAATCAGTATATAAAAAGCAAAGACAAATTCAAAATGAAACTACTACAAAATATGGATGCCTGTCCAGTGCACAAATTCACAGGACTACAAGGACATTCATTAGCCTGCATTTCAGGACCTATTTGCAAAAGCACCTTCCATCATATCTAAATGATATCAACACATCATTCAACTATAAGAAACTGGTCCATAAACTCTACTATGCTAAAAGTCCTGCTTTAGCACTAGCCAATTTCAATAACAATCTTCTACATGGTACAGCCAAACAACTACTCGAAGAAATAGAGCATATTCAGAGAAAATATTTTGAAAGTGATAGCCACTTACAAAATGCAATAGCTTTACAACAAACTAGCAACTACTGTACAAATAGCAGCCTTCTATTAAACACATACAAAAAAGAAATACTGAAGTTTAAAAGTACCTCCGCTGAAGTACCAAACCATGTGTGTGTGTGCGTTGCTGCAGGACTTTTAAAAAAGTAGCACAAAAACTGTAGATATAACGTACAAAATAGAAGACAATGAAGATTCCAAATGGTTCCAATTAGCTCTCTACCTTCTAGCAGAAAACAAATACGAAATTACTGACCCATTAATGCTTTGCAATTACTGCACTGCAAAACTTGACAACAACCAAACACCTTCACATGCTATCATCAATAACCTGGAATTATTCCCACTACCAAAACCCCTGCAACAACTAAACTTATATGAGAGCATCATAATTCAAACTGTACACCCATTTCAATCAATAATACACCTTCAACCAAAAACAGCAAAATTACCTCCCTCTGAATTAGTGAACGGCATTCGAGGCACTTACATAAAGTTAGACAAGCCCTGCAATATCTAAAAAACAACAGTGAACACTACAAAGACATTAATATTGAATAAAACCTGAGAGAAACCATTGAAATAATTCAAGAGTCACCAGAAAGTGGTCAATTTCAACTTCTAAATCCTGCTGCAGAATCCAATGTTTTAGACCATTATACAATTCATCCTTTAAACGCGTGACAAGCCAAAGGATCTCCAATCAGCATATGGGGAAAAAGTGTAGAAGCACGTGCCATTCTTCTGCTCTTTCCTACTGGAAAAAGGATGAAGGTACCATGATAGACCCACAAAGATAACAGCATCAGAATATCGCTCTTTACGAATGTATTCTGACGACCCCCGATTCAGTCAAAATGTGGAATACATATTCCACCTTCAAATCTTTTAGCAAACTTGCGTGGTACAAAAGAATACTGGTTCCGACGTCACAGAGATGTAAGCTGTATGATAAGAAACCTTGGCCCACCCACTTGGTTGGTTACATGAAGTTGTGCAGAATATGCATGGGAAGATTTACACGATATCTATGCATAGCAAACAAAAACAAAACAAACATAGATATAAAAACACCAGGAGGACTCTGCTCTCTGCTCTCTAGATCCTTTGAATGCATCAAGATATTTCCATCATCACTTCATTGCTATGCTACACTTTATTTGTAATAAGACTATTCCTCCCCTCAGAGAAGTTCAACACTTCTTTTGGAGAAAAGAATACCAAGCCAGAGAAACACCACACATCCACACGCTATAATGGGTTAAAGATGCTCCTACATTTGTTCTGTCTAATTGGTAGCTTTCCCATGCCCTTTTCTGATTTACTATCAATCATTGTCTGCTTTTCTTGCCAAGACATTCTAAATATACCAACCCAGACGTACTTTATCTCACAGTGAACTGCTGCCAAAGAATATTCCGTCACCTGCATGAGTAAGGTCTTTTGACACCTGCACCCAAGACACCATTTTGTCTCTGGCATCCATCTTAGAATCTATTTAAGCCTGCTCAGCCTAGATGTTCCGCTACCAAACGGTAAACCAATTTACTTTTGAGCATAACTAATTTTCTATCTGGTTTTCAGATAATATTTTTAGATATTTATGATGTGCATGTAATACCTGAGAAACCCTCCACTTCCTGGGTCCTATATCTACTCTTTATCTTCAAAAATCACTATAATTCTGATTTTTGCAATACTGGAACCACTGATCAGCCCACAATGCCATCTGCACCCAGTGTGGTGGTGGGGGGTCTATCACCTCCTCTACAGCTGCATCAAGTGTTTTACATAATCTGTCATTGTAGGGTCTGACTAAATTGGAGAAGAATCGTCTGGAGAAAGGCATTTTGAGTGAAGAGCTGAAAAATCTGTGTGCACCTAAACAGCGGGAAGTGCCTTGATCGCCTCCCAATGGAGTTTTATCGAATAATAACTGACAGCATGTTTAAGTTAGTGGGGGAGATGTGCAATGCCCTCAATGACAAAGGACTCCTTCCTCATTTAGCATGTCATGCAATTATAACAGTTCTACTGAAAAAGGATAAATCCCTGAAATCCCTGTCTGATCAATACCAATAATAAGATTCTTGTGAAATTTATAGCAAGACCTTTGGATGATATCTTGCACAGGCTGGTGAACGTGAATCAGAAAGGATTTGTGAAGGGCAGACATGCTGCTACCAATATGCACAGACTAATTCAGACAATTACAGAGGCCGACAAGCTAGAATAGGAAGCTTTAGTTCTTACATTAGATACAAAGAAAGTTTTCAACCAGATTGATTGGGATTTTCTTTTTGAGGCTCTTAAGGCTATGGATTTTGGTAATGGATTTCTGGGTTGGATAAAATTGCTCTATACTTAACCAACAGCAGCTGTTTTGACAAACGGGCTTTGCTCAGAAGTCATTACTCTCACTGATGTTATTTGTATTAGCAATGGACACACTTGATATAGCAATCATATACAATAAGAGAATTGTACGGGTTAAATATGGAGCCATGTGTAAAAAGTTATGGCTTTATGCTGACAATTTATTGCTGCGCCTTAGAGATCTGGACGGTTCTTTGCCAGCCCTGATGGAACAAATTGACAAACAATCCGAAAGATCAGGCTGATCTACCCACCCCAGAACACCAAGAGCGAGGGAGTTGATACTAAACATGATATACCGGGGTGCACGAGAGAATAGAGAATCCTACAAGTATGACTATAACAACCCCAACCCTCCCACCCCAGTTTTTAAAAATCAAAAAATAATCCTGAGGTTCAGGGAAGCCCTTTAAGGCCTAATTCTATCCTACATCTCCCAGTATCCTTTCCTCCAACAGTCGATGGCCACACACTGTTATTTGATCTGGAAGTTCCCATGAATAGGACCAATCTAGCTCAGCAAAGCCCTACCTGGCATACCTAAACATGCCCAGAGATTTCTGCTCTGGGTGGTGATCTTCCCTTGCGTGCCCATACCTGAATCCAAAAGGACAGGTTTCAGGGACAATGTCCTTTTTATAAACCCAGCCCATCACGCTTTAGTGCATAACCGAATGTCATTGTCATGCTCTGTTTTGCAGTTCATCCAAAAATATGTCACTTGTGAAATCCCTTCACAAACAACACATAGGGCCTCATTACACGGTAGGCGTTAAACCATGGCGCTATTAGCGCCATGGTTCATGCCGGTAATTTACCGGTACCGCCTTGGAGGAAAGCGGAATTATCGCCCTATTCCAAGGTTGGGAAGGCGGTAATTCCTCCTTCCTCCATTGCCCTTCCCCATTCCCATTTTTGCCCCATAGGGCATAATGGGAATGGGGAAGGCGCTAATTACGGTACCGCAAATTGCGGTACCATAATTCGCACCCCGGTCCCTTTGAGGGTTTGTTTTTTAACGCCTGCTAAAAGCAGGCGTTAATGTACCAACCCGCAAAAGGACCTCGTAGTAAGGCAGTAAGGGTTTACCGGTACCGGTAAAATACTGGTACCGGTAAACCCTTACCACCTACCGTGTAATGAGGCCCACAGTGACCTTCAGGCACACATTTTACAATTTCAATGACACAAATGTGGGAAATATTTTCATCGCAAATATTTAAAAAAAGGGAAATACTACACCAAATGCCGCTTTGGCTTCCCTAGACCAGTTTCAGCAACAGGTCAAGTAATCAACTACATGGGACTCATTACGAGGTAGGAGGTAGCCACGTCCCTGACCACACCCACCACGTGGAGTATGCCCAGCTGAGGCAACCCCTCACCTTTCGTGGCCTCCCACCCATGGCACAGATGTAGTAGTGCTGGCTCAGATGTAGTAGTGCCAATGGGAGGTGTACACGACAATTGTCCTGGGCGAATGGGGTTAAGGGGGTGGGATACAAGATCTTAACAGCACCCTTGTGCACCTGGAAGGCTGTATGTGACCCCAGTGATAAAGTGACGGGTCACGCAAAGCTCAGGCACCCCAAAACTTCAGTAAAACCGTGCATGCAACCCCTGGTAGCCCACATGTGTGGAATTAACCTCCCGCAGTATGCGGTGGCACCCAGGGACACGAAAAACACATACGCGTGGGACACGCAGGCTACTATGACCTTGAAAATGGGTACGTGATACACAGGGGCACCCGCAGTGGGAAAAATAGCGTGCGCGACTCACCGTCAGACTAGCGTGATAATGAAAAACACGTGTAGCCAATACCTCTGCCAAAAGAAGAGATACGTCCTTGATCCGCTGTGAAGTTGTGATGGCGCATGAAACAGCACGAAGTAGCAACACACACGTCGGTCTCCAGGAAAGGCACGTAAAGAGAACTGCTGGCTCCGCTCACCTTTAACCCGTGCTGAGGGAAACGCCCGTGCGTGTCACTTCTCTTATGCACTTAGGCCCTTTCCTCGGATTACATGCATTAAAATGCATACGTGATTTTTTTGCACGTGCGGATGTACCCGTGCTGAGGGAAACGCCAGCGCATATCATGTCACATACACACTTACGCGCTAAGGGCCTTTCCTCAGATTACACGCTGACGTGCACTTTTTTAACGTGCCAAATCACTCCGTATCAAGCTGGCCATGCGACAAAACACGGAAGACCACGCTCCTGCCCAGAAGGCCATTTTCCTGCCCCCCCCGAGTCCCAAGGACGCTCCCACCTGCCATCTGCTGCTGCCTGTCTGCCTGCTGGCCACGTGCCCTGCTATTTGGTGCCTGCACGTCAGCCATCTGCAGGGGTCCAGTTGCTGTGACCACCCCTGCTCAAACAGGAGACTCCCGACTGGTATTCCATCGCTCCACAGCCCATTCCCAGGACCCAGTTGCCCACCCACACCTGCCTCGGGGGTTTCCATGTCCGACACAACACCATCTGGCACCAGTGGCAACCTCCCAGCAGAGAGGCAGAGGGCTGCCAGCTTCACTGCCAATGAAGTTGGCATCCTGGTGGAGCAAGTCCTGGGGCATTATGATACCCTCTTTGGAAGTTCACGCACCGACAATGAAGGACGGAAGAGGATCTGGAAGGACATCGTGGCTGCCATCAATGTGGAGGGGATGGCAACCCGCGACATGCAACACGTCCGGAAGCGCTGGGAAGACTTCAGGTCCAGGACCCTCAGCAAGGCCCGGCGCCTCTTGAAGGCAAAGCATGCAGAGGGGTGCCGGGTCCACCTTACCAACATCCAGATCAGGGTGCTGGAACACATACACCCAGCGCTCCACCTTCAGGTCCTTCAGAGGCAAACCCGTCGGGAGTCGAGCGGTAAGTGTACATGCGTACTGATTGGACGTTGTGCATGTTGAGGTGTGGCAGGAGTGTGCAGGTTGGACATATGTCTTGGAAGGCCCATGTTTGGATGTGTATGCACAGGGATATGAGCCTGCCGCATGTGAGACCAGTCATGTGTGAGGCACATCAATGGTGTATGTGTTCAAATTCATGGTGCCCAAATGCATGTGTCGGTACACACATGTTTAGATTTCTGTGTATGCACTGTGGCATGGTTGTGGTGTGACACATGGATGCTGGTTCCAACTTCATGTATGTGCACAATGTACATGTGTGCGTGTGTGTATTTGACATGTGTGCCACTGTGATATACCATGGATGCATGCAACACCGACATGTAGGAGGCTGATTGGCAGATGTGACATGGATGCCAATGATTTCACTTCGACAGGTGGTGGAGATGTACAGATGCATGTATGTCTGGTGGTATGTATGCATGTGTTTGACACTACCCGTGTTGCATGTGATGTCAGGCTAACCTTCGGATGCTCATGCTGTTGTATGTTTATGGCTGGTGCTGCCTGTTGTAACATTCCTGTGAATTTGCGCAAGTGTGTGGGTTTAAATGATATGTGTGTTGGGGAGTTTGATGCCATGTGTGAAGTTTGACACAGCCACTCATGTGCAACTCTCATGTGTGTATCAGACCATTGTACAGTGCCCTGATGCATGTGTTCTGTCTCTCCCTGTCTGCAGCGTCAACTGATGAAGAGGGCGGAGACGGTACTGTGGAGCACAGCGGCAGGGATCCCACCGCCAGCTGGAGACGCAAGGCCCAGCTCCCCTCCCAGGTTGTCATCTCATCGGGGAGTGAGGAGTCTGGTGTTGCGTCCGTGGCTGCAGCTGCCGAGGGTAGGTCCAAGAGGGGTAGGTTGGAGGTGGACTCCTCAGCAGCAGAAGAGGCAGCTGAGACCCCAAAGGGGCCTATGGAGGAAGATGGCACGGAGTCATCCAGGTGGGTGGGGTGTTTGGTTGAGGAGGAGGCTGTGGAAGGGCCACACGCGGGGTCTGGAGGGGGATTCCACTGGTGCTAGTGGTGCAGACCAGGGGCAGGGACAGGAGGTAGCACAGGCGACCGCAGAGGTGCCTGTGTGTAATCCGGTCCCCGATCCTGTGACTGCATCATCCCGCACCAGCAGGGATGCCTTCGTCCAGACCCGTTTTTAGGGAGGGGATCCGCTAACAACAACTGGCCTTCCTCTCCCTGCGGTCGTGGCAATCCAGGACCATGTTGAGCCTGTCCTGGCTGGGGTGGCGTTGCGTCAACGTGTCATCTGGGATGACGTGCAGGGTTCTCGTGAGGACTCTGCATGTTATTTCGGATGCTTCATTGACCGCATCGACCTACTAGGACGGGTCACCAGTGCTGGGTTCCTCCATCTGCTGGACCTTCTACCGACCCCCTCCTCAACTGAACCCCCTATGTGCCAGTTGTCCTCTGTGCCATCTTCCTGGCCATGTATCACCTGGCCACCCTGTGGAGCTGCCCCTGATCCAGTGGCCAAGCTGGTGGAGGACACATCCCTGCCACAGTCGGGAGTCGGAGGTCCAGCAGGGGTGGCCACCCAAACAATTGGACCCCAGCAGGGGGGGACGTGCAGGCATCAACAGGCAACGCACATGCACGGCAGCGGCAGGCTCAAGGTGGGAGCGATGATGGCTCGGGGCCATCAACATCAGTGGGGCAGGCATCGGCCGGAGGGCAGGAGGACCCTGGATTGGGAGTGTCTTCAGTGTGGCAGCGGTTGGGCCAGCAAATAGATGCAAAGCGGCGGCGGGCGGAAGAGGCACGGCTCACTGTGGTCAGGGCGGAGAACTCCATGCGCAGGGTGTTGAGGTGGGCTGAGTGCCTCGAGGAAATTCACATGGATTTGGAGGTGGACATGGCTTTATCCCTGCGAGACCTCAGGGCCAGGGAACAGGCCCACCTCCAGGACGTTGAACAGGAGTTTGATGATGCCCTGGCCCGGGAAATCAACAAGTGAGCCGTAGGACTTGCCCGCCGCCATTGTATGTAGTTCATTAGTGTTAGGTTTCCTTTCTATTTTTCTTTCATTTAGGGCGCATGGACTATGCCCCACCTTTTTGTTTATAGTTATTTATTAGGTAGGGTTTTTTGTAGGTTTCCTTTGGATGTTCTTTTGTAAATAGTTTTCGATGTGGATTTCATTTTCTTGGACCCATGGTGGAATACTTTGCTTTTTTTGAACTGTGATTTTTTTTTTATGGATAGACCCATAGGAGCCATTTTACTTTGGATTTTATTGGTTGCAGCATTTATTCTTTTTGGATCAATTTTGGAGTTCCGGGCTTGGATTATTTCTTTTCATTATTGTGTGATTTGGTTTTATTCGTTTCGTTGATTCTTCAATACACATTTTTTATTTACTTTATTTGTGTGGTCTTCTATCATTTGTTTTGTGCATGTCACAATGTTGTTTTTCACAGTCATGTGTCACCATTGTGTGGGTCTGAGGGACATGTATTCATGGGCATGCTGGTTATGTATTTTCTGTCATGACTTTGGCAATTCAATGTGGGGTGTTTGGACTGGGGTGGCCTGGGGTGGGATTTGGGTGGACATGCGTCTGGAGTGTGATGACGTGTCGGTGGGGGGAACTGAGTCGGGGCCTGCTGGAAGGTGCCCGTCACTGATGGGTGGGTGAGTGGGTAGGGGGACATGGGTTAGGGCCTGCTGGCAGGTGCCCGTCAATGGTGGGTGGGTGAGTGGGTGGGGGGACATGAGTTGGGGCCTGCTGGCAGGTGCCCGTCACTGCTGGGTGGGTGGTGGTTCAGGGGGACATGAGTTGGGGCCTGCTGGCAGGTGTCCATCACTGCTTTGTGGGTAAGTGGGCGGGGGAACATGAGTCGGGGCCTGCTGGCAGGTGCCCATCACTGCTAGGTGGGTGGTGGTGCAGGGAGCCATGAGTCGGGGCCTGCTGGCAGGTGCCTGTCAATGGGGATGGGTGGGGGACATGAGTCAGGGCTCACAAGTGTGCTCACAAGTGCATGGTGCCATGTGGGCTACCTGCAGGGCATGGTGAGGGTTGTAGGGTAGTCCCCTGTGGTGTGGGCTGCCTGCAGGGCATGGGGAGGGGGGAAACCACAAACCAGGGAGGGCCCACGATGCCAAATAGCATGTGAAACTCCCTGCATACACCCCAAATACACGTACCCCGCTCTCACCTGGAGTATCGCGTGTGAAACTTCCCACACACCCCCCAAATACACGTACCCCGCTCGCACAGGGTCTATCGCATGTGAAACTCCCTGCGAACACCCCAAATACATGTACCCCACTCGCACCAGGCCTATCGCGTGTGAAACTCCCCGCGCACCCCCCGAATACACGTACCCCACTCGCACCAGGCCTATTGCATGTAAAACTCCCCACGTACACCCCAGAATACACGTACCCCGCTCACGCCAGGCCCATCGCATGTAAAACTCCCTGCGCACACCTTGGAATACACGTACCCCGCTCGCACAGGGCCTATCGCATGTGAAAATTCCTGCGCACCCCCGAAATTCACGCAGGCCGCCCATCCACCCTCCCCATGCCCCATAGGCAGCCCATCCACCCTGGCCATGCCCCACAGGCAGCCCACACCACAGGGGGGACTTTTTCCACACAATTTGTGCGATGTTTTTGGT
This sequence comes from Ambystoma mexicanum, assembly GCF_040938575.1. Classification (NCBI taxonomy): domain Eukaryota; kingdom Metazoa; phylum Chordata; class Amphibia; order Caudata; family Ambystomatidae; genus Ambystoma; species Ambystoma mexicanum. The sequence goes on from NC_090933.1 coordinate 600,601,793, forward strand.
GCACGGGGCGGGGTTGGGGGCGTAACTGGCACTGCTGCAGGGTCGCTGCACCACTCTGCGCCACGCCTGCTTATGGATGTATTAATCCATGAATATGCTGTGCGCCTGAATGGGTTTTGGCGCACGCGGCTGGCGCAGACTACCGCACGTGCACTCTGTGCGCCAGCTGCGTGTGCCACTTGTGCGCAGGAATTCTATGAATTACCCCCTAAGAATATCTGGCTTGCCGGGAGACTGATAGGGCAACGCGCCAGAATCTTGAAACATTTCCCCTCAATAACTCCCAGTCCACTGCAACGTACAAGAGTATCGGAGGGATTTTAGCTTTGCTACCTTACACACTGAACACATTAATGCAGATGTGGCACCAGCTGGTCAGACAGCACAGGGAGCTGAGCACTTGCTCTGACATCTGTGCACACCTTGCTGATGCAGGTGTGAATCCCGGCAGGGCCAACTCAGCCTTTCATCCTTCCGAGGTCGATAAATTGAGTCCCATGCCGTGGGAAAATCCTATCAACTCTTAAATCAGTTCTTAGATACCAGTGGGATTGTAGCGTAATATAAAACTAGATATTATTTTATTTTAAGTGGACACAGTATTACAGATTTCGCACCTAGGGCTAAACAAACCACTTAAATATGGCCTTCTCTATGATCCACATCATTCTTGTGTACTGCAGAAATTGTCAAAGCCACTGAGATCTTGTCTATATTACTGGACACAATACTACAGAAGTGGCATCAAGGACAGGACACAAGACTGCACGTGTGGCTTCCAGAAATGGGCACAAAACTGCAAATGTGACCTACAGAGCAACATTCAGAACCTGAGGTGTGGCATCTAGGACCTGACAAAGCATCCAGTGTAAGGAAAGAGTCCCAGAGAATGCTGCCAAGATCTGAACACAGCAACCCCATATCCACACTCAGGAAATACACTTCAAACAATGTTTTATGTGGGCTTTCCGGAGTATTTGGGAACCTGTTCAAAGAAGACTTGCAAGCTCTTGACATTTCTAACTTGGGCAAAGCATATCAGTAGGCATGTTTTTCTTTCAAAATGTTTGCTTTTGTTTACTCTCTGAACAAGAGTACCACCAGCAACCCCATACACGTGTTTCGGTCTTGTTGGGCCTCATCAGTGAGGTGAAGCTGTGCCTCTCTGAGCACAGTGAGCAGAGAGTCCACGTCTGGTTGCCCCCAGGTAACTTAGGGTGACCAACCCCAAGTTCCTTGCAAATATGTCAAAAAAGGTAACAAGGTACTCTTGTTCAGAAAGGAATTGCCATAGCATTTCGGTGCTGGACTGCCCATGTGGGCGGGACAAAGACTGATATGCAAATAGATATTTCCCATCTGTGAAACGTACAGTGAGCAAAAAGCAGATGGCTGCGAACTCTCAATGTGGTTAACAACCACTGAACAGGTTATCATGCCTTGTTCTTCCAAGAGAGGGGCGCCTGCTACCTTTGTTGAAGCCTCCAAGGTAGTGGTCCAGTCCTTTTCCAAGAGTTTTTGCTTGACTCTTGTTGGATTCTGAATCAGGACTTCTTCCGAGTATTATATGTCTTCGAGAGTCACTCTTCTGTCCTCTATCCAGTTTGTCAGTGTCTTATTTTGGTGTAGTTTTGCTTCGTCGGACAGGATCTTAAAGATGTGTCAAGATTTTCCTGAACAGTCTCAAGCAGTTCCATTCTGTTAAAACGGCCATTGATGAAAGGCTCAGTTCTCTCCAGATGTGAGTTATGGGGGTTGATTTTCGATAGGTTTAATGATCTTCGCCAGCACGCCTCTTCAACCTTAGCCCATACAGTGGACTGTAGTTTCGGTATTGCTTCCATGCCATAGATTAACGCTGGCATGACTTTGCCTTTATAGAATTTTACCATTGCCAACATGGAGAATTTCCAGTATTTTTTGTCCATTATCTCCACCTGTGTTGACTGCATCTTTGCCTTTGTCATCAAAGCGTCTTGAATTGGTATCTCTGAGGGATTGTTGTTGACTTGCACTCCCAGATATTTATATGTGGCCACTCACTCCAATGTTTCTGTACCGAGTTTCCATTTAAAATGTGATCTTCTTTTCTGCTGATGAAATGCCATGATCTTGGTCTTACCGTGGTTAATTTCAAAATGGTTATACTCGACATACCTTTGCAGTCTGTCCAATTGTCTTTGTACCCCTATTTCTGTATGGTCCAACAATATTATATCGTCAGCATATAGAAGGCTCGGGATCTCGATTTTTCCCACTAATGGGGGGAAGATTCTAAGTAGTGGTTGGAAATCTGCAATGTCTGAAATGTAGAAATTGTATATTTCGGGGGCCAACAGGCACCCCTGTTTTGCTCCCCGATAGGTTGAAATTTCTGATGCCAAAAGCCCCTTTCTTGTTAGTCACACTCTGATGGTGGTTCCTTCTTCTAATTCAATTAGTGGATCTATGATGTTAGTTGGGCAATATTTAGTCACTAATTTGAGCCAGAAAAGCTAACGATTTACCCTGTCAAAGGCTTGGAGTAAGTCCACGAAGGCAATGAACAGACTTTTTCCCTGGTTCAGTACATTTTCCTTCAGCACACTTAGCAATAGAATGTTCGCTTGGGTTCCCACATTCCCCACATAGCCTGTCTGGAAGGGGTCCAGCCAGTTGTGTTCGGCTGTCCATTGTTGAAATTTGTCCAACAGAAAAGTAGCAAACATTTTTTCAATGACACCCAGTGGAGAGATGGGACAATAGTTCCTTGGGTCTTCTTTATTACCTCTTTTGAATATTGGAACTATTGTCAACGACTTCCAGGATTTTGGAATTTGCTGTTGCTGCGCCACTCTCCCCAGTACTTTCTTGATTAAAAATTGTCCATTCCTGGGGTGCGTTTTCAACATCTGATTTGTTAAGCCGCCTGGCTCAGGTGCTCTAGACTGATTCAGTTTCTTGATTTTTTCTAGATTGTCCTCAATATTTGGTTCAAGGCTCCACCCTTGCTTTGATCTTACTGGGCGTGGGTATGTGATTGTGACGTCCTCCTCATAGAATTTAGAAAAGTTGGTCTTCCATCTATCTTCCCCAACGTGGTTTTGCTGAACATGACACGTTATAGCTCCAGACGGTTTCATTAAAGCCCAAAAATCCTTTGAATTCCACTTTGCCAAGACTCTAAGCATGCTTTCTGAGTCTTTTTGTAGTAACGTTTTTCTCCTGTTTCTTATCCACAGTGTGTAAGCTGTTATGGCTACTTTGGCTTTTACTATTAGGTTTTCTTCTCCTGTTTTTGAGGCAGCTCTCTTTAATCTACGAACGTCCTTTCTCTTGTTCACCACGACCTGATCGTAGGTGTGGCATTTTAACATGCCTGGGTTTTCACCATCTTTCCTTTTTGTAGCGAAACAGTCTAAAAGGGGTTTGTAGTTTACCTCTGGGATTGTGGCCATGATCCCGTATTCTTTACACCGCCCGGTGTAAGCACTAGTAAACTGTAGGATATCTCTTACTTGAATTCTAAGACGATTGCCACTGCTGTTGGTTTCCACTTCAATCTCCATGTTGCTCATGTTAGTCTGTAGCTCTATTCGAAATTCTGTCATGAGTAGGTTGTGATCACTATTGTCGGTTTTAATGATTTCAAACCTTGTCATGGTCAAACAGAGGTATTGCGAGGTGAACGCATAGTCAAGGTTTGCCCCGATTCTCCACTTGTTGGCACAATGATGCTTGACTTAGGGTTATTTCGTTCCAACATCAGCATGTCCCTGGAGTGCATCAGGGTTATCCATATGTTGCCTCTTATTTCTTGTGACCCTGCTCCGTTAGACCACTCCAGATTCTGCTGTTTGGAGGAGCATTTAGGGTTAAAATCTCAGCAGATTATAATGTGGTCTACAGCATCTTCTAGAATTGCGCTATCCAAAATGTCTGTTGGTTTTTTTAGGAACGCTGAGTTTGTGATACTTTGGGGATTCCAATAACAGTTCATGATCAGTACCGTTCTTACCTCAATTGTTTCTGTTCCTTGGTATGTCATGTGCCAATTTCCCAAAACTGCCAGGAATGAGGCATCGGCGTACCGAACAGAATGCTCTGACATTCCTGAGCCTACTCTCAGGCCAATTAAAAGTGGAGACATGGGTCGGCCTTTGTTAACCTTTATTGCTGGTGCAACGAATAATTCATAACCTTGCAGACTCGGTTTCTTCAGTAACCACTTCTCTTGGAGACAGATTAAATCATAACCGCCCAAGTTCACGTCACTTTCAGCGGTTAGGTGCATGAAGCCCCTTGTGTTCCAGGATGCAAATGTGATGTTTTCCTTCTCTTGCCTTTCAGTTTTCCCATTTGGGCCTATGTTAATTTCCTGGAAAACATTCATGGACTGCTATGATTTCCATCGATTTTTGTGGACTCTAGAGATCCATCTCTGGTCTTCAAAACCTTTATGTCTTGGTTCTTCTTTTTTATTTCTTCGGTTTGTGCCTCTGTCTGGTCCATAGTTCTTCCTCATTCCTGTGCTTGTTTCTTTTTCTTGTAGGTTCTCACTGAGTCCATCTGCGGAGTCTCTCTTATACCAGATGGTTTGCTCCCAATTGCTTACAGATGGTACTTCTGAGTCTCTTCATTTGTTTAGGGATTTTTGTTTTGGTATTGGTCACTGGAGTTTTCGATTTTGTCTCTGTCATCATCTAGCCAGTCTTCATTCATCTTTTTTTTGTTATGCTTATCCAATTCCTGTTTTTCTTCACTATGTTTTCTTTTCTTCTCTTGGACCTTCGATTGATGGTTTCCAGTTAATTTTCTTTCTGGTTGGGTTCGTTGTTCAGCTCTGTTTCTGGACCCTCTTGTTCCCCTTTCTTCTGCTGTAGCTTCTCTTAAGTCATACCGCCACCTATGGAGTTTTTCGGCATTGTTCAATAATAGATTTTTAATTGCTGGTGAGGTTATGTGGAGGTATAGGCTGTCTGTCCTATTTCTTTGGGCAAATTCAATTATTTTTAAGTCTTCTGTATGTAAGAGCCCTGTGTTCAGAGAGTGGCCAAACAAGTTAATTGTAGTTTTTCTGTTCAACACTAGACTGTCCTGTTTGTCCAGAATTCTTTCTAATTTAAGGGTCCTAGTTGCTTTGTTTTTGTTACGAAACATTGCTAGTTCTCTTGTATGAGTAATTTCTTCTGTTTGCTTTATCCTTGCCTTTTCTTTTTTTTTTCCTCTCTGTGTCGGTATGTATTCTCCTTTTAGGGCGAGGTGTACTCAATGCCCTCTCCTCATCAGAGGGCCAGTTCTATTTCGATCTACATCTTTGTCTAGTTTCTTGTCTTTCATAGACTTTCTGGTGAACCTTTCTTTCTACTTGGTTTCTGTTTTTCTTTCTTACATCAGCTGAGTGTACTGATATATATTTTGTTGGGGTATCCTTGTCCCTTGGCGCTTTCTTCCATCTTTCATTTACTGTCTGGTGTGCGGGGGAGCTTCTCTAAGTTGTTCTTGTTTGCTTTGCCGATTTCTTGGGACAGGTGAGTCCTCCACAAACTATACTGATCTTTTTTGGACTACCCCTGCCGTTAGTTCTAATTCCGAAGATTCAATTGAGTATTGACTCTGATTCATCAGTATGTTTATATTGTCTTCTTCTTCTGTGTGTTCTCACAGTGGGTGGTCACCTTTGTTTTTCTTCTCCTCATCTGTATCCAATCGGCGGGTGCCTTTAAATATCTTTCTTTGTTGGAATATTGGGGCTAATTATTTTTCCCTTTTATCGGGTGATGGAGTTCTATCCTTTCTCTTTTGTCATTTTGTAGGGGGTAGCAGCATTTTTTTTGTTTTCTTTTTCTTGTGGATTTTTTGACAGTGGTCGCCTGGATCTAATTTGTCCTGTAATCCTGAAGTTTGTTGGGCAGACCATGTGTCTAGTTCATGTGCCTTCAGAAAGTCTGGGGTCCGTGTTACTTCTACTTTATTTTGACAGTGGTTTTTTTGTGTCCCCTCAGGGGTAGTTACTTGGTCAGCTTTGGCTACTTTCGTCACATTTGGAGTCCTCGTAGTTTGGTTTACACTTGCTGTTTTGACTGGTAAACCTCTTTCTTCTACTCCACTGTCCGTTGCTTTATGACTTTCCAGTTTGATACTTCCATCTGTTTGAGTCCCTTTTGTGCTTGTGTTTATGTTCTTTATTGTTGTTACTTGAGGCTCTATCATCAACGAGAGCATCTTGCTGGTATCTGAGTCTTGTGTCTGAATTGTCATTGTCCCTTGCTCTCTCGTGTTGGACTTCCATGATTCTGTTGCTAATATGCAGACTTCCAAGTGTGTCAATTTATTATGCATAAGTGCCGTCATGGCAGTATGATCCTTAAGGGTTTCGTTCAAGGACTCATAGTTTTCTAAAAGGGGCTAAAGCGATTGTAACTACCGACATGATGGCGAAGATATCCAATTTTGTTGTTGGAGATTGTTTTCCAGGCGTCTGTGGTGTGCCCTTTGCGTTTTGTGTCTGTCGGGGTGTTACTAGGTTTTCATTTTTTCTTTTTGGGTGTGGAGATCCTTCTCTGTCGCAGGCCCTTTGGAGTGGTGGCACTTATCGGTTCATTCATCTTCTTTTGAGAGCTCTGTTGAACTGGTGTTATTGACTCATTTCCTGTTTTTTCTTCCATGTCATTCCTCCCCTTGCACCCTCCTTTATGGGCCTCAACTTTTTCATTTTAAGATTTAACATCTGACTTTTGATTTTTAGTCTGTTCGTCTTCTTTTTGATAATGTGTGTCAGTGGGCTCATTGCCAAAATCTTATCTCATGATGGCCTGTGGTGTCTTTACTGGCATCTTCCCTGTGGCTTGTCCCACTGGCGTTGTATTTATAGATGGGACGGCCATACTTTTTGGCTTGCCGAAGTGCCATCTTTTAGGGGTCGATGAGTTAATCTGTGCCGCGGGTTCAGCTGGCTTGGGTGGGCCTAGAGTATTCGATGGCGATTTCAGTTCCGACCCTGCCAGGATTTCTGCGTCAGAGAGTTCACTTTTATTTGTCTCTGCTCCCCTTCCCATTTTATTGAAGAATTTCTCCAACATTTGGATGTACAGGTGCTTTGTTGTGAGGGCTTTTCTTGGTTGCAGCCCATTTATCATTTTCTTTCAATTTTTTGTTGTTTTATAGACGTATTGTTTCGTGACATTTTGTTTTGCCTCTATTGTTTCACTTACTAGTATAGTCGTTTTTGCATTTGCCATTTAGGGTTTCCTTTCCATTGGTTCATTGGGCTCACACTTTTGGTCCGATGAGTCTTGAGGTTGTTATTTTCACTGGTGTCCAAGTCTATTTTGCAGGACGCCTTTATGTCTCTCTTTATGTTAGGAGCTTTTTCACTTTTATGATGACTCTTAAGGGAGTCCAGTTTATCATATAGAGCATTGATATAGTCCTCATTCTCATCCACTCTGCTGTTCTCTGGTGACCCTGTTACATATTCTTCATATGATTTATATTGAGGGCTTGTTAGGTCCTTTATTGATGTGACTGGGTCCACCTCAAATTGGAATTACACGGTCGGGTTCAGCTCTTGAATGGTCACAAGTTTGTTGGGGAGCATGTCGATGTTCTCCATACTACTCTTCCTGGTCCCTTCTTCCGTGAGTGGAAAGCTTTTCTCACAGTTTATAGTTTTTACATGCTGTGTTGTTTTAATGAGTGTCTCGTGGGGTTCCTTCAGTCTCGGAGCCCCCTGATTGGGAAGCTCTGTTTCTTGGTTGATTCGCCCCACTCTATCCGGGCAGATATATTTTCCATCGTCCGATGGAGGGAGGCGTCAGCTCACTTCTCTCCCAAAGCATCTGTTCTCGTATCCACTTCTTTCTCTTCCTGCTTCTCTACAATCCTCTGCTCTCAAATCGCATTCTGTTTCATCCACTCATCCATCTTCCTTTCTTCTTAAACCATTCTAGTTTCCTCTCCTGTTTTGCACCTCCTCTCCTCGCTAGTGTCTCCTCTTTTCACCCTGCTCCTTCTTTCACTTGTTCCAGAAGGCTTAACTGATGGAAGTGGTAAGCTTGCTAGGGGGTTCAACTGTGCTGCTAGCTAACTGATTTTTATTGTGCCCGTGTTTTGCATACCTGACAGAAAGTCCAATCCTCAGTCACATCGCCAGTTTAGGATTGCTCACGAGAAAAACATGACCAGTGAGCCTAACCTGCCTTCATCCTCACCGGAGGGCTCACCAAACAGACCTAACCAGCTCTCAAACCAACCTTTCAGTTCCCAAACCAAACTAAATAAATAAATGAGAATCTGAAAGTTATACATATGCTGAAGCCTAACTAGCTGTTGACATTGATACAATCTTTTTTTTCGACATCAGTCCCTAAACAACTTCTAATTAATCCATCTGGAAAATAATTAGCGTAGGGTTCAAACAAATCCCTTTCATGCCTTGACTGGACTGTACGAACATCTTTCTCCTAAAAATCAACAGTAACGACTGCTCAAAGACAAGCTCTTCTGGTCCTCTGAAAAATTAGACCTACAGCACCCTGTTCCAACCTCTCAATATTGATAAACACACATTTCCTATGTACCCAAAAACCACAACAATGATATCGAGGGAACCACAAACCAGCCCAGTATAAGCACGCGCCGAACTTTCTGCACACTGGCAGGCAGGGATTGCTTTTCCAAGAGTCTGCTCCGTGTAAAGGCCTCAGAGCTGTTTTCTTGAGACCCTTTTCAAAGTGAAACTAACATGAGAAGAACAAGGAACTTCGTAAAGTTGGCAGCAGTGCATGTCATGGGACATTTTCATCGTGAGTCTATATAAGAAAGAGTGTTCAGGTGTAAGCAATTTCATCATGCAGTATACAAGTGTCTTGTTATACCATAAGCAGAGGTCTCAATATAGAATGTATGCATTTCAAGAGGTGGAATATATATTTCCGTGTATAGCATAGATATTTGAATGTAAAATGCATGCGTTTTACTACGGTGTATGTTTACAGCATTCCTTTTTCTGAGTAGTAGATGCATTTTTGAATATACCATGAATACACTCACTATATTATATGCATAGGTTGATAATGATGTGTTATTCATGTAGCACTTTTTCCAAAGCACTTTGCAGAGAACATATTTACATAAAATATCACCAAACCGACCTTGGTACTCATTTATCAACCTTGGAAGGATGCAAGGCTGAGTGGGCCTTGCCAGAATTCGAACCTGTGGCCTACAGATCACACACCAAAGCACAGCAGCGAACGCTAAAACCGCTGAGCTATCTAATTGGCTATAACGTGTTTATTTCACACTGCACTGTATGCATATCAATATGCAATGAATTCTTAAATGTATCTCGGCGTACCGTGCGTATATTTCAATATTTATTGTAAGCATCTCAATTTAAAGCATACACACACGCACACACACAAACACACATACCTCCGTATCCAATCCATGTATCTAATTTTACAGGGTATATTTTTAAATATACAGTATATGAATCTCTATATATTATAGAAACTTCTTGGCATACGATGTAGGTATCACAGTGCATAGCACAGTTTGACAGTGTATAATGTACTCATCTCACTACACAACATTTGTACATCTCAGTATAAGATGCATGAATCAGTGTGCAGGTTTTTTTTTTATATATATTTCAACATATGATGTATATATTTCAATATACCACGTGCTTATTTGAGTACAAAATGTAAGCACACTCAGCGCAGTCTATGTATTTCGATGTATAATGCATTAATGCATTAATCTCAATATACAGCATATACATCTCAATATGAAATATAGGTACCTCATCGTGCAGCAATACATCGCAATATGTGATATATAACTTCTCAGTACATAATGTATGCATTGTATGAATCTTGAATTATGTCCTTAACTGCCATCCATAGACAGAAGTTATATTTTCTTCAGGAACATATACCAGCAGGCCATCTTATTTTACATTTTTCGTTATTCTTTACAAGAGGCCTTTTTGAGCCATTAGCTTTTTTTTCTATTCCTGCTACGATATTCCTTTCAGAGAATGCATGATATATCACTAGCAAGATATTTGAAACAGGTTCCAAACAGGAGGATGGGCTGTAAGTATTGCCCTGCAGGCGTTATCCGGGCTGGCATCTTTCTCATCTGTAACGGTTGGCCATTTTTCAGGAAAAGAGCTGGAAATCATCAGAACTTTAATCATGGCGCGGTGCTAATAGAATAGCAGATGTCCACTCCATATTTACCATGATCTCAAAAGAAGACAACCATACAAGTCAAACAATAATTAACATAGCATATAAAACACATGCCGAAAAAAGGTGCATTGGCATACTGGAGAACATTGTTGCCTATGACCAATGGCAGAACTGTATGGCGAGTGCAAGCTTCTGAACCTCACTGGAGATTAGAGATAATGAGAAAAGGCCCACAGAATTGCAGGTCAAAGAGAGGCTTATTTATGTGGACTGCATACATCATCAATCATGGCCTCGGGTAATGAAAACAGATCCTGCGAAAGTACGATAATCAAATGAAGCATACATAGAAGCCCAGAGAACGAGGTAACCTGAATGAACAGAAAGAAAAGAACGCAATGTACATCACTGGAGCAAAAAAGGACTACAAGGTTATTTAGACAGCAGAATTAAAAAATTGCAACTAAAGGCTGGCCAACAAACTGATCGCTTAAGACATTAGTACACAATAATATGTGCCTAATTTTGACAAGGAGAGTAAAGACCGGTGATGTTTGCACATCTGTGTTAAATGGTCCCCTCCATTCCATTTTCAATACTTTCAAAAAATATCGATTAATCTGTCAGCCCCAGGTCGATACATTGGAGGTCATTACGATTTTGGTGGTATGCCGGAATTAGCATCATATTCCAAGTGGCGGAGACGGGACTCCATGGAGGAGATTGCCAGAAATTACCGGCACTGGAATTACCACTCGCGGTCATTCCAGCATTTTCTTGCCGTTGGAGGCAAGATTTACCTCCAGCTGTTTGCTGGAGTTAAATCAGTGCTCCCACTGGCAAACGTGTGTTTTGCCGGTATGGTAAAAGTGCTGGTGCCAGAATTACCGTCAGTTTTACCAGCATTTTTGCCGAACCGGCGAAACTGTAATGAGGCCCAAAGCACTTCTTGAAAATAGTATAAATGTCTCCCACGATTCAACGATTGCTGGAGCCATTTGCAATGGATCCCTAAGAAAATCCACCTGCTTTTACCAGGTGCAAAATATAGGTGGATTCCAAAGGACTCCATCAAATGAAACATTTTGGCAGATGAAGCAGGAATTTACGGCAGAAACGTTTATCCGGTCACTGACCCTAACTCTATACATGAGGAATAAACCTGTTCGAGAAAAAAGTCTTAAGAGAGATGTTCAATGATCATGTATAACACCTATTTTTAGTACCTTCTTTGCCAAACTGCGGACCTTAGAGTAGGACCTCCACTATGTTATAATTTCACGAGAATATGAATAATTTGTTAAATTGATTTGATGAGCTAAACGTTTTATCAAAGAGTACAATACAATGAGCCTCTTTGCGAGTATGGTAATGCAAAGAAAATGAAATGGAGGTAACATAATTGCTGCAATTTGTAATGACTGCAATATTTTTATCCATCAATACATCAATGTACATTGACACAGTCCGTAAAATATATACATTAAAACAGTGTGCCTAAAACGTGTATATATCGGATTATCAAGATACATATAAAACATTTAAAAGTTACACTAAAACAATGAAATCCTCTACATCAAAGTGCTCTTGTGCATTTGCTTTAACATCCTACGAAATGAAAGCTAGAATTGTATTCCAATAACATTTATTGAACAGTACTTTATCAAGCTAATCTGCAAATCGTTCAGTGTTATGGAGGCATTAAAAAGGGAGGAAGACACGGGCCTAATCCTTATAACTATCTGGCAACTGCCAAGCATATAAGAGTAAGTTTACTACCTCAAAAACATGACTTTACCAGTGTGACAAAGGACGAATGATTCTTGAATTGGCCTTATGCCATTAGTTCAAAAAAGTGGTGGTATAGTAGGCAGATTAGTAAAACGTAAAGCAAATCCTCTTTGCCTATGAGGCAGTGATGACAAGCGCCATTCATGTTAGCCTGCAAGTAAAGAGGAAGGTCTCCAAGTGTATTATGACATACAATGTTGCTACAAAGGGTTCAATATAGTATAAATAGCACTCATATTCTGGGTTATTTGTAATATGCAGATAATCAAATGGATCTAGTCTTTCCACCGATCTGTGCTGCATCAAGGTGTCCCACCACTGTATTCTACATCTAGGTCCATACTCAATGCTCACAATGATTATTTGTATGCGCCAACTTAAAATACATAATAATAATATGTCATCAATCCTTCCCCTTCCTCAATCTTTAAACATACACAAACATGACTATATCCCAAATATTTTATCACGCCCATTACAAAAAAGACCAACGAAATGTAAAGGCAGTCCTTCCACAAGGCAAATTCAAAGACACACTCACTTTTCAAAGTGTTTAGAAAGGAGTTCAAATCCTTAGCAAGAAAACATCTCTTAGTCTACTATGGATATCATCATCGCACGGCTTGTTATCTTTGTTGCTAAATCTCTTCGTATATTTTCCCAATTACAGGTAATTCAATTCTTGGTTATTACAATTGTCTCGTATTCAACTTTGTACATTTATAGTGCGTTTTAGCAAATGTGAATCCTAATGTTACCCTTATATATTTCTCAATTACTTCTCCATTAACAACATTTCAATATATTATTATATCTTGAAGTGCTACATTCATTTTATCAGGTCTTTTTAAAGAAGTAATTGCTTGTCAACTCTCTTATCTTTTTGTGGCACCACGAATGATCAAAGTACCTGAAATACGCTTCTTCTTGTGACAGACCATTGACATATAAGCGGTTGGGTAGCCTTTAGGGTCAGATTTGCTTACAGGGCAGTTACCAAATTCTAAAGCTTTTTGTATTTTTATTGTTGAATAAATCACTGTCTTAATTATATTCTTTTTCTAATATTTTTAGTAGTTTTTCTGGTGCATTGTTTTGGGTTCTCCTAATATCAGCCATATAAGAGTCCTGGAACAGTGATGCACATTTTCCCTAAGGATATGTAGCTGATACAAACATGGTTGCTCAACTGTGGCTTTCCAGTGTCCGAGATTGACAGCCGAGATGTCTTGCAGTACGTGATGGGCTATGGAATTTGTGGCATGTACTTCTCAGAAGATATCTATGAAACATCAAAGTTCACTAAAAAGGGTCATCCCAGACTCACTCAGAAAATAATCACCAATGGTGTTCCAATTGTATTTCATCACACACAGGGCCATGTGAGTAGTAACCATGAATGATTATTGCATGTTTACATATACACATCTATATATATATCCCAAGCTTGGCGGTGGGGAGACACTGTTGATTTGAGCAGCACTTACGTGAAGGATCCTCAAAGTAAAGGCCAAAGGTCTGAAAGTTTAAAAAATGATTGAACCTTTATTGAAAAATGTGTGATTCCATAAAAAGATCATCCTCTCAATGCAATATGCGCCAATAGATATGAAACAGTTGACGCGTTTGCCACTCACCCGTGGCTTGTATACATTTATAAAAAGATTGCACAATCTTCCAATTGCTAATAGGATGTTAACTTGGAATTGTTTTTCAAAATATTGTTATTTATATTTTATTACAACATGTTTAATTATGTTTCAATATTCACACGTTTTTACATTTTAGACTTTGAGCTGAAATGTATTGCTAATTTTTGGATACAGAAAATGTTCACTTCAATGTGGCCCTTTTTGTCAAATATTCATAGCAGTATCTGCACTTTGGGTTATTTATATAATTTATTGATTAAAATCTCTTTAATTGATTAGATCACACTGATGGAAGTCCAGACTGTTACCTCTGAAGAAATGACAGACACTTCCAGTAACCAAACGGTGAGCCCTACTGGCATACAGATACATTGCTCTCTTGTGTATTATATTGTCTATGTTTTATCTATTTCATGAATATATCAATTGAATAAAGGACCAAGCTTCATCATAGACAACTATTCTGGAATCAACAGAAAGCTCACTCCCCTTTCAAGTATTCTTTTTCCATTTTAAATTTGTGTGCTGGTGTGCTATGGATGTCCAAGTTCAAGTTCACCTTTTAACTCATTAATCTATATAATTGATGTGTTGTCTTTTTGCCAATATTTTAAATGTAGTATCTTTCCACAGTTTTGATTTTCTTTTGTAATATATTTTATATAGCTATACTTCTCTTCAAACATTCTAATTGCAAATAACCATGTTTTATATACAAGAGGATGCCAGTTTTTCAGCAGCATTCTCCTTTTCATTTGGAAGCGGTCTGGCGGAGCAGGTATGACACGTGATACATCGACAATATTGAATGATATCCAGTTAAATCTGAACTGTTTTGTTTGAAATAACATTTTAGTGAAATTAATCAAAGTGTTCTTGTATTTTTTAATTAATTGAATGTTCTACATGTTGTTTACAATGAATAACAGTTTTAAAAACTATGAGTGAATGTAGTGCCATGCACCTTCCAACATGCAACATCGACAGTAATCCAAACATAAAAGTATTATTGTAGATCAATGTAATGGATTCTGTTATTCTGTAAATGCTCTATGTATGTTTTACATTCTGTGCAACTAAAGAGCAAGAAATTAAAATAAATGTTATAATACTATATATTTTTGGTGTAAATAACTCATTCTCATTTAACTTATACGAGGAGAGTATTTTGCTAACTCTAACATCAATTCCCTGTGACACCAGTAAAGTTCAAAAGGTATGTTTGATAATGAAATGTTGGGATAATTATAAGGTTTGACTTTCTATTTATGAAAATTAAATGTGTTTTCAACTATAAAAATGTGCATCTTTTTCAATATCATTGCCTTGTCTTTTGTCTTTTCATCACTTGTTGACATTTCTCGTGCATAAAGGGTCACTTATCACAATGTCATTTTTGGTGTAAAACAGGTCAGCTAGTTATTATCCAATGTTTTTTGCATGTGTTTTTATGTACAAGGCGTCTACCACTGAAGCGGCTGAGATGGAATAGACAAAAGGACCACAGGTATAAAAATAATAGTGACAGTCATCATTTATCATCCATTGGACTTGAATGTTCTTTTCATTGTACAAAGTGTTCAGCAAAGTACTTGTAATTGCATTTATGTTTCTTGGCACTGAAGATATTGCTTTTTAAAGTATTGACTAATTGAAACACAATTAAAAAATAAAATGTGTTTATTTCTTATTTTTGTTCAACTCATCTATTTTGCTTTATTATTTGCAGGAGGATACATTAGTAGAATGTGTTCATCCTTTACCCATGACACTAGTGATGGTCACCATCTGTGTAAATAAATGTTTTCTAATTAATTTTATCTCCAAATGTGAAGGTGTTGAAAGGTAAAGCAGTAAGTATCTTTTCAACAGAAAATAATTGTCTGATACTTACTTTGAGTAAGTATTTGTAATATAATAACTTCAAAATGAATGTATATTCTAATATATTATACTTTCTTAAAGGTGAGTTACAAACAAACCTTTATCTCACGTATAAACTCATAATGCACTTGATTAAAAGGATAAACAGGCAATTATGGAGTGGTCTGTGCACATAGCTATGATACATAGATCAAGAATATTCCTAATGTTCATCATAATATAACAAATGCTCACTAGTAGTATATTAAACTTAAATATGAGAAATACTAAACAATTGACACATGCTTTGTTATTCAATAGTTTTCATGCATTCAAATGTACATGGAATTAAACACTCGTGTAGGTGAATGTCATTCAACAGAAGACACCACATATTCAATTTAGAGTAGTTTAAAATGTATTGTGAATTTTCTGTTACAGATGGGGGATGAGCATCAAGATTGACTATATCATAAAGCATTAGAGAAACCCGGTTAAATATGATTCAGGCTTTAAAAATGTGTTCAAAGTCGTTATTTGGAACTTTGTTCATTGTTATTAGATTGTAAGTTTAATATTCAAGTTGGAAAGAAATGGTGCTTATTTTTAAATCTGTTAGAGACCTATGAAGAAGAAGAACAGGAAGATTCTGATCACACCACTAACACATTATGTTGCTTGCCAAACCGATATCACTTGCAAGGAACTATTGTTTGAGGTTGTGAATGCTCGTCCCAAGGTTCAGAATCAGAATTCAGTGACCATATATTGAATGAATATCACCAGCGAGCCATGGACAGTAACAATGGATCATTGTTACAGCACACAATGGCCACCAGAACTGCCAGACAACACAGAAGATGTTTCTACATTAGTTGCTGATCCTCTCATCCAATCTACGCCTTCAAAATTATTTCTGTCAAAGAAAGGTGTAATCTTCCCTGTTACCCCAATACCTTTGCAAAATCTAAAAATATGACAGATTGAAATCACGGAGGCATCTTTGAAATTCATAGACAATGATGTGCATGACCCCGACTGCACGAAGGGTAGTGCGGAGGACTTATCCACCACCATAATCTCTGAAAAAACTATATCGCAGGAGCATTGGCTATTGAGGAAACCAACATACATTGTTTTTGACAGCTGCCTGATTGAGATACAAAAATAATTAAATGCAACAATGGTAAAGCTCTGAGGTTTTGTGGGGAGCCATTGGTGAAGTTTACTCAAGAGATCAAAGGCACAAACCTGAAGATAAAGGGTAGATGTGTGCATGAGCAGTCAACATTTTCGTGGTTCGTGCAACCCATTTGTCTTGCTCCGCCATGGAATCACTGGCACTGATGGAGACTCCATTAGGGTGTTCCACTACTCTTATCTCTGCTATCTCATCATCGATGTAGTGTTTCTTGAAAATGGCTGCCGCCATTATTTACCTGGTTTCAGAACGCAGCATGGAGCATTGCAACACATTGTTTACGGTGAGACGCTAGTGTGTGGTTTTTGGATCCTTTCCTGCTCCCGCATTGTTCCATTTCAGTTTTCTCTTACCTGGCGTTCGGATTCCCGTTCACCTTACTTTCACTCTCTTGTAGCGTTTATCTACTTCCAAGCCTTCTCTGGGTTCGTATCGGTACACACTTGTCCTGTGACTCCCGCTTTCCTGGGTCTCGTCCGGGCTCACTATGCATCTCCTTGTCTCTCTGATTCCTGGTTCACCGCTCTATCCTACACATGGACCAATGCTGCTTCCTATATTGCACATTCTGTAGCTGTTTTCTCTGGGGCGATTGGACCAGGACAATCCTGCTTACCTTCCACTCTCTGTGGCTGCATTACCTGTGACTATCAAAACACAGCCATCACAAAGGAGTCCTTCCCTATTGGACTACAGCAATGGGACTCTATCATCCAGGACCGGTTCTTCTACTACTCTGCTGGACTTGCTTCTTCTCTCTAGGGTTTTTCCAGCAGTAAGGCTTTTTTCCTGCTTGGGGTTGGCTCCTTGTGGTCCCCATTGACAGGCATATCTTACCCCGGCAACATGGCCTCCGGAGGAGCTCGCACTTACCTCCACAAGAAGAAGAAGGAACAAAAAGGAGAAGAGACAAAGAAAACCAGAAGGAAGAAGACAGAGACACAGGACAGTTCAACCGAAGGCCCAAGTGAGGAGGATTGGAGGGAAGAGTCACCGTTGTCTGAGAGTATTCTTGGAAAAGTACCAGTAGCAAATGTAATTAGTTATTGTGCTCTGTTGTTCAGAGGATCAACGTTTAGTAAGATCTCAAGGTTATGTACATTTTTAGGACTTGGGTTCATTGCTAATACTTCATACTACAGATATCAGAGAGAGTTCTTGTTCTCTGCTATTACGCAGGCATGGAATCTCAAACAGATAGTCATACACAATGCCCTTGCAGGCAAAAGGCTCATGCTTTCTGGTGATGGACAGTGCAACAGTCATGTATTTTCAGCAAAGTTGTGCACTTATCATTTCCAGGTTATAAACACCCAACAAATAGTGAGTTCTGTCATGGTGCAAGTGTCAGAGTGTACATCCTATGTTGCCATGGAGAAATATGCTTTTATTAAATTGATTGAACTTTTGAAAAGAGAATTGATAGCCAAGGATAGGCATGTAAGAAAAGCAAAGGTCATGCGAGAGCAGTTCCCGGACAGAAAACATCAATTTGATGTATGGCACATCACCAAATCAATAACCAAAAGAGTCACAAGTGCTGGTAAAAAAAATGATTAGAAGAAATTTTAAAATGGTCACAGTCCATCAGCAACCATCTATGGTGATGTTAAAAAACGTGTGAGTGTTAAATACAGATTCTAGTTGAAAAGCGACGTTCACTGCTCCATCATATTTCAAGCATACACTTATTGGTAGGTACCGAGCATTATCACAAGTTTGTACATGGGCCTTTCAGTGAAGAGCAGAATCATAGCACTTCAAAAGTTTGTGTGCAACAAATTGCTTACCAAGGATTTGATGGAACTGAATCTTGCCACACTGGGGATTTTGAGGTTTTCCATAATATGTGCCTAAAAGGTTGCATTTTGCCAATGCTGGTATAGAGGTCAGAACTAGGCTGGCACTATTTACTCACAATGAGAATGATGGTAAGGAACAAGCAAGAACAGCTGGTTCTTTTGGTATGCTTTGTTACACTGTGGCGTTAACCGAAAGAAAGAAGACAAAAAATGGGTGGCTAAGCTAATGTTAGAGCAGATGCAATTTGACTTTGTGAATGATCTGACTTTGACTGTGCTTGCCATGCAAACTTATGAATGACAAAAGGTTATGTTGCCAGAAGCTACTCTATGCAGGAGAACATTGATAATGTGGTTTGTTCACCAAACTCTGAAATAGTGGAACATTTGACATCAAGAAATAGTCAGGTCTGAAGAAGACGGACATCAGTTCTAACTTTGCTCTAGATGGTTTTCTGTTGAAACTGGAATAAGGTAAATTTAATATTGAATATTGAGGAGCGGTTGGGTCTTCTTGAAAACCTTTACTAGACGTCTGTAGAGAGAATGATGGTTTTGCACTTTAAAACTTTACATTTTAATAATTGTTATTGATAGATATTTGTGCAATAACAAAATACTGTATTTTGAATTTTGTCCGAAATAGAATGCGTTAGTGTTCATAGCAAAAGAACCGGCTGCTTTGTATATATATGCTTATATGCACTTTCTATGCAGGTTTTTGCATCTGATCTATGTATTATTGTTGATGAATTTTAATACATGTTTTGTGTCCATTGTGTATGTTTTGTAGAATGTGTTTCTGTACTTTTATGAAAAATATGAACATTTTTGGTTGTAAAGATCCATTGTTACGTTTCGAGCCCTACATTGAAGAGTATGAACATTTGAATAGTATGTTCATGCTCACGAGACACCGCCCCTGTTAGAATTTGGCATAGTTCTACACTGTCACATGGAATCTTATATTTTAGGTATCCAAATTGAGTTCCAACTAGCATTACTTGTGTTGGTTGGACAGTGCTAGTGTTACTCTCCAAGAGCTGGTGTTTTCAGATCTGGTCCTTCATTTATAATGACAAGAATCATGTTATCGTCATCATCCCATAGACTAGTATCCACATTATTTTCTGCAAAGCCCCTCACTTAATTCCACACAGCCTACATCAATATTATCAACAATGGTAAGCAATGTATCAATGACAATGGTGTTGGGTGCATGAATAACATTCACACCTGTGTCTGAAAACATTACATCTTGTATTCAAATTTCAGATAACCCAATTCCTGGATCAATCAACTGATCTTGATGTGTAAGTTCATCATTACTACTCTGATCAAGCAGTTCATTTTCCTGCTGGTGGTTTTCTAGAACAGCCGCTGATTCATCTGTACGTCATGTTGAGGTTTCATGGATTCTTGTTTCATTTGATTGATATGCAGTTCATATCCATGACTGAACTTTACTTTTTGGTCCAACTCATAGCTCCACTCATTGAAGTCATGTATTTGATTCTTCCTGGGTGTAAATGAGTAGGTTGGAAGTCTAGACAGCAATGTTTTTTTGGGGCTATCATCTGCTGACCACTTTGCCATAAAAGGTCATCTTGTAGTGATCTTTGGTATAGTTTATTAATTCTCCACACAGCGCAGCACCGAAGTATCTCCAGGCCATAAATCTTCTACCTGCCATTGTAGGTTTCTGTAAAACAGCTCACTGCATTTTCAAGCCTTGATTTGTGTAGGCCATTAGGACTTATCTTGTCTTGACAAACTAATAAAAGTGATAAAAATGAAGCCTTTAAACTGCTACTTGGTCCACAGTACAAGCCTCAAATCTCACCTCAGAGTTTGTCAGTGTCCTTGTTTGCTTGCAGGAGTTCTGTAGCCACAAAGGTAGGCCTCAGAGAAAAGGTTGTTCTTTTTTCTTCTCTGTGTTGAACAAACTGTACTGTTGTTGTCACTGATATCTACCAGAAAAGGATATAATTACTGGAACACTTTCTTCTTTTTCTCACAGGAATGTAAAGAAATAGCAGCCAAACAAGTGAACAATTAAAATAATCCAAAGGCCAAATAATCACTGCACCTTTTTGCATGGGAAAGTTTTGTTACATGCAAAAGGTCTCAGACAGTCCCGTACCACTGATCTGACAAATTGGCTACGGTCTATAGAACATGCAAATGCTCCCTAGAGCCTCTGGACTCATTGGTCACAGACTATCTAAAACCCCTTCCCCTTACCCGTGGTCTCCTACATCGTCACCATTGAATCAAGGCATTGGATGGTTATTCAATCTTATTGACACATTAATAAATCGAGACTGCCACGTGATGTGCACCCCTCCCTTCTAGACGTGACTGAAGTAAACTGATGAGGCCAACCCTTCTTTGATAGTGCAATAGGCCTTCTCAATATACCAGACGCAGTGGCACACACAAGCTGCCACCTTGGCTTTGTCAGTAATTTACTGGCATTTCCTCTGCTCCACCTATCAAAAATCACAGGACACTCCAGGCACAGCTCCCCCCTTATCTCCTTCAATCTCCAGGTGCTCAGTAAAGATGTTTCTGGGCACTGTTCTCAAGTCTGAATGTCAGGGATTTATTTGTTCAAGTTTTGTGTCTACTTGTAATTCATATGGGATGACCGCTCATTGGGGAGGGCAGTACTTCTCTAAATCTTTACTTGGCCCCTTGGCAGCACAAGACCTTATGCCCTGTTCTCATGAGTTTGTCCTTCAAAGGGGCACATCCCTATCAGCTCACATTCCATCCCCCACCTACACCGGCTCTTCACCCACACCGTACTTAGGCCCATAGCTTTGAATACAACAACATATAATAATAATAATTCTTTATTGTGATTTAGTTCAGGCTAGAACTTTACACAAAATTCAAAAATCAAATAAAAAGTACAAAGAACAAATAAATAAGACAAAGCAATCAAGAGATCAAAAGATCATACATACCGTTCACACATAAAACAATTCATACAACAGCAACCCAAATTACTTCTAATTCTTCCTGGTTTAGACAAAGCGTGAATCAAATTATCACGTTAGACCACTAAGTTCATAAACGTTCATAAAATCTATAGAATCCATCTATAAAATCTGTAAAATCTATTATAGCTATGGAATCCTAAAACATAAGACAGTTTCCATTCCAGTCCTAAGAGGAGTACAAAGCCCCAACCCCCAGTTTCTTCTTTCTTAATTCTGTCACCCTTCTCATACGAGGGTTCCAATCCAAAGGCAGTAAAAAGAAAACATAAGTAGCAACAAAAGTGCCCCAGTGCCAAACGGCTATCATCAATTCCAGCCCTTTTCCCCAGAAGAACATCCCGCCAATACTGCAGCTCTTGCAGACAAATCTCCATTGTCCCCCTGCACATGTAGACAAGAGTACTTAAGAGTAAGCCCCCTTATTCAGCCAGCAAAGGTTTGCCATACAACCACATGCGATATAAGGCAATTTGGGCAGGAGTAGTATCTGCATTTAAACAGTAGTCCCAAAAGGAATCTGCTAAAATTCCTTCATAGCTATGCACCAAACCACCCAGATTGCACATGTACAGAGGCCCCAGTTTAATACACTGCGTGAGCACATCCCTAGCGGATTCAGGTTTTTCTTTTCATCCTCATATACAACAATACCTGTTCTCAGCAGCCAAACCCAACTGAGATCCCGTACAGACTGAACTGGCAATTCGTTTGTGCATAGCTTCAGCAGGAACTGTCTTATAGCCGGATCAGGGCATAGGAGAAGATATGGTTAAGTATTTCAGCAGCGATGTACCACATGGGACACTGCTTGGTGCCCCTTTAATTTCGAGAGATGGTTGTAGTTCCCGCACCAATCCCACTTGTTAAACTTTCTCTCGAAAGATTTTTTCAAGTGAATGTAGGCCGTATTTTTGCTGAAATCAGGAGTCCAACTTAACTACGTAAAAAGTATCTCATTTTGGGTCTTAAAGTTAGAGCCCCTGTGTACCTTTTCTGCATCATATTAGTGCCGAAATGCTGCTAATAGTTTACAAACAGTGCCAGATCGGAATATTAGGTAAAAGCACACCCTAGCCCAGAGTGCCATACCACTTAAAGAGGTTAGACCCAATTCAAGGTGCAGATATTCCATAGAGCAAGAGGGCCCTAAGCCCAGTATATCCCTCCAACCAATTTAACCAGGAGAGGTCCTGCATAGCAAGTGCCTTAATGCCATACAGGATAGAGGGGACAAAACATTGCCTATACAGCATGATGATCCCTGCTTGACCTCTGGCAAACTTGCACACCTGGAGAGTCACATCTTTAGCTCTAGTGGCTACAGTCAGCACGAGCATTAACCTCTAAGCCCAAATAGGAGTAGGACGGAGCATAGTTGATTGTACCGATTATAGTATCCATCCTGGTCCTTTTGACCTTGTTCCTAGTGACGAGTATTACGCTGGTCTTCTCCAGGTTGATATTCAGTCCCTGTTGGTGGGCATAAACTGACAACTCATTGAGCATGTTCTTCATGCCTTTATAGGTCTGATCGAACAGGACCAAGTCGTCAGCATACAACATGCCCTCCACCGGCAGATCTCCTATCCTGGGGGGGCAATTTACCTTTGCAAACAAGCAATGGAGAAGGTCAGCTATGTATAGATTGTACAACATTGGGGCCGCTACATACCCTTGTTTAACCCCCATATTTATGGGTATGGGATCAGGGACCCCCGCTCGTTGTCCAGCCTTACTCTGGCACAGTTTGGACATTTTAAATCCCTGGGCTTGGTCCAGAGTATATCCCTGTTGACCTGGTCAAAGGCACTTCTAAAATCCACATATGTGATGTTCAATGTAACATCCCTTCCACTCCAAGTAGTCTGGATGAGCTGATCCAAAACACTAACATTATGAGAAGTGCCAGAGCCAGGTCGAAGGCCAGTCCGTGTAAGCATAAGAGAATAAAACATTATTATTAATAAATGCCCATTTCTGGAGTTCCTTCAATAGCAGTGAAGCAAAAAAAAAAAAATTCCGGTTACATCCACCATGGACAGCAGACGATAGTTGTTAATATTAGTCCAGTCTTCTTTTTTATGGACCGGAATAAGCACCAACTGCTGGCATGAGGCCGGAATCATACGTTTGCTACAGACTCGAGAGAATAAGATTAACAAAATCTGAGACCAATTTGCATGATCGTTCATCATCGCTGTATTAGCTAAACCGTTCGGGCCTGGCACATTAGAAGACAAGCTTGAGAATGGAGTCTGTAAAAATCTTATGACTCATAGGTAAGGGCCACGGTCCATAGCAATGCGCCATTGGAGAAGATATTTTAGTGTTGAAGAATTTAGCAGTGATATGCTCAACCCATTCAGCACCGGATACAGGGTTTAAGATCTTCATGACTGTCTCGTGTTGTCATTACTTGCACAAAGTGCTGCCAAGCAGACCTCTGTTCTAACAGACGATAGTGTTTTAACAAGGTGCAGAATGTTTCCTTTACAGATTTAATCACGCAGTGCACCATGGATACAGAGCCCTGGTGCTGGCCATGCACCATAAGAGCTCTAATCTCCCTGCGCGTCCTGCGTTTATTATCTCGTATATTTATATCAAATGGTTTTTCACCCCCTTTTTTACCAACCATGATGGGATTTCCACAATAAATGCCGATGGAATGGGCTAACCTATGGATTCAATGGCCTCTGGATCTTCACCTCTGAGGCTACTACAGTCAACGGGAAGGCAGAGGCACAAATCCTAGCAATTTTATTCTGACTCCAACTAATCAAGTTCCCCGCATGGTTAGGTATCACATACCCAGACATAGGGGTCTTCACGATGTCAGTATGCATCTTAACAACCAGCAAGACAATTGCATGGTCATTATAATCATTAGAGGTCACTTTAAAGAATACTACACGTTCCAGCAAACAACAACTAAACACAGGGCCTATAATAATGCCCTATCTATAGCCACTGCAACCGCAACAATAATACACTTGTTGCTCTTTCTGTGTTGCTATATTCGAGTATCTAATATGTGTCAAACCTAACTAAAAACAATACATTCTCCTTGAGCTGTGCAAACCTCACTCTACTCCCACGATAGTTAGCGCTAATAGGTTTTCCTAACCTGTACCTTTTGGCCCAGCTGGGACGCTGTACGTGCATCCCAACAGGAATTATGAAAACAATTCCATTCTTCTTGTGGTATGTGACAATTTAGAAGCATCACACATAGGCTGCACGTTAACGTGTGAGTAGTTATTTCTGAACTCTGGAAGGCTCAGCTGCCTTCATTCTTGGCACACAATAGATACTGTTATTCAGCTGCAAGGTCGCATTCTTCTCACTTCTAGTAGGATGATAAGCAGTTTTCTTGCTGCTTTGTACCAGGACTGCAGAAGGGCTTTTTTCCCCTTCACTGATGTTGCAATGCTCTTCCATGATGAATGAAGATGCTCGGCTTGGCTGCAGGGTGCATTGCCGGTTGGGCCACAATGATGCTGGCTGGAGCTTGCACTGTGTACAGTCTTATAATGCAGTCGTCTTGGTCGGGGATGCTCACTTTGTCAGTAGCTGCGGATGCCTTAGAACTCATCAAAGGTCTAGGCCTTGTTCCAGTTGCATGGACTGGTCTGTTGCAGAATACAGTTGAAGGATCAGATGCAGTGTTTCTGAAAAGGTAATACAAAATGAAAGATGTGAGTCAACTATATTGAACACATTTCTATATAACAATAGAATCTTTTTCACTATGCAATTCTACAGTGATTCATCTCTAGATAAAAAAAAGGAAAGAGATTGTCCCAAGATCATACATTTTCGTGACTCCTGTGAATCATGTGATTTTGCTGTGTGTTTCGCTGTACTGTGTTACTTCTCTCTGCTGCGGCATTCTTGAGGTTTACACATTTGTACTTGCTAGTGTTTATAGTTTGATAGATGTGTGTATAGGACGACTCTACCTAAAACTTCTAAATAATATTGTTGCTGACAACACACATATTTGACAGTATACCTATATTACATTGATTACCATTCTACGTGCATTTGTTTCACATTTACATGGTATTCATTCTATTGTGACAGGTGCAAGAGTGGCCAAAACAAGTCGTTCTAGCCTCCTCTATATTCTTTAATTTAGCCTTAAGTGGAAGATCCTAATGTGTCCCTAGTGACCCTCACCCGACTCGCAGCCCAAAGGCCGAGAAATGAGAGATGTACATACATCTTGGTCTCTTCATCGCCATCAATGATGTATCACAGATGTGAGAAACACTATTCGCTCAGACAACACCTTCAAACCATATCTGACTGAGAATATGGAAGAGATACGGTTGTCATCGATCAAACAAGTCGACTGACTATAACCTTGAGAATCTGATGATGCCACTACTGACATTATGACGTAGATGCGTTACACATGAAGCATATAGGCATCCACGCATGAAGCTATGAAGACATTTTTGTTTATTGCAGAGTACTGACACACACCTACATATATATCATTTGCTAAGCAAGGGTAGTATAGCTCACTGGCGATGTGCTCCTCTTGGAAGCAAGATGACGCAGAGCCGCACAGGTTTGAATCCCGGGTCCAGGCTTAGATACCTCTTCGGTAAAAGTGTGTTATAAATAACCAATTATGATATTTAGAATTATAAGCAGAAACAGCAAGACACTAAGAATATGTACAATTAGCTTGCTCATGCTTAATTGTGACTAACATGGACGCCCATAAGAACAAACATGGAGGTTGTAGGTGCATTGAAGTGAATGGTGAAAGCAAGACATTGAAGTGAATGGGGAAAGCATGACAAACTTTGAATACATGAGAGGCTGACAGCCTAATTCAGCCAAAGCAGCCAGACAGAGCTCTCAGTGCAGACACAGTGCACATCCTCGCCAAGGATGAGCAGGGATAGAAAGTTTCCAGTTTACCAGGGTGATAAGAGACCTGCAAGGAATATGGCCTAAAATACTCATAATTACAAGCAGGAGAGATTTTGTGGTCCATACACAGGTGACCTGGTAGAACAGGACAATGCCTATACAATAGAGGCAGATGGAGGAAAGCTGTTACCATCGAACCAGAGGTGGAAAGATACAATTACTACACAGGTTCAAAGCTGGATGTACGCTCTCAGGGTTTAGGCGATCAGAGATGGCAACCTATTGGGAACACACAGCACCTTTGTGATCATTCCGGCATGAATAGTTTTACTCAGCCTGGTAGCTGTCGAAGGTCCCAAGGCTGAGAAGACCTGTCCTCCCCAATCCGTAGCTACATTTCATGTTGAGCACACTATGTTGCAGGGGCCAATGATTTCCCTGTGAACCTGCAAGCTTGTAATTGTAACATTTAGAGGTGGTGCTAGGAGGATCCAACAGATAAGGCGATCCAAAAACCAGACTAACCCCTATGTATTACATCACTAGCCTTTAAAATGTTTTATTCCACGTTTGGATGATGCAAACTTCTGAAACAAGATGCCATTATAGTGTGATCCCTGTCATTTTGATTGATAATAAAGACAGTAAACGCTGCCCTATGGTTGAGTCTTCCTTTTGTGCATTAGGGATTTTGTTGTGGCCTAAGTACCGTCTTGCTTGTAATCGGGGCGATAAGAGTACCTCTGCCATTCATTTACAAGTAGTAGCATAAGGATGGTCAGTAAGACCTTTCGGCTTTATACCCACCTTATCCCACCACATGCCTGAAGGGCTGCGCAGCGGCTCACGAGGACCGACCCCCAGGACCACACATGGGAATAATTGAAGAGGTTGTCAGGAGCCAACTTGGAGAAAACTCTGCCTGCTCCCTGTGGGATGCCAAGCAGACTGGACAGCAGATTGGCAGATTCTGGGAAAGTCAGTGTCCGAGGGGCTTCAGGGGACCAAGGACTGTAAGTATACACTCAAATACACAGCAAATATAGGGGAGGGAAAAAGTCTCACTTAGTGTTGTGTTTTTGTGGTTTATGTGACAGTTACCCATTTTTTAGGCCGTCAGCTTAGGAGGTCATCTTAGTCTACGGATGAAAAATAAAAAAAATACTATAAATAGGTTACCTGTAATCAAGGCGTTAGCTTGGTTTATGGATGAAAAATATTAAACAACCCAAGAAGTATATCTGTAATGCCATTTGGGCAGAGCTCGAGGAGCACATGAGTGAAGTCACGGTTTGGGGCTCAAGGGTGGAAAACGCAGCATGGGCGGTGTGCAGAGCACGCTCTCCTTCATGGTGGTGAGCCAGAGAAGCTGTTGAAACGATTCTTTATATTGCTATGTTTTTGTTGAATTTGATCGAATAATTATATTGATTATGTAAACCTTCAGGTATTTAAACGTGTCAAAATTCCGACTTAAGGTCAAGTAAGCATTGATGATTACAAAATAACATGTAACCATGAGGGATACACTAATTCACAATTTATGCAAGTCCCTTCTGTGATATCAAGACAAAATATGCAAGTAAAGCATTGAATGGACTTGTCATATAGAGGGCAAAATGGCAAAGCCATGGCCCAGGGATGGCAGATTTTTCCAAATGTTTGCAGCAACATATGACCACGTATTTACATGCCACCTATAAGGGGAACACATTGAGTAATTGATTGGCTACATGAGAACTATAGAAAATGTTTCAGGATGAGGAAAGGGACCCATCCCAAAAACAGTGGATGTTGAGTCAACGAGATACAAGAGGTAAATTGCCCACAGCTCCCCCTCCTCCTCCTCAAACTGCAGATGCAGGCCTGAAAGCAGAAAGTCAGGGATCTTACCCCTTAAAGGAGATTGACAGCAGGGATGACATTGGCAGTGGGTGACATGAAGAGTCTACTCTCAGCCATATTTGGGGAGGTAGCGGAAAACATTTGGAAAAGAGCAGGATATCCCAGAGTGAAAACACAGAACATGGCACATAATGGCGCACCGTTCTATAACTGCTGAGCAGCCGTATGGCAAGCTATAAGAGTACAGTACCCAGACAAATCTGACATAAGCGTGATTATGGCATGCAAAATGAGTGAGGACGAAGACCTCCTCCAATACATTCAGGAGATTCAAGAACGTCCTGAAACGAGAGAACTGTGGGACAAAACAATGGGGTTATTTAATCACATATTATTTCAAGGGTTGCCAGAACAGGTACAGAAGCAGCTGAAGAAATTAATGGGGATGGAGGCTAAACCATGATAAGAGATCCAGCTAACTAGAGTGCACTTTTGTTGGTTAATGCAGGAGAATTCCAGAAAGAAGTGAGAGGAGAAAAAGCAGGAAGAAGCAAAATTAGTGCAGAAGAAGCTGTTGAAATCCACAATGGAAGGGGTGATGTTGACGAATGGAGAGGAAATAGTTTCACAGAATATGCAAAATCGACCGCAGACAGTAGGAGGAGGCTTCATAGGAAAGGGTGATGCAAATCACTTGCCAACGGGATGGAGAGGGGTACCCCGAGGAAGAGGGTTTGGTTAACCAATACACCAGGGTGGAGATGGACTTAATGGGGGACAGCCGAAACCAATGAGGGGTCCAATACAATGCTGGCTATGTGGAAAGATAGGTCACATATCGCGAATGTGCAGAGACAGGGGTGGAATGCAACAGAATGGGGTATACCACACCAGCAAACATACCAGACAGAGAAAAACAACTATTGCGCTGAAGATTACATGCACGTGCAGACATATGCACCACAACCGTCTATCACACACTGGCATGCCTCTCGGTTCTGCAATCAGAGACCGGTAGGCTGGCAGGTGTATCCAAGTTGACACTTCCCTCTGAGGAAGGGAACTTACCTGTGGCACGCCAGCTTCTATGCGGGTATATCTCCAGACTGCGGCAGCGTTATTGGGCAACTGGTCGCCGGAGTTCCGTAACGGAAGGGAGCCACCATCTTTTCCTCACTTTGCCTGGCATGCTGCAGTGTCATGTGAGCCCTGCATGCATACTGTAGCATGGTTGCTAGGCACCCTTACACAACAGCCTCATTTTCGCACCGGTCCATAAAGAGGAAGTGAAGCTGTTCCAACTTTCTTGTTGAACTCGTTCCCTTTGCTCCTTGCGTGTTCTGCAAGCACCAGCCCTTGGTGTTTCCTTTGGCTTGCCTGCCTCACTTCCATTACTTGCTCCTGCCTTTCTTCTGACTCCTTTCACTCTGCCCTTTTTTGGTTCTCCCTGCTAGGTAGCCACAGTCTTGTGGCCTTGCATGTTTACCACCTAATGCCCCTGTTCAGTGCCTGGTACAGTTTCTGCACCATTCGTGGTGCATGAGAATTTGCCCTGCTATCTGCCTCTAAGTCTGTGATTACCAGTTGGCAGGGGTAGGGTGAGTTTTCAGGCATTGTCTACTTCACTGCCAGACTGCGGGATCAACATGGTGCCCCCAGTTTGATGGACTCTCCGCACAGCGGCGCGCCAGCGCTCTGATCTGCTTGACACCAGCAAAAATACAGAGCATCCAAATACAGCCAATCAGCCCATGACACATGCACCACTAGCACAGGAACATGCTCAGCCACCTCACCCAGCACAGCAAGCACTGATGCAGCAGAACATTGTAGCCACAGCAAACACAGGGTCTCATTACGAGTTGCCCGGTAAAACCGGGTTCATTACCGGCTTGCTGAAATGAGCGGGTCCGTGCTCGTATGAACCCGCTAATAGCGGGTGATTACGAGTGTGCGAGCACGCGCGTTACCCCATGCCGGTAGTGGCAAGACCGCCATGCCGGTAACGGGTCACCAACCCCCCTATACCAGCATTGCGGGTACCACCCATTCCGTAACCGCATCATAACAACCACTAAACACCGGCATTGTAATACCGTGGACGCAAAAAAGGACCCGGAAATTACGTCATCGCGCCGGAACGGGAAATGAGCCGGCGGCCATCTTTAAAAACACAATCCATTGCCCTCCTCCATAACCACCACTACACTCATGTTGTTGTGTGCCACAACTGAAGCAGGATGTCGAAGGCCACCAGTAAATCTTCCCAAGGGTAGAGGAAGCAGTGTTTTTCTGATGCTGAACTGACTATGCTTGCTAACACCTTCGAACAGCATGCAGACACAATCAGGAGCACAGACCTAAGGCATGCTGCGCAAACCAAAAAAAAACAGGTCTGGCAGGAGGTCGCTCAGAGGGTGTCGGCAGTGGGGAGCACCCCAAGGAGTGTACGTGACTGCCGGAAGCGCTGGGACGACCTCCACCTCCGGGTCAGGAAGATCCTGGCAGAGAACAGGAGGGCCGCAATGGCGACAGGCGGTGGCCCACACTCCCCTGTGAAGCTCACCGCATGGGAGGAGACTGCAAGTGCATTCACTGACCCGGAATCCATAGAGGGAATAGGAGACCAGGAGTTTGGCGCTGCAACTACCACAGAGGAAGGTGAGTGAACCATCACATCCACGTATACCAAAACATGATGTGGCACAAGTGATGTGGAAGTTAGACTAGGCAAGGCAATGCATGTTCCAAGGCTACATCAACACATCCATAGAATAATGAATGCCACACCCTGCACCACATGCATGCTGAGTGAAAATCCCAATCCCAACAGAGGTGCAAAATGACCCAACCATGCCCATGGGACCCACCACACAGACACCAAACCAATGCCATGCCACCAGCCATGCATTGATTGCCAACATGTCCCCTCAGTACACCAAATGCCACACACCAGAAATGAAATGATGCCTGAATGTATGAACATATCACACTGCAATACATCATAGCTGCCATTTGACAACATCACTGATGACTTGTATCTTTTCTATCTCCCAGGCACCGATGAGGAAGGTGGAACACAGGACAGGGGTGCGAGTACATCCAGTGCACGCAAAGTGACCAGGGCCACCGCCGCCCAAGAAAATGCCTGCAGCAACACCCAGTGTGCCACGCAAAGCATCAACCCTGCAGGGGGCACCTGCAGCAACAGAACAGCATCAGGCACCCACAACAGTGGGAGCCGTTCCGCCAGCCACCACAGATGTTGTGTCCACAGAGGTGGATGATGAGGCTGGAATCATGTCTGGAATACCCACCCCAAGCCCCATTGCCAGCCCCCACCCACCTGCGGAGTCTGAGAGCCTGGACGATCCGTGTCTCCATGACTCTGACTTTGGAGAATCAGACATTGGGATCTTCCAGGAGGACAGTGCCCAGGACGAGGAGCCCACACAGGTGCCTTCCACCACCCTGCCAGCCACCACCCTGCCAGCCACCACCCTGCCAGCCACCACCCTGCCAGCCACCAGTACACCTGTGGCCGACACCTCCTTCGAGGCTCGCATGGCAAGGGTAGAGGCCCGCCAAGAGTCAATGCTGCAAATCATGCATCGACAGGTCGACGCTGGGAATGAGGCCGTGAGGGCCATAGCCACGGCCATTGCAGCCAATACAGCTGCTGTGGAGGCATTTATGTGTGCATTCAGGGAGTGCATGGGGTCACTGACACAGGCTCTTCTTGCAAACATCCCGCAAATGCAGCGGCAACACCTTGGCCCAGCCATGGGACTGACAATAGACACCTCTTCTACAACAACCCCTTCCACCTCGGTGCAATCGAGCCCTGTGCGGTTAACGCACAGGAGCACACGGCGCTCGGCCATGACACCCCCAGACCCAAAAGTCTCAAAGAAATAACAGTATGGCCAATGACAATGTGAAGAACTATATAGGTGAAGGGAACACTGTTTGTTGCACACATGGGGACATTTGGGATCTGTGGGGTGGGTGAGGTAGTTTGTTGGGGTATTTTCTTGGGTTTGTGGGGTGGGTGAGGGAGTTTGTTGGGGTATTTTCTGGGATTTGTGGGGTGGGTGAGGGAGTTTGTTGGGGTATATTCTGGGCTTTGTGGGGTGGCTGAGGGAGTTTGTTGGGGGGGTCTGGGAGGAGGGAGTGGGCACATTTTTGCAGTTTTAAATAATACACAAGTTGTGAGAAGAAAAATCCATGGCTGGACATTGTTATGTTTTGTGTGCATCCATTTAATGTGTTACGGTGTTCAGTGCCCAACTCCCAACATACCCTGTGTGCATGTTCATATTGGACCAGTGTCTGACTGACACAAGTCTTTCATAGTCCCTGTGTTTCAGAAGTA
Source organism: Ambystoma mexicanum (assembly GCF_040938575.1). Taxonomy (NCBI): domain Eukaryota; kingdom Metazoa; phylum Chordata; class Amphibia; order Caudata; family Ambystomatidae; genus Ambystoma; species Ambystoma mexicanum. The sequence continues at coordinate 600,634,404 of NC_090933.1, forward strand.
TACTTGAATTCGTGCTTGCCATACAGCATGGCCTTCCCGTACATCACGTACTGGCAGTGGGGCTACTTCACCTCTGTCTCCGTCCTCATCATCCTCACCTGGCCCATGCATGTCAATGTCAGGTGACAATGGTACATTTCTCCGGACGCACATGTCGTGCAGCATGACACAGGCCATGGTGATCTTTGCCACCTTCTCAGGCCTATATAGGAGTGCCCCACCAGACCTGCTGAGGCAGCGGAACCGCGCCTTCGACAGCCCAAAGGTCTGCTCAATGACAACACGGGTACGGGTGTGCACACGATTGTACTCCTCCTCATGGCCATTCTGCGGGTTAGGCGCAATCTGTACTGTCATGAGGTGTGGGAGTCTGGTTGGCATTCAATAGATGATGCAGAGTGTAATCATGCGTGCTGAGGCAGATATGCTGTGGTAGTGCAACGATTTTTTGACTCCAATTCATGCTGTTAATTATTTACTATGCATGGTCACACTGCCCACATAGCCACACTTGCCATCCTGTTCATTCATGCATTGCTTGCCATAACCACGGTGGCCTGTTTGTGCCTCTTACTTGTTCTCATTGATATGCATTATTTGTGATATGTGGCCCAGTGAAGTGTCATGTACCCTTTGACTGGTTCAGGTCAGGAGTGTTTGGCTCTGCATGCATTCTCCAATCACCGGCTATTCCCACCCAGGTGCAGTATTGCTCCCCCCTCATGCACCCCCACACATCAGTACCCCAAAGCATTGCCATGGGACAGTTATGCAACTCACCAAGCAGCCAGGCACGTGGTCCGGCATGTCGCTCCATTTGATGGGGTACCGTGGATTTACCCAGTAACATGGCATCATGTGTTGATCCAGGAAATCGAGCGCAGCAATGTGTGATGATCTTCCTGGAGTCACATACCATTTGCACATTGATGGAGTGGTGTTGTTTGCGATTGCGGTACACAGCCTCTAAGGCATGGGGGACTATCAATTCCACATGGGTGCAGTCGATTGCACCGACACAATTGGGCATGCCTGCCAGTGCATGGGAGCCTACTTTGGTTTCGGCTATCTCCTGGGCAGTCCGTGGTAGGGATATGTGGGTGCTTGCGTGCTTCAGGAGGGCATCCAGCACTTGGTTCATCATGCGTGAAAATAGTGGTTGTGAAATGCCATGCAGCTGCCCACTGTGTGTTGGTAGGTGCCTGTGGCCAGGAAGTGTGCCACAGACACCACCTTTAGTAGTGGGGGGATGGCAGTGCATATTTGTATGTGGCTGGCAATGTCGCTCTGTATCGTGTGCACTATGGTGGTGATGGTGTCATGGTCCAACCGGTACAGGGTGTGGATCTGCTCAGTGGTAGGGTTGAATGGGCTGAGTCTGGTGCGAGGTACTGCTGGTTGCCTACGAGGCTCTGGTGGCTGCCCTGGTGGTAATGGGTGGGCCTGTCTCAACCTCCTTCTCCTCCTGTGTCTCCTCTGTGCTGCATGTTCTTGCTGCTGTTGTTGTTGTTGTTGTTGCAGTTGTTTCTGTAGTAGTATCAGTATAGGCAGGTCCTCCTGCGCCATGTTTGCAAATGCTAGTGGTGGCATTTTGGTGTAGGAAGGGGTGTGGTGTTTAGTTGTGCTCCTTTTGTACTGCGCAACTCTGCATTGCCTACACCGGGGGGGGGGGGACTTGTGGTGTGTGGGTGTGCTCAGTTCATACTAGCACAGCCTCCTTTGACTCCACCTTTGGGGATTGTGTGCACCTGTGGCAGCTGCCTTGTATCTTGCTTGCTGTTTGCGGGTGGTCCGCGATGCCTGTTTTGCCGGGATCATGCAGTCCGTTTTACCGGGTTCGCAATGCCAGTATTTGCATGTTTGCGTGGGTTGAAATTACCCCCTATTACCGGCATGCTGGTATTTACTACCTGAAGTGGTGCGTGTACGCGCCTATGCCGCTATTAGCGGCACCGTTGTTTGGTATGCCACTAATACCGGGGTTCCAGGTCGGAATGGTATGGAACGGTAAATGATGCCGGTATTTACATACCGGCATCATTTTTCCCTTACCGGCATACCTCGTATTGCGGCCCACAGACTCCACAATGCAGACTCCTGTATGCAAGTTGGGGTGAGGGTGACTGTAGTGGTGGGCAATCCTTTTACTGGGACAGAAATGTCATTATATACACAATAGGACAGCCCACAGACAAACCTGAATTGTTCGATTCTATCCATTACACCTAACCTGAATGAGGAACCACATATAGGGGCGACAATAGGTGACAAGACTTTCTCCTTTCTTGTGGATACGGTGGTGACTGTATCTTGTATTAGGGAAGGGAGACACCCAATGTCAGGCATTCCAATCAATGTGCAGGGATTCTTTAGGGCTACAGGTTTGGTTCCTTTTACTGATGAACATCCAATTTCCATAGGAGAACATGACCTGAATATGCCATTGTTATAGTTCCCACAGACGCTAATAAACATAACGGGTAGGAACAGGATGAGCTGACTTTACATGACCATTTCATTCACTGATAAGGGGATAGTATGTTCAACTCCAGGGATTCACTCTATGACCATGAGGGAACTCATTCAGCCATATTGCGGACAGACTGTACAGAGGGGGGTGCCAGCAAATCTCAATCTCTTCCAATATGTAGTGGAAGTCCTGATAGCATGGCTTCTAGTGATACAAGGCAAATTGGTGTGTATACCCATCGAGTTTTTGTTCAGACCAGACGTTCCCCTAGATAAGAGGGAAGGGCAGGTGATACCAATAGAACTGGAGGTGGTTATAGTAAGGGACGAAAGAGTTTTATTGCATGGGACTGACAACAAAGGACTAGCATGGAGGACAGTAATCACGGCTGGTGAAGGGCGCAGACTCACTGACTTGACAGGTGAGGACTGTTTCGAAACAATCATTCAGGTAACGAGACAATGTTTTTCATGTGTATTACCCATTGGGTGAGGATACATTACAGGGAAGTACCACAGAGAATGGTTTTGCTGAAAAAGGCACTACCACCATTTCTCAAGGAAGACTTGACGCGAGTACCCTGCGTTTTATGAACTAGCAGTCCATATGATGTTGGCCTTTTAAAAGGGAAAGCAGCTGTCCACATAAAGCTCAAGCCAGGGGCTATTTTACACAGAGAAAGACACTACCCTCTGTATAGAGAGACAGATGAAAGCATTTATGAGATGATCGCCCCTTTAGTAAGTCATGGCATTCTAGTCCCTTCGGAGTCACAGTGTAATACAGCTGTGTACCCGGTGAAGAAAGTGATGGAGGGTTAGTGGCATTTTATTCAAGATCTACAGCCTCTAAACCAAATTGTTGAGGCAGTTTTATGTAGCATTCTGATGGAAGCTTCACATTTGACAGTAATAGAATTGAAGAATGCTTTCTTTTCTATACAACTCCACGAACAATCACAGGACTTAACTCCCTTCCTATATAGAAATTGGAAGTGGAAACATACGAGATGACCACAGGGGTACTGTGAATCACTGTCTATCTTCAATTGGTTCCTTCAAATGGACCTAGGGAACATACAGTTGGAGAGTACCATCATTCAGTATGTAGACAACATTTTGATCTCCAGCAGGTCTGAAGAGCAGTGTCGAAATGATTCTGTGTACTTGTCAACGGTACTAGCAGAAAAGGGTTACAAGGTAGCTAAGGCAAAACTACAATATTGCCAAAATGAAGTGTTTTACATTGGACAGATGATATCACAGGAAGGTCGAAGGGTAACTCCAGAGAGAGCAGAGGTGATCATTCGAACGCTGCTGCCACGGACAGTGAGAGAGATGCAGCGATTCTTGGGCCAATGTAATAATAGCAGAGCCTGGGTATTTGAATACAGCACATACACAAGACCCCTATTTAGCAGGCTTTGTGAGGTACAGAGAGGGACTGTGTTCCCTCATGGACACACAACATGACTGAAGAATTTGAGACGCTGAAGAAGGCAATATGCACAGCTCAAGTGTTAGGCATCCTCAATTACAAGGACAAGTTCTAATTGTTCTCACCCTCCAACAGATTAGTGATGACCGCAGTACTCACGAATAAGACAACCTTAGGACACAAACCAATGTCCCACTATTGTGGACGTTTAGACCCAGTGATAAGAAGATATTACCAGTGCGAACAAGCATTGTTGGCTGCTGCCGCATATGTGGTAGAAAGGTTGGCGAGTATCACAATGAGGTGCAGCACCACACTTTATGTGGAGCATGTCCTCTTTGCGATCCTCGAAAAGCCCAAGAGCACGTTGACTATCCAGAGAGCATCTGGATTTGAAGTGATCATTTCGAATCCAGCGATAAAGGTATTAAGATGCAGAATTGTAAACACAGTGACATTCATAGCTGAACCAGCGGAGGAAGGAGACTGTGTGCATGACTGTACTACGTTCATGAACACTATGATGACAACCCAAAAGTGGGGGAGAATACCCTGGAGGGGCGAGATATACTTTTTATTGACGGGTAATCAACTATATACCTGATGACAGGAGAAAGGTATAGTGGGACAGCAGTGGTGAAAATTAAATTAGACAGAACAGTCGAAGTAGTAGCAAGCATGAGATTGCTTTTAAATTTTTCAGCATAGGCAGCAGAATTAATGGCATTAGAGGCACACAAAGACAAGGAGGTTGCAGTGTATTCTGATTTGGCCTACGTGACGCCTACAGTGCATGCTGGACTGTCACAATGGCAGAGGAGGGGCTTCCGACCTGCTGACGGCACACCAGTGCAGCAAGCACCCCTATTGGGCAGACTCATAGACCCATTACAACTTCCATCAGACATATCAGTCATTAAGTGCCAAGAACACAAGAAGGGGGGACTTAGTCTCCTGTGGCAACAAAGCAGCTGATGCAGAAGCGGAGCAGGCAACGTCTGACGCCCAGCCTGACCGCCCCAGACCCCTTACTCACCCTCTCCTCAGTGCCCCCAGACTAACCTTGCATCACCAAGCAACGTTGGTCTGATCAAGGCGGCTTTGGTCAATGCAAGGTCCCTAACAGCTCATGCACTGGACATTGCTGATCTCATTAAGACCCAGGAGCTTGACCTCATTGCCATCACTGAGACCTGGCTACACCCTGACTCGGGCCCGGCACTCTTCTTGGCCATCCCCCCAGAGTTTTCCATTACTAGGTGTGACCGCACTTCTAGAGGCGGCAGAATTGCATTCATTCATAAAAATTCACTAGGACTTAGAACCCAACCAACACTAACCTGGAATCTGCTGAGCTTCTCTCGGTCAAACTTCCTCTAACGGCCAACCAAACGCCACCATTCATCTAATATACAGACCCCTTGGTCCCCCTACATCATTTGTGGATGACATCACCTCCTTAGTACTTAACAAAGCAAAAACAAACTCTCAAACTATCATGCTTGGAGACCTCAACTTAGGCTACCAAGAACCTAATGACCCTGCGGCCCTTGACTTTGCCAACACCCTTACTGATCTAGGCTTCTCACACCATATCCAAGAATCTACCCACATCAAAGGGCGGTCTTTAGACTGGCTAAGCGGCACTAACTGCAATATCAGCCTGCTCTCAAACTCACCTTGTGCCTGGACTGATCACCACATCATCACCTTCAACATTGAAGCAGCTCTTCCACCTACGCCGCCCGTCGCTCCAGCCATCCCTACCAGAAATAAAAAGAACATAAACACTGAAAAGTTACTCCCCCTCATCCTTCCTACCCTTAATAATGCCACTGACTCTTGCTCAGACCCTACCATCCTAGCCGACACCTATAACCAGACAGTGCTTTCTGTTACGCTCACCTGGTTCCCAAGGGGGCGTCGACCGGAACTGGGCCGCTGTTGTTTCCACCAGTGTGACGTGTAGCGCCGAGATGACTGACTGGACTGGCCCGCTCTGCCTAGTTTGTCTGGCTCGCAGGAATATTCTTCTGCAAAGGAGAAGGGGAATTAACCACCCGTGGAATTGAGTGTCAACCCACCTTCCCCACTCCTGTTGTCTTCCCACAGATCACTCTTGATGTCCCCTCCTTAGTCTCACCTGATGGTTTGGAAGGATGAGCTCTCCATCCTGCGTCGACCGCAGGGGCGCGTTGATGACCAGTTACTTCACTGGCGTAAAGGAATTGGTGAGTTCCAGTATTGACTCTAAAGTCCAATTGTTCATAAGAGTTCAAATGTCTGATCTTCACTCTGTCCGATTCCTTGCAGGTTGCCGATTAATCCACTCGAAGATTTCCAAATGGCAATTGGTAAGATTCAGGTAAGTCTATTGTAGTTTTCCCCTTAGGGGCCGGGGTACGGCGATGAAGCAGAGTTGACTGCGTCGACCCGAGATGAGGTGAGTACCCCCTGTGGTAAATCAGGTAAGTCCTTGGGGGTAGCTTGTATAGGCTTAGAGAGTCCCCTTGCTCACCTTGCTGTCTTTGTCTCCTTAGGTGTCGGAGGGCGGCCGCGAGATGGAGAGAGCGTGATGGAATGCTGAAGTACCGCCAAGCAGGTGAGTTCAGCGTGGCGCCGTAGGAATGCGAAGCAATGCTTCAAAGACTTCTGTCTTTCAGCTCCGTTGCGAAATGGATCAGGATTCAGGTAAGGATTAAAGTTAAAACTCCTGTTCTAACCTTTATCCTTCTTTTCTTCTTGTTTCAGGAGTCCCAGGACTGAAGCGGGCGTGGCTGAAGACTGGAGCTGCTGAAAACACGGTGAGCGTTACGCTGCAGCAAGCAGAATAACACAAAGCACGTGTGGCTGTCCGGGCGTGGTTTAAATAGCCTTGGAAGAAGATCCAGGTAAGTATTCTTCCACAGCCCCACCCAAGTAACAAAATAGTCCCTTCAGTAAAATAGTCCCTCCTAAGCCTCATTTGGCTTGAGTCTTCATGCAGCAAGGTCAGCCTCAGGTGATTTTGCAGCATGGTCTGCTTCAGGTAAGTTATCAATAATGAGCCTGGCGCCAATGGCGCCAGGACTGACTTTATCTTTATGAGCCTGGCGCCATAGGCGCCAGGACTGTACCCAAACAGCCCCTAACTGGGGCTTTTGGGCATGCTCCAAGTGGCATGATGCCTGCTTCCGGGGCTGCTGGGCCTGGTCTGGTCTTCCGGGGGCAGGCATCATGACAGCACTCCCCCTCAAGGCCCCTCCTAAAGTCGTTCTCCCCCTTGGCCGTGGTTTGTCTGGAAATTCCCGATGGAACCTCTTCACTAAACGAGGTGCATGCACGTGGTCACTAGGTTCCCAAGACCTTTCCTGCGGACCATAACCTTTCCAGTCAATTAGGTAAAAGAGTTTTGATCTCACTCTTTTTGGGTCCAACATATTCTTGACTTCGAACTCGGGCTCCCTGTCTATGAGGATAGGTTCAAGTGGAGTGGTTAGCCTAGTTCCTGGTTGCACTTGCTTCAAAAGAGTCACGTGGAAGACGGGATGGATTCGCATATGAGCAGGTAGGTCCAACTTGACGGCCACTGGGTTAATAATTGCCTTGACAGAAAAAGGTCCCAAATACCTGGGGTTAAAGGTCCGAGTCCCCTTGAGTGGTAAGTGCTTAGTGGCTAACCATACTTGGTTCCCTATTTGGTATTGAGGAGCTTCACTTCTGTGCTGATCCGCATCCTTTTTGTATTTTTCCTTAGCCTTTTGCAAATGGATGGTTGCTTCTTTAAAGGCTTGTGTAATAACAGCGTGGAGATGGTCCACTGTGGGCATCTCTAAATGCTGGGGTGAGTCCAAATCCGAGGTTCGAGGATGGTGCCCATAAATGGTAAAAAAAGGACTTTGTCCAGTTCCTGAGTGTGCGGAATTATTGTACGCATACTCTGCGATCCACAGAATGTCTTTCCAATTCCCCTCAGACTGAGGTACAAAGGAGGTACTGTTCAAGAGTCTGGTTGGTCCTCTCCATTTGACCGTCGGTCTGAGGGTGGTGACTGGTCGAAAGCCTAACATCAATTTGTGCCAGTTGGCAGCATTTCCTCCAAAAATGTGAAATGAATTGACTGCCCCGATCTGAAATTAACACTGAAGGAAAGCCATGCAGGCGGACAACATTTTCAAGGAATTCCTTGGCCAGGATTGAAGCTGAAGGTATTCTTTTTAAAGGAATGAAGTGGGCCATTTTAGAAAAAAGATCTACAATAACTAGAATGGTATTGTAACCTTGGTACGGGGGTAAATCCGTGATGAAGTCTAATGACAAGGTATGCCAAGGGGTAGGTGGTATGTCTAATGGTTGCAATAATCCAGCAGGTTTTTTCTTTTGCCCTTTATTTTGTGCGCAAATGCCACAAGACATGACAAATGACTTGACATCCTTTCGCCAAGTGGGCCACCAAAATTGCTTCCTAATTTTAGCTTTGGTTTTTGCAATACCCGGATGCCCTTCTATTAAGGTGTCATGGTAATGGGAAATGACAAGTTCCTGTAGTTCCTTTTGCGGTAAAAATAGCCGGCCTTGGTAATAAGGTAAATCATCGATGACAGAATACTCTGGACCTTTCTTTGCCCAGTCCTGTAGGGCAACGGAATCAAAGAGTTGGTGGATCTTGTTTTGAATGTCCTCCAGTGTCTGTATGGATGTCAGGCCAAGGATTCTCTGTTCCGGAATTATGGGTACGGGTTCTAAAGTTATTTCTGCTTCTCCCATTCCAATCCGGGACGAGGCGTCTGCTTTACCATTCTTACCACCTGGTCGATAGGTTATTACAAAATCAAACTCGGCGAAGAACAATGCCCAACGGAGTTGGCGCAAAGATTGGGCTTTGGCTGTCTTTAGGTATTGTAAGTTGCTGTGATCGGTGATGACCGTGATGGTATGTCTGGCACCCAGTAGATAGTGCCACCAAGCCTTGAAGGCGGACTTGATGGCCAGCAGCTCCTTGTCGGTTATGGCATAGTTTAATTCGGGGGCTGAAAATTTTCTTGACCAAAACGCCACTAGGTGAAGCTGGTTAGTTTCGGGATCCTTTTGGGAAAGGACTGCTCCCATGGCTGAAATGGATGCATCTGTTTCCACTATGTAGGGAAGCTCAGGGCGCGGGTGTCTTAATATGGGAGCAGATGTGAATTTAGCTTTTAACTCTTGGAAGGCGTTCTCGGCTTCCTCTGTCCACACAAAGCGTTTGTTTTTTCGCAATAGCAGTGTAATGGGATGTACAATGTGCGAGAAGTCTGGGATAAACCTGCGGTAGAAATTGGCAAAGCCAAGCATGCTTTGAACTCCTTTGATTGAACTTGGCGAAGGCCAATTAAGAATGGCATCCACTTTTCGTGTATCCATCCGGATTCCTCTCGGGGTCAGAATAAATCCAAGGAATTCCACTTCGTAGTGTGGAAGATGCACTTTTCCAGTTTAGCATATAATTTATGCTGGCGTAACTTCTCTAGGAAAGCTCGGACGTGTTTTACATGCTCAGATTCTGATAAAGAGTATACTAAGATGTCGTCGATGTAAACGACCACACAAACGTCGATAAGCTCTCGGAGGACATCGTTCATGAAGAACTGGAAGGCTGCTGGTGCATTGCATAGTCCGAAGGGCATCACCTGGTACTCAAATAGTCCGTACTTGGTGCGAAAAGCAGTCTTCCATTCGTCACCCTCTTTGACACGTACTAGAGGATATGCCCCCCGAAGGTCTAGTTTCGTGTATATACAAGCGTCCTTCACCTGGTCTAGTAGTTCTGGGATCAAAGGCAGTGGGTATCGATTCTTGATGGTTATCTGATTCAGTGCGCGGTAGTCTATACATGTTCTAAGGTCGCCTTCCTTTTTCGGTACGAAGAACAAAGCTGAAGATGCAGGGGATTTGGACGGGCGAATGAAGCCATTAGCAAGGTACTGGTCTAGGTACTGGCGCAAATGAAGATTTTCGGGTTCCGTAAGGGCATAGATTCTGCTGCAAGGTGGTCGTGCTCCAGGTACAAGATCTATTTGACAATCATACGATCTGTGAGGTGGTAAGGTGTTTGCCTGTTCCTTTTGGAAGACATCCTGAAAGTCTTGGTATTCAACAGGTAATTGTATGGCTACTGGAATTACTGGGGCCAGGACTGAGTTTTGAGTTTTCCTTGGGTAGCAGGTGTGAGCACATTCTGGGAAGGTTAGTCTCTTCTCTCGCCAATCAATACAGGGATTATGTTTTTCCAACCAAGGTATCCCCAGTATCAGCTGAAACTGTGGGGCCTTGATTAAGTCAAACACCATAGCCTCTCGATGCCCATCTTGACTCAGCAATGTCATCTCTGCAGTGGAATGAGTTACGGGTCCAGAGGCAATTTCCGTTCCATCTACAGTGGTGACAACATCGGCCGTGGTCTTGCGGGTGAGAGATAGATTCATCCTGGTAGCCAATTCCCAGTACAAGTAATTTCCTATGGCTCCTTTGTCTACATATGCCTTTACCGCGTACATGCGTGATGGCTGCTCTGGATCTACAAGGACCATGGCTATGGTGAAATGTGAGGTCAGAGTGTCCTTCTTTCAGCTCGGCAAGCGGACCTCTACGCTTGCCGGGCGTGGTCATTTCCCGAGTCAGACTTCACATGGTTTTCGTCTGCTGCTCCTATAACTTTCTTGGGTGGTTTTACAGGGCAGTTCAGAAGAAAATGACCAGTAGTTCCGCAATATAAACATAATTGTAGTTGCCGTCTTCTATCTCTTTCCTTCTGGCTTAAGGGTCCTTTAACCCCCCCGATTTGCATAGGTTCTGAGACATCTACTCCCTTGGAGCTTACGTGGGTTTTAACCAACACCCTGTTCTCAAACTTGGTTCGGTCAGCCTTCCTGGTTTGAAGTCTGTGATCGAGCTGGACCACTAGATCTATATATTCAGCACAGTCCTGAGGCGGGTTCACGACTTGGGCAAAAACATCTTTGAGTTCTCCCCGAAGTCCTTGATGGAATAATGTGATTCGCTTGGCTTCAGGCCATTCGGTTTCCACTACTAATCTATTGAAAGTTGCAATGTAAGATAAAAGATCCTGGTTACCTTGCCGTAGGAATAAAAGTTCGTTGTCCAAAGCCTGTCCTCGGGAGTGTCGGGCGAATAGTCTTTCCATGCTTGTTCGAAAACCCTGGAAATCTCGAAGAATCGGGTCATCCTGGTTAACTAGTGGAATGGACCAATCCGCCGCACTGCCGCTGAGATATGACAGTACAAAGGCTACCTTGGCCTGATCGTTTGGGAAAGCTCCAGGTCTACATAAAAAGTGCAAGCGGCATTGATTCATGAATGTTGCAAACCCTTTTGGGTCTCCGGCAAAGCGTTCCGGCGGAGCCAAAGGAACGGCTCCAGGTAAATTTATCTGCACCGGGTTACTCGATGGTACAGGAGCCGGACTTGCCCCAAGTCCTGGTAGAGGTGTTTGTCCAGCCTGGCTCTGTAATAGTTGTCTGGCCAACTCATCAGTTTGTTCTTTTGACACTATCAGTTCCCTCCTGAGGGCATTGGTTTCTTGGCAAGCGGAATGCACTTCGGCCCTTAATTACCCTAATAATTGGGCCAAGTGATCAGTTTCCGAGGTCTCCATGACGCCCAGGTGGGTGTTTGTGGGTAGGCTTCGCGTTCTGTTACGCTCACCTGGTTCCCACGGGGGCGTCGACCGGAACTGGGCCGCTGTTGTTTCCACCAGTGTGACGTGTAGCGCCGAGATGACTGACTGGACTGGCCCGCTCTGCCTAGTTTGTCTGGCTCGCAGGAATATTCTTCTGCAAAGGAGAAGGGGAATTAACCACCCGTGGAATTGAGTGTCAACCCACCTTCCCCACTCCCGTTGTCTTCCCACAGATCACTCTTGATGTCCCCTCCTTAGTCTCACCTGATGGTTTGGAAGGATGAGCTCTCCATCCTGCGTCGACCGCAGGGGCGCGTTGATGACCAGTTACTTCACTGGCGTAGAGGAATTGGTATGTTCCAGTATTGGGCCTCATTACGACCCAGGCGGTAAGTTACCGCCTGGGCCGTGACTTTACCACCATGGCGTAAACTACGTTTACGCCATGGTGGTTGGCGGACTTACCGCCCCATTCCGAGGTCGGCGGGGCGGTAAGTCCCCAATCCCCATTTACCCTTCCCCATTCCCATTTTTGCCCCATAGGGCATAATGGGAGTGGGGAAGGCGTTAATTACGCCACCGTAAACTACGGTGGCGTAATTAACTCCATGGTCCCTTAGCGCCATGGATTTTAACACCCGCTAAAAGCAGGTGTTAAAAGCGCCATGGCGCTAAGGGACCTCGTAATTGGCGGTAAGGGGTCGGCGCAGCTAACGCTGGCGCTAACCCCTTAACGCCAGGGTCGTAATGAGGCCCATTGACTCTAAAGTCCAATTGTTCATAAGAGTTCAAATGTCTGATCTTCCCTCTGTCTGATTCCTTGCAGGTTGCCGATTAATCCACTCGAAGATTTCCAAATGGCAATTGGTAAGATTCAGGTAAGTCTATTGTGGTTTTCCCCTTAGGGGCCGGGGTACGGCGATGAAGCAGAGTTGACTGCGCCGACCCGAGATGAGGTGAGTACCCCCTGTGGTAAATCAGGTAAGTCCATGGGGGTAGCTTGTATAGGCTTAGAGAGTCCCCTTGCTCACCTTGCTGTCTTTGTCTCCTTAGGTGTCGGAGGGCGGCCGCGAGATGGAGAGAGCGTGATGGAATGCTGAAGTACCGCCAAGCAGGTGAGTTCAGCGCGGCGCCGTAGGAATGCGAAGCAATGCTTCAAAGACTTCTGTCTTTCAGCTCCGTGGCGAAATGGATCAGGATTCAGGTAAGGATTAAAGTTAAAACTCCTGTTCTAACCTTTATCCTTCTTTTCTTCTTGTTTCAGGAGTCCCAGGACTGAGGCGGGCGTGGCTGAAGACTGGAGCTGCTGAAAATACGGTGAGCGTTACGCTGCAGCAAGCAGAATAACACGAAGCACGTGTGGCTGTCCGGGCGTGGTTTAAATAGCCTTGGAAGAAGATCCAGGTAAGTATTCTTCCACAGCCCCACCCAAGCAACAAAATAGTCCCTTCAGTAAAATAGTCCCTCCTAAGCCTCATTTGGCTTGAGTCTTCATGCAGCATGGTCTGCCTCAGGTGAGTATGCAGCATGGTCTGCTTCAGGTAAGTTATCAATAATGAGCCTGGCGCCCATGGCCCAGGACTGACTTTATCTTTATAAGCCTGGCGCCATAGGCACCAGGACTGTACCCAAACAGCCCCTAACTGGGGCTTATGGGCATGCTCCAAGTGGCATGATGCCTGCTTCTGGGGCTGCTGGGCCTGGTCTGGTCTTCCGGGGGCAGTCATCATGACACTTTCAGCCATAAATTCCATCGCCCCGCTCAAACTTAGGAGACCCAAACAACATGCGCACCTTAACTCATGGTTCACACCAGAGCTCAGAGTGCTATGTAAAGAGAAACACAGCACAGAGTCACACTGGAAAAGTCACCCTTCAAACACCCACAAGGATAGTCTCTTCTTAGCCACCCTTAACTATAAAGAAGCTGTACTCCAGGCGAAAAAAGAATCCTACAACAACCGCATTGTGGCAGCCCAATCTAACACCAAGGAATTACTTAAAATTCTCAATGAACTTGAGACGCCTGCAGCCCCCCTTGACTTCTGCACTAAAGATAGCAACTGGTGTACTAATATACAGACAGCACTCCTGGCCACAATCGCCACCCTCCAAACCAAAATTAGAGACAAACAAAAGTCCCTACAGTCAGACCAACCTCTGACCGCTTCCACATCTAGTACCCACCGAGACAACCTGACCTATAAACCATTTGCCTTCTCCCCTTTCACCACTCTTGAAGTAGAAGGAATTATAAATAACCTCAAGCCTTCTAATTGCCAAGGTGACCCTTGCCCGGCGCCTATTATCAAGGAAGCCTCACATGACCCAGCCCCCTTTATCACAGCCTTCATAAATGCCTCCTTCAAAACAGGTATTGTCCCTGACAACCTCAAGGACGCCTGGGTGATCCCACTACTCAAAAAACCATCACTTGACCCCAACATACCAACCAACTTTAGACCAATCACTACTGTCCCGTTTCTGCTCAAGATCCTTGATCGTGCAGCATACTTGCAGATCCAAGATTACCTTGAATCCAACAATCTCCTGGGGCTAAGACAATCAGGCTTCCACCCCAAACATGGCACCGAAACAGCTCTGATTGATCTGAAAACCCAGATGGAGACTCTAAAGGACAATGGGAAGCTAGTGTTACTCCTTCTCCTTGATCTATCCGCGGCATTTGATTTGGTCAACCACCAAATATTTTGCCAACATCTTAAATCTGCGGCCCACTTCTCAGACTCTGCTAATGCCTGGATCCACTCCTTCCTTAGCAACAGGTCCATGCGGGTCTTCTCATCCACAACATCTGCAGACCCCTCCCTCGCCTATTCACTGTGCAGTCCCTCAAGGCTCATGTGTATCGCCCACGCTTTACAACGTGTTCACCAAACCCCTGTTCGATGTGCTCGATTATCTGGGTGTCTCCTACACCAACTACGCGGATGACACCCAGATACTCATTCCCATCACTGGTGCCTACACAGCCGATACCAAATCCCTGAATGATATCTATCTGGTCATTTAGGCCTGGATGGCGCAACACAAACTATGCCTCAACGATAACAAGACAGAGCTCCTATTACTAGGATCATCTACAAGTCTTTCATCATTGACGGTAATGACATCAAGGTCTCTCAAGACACTAAAACTCTAGGCGTCTATCTAGACTCCACCCTCTCACTTAACAGACAAACAAATGCAGTAAGGTCGGCATCGGCCTATACATGCAAACTTATCACCGCCTGCAGACCTTTTCTGAACCCTCATAACTTCATTACCCTCACAAGATTACTCATTATGTCCAGAATTGATTACTGCAGTGCCCTCTACTTAGGGACCAGCCAGTCTAACCTCAATAAACTGCAAACTATCCAGAATAATGCCATAAGGGCAGCTCTCAATATCCCTAGACGGTCTCATATCTCCAACGTCAGATCTGATCTACGTTGGCTCCCGGTAAAACAAAGAATTGCCTTGAAAACACTAGCCTTGACTCACAAATGTTTGGACAACAATGCCCCACCTTACCTCTCCCCTCGCCTTACACTTCCTCACGACTTACCAGATCAGCTTAAACTCACAGCCTAATCCTGCCCAGATTTAAACTCCAAAAAGCGGGTGGTATGAGCTTCCATGTCCTAGCTTCAAAACTCTGGAACACACTGCCTACA
The DNA here is from genome assembly GCF_040938575.1 of Ambystoma mexicanum. Taxonomy (NCBI): domain Eukaryota; kingdom Metazoa; phylum Chordata; class Amphibia; order Caudata; family Ambystomatidae; genus Ambystoma; species Ambystoma mexicanum. Next base: position 600,649,645 of record NC_090933.1, read on the forward strand.
TCCACCAGAACCGAACCGTCGTTCCTAACTTTTAAGAATAATACCAAATTTTGGCTGTTCACGCAGATTCTATAAGGCTCCTTCACTTCAGCTTTGCTAACGATGTGTAGTATATGTCATTTGTGTATATTTGTAATTTTGTACTTGTACTGTAATTTTGTAAATCGTAATTTGCGCATCTTGTATATATTGTAACCTGCATCTAAGAATATGCGCCTGGTTGCCCAGGAGCCTGGCTGTGCTTTATAAATAAACTAAACTTCAAACTTCAAACGTATTTCACAGAAAAAATGAGTTTGACACCCCATTTAAAACACGTATATGCGTGCGCAATCTGATATTGAAGGGAGGGCATAGTTCACTACCTGCAGCGCATATAATGGAATTTCAAGCAACGCCACAAGTAGAGGAAAAGGAGCTATGGGCACCTAAGGGTTGTTCAATATCCCCTACAGATGCATTATGGTGACAGGAGAGGACAGGCAAGCTAGTGATTCCAGTAGCATTGTTGTAGATTGCACTCATGCAACTGCATCATCCCACACACTTAAGTAGTGACGTACGTGCTGCCCACATTGGGGAAGAGTGGTTCTGTCCAAATATGGCAGAGAATATAGCCACATTCATGGAAAATTGTACTGCATATAAAAAGAAAATGCTGGTCATAAGTTGCGAGAAACAATACCCCACCCAATTGGTTCTTTCCAACATCTCCATGCAGATTATGTAGACAGGATCCAAGTATGCCAAGGCTACTTTTATATGATAGTAGTTGTATGCCCATTTTCCCAGTGGATTAACGCTGGTCCCTGCTCACACTCTGATGCCCTCAGGGTGGCCAAATTAATTGTTAGAGAGGTGTTCCCATGATGGGGGGTGTGCAAGGTCCTGCAGTGTGACAAACACATTACAGCTCTATTGTGAATTAAGCATACATTTTCCTGTGCTTATACCCACAAGAAAGTGGAATATGTGAGTACCTCAATAGCCTACTGAAAGAGAAAATAGCCAAAATTACAGCCACACTGAAGGAGGGATGGCTTCATTGACTGCCCTAGCTTTGTTCGCATTGTGCAATTACCCTGGATCCAACCAACATCTAACCCCCATGAGGTGGTGACAGGGCGACGCATGCGACTCGTACTTGCTCCTCCCACTGAGAGACACCCATAGTTCTGCTGTTGGCTAAGGTGATGAAATGCATGATTACCTCGCTTTGATGATGGCTAGTGCTTCTTTTATCTCTTGACAGCTGCAGTCCCGATGGGAGAGGTCAAAGAAGGTTGAGGAAGACAACACACTGGAAATTAACTCTGAGCTATTGAAGCAGCCATCACTTTATCCTGGAGACTTTGTGTATTTACGAACATTTGTTAGACTGTGGTTCAAACCTAAGTTTGAGGGACCTTTTTCTGTAGTGCAGGTCACTGATCACCCTTTGAAGCTATGTGGCAAGAAAGCCTGCAACTACATGGAGACATCAAACCCTTCCGAGGTGGACCGTTCCCCGCCAGTTCGAAGATCATTTGATGCAAGAAGAAGAACAAGACAAAGGAGAAGCACCACAACAAAGATTGGCTAGATCTATGACTGGAGTTAGGGAAGAACAAAACGTAGAGCTAAATTAGGTACACTATCTTTTCTCACACTTGGTATTTATCCTGAAAGTAAAAGGACTGCTTTAAATAAATGATTCCGTACCTGCGCACAGCCTTCGAGGAGTACTTTCTACGATTTGTAATTGGGACCGAACGGATGATCCCACCTAGATTGTTTTTTCATGCTTTTCTGCTTTACGTGCCACAAACTTACCCATGTCATTTTATTGAGCAGTACCAGAATTTGTTTGGTGTGGGAATGACTGTTTTGTGCGACACTTGCCCAGTATTATAGAAGTGCTTGGCTAACACACTAAAATAATAACATTTTTGAGACTTTTCAGGTGATTCTTATGGTCTTTCAGAACAACACAGAGGACATCTGGCACTACAGAAAATGGGAACTGCCTTCTGTTGTCTCTACCTCTTTACCCTCTTTGCATTGTGCAGGATTTTATTTTCGCATGCGCATTTCTTGAATCCTACTAACACAACTAACGCAACTCCTATCCATGCTCTTACAGAAGCCAAATCTGAGCAAGAAGTAAAAAGATTTAAATATAGTGTAGATGTCAACTTTGAACAGGTAAATTCGTATATAATTGCAAAGAGTACATCCAGAACATTTGTAGCAACCAAAATTCCAAACGGCAAAGCACAATGCCTCAAGCATTTGTCTCTCTGCACACCCAGAGGCCGATTTCAATGGAAATGGGCTACATTAAGATGGATGTTGAGGACGAATTTCTTGTATGAATACAGTTACACCAAGAATCAAGAGATGATAGATGACTACTGGAGCATTGACAAGACAATAGAGTATATCCCAGATGGCCCACACAAAGGAGAAGTCAAAATAGTGACACAAAGGGAACTACAATGCCCCATGGCAGGACAGAAGGAGATAGCAAAAATGCCAGGATGCTGGGAGAGGCCACAATTACTAGTATGTGGACACATATTCACAACTGGCAGATGGAAAGAGGGAATGGTTGGGAGCAAAGCACATGCACCCCTGACAGTTCCAGTGGAAGTAGAACAAAAGGAAAATGACAATTGCCTCAAGGAATGTGAAGTGAGGGCACAATTGCTCAACTGAGTGGAGAATGAGGCAGATCCTATGATAATTCTACCACTTGAGAGTGCTTCTTTGTGTTTCCAGAATAATGGTCCAGTGGAGGATGGAGAGAATAAAGGATGCAGGCACATATCGAAGATGCCTGGCATGAAGGTCGGCACTGTAGTACTGATGGACCACTACTATATGTTCTCTAGTACAGCTAATCACACCAGCACTAGTAGTACCACAGAAAGACATACAGATAGACAGGTTCCCTATGATGGATGCTCATCAAAGGAAGAAGAGATCTGCAGAGCTAACAAGAGTGAAGAGAGAAAATGATGCGTCTTCAAAGATGGAAGATGGATTAGAGGCAAAACCACCAGAGCATAACCTGTTCAGCAGGACCGAGAGGTTCTTTGAGTCCATCGTTCCTGCAGTCCAAGAAAATGTGAATGCCAAATGCCTCCAGATCACACGATGGAAGCTGATGTAGATGATAGACTCAATCGTTACGGGGTACAACACCATCAAAAAAGAATTGAGAGGTGTCAGATGAATGGCCTTACAGAACTGATACGTTCTAGACCTTCTCACAGCTATGGGAGGAGGCGTTTGCACCAAGATCAGGCCTTACTGCTGTACCTATAAACCCTGCCATGATGAAGAAAATTGGACCCTAACAGAAGCCATCACTCAACTATCAGGCCTGCATGCTAAAATGGAGGCAGAGACGAATGTTATAGGGCCAGACGGTGACTGGTTGTCATACATCTTTACCTGGATACCATGATGGATGGCCAATAGATTGAAAGTACTGATAGCAGCATTGATACTAGTGCTAGTGGCCTTTTGTGGCATCAGAGTAGCAATATCACAATGCAGGCAGACCACTGAAAAGACTATAGGGATGAAAGTATTACTGGATTTAGAGACAGAAAAGGATTTAGAAACAAATACACACAATGCGCTGAAATCACAGCTGATGCAGTGTCCTCTGTTCCCGCCAGGCAAAGTGTTTGAGTTTCCTTTCAACTCATGTGACTATTGGGGAAAATGGGTATGGTGCAACCCTCATGGAGATTTCAGCTATATGACCTGGAGTTTGGATTATGATGTGAAGTATCATGGACATCTCGTAGGAATAACAAAGGTCTGGATCCCAAAACTGTACACGAATAGAGAGTAATTTGGGGAGGGTGTTCGACATGTTGACCAGAGGGGGGATTGAAGTGGAAGATCCAAATGTGGCCCTTGTGACCACCACCCCACTCACAGCCCAAAGGCAGAGAAATGAGAGATGTACATCACCCTTAGGCCCTTCATCGCCATCAGTGATGTATCACAGATGTGTGAAACATTATTTGCACAGACAGCCCTTCAATCAGTACCCAAATGACAATATGAAAGAGATACGGTTGTCATTGTTCAAACAAGTCGACTGGCTATGACCTCGAGAAGCTGATGACATCACTACTTACATCACGACATAGATGCATTAGACATGAAGCATATAGGCTTCAATGTATTAAGCTATGAAGACATTTTAGTTTAATGCAGATAGTCATGCAACAAATGCTCATGACTGACTTAGATAGAGGACTGATACACACACCTATCCTTTGCTAACCAGAAACAGCAAGATGCTAAGAATACATACAATTATCTTGCTCATGCTTAATTGAGACTAACATGGACGGCTATAAGGACAAAGATGGAAGCCATAGGTCCATTGAAGTGAATGGGGAAAACAAGACAAACTTCGAATACATGTAGAGGCTGACAGCCTGATTCAGCCAAAGCAGGCAGACAGAGCTCTCTGCGCAGGCACGGTGCACATCCCCACCAAGGACGAGCAGAAATAGAAGGTTTCCAGTTTACCAGGGTGATAGGACAGCTGCAAGGAATATAACATAAAATCCTCCTAATTAGAAGCAGGAAAGCTCCATTTTGTGGTCCATACACACTTGACCTGGAAGAACAGGACAATGCCTGTTCACTCGAGGCAGATAGAGGAAAGCTGTTCCCATCAAACCAGAAGGGGAAAGATACAATTACTACACAGGTTCAAAGCTGAATGTACGCTCTCAGGGCTTAGGCGAATAGTGATGGCAAGTTATTGGGAACACACAACACCTTTGTGATCATTCCCATTGCCTTGAATAGTTCCTCTTAGTCTGGTAGCTGTTCATGGTCCTAAGGCTGAGAAGACCTGCCCTGTCCAAACCATAGCTACCTTTCATATTAAGCACACTATGTTTCAAGGGCCAATGATTTCCTTGTTAACCTGCACGTTTGTAATTGTAACATTTAGTAGAGGTGGTCCTAGGAGGATCCACCATATATTGTAATCCAATAACCAGACTAACCCAATGTATTACATATATGGTTTTGCTCGACTAGCCAGTCCCCTTACCTGATTTTGGGGCGTAACTTGGTTTTATGATGTCACTAGCCTTTAAAATGGTATAAACCACGTTTGGCTGATCAGAACTTCTTTAGCAAGATGTTGTTCTACTGGGATCCTTGTCATTTTGATTGCAGTGGGGATTTTGTTGGGGCACAAGTACCCGCTTGTTGGTAATTGGGAAGACTGCTAAGAGTGCCTCCACCGCTCCTTTACAAGCTCTATTGAAGTCTGTAAATTCTTACATAGGAACCTCTAGCTCCATTTGCCTTAGCAGAAGGAGAGTAAGTCTTAAAGACCATGGTATTACTATATTTGCATGGTGAATGCATGCATGCCTGCCATTTAAAGTAACAGCAATCTTGATGTGTTTTTCAATTCCCCCTAAAGGAAAGAATGCTGTTCTAATAGAGGAGCCAGGAGTTTAGACCCGGTCACTTGCACAATGCCTAGTGGACAGGTATACATGTGCCTTGTATCACACTTGTATTCAAAAGTGTACATTCACTTATGAGCATGAATGCACACAATGAGATGCACTATGTTTGTATTTTGCTGCGTGCTACAATACAAAAACTAATTTTCACACATGTCTTTGTGTGTACTTAATATTACAGATTACACTTGTTAACAGTTTTTTCTGTATTTATCAGAGAATATACCTCAAGGTCAATATAACACTGTAATGTTGCAATGTTATTTGACCTCAATCGAAGAAGGGATTGAATGAATGTACTTCCCTGTTTCTGTTTCCAGGAAGCGTGATAGAAACCCTGCCTTCCCGGTCCCCCGTGATGTTTGTTGATACCCCCACTCCTGGTACCCTGTGATGCTGCTGATGCCCCCCACCCCATTCTGATCCCCCATGAGGTTGTTGATGCCCCCACCCCCCTCCTGGCCCCCTGTGATGGTGTTTATGCCCCCTACCTCCCTTGCGGTCCCCCATGATGTTATTGATGCCCCCAACTCCCTCCTGGTCCCCCCTTAATGTTATTGATACCTCCCACCCCCTCTTCCTGGGCTCCAGTGATGTTGTTGATGCCCATCAACCCCCCTCCTCATCCCCCATGATGTTGTTGTTGATGCCCCCCACACCCTGTCCTGGTCCCCCGTGATGTTGTTGTTAATAAACCCCCCACCCCCCTCCTGTTCCCTCATGATGTTGATGATGCCCCCCTCCCCCTCCTGGTCCCCTGTGATGTTGTTGATGCCCCCCTCCCTCCTCCTTGTCCCCTGTGATGTTGTTGATGCCCCCTCGCCCTACTGGTCCCCCTTGATGTTGTTGATGACCCACTGCCTGTTCCCTTGTGGTGCCGTTGTTTGCCCCTCCTTCCTATGTGATGTTTGCCTCACCTCCCACCACCCTCTCGCCCCTCGTTGTCCCTCCCCCTGCTTGCCAGGTCTCTTCTTCCTGCTTCCCCTCTCCCTTATCCTTCTTCCACCCCACCTACACCTTTTCCATTACAGGAGTTGTCTTGATTCACTATTGTCTCACCATCACCGACCTGTTGCCAACTCTTGAATTTGACTTTATGGACACATTGGGGGTCATTACGAGGTTGGAGGTAAGGGATTACCGGCACCGGTAAGGACACCGGTGCCGGTAATCCCTTACCTCCCTGTTCCGAGGTCCCTTAGCCGGTCCCTTCCTTAATGCCTGGTTTTACCAGGCGTTATGGAAGGGACCCGTTAAGGGACTTCAGAGCTAATAACGGTACCGCAAATTGCGGTACCATTATTAGCTCCATCCCCATTCCCATTGAGCCCTATGGGGGCTCGAATGGGAATGGGGAATGGTTCCTGGGATGGGGATTTACCGGGTCCTCCAAGGTTGGAATGACCCGGTAAGTCCCTATTTCGGGAACCCGGACCTGGAATGCGGTAAGGGGGTAGCCATGGTGCTAATAGCACCATGGCTACCTCCAACCTCGTAATGACCCCCATTTACTTGGTGTTTCACATTCTCATCTCTCATGCTGGACCTCCCCCAGAGTTCGTACTCAGGGTGGCCCTGAATCATGCTGTGCCCTTCTTGATTCCTTGCCTGCTTCTCTGCTCTTTCTCACTGCTTATTCTCTGTTCTCTCCTCCTCTCCACCTCCCTTCTCTCTCCCTTTTTTTTCTATGCACTTATTTTATCTGAATTGTCCCTGGGCCTAGACCTAGTTGATAGCAACATGTTTGTCACCTTCCCCGCTTCCATACTTATACCGCCCCAGCTCTATCTGAATTGTCATCAGGCCTAGTATGAAAGTCGCTTGTTTTGTTCCTCTCCCTCCTTCTCATCCCCCCTCCCTCACCTCTTGTAAAATCCACCTCTACCAGCAATGTCGTCAGTTCCAGTACAGTAGTTGCCTGTCTGTTTCCCTTTCCTTCCTATTTGTGTCTTTGCAATCTGAAATGTCGCCAGGCCGAGTATTATAGCTAATTTCACATTATTGTTGTTCATGGCCTGTAAGAATGTCATTGTATTTTCCCTTGTTCCCTCCCTTGCCTTGAAGCGCTTTGAAACACATTGGGGTTCATTACACGTGTGCCGGTCCGGTAACAACGGTGTGGTAAGCCTTGTGGCACCGTTGTTACCATACTGGCTCACTATGGGTCTGCTTGCTGTAGAAGCTGTGTCTGGGAAGTCAGACCCTGCCGGACATAGCAGCCACAGTAAGCAGACCTACACGGAAGCGCTGCCATAGTTATTAACGATGCTGGTGCTTCCATGTTCCGCATTCCGATTGAGTCCTCTATGGGAATAGGGAATTCAATTTTTCCAGACCCTGACTTGCCGGACCGGCGGGATTAGAATCTCCTGCTGTGTTTGGCACGCCAGGCACCATAAAAATGTGCACATCCGGAGGCAACCTGCCGGTTTTACCCACACGGTTAGCGCTGGGCTTGTATTGAGGTATTGTCTATATGCGCTATATAAATAAACTATCATATCATATCATATGTCAATGTGGCTTTCAAGCAGTATGTTTGTATCAAAGCGATTGCATGGGTTATAGTTGTCTTTCGAACACATACAAATGCCCAATGAGGCTGGCGAACATTTGAGGAGACTGTCTTTTGATTTGCGTTATTGCTTTGAAAATATTGCCAATTGCAGATCGGAAAAAAACATGATTGCAAAAATCAATATTCAAATGTTTACCGTTTGTGGTGGGTGGTAATGTGTTTATATATGCAACAGCATTTCAAATTTAATTAATGTCTGTGCGTTGGCCCTGTGTGATAAAAAAACTTAAAAACTTAAGCTTGCACACTTAAACGAATATTTTTTTATTCACAAGTATGTTTTAATCAATGACTGAACAATGAAATAAATACATCAGCAATTTCAAACAGATCGGAACCCATTCTAGTCTTTTCCCACTGAATCACTTTGACTCTAGCAGATCTTGGCTAGTTGCCCTGTGTAATTTATTTTAACCGGGATTATCCAGCTCAGCTGTGTCTATCTCACCATTAATCACAACTTTTCAAACTTGAGATTCAGAACCTAGTTCCTGCTGTAGGCTTACACAGATATCAAATACATCAATTTCGAATACACTACCCATGTTCAATTCCAAGGTTCTTCTCGACTAGGATTTACTTACAGTGCCTTGATTGGCCAAATACTTAGGCACTATCAAGCAATGTTCCTGTTTTCGACATGATAGGTTAAGTGCATCCTGTGTATGCTTTGCCATTGTTTCTGTTTTGTTTCTCTCTTCCACAAATAACTCACATGTTGCTCAGCCTGCCTCTAGTAGGACTGCATTTTTTTGCTTTATATAAATCTACTTGATAGTAGAATTGTTACATTATTACGGTCAGTACATGACTTCCTGAGCTGTTAGTATAGGTGGTGAGGTCATCCCTATCTGATTTATATCATGTGCATGTTAGCAGAGGAACAGGTTTTGCTCCATGTTTCCTGGATTTCGGGTCATCTTCTACATATGACATTACATGGGTCACGCATGTTTTGGATATTGGAATTAACGGTGCTTCAGGTAGAGGTTCATCTTCAAGATGAAATTGTTATATAGTGCTTGGAGTTAATGCAGGTGCATGCTGATGCTGAGAGAATGTTCGTGTGCCTGAAAAAATGTTTGGGTGTGAATGCTGTAGTGAAGGTTCCAGGATTGAGCAGTTGGAGAAGCTAGCCTGAGTGATGGGACTCAGTGGTTCACTGTAACAGCTTAATATGTAATTACAATAAATATTACCTCAGGAACCATACCAAAGTGTCCCAGGAATCTACTTTACTAAAATGTCGACGAGGATTGGACAAGGAGGGTTGCGCCTTCCACAGTGTGTGCATGGGAATGATGCCTCACGAGGTAGTAGAGTTGTGCCTTTCGCAGTGTAGGTGTGGGAATGGTATTCTCACCAGGTAGGAAGGTCGCACCTTTCTCAGTGTGGGTGTGGGAATGATTCCCACCAGGTACGAAGGTTGCACCGTCCGCAGTGTGTGTGTGTGTGTGTGTGGGAAGGGTGTCCCACGAGGTAGGAGGGTTGCGCCTTCTGCAGTGTGAGCATGGGAATGGTGCCTCACCAGGTATGAGGGTTGTGCCTTTCACAGTGTGGGTGTGGGAATGGGGTCCCACCAGGTAGGAGGGTCGCGCATTTTGTAATATAAGTGGGAGTGAGTGGCGTGAATCCGTACTAAGTTATTAGTGGGCGTATAATTTCGCATCGGTCTCAGTTTATAGGGATGCGTTCATGTTAAAGTCAGCAAGTGTAAAAAGGGGGGGACGCTCCCCGCCTTTTAAGAGTTGCATCTCTCTTTAAAAAGATGCTGTCTTAGTGTGTCCCTAATGTGTTTCCTTTCGTGGTTTTGTGTATGAGTGTAAAGGAGGGAGATGTGTTTTATAGTGCTTGGAGTAAATGCAGGTGCATGCTGATGCTGAGAGAATGTTGGTGTGCCTGAGAGAATGTTTGGCTGTGAATGCTGTCATGAAGGTTCCAGGATTGAGCATTGGAGAAGCTAGCCTGGGTGATAGGACCCAGTGGTTCACTGTAACAGCTTAATAAGTAACTACAATACAACGTACCTGAGGAACCATACCGAAGTGACCTAGGAATCTACTTTACTACAGAAATCACCTAGCTTTGCATATGTTAAATGCAAGCATTCATTTGCTTTTGACTGTGGTGTGCACACAGGATTTTAAGCAGATATTTGGTCTGCAATGTATGTGTTGTGCTATAATGGCTTATAGCTAGATAAACTTAGTACTTAGTACTGTGGGCTGATTGCTGTTTTGCTGCAAAATCGTACTTGCAAATGTACCCTGTGTTGAAATGTCTCTGGTTTATTATCATGTTTCTGCTTTAGTTAATATGCAGGTATATGGAGGCTTAAGGATTTAGGGCCTCATTACACGGATGGCGGTAAGGATTTACCGGTACCGGTAAATCCTTACCGCCTTACTACGAGGTCCCTTTGCGGGTTGGGGGATTTAACGCCTGCTTTTTGCAGGCGTTAAAAACCAACCCGCAAAGGGACCCAGGGAGCTAATTACGGTACCGCAATTTGCGGGACCGTAATTAGGGCCTTCCCCATTCCCATTATGCCCTATGGGGCAAAAATGGGAATGGGGAAGGGCAATGGTGGAAGGGGGAATTACCGCCCCGCCAACCTTGGAATGGATCGGTAATTCCCCTTTCCGCCAAGGCGGTGCCGGTATTTTACCGGCATGAACCATGGCGCTATTAGCGCCATGGTTCTCCGCCATCCGTGTAATGAGGCCCTTAGTCTGTGTTACTTAATTTCCCTACAGCGATTTCCCAGGTGATACCTGGAACCCAGAAATGCAAGACTACATGTAGCGTACGCTTCATGACCATGGTTGGTAATGGTACTGAATGTCAGCTGAATGTCGAATATTGCACTCTACACATATGTGCTATCATGCATGTTAGTCAATACCGTCCTTCATCCCTTATTGATGTAATAATGAAAACTCTGTCAGTGATTGTCATTCTGTGTCTTAGCCACAGGTGCATTAACAAAACATTACTGAGTTGCTTCTCAGCACGGGCTAAACAAGGAGCAGACAATGATCTGTTTGCCGTGATAATTTGTGTGACCCTGGCAATGAATGCCCAGTGGAGGCGGAATGCACTTTTCCCGTTTCTATTCTGTTTGAATTATTACCACATGCATATTTCAGTATAATTTATTTTCTGTATTTGAAAATCGCACGAGACGCAGCTTCATCTCTGACCATGACTATGTGCTTGCCTTTCTGGAATGTTGAGGATTTATTATGACTGTATAGGGCGCACATCTTTCGCTAGCAAATTTCTTCGCTTGTTCACTCGGTAGTACAAAAACGATGAACTAGTTTCTCGGCCAAAAGCTACTGCTAAGATTTTCTGTCATGTAGACCTTTATGTGCTATTTCATGTGCGTTCGGCACACTGCATTTTAAGTGTTTAACGTAATTAACGTGTTAGTCATGTCAATGCTGCACTCTCTGTTGATTTCTTTTAGTTTTTTCAAAAATGACCTTTTTTTTCTCTTGCAAGGCTTGTTTTTTAGATCAGGCTTCGGGCATTTGATTGCATACAGAGCTTGTCTGCCAGTTGAAGGTGGCTTTGGAACTCTTACCAGAGTAGATTTAGCATGCCACACGTTTCAAGAATGACCTGCTGTTAGCTATTAAAGTGTACCTGTTGTAGATGCTGGCCATAGCTTTCCAGCCAGGATCCTTAACGCTTGTTAGGCCATGCCTTGTTATTTCTGCACATTGCCTGTATCTCTATTTATAGCTATGTAGTGTTCTGTGTTTAAAGGCGCTGGATCACAAGTCATTTTAACTAGAGGGCACTCATTTCATCTTGCTGGAAGGTGAAAGGCTGAGTCTGTCTGACAATTATGTTAAACTGCTACTTTTAAACACATGCAATGAGTTTGTGGAGCAGGGCTCAACACACTGGTTTTGCCTGTGCATTTAAATGTATGCTGCAACAATGACATTTAATTAAAGGAGAGTACCTTTGATTCTAAAGTTTTTTGTGCACATGTTATTTTCGACATTTTAACCTAGGAGACTGCTTTTAGGTGCTGAGTTTAAGCTAGCGTTACACACATTTTGCCTCATCACCCTTTAATGTAGCAGTAACATTATTACTACCGATTTTGATTGGGTATATCAAGGAAACAGGCTTGGAGCTTCAGTTAAAAATATAAGAAATGCTGCAAGAGAACTACAATGATACAGATACCATAACTAACAGAATTGACCTTTAAGGTCAAGTCCCCCATAAAGTGTGCATTAACTCTGAGCTTAGACCTTTTGAATCTCAGAAGAAAAGGGTAGAATAAACATGGGCCAACAGATGTTCGGTCAAATGTTTAAAGATAAATTAAACCTAAGAGTTGGTGGGGGCCATTTCAAGCTGAGGGACCCATGTGATGCATTGCCATTGATTAACATTGAATATATTTTCTTGACTAAAAAGTGCATCGAGTGTCCCATCAAGCTCATCCCTGGTTCATTTTAAAGGAGATAAAGAGCCAATTGGGACGATGTAAACACAGAATTTCTGTGATGTACATGACTTAGGTTATGATCAAAATTATGATTCTGGTATTTTCATACATCTGAGGAACTGGAAAATGGTTAGGTGATAGACGGTGGAATTCATGTTGGAAGGATATAGGGGGTCATTATGAGGTTGGAGGTAAGGGATTACCGGCACCGGTAAGGGTGCCGATGCCGGTAATTCCTTACCTCTGTATTCCGAGTTCCCTTTGTGGGTCCTTCCTTACCTCAAATTTTAGCAGGAGTTAAGTACGGGACCCGCTAAGGTACCTCAGAGGTAATTACGCTACCGTAATTTACAGTGCCGTAATTACCTCCTTCCCCATTCCCATTGAGCCCTATGGGGCGGAAATGGGAATGGGGAAGGTCAAAAGGTGAATGGGGAATTACCGGTCCCTTCAACCCTGGAATGGACCGGTAATTACTCCATTCACCATGCCGGATTTGGGACGGTTTCGGAGGCAACCATGGAGATAATTACTCCATGGTTAGCTCCAAACCCGGAATGAGGCCCATAGTGTCTATTACGGCACAGCCACCAAGCGTGAAAAATGGTGGCTCGGCCCAGGAAGGGCACACCAAAATAAAATTAGTATTTTCTGACTCACCATAAAAGTAGAATTAGAAAATATATATATTTATGTAGTTATCTGAAAAAGTAGCATTGCTGCCATGTTGTTAGATTTTCAGAACAAAAAAAGGTAAACCCCACATGTCATTTTTGGCTGACAAATCTTTCTCCTCCCTCAGCCTTCATCATGCACACCCCTCAACGCCTGGTCCGATCAACAGCCAGCGGGCATCTTGGTGGAAGGTGAAGGGAGAGTGCTTTCCAATCCTTACCGTGGGAATTATAATGTAGGAGTGTCATGAGCCCTATAAGAGGTTAATTGTGCATCAGAGCAACACTTTTTCACTTTATTCCTGCAGGTGGTCTACTGCTGGACCCTTGCAAGGAACTAGCAGAGAGGCCTTAATCCTTGCATTGGAGACAGTGACAGAGAAATCTAGAAGCGATCTGAGTCCCCCATCACAGGAACCAGAGGGAGCCTGGGTGCAGGAGAAAATCCTTGACTGAAGTCCTTGACCAGATCTTTGCTGTCCTCAGAGGAGCCCTGCTATTTTTCCCTGACCAACGCCTCCCATGAAAGTAGACTAATGCAAAAGCCATCAGTTGTAAGGGGAGCTACCTGACTTTATCCCTTTCCATTAGCGGGTAGGGGGTGGTACTGGGAAGACCCTTGGCACATTTTATTAAATCCAATTAAAATTAATTCCACTATAGAAAATCACCCTATCCATTTAAATTGAATTGTGTTGGGAAAAGCCTGCCTTAATCCTTCCCATTAAATTGTGGGGAGGGGGGAAGCTATGTAGATCCTTAGCACATTGAATTGTAGTTAAATCAATTAATTCCCATATAGAAATTCACGGGATGAGTGTTGTTAGAGTTTAAAACTAACAAAGTTAATGCTCAGTGTGTTAGAGGCGGAATAGACAATAAAGGCTTGGGTGACTGTTCATCTGAAACCCCAGACTCCTGTCCAGAAGGGGGGGCCCTAAATCCCAAAAGAAGTAATCCTAACACGCTACCTTTCAAATGAATGGGCAGGGGGTCAACACAATTTCCCTTTATTCCCGTGCATCACAAACCAGAATTACCAAGCATTGCATGTCCTTTGAATGTGTGTTAAAACACAATGTTCCTATTGAGTTTCTTTTCCCAACCTTGCCTTCCAAGTAAAAGCCTACAAAAAATGATTTCCCCTTTTGAGTTCCTTCTCCAAAGCTTGCTTTTCAAATAAAGCCAAAATGATTCTCCCATTGAGTTTCTTTCTCAAACATTGCCTTTCTAAAAATCAAGCCAAACGATTTTCCAATTTAGTTTCTTTCTCAAACATTGCCTTTCTCCAAATAAAGCCAAAACAATTTTTCCATTGTATTGTGAATGTTTTCTATTGGTAAATTTGCAATTAAATCTGATGTAAGTTGTGACTGGATATTTCAAAATACTACCTGTTGTTTTAATAACGGAAAGTAATTTGGAGTTGTGATATTGTGTGGTGCCACAGCATTGGTGGTTGATGTTGGTTGCTATTCTTCTATGTCAATCCTTAAATAAATAAATATATTCTTACTTTTACACTGGCCTGGTTCCTAGCTCCTTGGGGGCATAGAGGGTATTTTTTGGGATGGTGCAAGATGGGTTGGAGGCCTCACTAAAGTTGAATCTGTATAAGCACTTTGGGTGCACGCCACCTTGCATGGGGGGACTCCCTGAGTTTAGAGTGACCACCTGAATAATCACGATAAAGCCAGGGGCTTGTGGCAGCAGACCATTCTTTTGGTTTTAATTGCATTGCAGTGGATGGAAAGTTGTGTTGCATTGTGACGGTACCATCAGACCTGTACCCTGGGCTCCAGGGCGGTGTATAGATAAAACAGTGATGATTTGAAGTTGTCATTGTGAGTGGAAACTTGGCAGGAACAGGGTTGACATGTTTGTCCTTGCATAGAGAGTATATCAGGTGCAGAACACATTTCAGATTGAGCACTGTAGAAATCAATATGGCCATGAACCACCTCCTATCCAAATTGTTTATTAAAGGTGAATGGGTAGAACAAGAACATGAAATGTGGGAAGCTACAATGATGCAGGAGGTTACCTCTGCAAGTGTTGACATGTGGCAGGATAATTGGCTGTTGCATCATGCCCTGACAAACTTTTACATGACACAAAACAGCAAAGATTAGCAAATTAAAATGGCTTAGCTCACAACATATGTATATGTCCTTATGCTGGTCATGGAAGAAAGACACCAGAATAGTGTGGCCTCTGTGCAATGCCAGGCTGAGCTTTGAATCAAGCCCAGAGAGAGTTGGAACACTTAGAAGAAAAAGCGCATAAGAGCCAAAATTCTGAGGCAAAATTAGAAAATATTATTCAACGGCTAAAAGATGAGTTAGCGACACACCAGCAAGCGAATGCAGAGTGCAAGACTTCATTTTCTGCACTGCAAGGGGAGTACCAAGAATGTGTTGAAAATCGGAGTACAAGTCAACACAAATTAAATGATCAGGTTGTTCACAATAGAGCCTGCTTAGAGGACATTTTCACATTTCAAGCACAGGTTAAAGAACTGAAAGCTGAAAACAGCCAGTTAATTATTAAGGAGGTTAATTCTCAGGGTGAATTTGATCAGTTGCACCAAGATCTGAACACCTTGAAACAGCAGAGAGAGCAATTGAGGGAAGTAAATTACACATTAAGTCAGAAAATAGTGCCCTGTTCAGGAAATGTGTCAGTTAAGGAAGGGTGCGGAGAAAAGTGAGTTATGTTCTCAGGAACTGACTGACATGAGGCTAGAAAATGTAAAATTAATGGAACATGTGAGGCAAGCAGAGGTTGACATAGAGAAAGGTAACACAGGCCAAAATTGCACAAGGAGAGGAGATTAGTCTCCTGAAAAAGAAACAATCTGAATATGTGCAGACAATACAAGTTTCACAGAACAAACATGAATAAGGGACTAAGAGACTGATTAATGGCACACATTAAAGTGCTGGAAGCCACTCAAGCACTGGTGTCAGAATTGAAAACTCAGGCCCCTGCATATCACTAAGAGATAGGGACTGAGAAAAGCAAATGTGAGAGGTTGTAAAGTGAAATAGCCAAATACGAACAGGCTTTGAGGCACCCCAACCAGTCAGGTATGGAAAAGCACCCTCCGATTACAGAGTGATGACCTCCTTACCAGGGACCTCAAGCCAACTCACTGCATCATATGTACAGAGTGCCACTGACTTCATACCTACTGCTTCTCAAGAGCAGGGAGACATCAGGCAGCTGGACTCACCCAGGCACAGTCCAATTGAGCCAAAAGGCAAGTCCTTATCAGATATTGATGAATATTCATCTCTACCAAGTAGAAGGGAAGGTGGCCATACTGGTGGCCTCTGGGAGTTTAAAAATACCCTGGCAGGTACTTCTGACCAGTAGGGCTACTATGATGAAAAGATCAGGGAGTTGGACTGCCAGAAAATGAAGTTACAAAGGGACCACCTGCACCTCTTTGCAGAAAGAGAAGGCGCAGAGTTTACACCTCAAAAGAGTATTTTAAAAACCTCCACACATTCAGGGAGGTGGGGGGAATTCTCCACCATACCCAGAAGGAGGGATGAGGAGGATGAGTACTCCTACGTGCGAAAAGGGGAGTACAAGGGAAATTACCATGAGACCCACAGCACCACAGGGGAGTCCAGACTCTGTCATTCTTTGAGTTTTTCCCAGTCTCATAGAGGTAGGGTGTGCCTAGAGGACAGGGAATGGGCAACCAATAGCAGTAGCAGGGTGAGTGGACTCAGGTGCAGCAGAAAAGACAATCTGCCAAACAGAAGAGAGGTCTTGTGAAAGACCCAATTCGGCAGATAAAGGCCATAACGCGCTTTATGACTCCCTACCATAAGAAAGTCAAATATTCAGTATGGGAGCATCTAAATCTTTATGACCAAATGATGACTTCACTTGGAATTAAGAATGCTAGAAACTCCATGGAGTTTGTCAAATAAACATTTTCCCCTGAATATTCCTGCTTTTTTGCAGGGCCGTAGGACCAAGATCACCAAAAAAGGTCCACCTACAAGGCAGCCATTTTAAAACACTTCTTCATTCATTGAAATCCTCAGGAGGCCCGTAAGGTGTCATACAACCTGTAGTGTGGGGAAGACCTAGCGCCTAGAGAGTTTGTGCAGGAGCTGAAGCGAGCATTTGCATAGACCTCTAGGTGGGTGAACACCAATAGCCAGGAGTTAATCAACAGATACTTCAATGCGATCCCAGAATACATTATAACCCAACTAGTAAGGGATTTCCATGAGCATAGGACCCTGGATTGGGTGATCAAACAGGCCACCCAGATTTATGAGGTCCAAAAGCCCTCTGAAAAAAACCCCCTAAAAACCCCAAACCATCAAACACACCAGCCGCTGCAAAGGTAGCAGAAGTAAAAAATACTCCCACATAAGACCTGGAGACAGGGGGGGCCTAAATATACTCCTCCCACCAACAAGCAGAATGAGAGGCAGAGGAGAACCTCTGATCCAACCCAATCAGTTGGTAGCCATGCAGGGTACCAGACAAACGCTCTATCTGACTCTGCCACCTATATCAGTCTAAGATACAAGGGTAACAGACATATCCTGGTGTATGTATGGGTACCCCTGGCACAAGCGGGGGTCCAACCAGGCAAGTCATGCACCAAGAAACTTCCATAAAAACATCCCTCAGAACTTCTCTCAGGAGGAAGAAATACTCCACCCCCAACCTAAGTTTCTTTCCCAGATACCCTTTGAACCTCAATTTACAGAACAATCCTCCTCTCTCCCCCCGCTTTCAGGAGAATAGATTCCTGAATCAGGGAGAAGGGAGATCTGGGAAGGAAGGTTATCAGGTAAACTCCCAATACCCGAGCTATTCTGGCAAAAGTGACAGCTACCCTTTCCGGGAGTAGCAAAGGTATGAATCAAGACCTCCCTACCAACCAGAAAAGATGTCACAACCGGAGGGACAAGTCCAACAATTAACATATGACCTGGGTCAAATGTTGAGGGCTCAGCAGAACCCTAAACAGGAAACTGCTGCCCAGTATAACTAGACACCTGGGTCTGGTGCCCCGGAGCAATGAAGGGAAGAAAACTCAGACAACAAACAGGTTCAAGAGGGGGAGTCCCGGGTGGAAGGGAGATGGAAAGCCCTAGAGGAAACTTCCTTTCCCACCGGAACAAAACCCCTGGTAACCTCTGAACCTGAATCTCCTACCCCCAGAAAGCTGGAACCTAGGGAACACAGGGTAAGTAGGAGAAATCGACAATCAAAACAACCCACTTTGTGGAAGAAGTCTGAATCATCCCTTTTGAAGCAGAATAATCCCTGGAGGATTTAGGGAAGAACTCCTTGCTTTTCGGGATGGAGGGATCTCTCCCAAGAGAAAATGGATCCCAAAAGACCCTGATTTAGACTGGGAAAGTATGGAGAACGACCGAGAGCAACACATTCTTAAACCCCTGTAAGGTCACCCATATGACCATGAAAGCACTAAGGTATCCTCCCCCCAAACAGGTTCAGGTAACTGTCTCCAGGAAAAGGGGGAACAGCAAAGAATCGGGGGAAAAAGGGAACTTCCCAATCCCACTTGTTTCTGGGTGCAAAATCTTTTTTAAAGATTCTCGGACTCCGACACAGAAAACTGTCAAAGATCACACAGTGTTGGAGTTCAATATAAAAAAGGTAACTGCCAGGGTGGCACAGAATGCACATTTTCTTTTCCCCCTTGAGAAGAGAGAAGGAAGATGTTATGCTTCCGTCAAGGTTCATGGTCGGTGTGCATGTCATGATGCCTACCCCCAGGCATCCGGACCAAGCCCATCAGCCCCGGGAGCAGGCATCTAGACATTTAGTAAAACCTCAGCAGCCCTGGCTAGGGGCTATCTGGGTTCAGTCCTGGCGCCTTAGGCGCCAGGCTCATAGTGGAAATCAGTCCTGGCGCCTAAGGCGCCAGGCTCATAGTCATTACTTACCACAGGCAGACCATGCTGCAAATGACTCCAATCCAACATGAAGCCTGAACGGGACTATTTTACTACAGGGACTATTTTTTACTCGGGTGTGGTTCTAGGGACTTCTTACCTGGGACTAATTTTTAGGCTATTTAAACCACGCCCAGCAAGCAAAACACGGTTTGCGTTATTCCGCATCCAGCAGCGTAACGCTCACCGTGCCTGCAAGTCAGCTTCCAGACCTCTGCCATGCCCGTCCTGAATCCGGAGCTCCTAGAGAGGAAGGAAAGTAGAGGCAAGGTTAGAAAACAAACTTTATTCCAGTTTCTCACCTGATTCCGGAACCATCACGTCTCAGCACCTGGAAAGGACATTCTTTCTACACGCGTCGCATCGCCAGCTGCAGCGCTGCGCCATACTCACCAGTCCTCACAGCACCTTTCGATCCAGCGCTGCCTCCATCATTTCTTTGCCGGGCTCCGGCATCCGGGGACAAAAGAAATAACCAGGTGAGCCGAGAAAGCCAACAAATACAATCTCTCTTACCACCATAGACTTACCTGATTTACCACCGGAGGCATTATTCTTTAACTCTTCACATCTTCAAACGCTGCATCTGAAAACGGAGAGAAAACAACACGTTAAATACATGCATCATTTATCGGACAGCATCGGGTAATACAGACTCTTACCTGAACGCCATCTACCGCCACGAGACCATCTTTTCTCGAACTCCACTGCAAGATAAGAAAGGAATGGGACAAGAGTGAAATATCGGACATATTGAACTCTATGAACTCTATACTTACTGGTCTTCGCCAGGAACCTCAGAGTCAACTCTCGTCCGGAACTCCCCAATGCCTTTTAACCAGTGAAGCAACTGGTGTCACGCACCCCTGCAATCCACGCAGGATGGAGAGCTCATCTTTCAAGAATATAAGGTGAAGAGTACTGGAAGGGGATTTCGGAGGTGATTAGTGGGGAGAGCAGGGAGGTGCCACCACTAGAATCCATGGGTGGCTAAATTCTTCTCTCCACTTGCAGGAGAATCCTTCTATGGGTCAAGCTGACGAGATTAGGAGGGCCAGTCCAGTCTGTCCTCTCTGCACTACGCATAACATTGGTGGAGGCCGCAGCAGTCCGGGTCCGACCGACGCCCCTGTGGGAGCAAGGTGAGCGTAACAGAACGCAAAGCCTATCTACAAACACCCACCCGGGTGCCATGGAAACCTCAGAAACCGACCAACTAGCCCAATTGTTAAGGGAACTTAGGGTTGAAGTGCACTCCGCGCGCCAGGAAACTAATGCCCTCAGGAGGGAACTGATCATGTCAAAGGAGCGCACTGATGATCTTGCTAGACAACTGCTGCAAAACCAAGCTCGGCAAACACCGCTACCTGGACTCGGGGGGGAATCCAACTCCTGTTTCATCAAGCAACCCTGTGCAAGTGGTCCTACCAGGGAGCATTCCTTTAGCTCCACCCGAATGTTTTGCTGGGGACCCGAAAAGGTTCGCCGTGTTCATGAAATAATGCCGCTTGCACTTTTTATGCAGACCTGGAGCTTTCCCAAACGATCAAGCTAAAGTAGCCTTTGTACTATCATACCTTAGTGGTAGCGCAGCGGATTGGTCAATTCCACTAGTCAACCAGGATGACCCTCTTCTTCGGGATTTTCAGGGTTTTCAATTGAGCATGGAAAAACTATTCGCCAGACATTCACAAGGTCAGGCCCTGGATAACAAACTTTTATCCCTACGACAAGGTAATCAGGATCTGCTAACCTATATCCCAACCTTCAGTAGGTTAGTGGTGGAAACCGGGTGGCCAGAAGAAAAACGAGTCACATTATTTCATTGTGGACTTCGGGTGAACTCAAAGATGTTTTGGCCCAAGTTGTGAACACACCTCAGGATTGCGCAGAATATATAGACTTAGTGGTCCAGTTAGACCACCGACTTCAGAATAGAAAGGCTGATCGAGCTAAGTTCGAGAATCGGGTATTGGTTAAACCTGATTTTAACCCCAAAGGAATAGATGCATCAGAACCTATGCAGATCGGGGGGGTTAAGGGACCTCTAACTCAAAAGGAAAGAGAAAGGAGACGGCAGATGCAATTTTGTCTGTACTGTGGGGCCTCAGGACATTTTCTACGGGATTGCTCTATAAAACCATCCAAGAAAGTAGTTGGAGTTGCTGTTAAAAATCAAACTGAGCCTGACTCAGGAAACGACCATGCCCGACAAGCCTAGAGGTCCGTTTGCTGAGCTTGAAGAAGGACACTCAGACCTCGCACCTAATCATACCAATGGCCCTTATTGATCCAAGACAGCTATCAAGTATACACGCAGTAAGGGCATACATCGATAGCGGGGCCGTAGGAAACTATATGGACCACAAATTGGCTTCTAGGATGAATCTACCTCTCTGCAAAAAGACCACTTCGGATGTCATCACCACAGTCGATGGAACTGAAATTGCTTCTGGGCCTGTAACTCATTCCACTACAGAGATGCCTTTGCTGGGTCAAGATGGGCATCGACAGACTATTGTGTTTGATTTAATCAAAGCCCCGCAGTTCCAAATAATACTGGGGATACCTTGGTTGGAAACACATAATCCTTGTATTTATTGGCGAGAGAAGAGAATAACCTTCCCGGATTGTGCGCACAACTGTTACCCGGAAAAAACCTTGAACCAAGGCCTGGCCACAGTCACTAATCCAGTCGTGCAGTTACCTCAGGAATACCTAGAATTCCAGGACGTTTTCCAAAAGAACAGGCAAACACCTTACAGCCTCACAGATCATACGATTGTCAAATCGACCTCATACCCGGTGCAAAACCTCCATGCAGTAGGATCTACGCCCTTACGGAACCCGAAAACCTACACCTTCGACAATACTTGGATCAATACCTCACTAACGGCTTCATTCATCCATCCAAGTCCCCTGCATCCTCTGCTTTATTCTTCGTACCTAAAAAGGAAGGTGACCTCAGAACGTGTATAGACTACCGCGCATTAAATCAGATTACGGTGAAGAACCGATACCCATTGCCTCTGATCCCCGAATTACTAGACCAAGTAAAGAATGCTTGCATCTCCACTAAATTAGATCTCCGAGGGGCATATCATCTGGTACGTGTAAAAAAGGGGGACGAATGGAAGACTGCCTTTTGTACCAAGTACGGATTATTCAAATATCAGGTGATGCCCTTCGGGTTGTGCAATGCACCAGCAGCCTTCCAGTATTTTATGAACGATGTACTTCGTGAACTCATTGACTTCTGTGTTGTCGTATACATCAATGACATTCTAGTATACTCCTCCTCGAAATCAGACCATGTTAAGCACGTTCGTGCAGTCCTCGAGAAACGACGTCAGCACAAGTTACATGCAAAATTGGAAAAATGTGTTTTTCATGCTACAGAAGTTGAATTCCTTGGATTTATCCTGACTCCAAAAGGAGTCTGAATGGACTCTCGAAAGGTGGATGCAATTCTCAAATGGCCATCACCCAGTTCAATTAAAGGGGTACAAAGCATGCTTGGATTTGCTAATTTCTACCGCAGATTTATTCCTGACTTCTCACATGTTGTACACCCCATCACAGCACTTTTGCGAAAAAACAAACGCTTCTTGTGGACCGAGGAGACTGAAAAGGCCTTCCAAAAGCTGAAATTGAAATTCACTTTGGCATCTGTCTTGAAGCATCCACGCCCTGAGCTCCCATATGTAGTCGAAACCGATGCATCCAGTTTAGCCATGGGAGCTGTCCTGTCCCAGAAGGATCCTGAAACCGGTCAACTTCATCCAGTAGCATTTTGGTCCAGGAAGTTTTCAGCCCCCGAGTTAAACTATGCGGTTACCAATAAAGAATTGTTAGCCATCAAATCCGCCTCCAAGGCTTGGCGGCATTATCTTCTCGGTGCAAGGCACACCATTATTGTAATCACCGATCACAGGAACCTGCAGTATTAAAAGACAGCCAAGGCCCAATCATCGCGTCAACTTCGATGGGCATTATTCCTTGCCGAATTTGATTTCATGATCACTTATCGACCAGGATGCAAGAATGGTAAGGGAGATGCCTTGTCCAGAATAGGGATGGGAGAAGCATATTCGAACCCAGAACCGGTGCCTATAATTCCAGAACAAAGAATTCTTGGTATAACTACTCTACAGACTCTAGAAGATATTCATTTAAAAATCCAACAACTTTTCGATTCAGCAGCCCTGCAAGATTGGGTGAAAAAGGGCCATGATTATTCAGTCATTAATGATTTACCTTACTATCAAGGGCGTCTATTTCTACCACTCAAGGAACTACAAGAACCAGTCAACTCCAATTACCATGATGCTCTGATGGAAGGACACCCAGGTATTGCAAAGACTGAAGCTAAAATTAAAAGACAATTCTGGTGGCCCACCTGGCGAAAAGACGTAAAATCATTTTGCTCTCTTGTGGTATCTGTGCCCAAAAAAAAAGTCAAAAGAACAAACCAGCTGGTCTTTTACAACCTTTGGATATTCCACCCGCACCCTGGTACACTTTGTCTTTAGACTTTATTACAGATCGACCTCCGTTTAATGGGGTTAACACCATTCTGGTTATTGTTGATGATCTTTTTTCCAAGATGGGCCACTTCATTCCTTTAAAGGGATTACCTTCCGCTTCAATTTTGGCCAAAGAATTTCTTGAAAACATAGTTCGAATACATGGATTTCCTTCCGTATTGGTCTCTGACGGAGGTAGTCAATTCATTTCGCAATTTTGGACGAAATGTTGCCAATTGGCGCAAATCGACGTGAGGTTATCAACCAGTCACCATCCCCAGACTGATGGTAAAACGGAGAGGACCAACCAGACTCTTGAACAGTACCTACGTTGCATGCTACACCAGACCGAAAACAATTGGAAGGAAATTTTATGGATTGCTGAATACGCATACAATAACTCAGTACATCAGGAACCGGACAAAGCCCCTTTTATACCATGTATGGACATCATCCTCGAACCTCAGAACTCGATTCACCCCAGCACTTGGAAATGACGGCAGTGACCCATCTGCACTCTACTATTACACAGGCCTTTAAGGAGGCAACTGAGCATTTGAAACAAGCAAAAGAGAAATACAAGAAAAATGCTGATCAACATAGAAGTGACACTCCCCAATACCAGATTGGAGATCAAGTTTGGCTGGCTACGAAACACATACCTCTAAGAGAAACTCGAACTTTTAATCCTAGACATTTGGGACCCTAAACCATTAAGGCCATTATCAACCCGGTGGACCGTCAAATTAGAACTACCCTCTAATATGCGGATCCATCCTGTCTTTCATGTTTCACTTCTAAAACCAGTTCAACCCCGAACAAGATTAACCAAACCACCGGACCCCATCCTGATAAATGGAGAACCTGAATTCGAGGTAAAAAATATCCTGGACTCTAAGATGGTTAAATCAAAACTTTTTATTTAATCGAGTGGAAAGGTTACGGACCACAAGAAAGGTCATGGGAGCCCAGTGACCACATTCATGCACCTAGGTTGGTGAAAAGATTCCATCGGAACTTCCCAGACAAACCAGGGCCCAGGGGAAGAACAACTTTAGGAGGGGCCTTGGGGGGGAGTGCTGTCATGATGCCTACCCCCAGGCATCCGGACCAAGCCCATCAGCCCCGGGAGCAGGCATCTAGACATTTAGTAAAACCTCAGCAGCCCCTGCTAGGGGCTATCTGGGTTCAGTCCTGGTACCCTAGGCACCAGGCTCATAGTAGAAATCAATCCTGGCGCCTAAGGCGCTAGGCTCATAGTCATTACTTACCTCAGGCAGACCATGCTGCAAATGACTCCAATCCAACATGAAGCCTGAAAGGGACTATTTTACTACAGGGACTATTTTTTACTTGGGTGTGGTTCTAGGGACTTCTTACCTGGGACTACTTTTGAGGCTATTTAAACCACGCCCGACCAGCAACACACGCTTCTCGTTATTCTGCATCCAGCAGCGTAACGCTCACCGTGCCTGCAAGTCAGCTTCCAGACCTCTGCCACGCCTGTCCTGAATCCAGAGCTCCTAGAGAGGAATGAAAGTAGAGGCAATGTTAGAAAACAAACTTTATTCCAGTTTCTCACCTGATTCCGGAACCATCACGTCTCAACACCTGGAAAGGACATTCTTTCTACACGCGTCGCATCGCCAGCTGCAGCGCCACGCCATACTCACCAGTCCTCACAGCACCTTTCGATCCGGCGCTGCTTCCATCATTTCTTCACCGGGCTCCGGCATCTGGAGACAAAAGAAATAAACAGGTGAGCCGAGAGAGCCAACAAATACAATCTCTCTTACCACCATAGACTTACCTGATTTACCACCGGAGGCATTATTCTTTAACTCTTCACATCTTCAAACGCCGCATCTAAAAACGGAGAGAAAATAACACGTTAAATACATGCATCATTTACCGGACAGCATCGGGTAACATAGACTCTTACCTGAACGCCATCTACCGCCACGAGACCATCTTATCTCGAACTCCACTGCAAGGTAAGAAAGGAATGGGACAAGAGTGAACATCGGACATATTGAACTCTATGAAGTTTATACTTACTGGTCTTCGTCAGGAACCTCAGAGTCAACTCTCATCTGGAACTCCCCAACGCCTTTTAACCAGTGAAGCAACTGGTGTCTACGCACCTCTGCAATCCACGCAGGATGGAGAGCTCATCTTTCAAGAATATAAGGTGAGAGTACTGGGAGGGGATTTCGGAGGTGATTAGTGGGGAGAGCAGGGAGGTGCCATCACTAGAATACACGGGTGGCTAAATTCCTCTCTCCACTTGCAGGAGAATCCTTCTACGGGTCAAGCTGACGAGATTAGGAGGGCCAGTCCAGTCTGTCATCTCTGAACTACGCATCACATTGGTGGAGGCCGCAGCAGTCCGGGTCTGACCGATGCCCCTGTGGGAGCGAGGTGAGCGTAACAGTGCATTATCAGCACTGGTGGATACTGGATCCCAAGCCACCCTCCTGTCCAAAAAGGGCTTTGACCAACTAAATTCCGGAAGGGGGAGAGTCACCAAATTCCCCTCACACCTCTTCCTGGATAACTCCAAAACTTTGATGGGAATGCTATTTCGGTCAAAGGGACTGCAGATCTCGTGATAACAATTGGGCGAAATATGGTGAAACACCAGTTCATAGTCGTCACTCTAGAAGGCACAACTTGTCTACTGGGGAATTACCTCCTTTGGAGGTTATCACCCCTGATTGACTGCATGAACAAGGTCCTCTGGACTAACCAACTAATCAAATTAAAACAAAGTACAAATTATGTGAGTTTGAATGGCAGCTGCCACATGATTGAACAACGATCTGACAAAATAGAATTCCATTTTAGGGCCAATGAAGTCCCAGACATCACCCTTATCTCTGTAGGAGAACAAACTGGTGATGGGACCCCTTCTCCATTTTTCAAAATCAACCTCCATCCCAGTTTTAAGTGGCATTCGACAGTGGAGGGAACTACTCTTAAGTTTTATACCAATCCACAATCAGAGGAAAACTCAAATCCCATCACAAACGATGATGAAAAACCAGCTCAAAGTTTGACCGACATCCTGATAAAGGCTGAACAGCTGTTTAGCTGTTTTTCCCCATTCAGGTAAAAGAGGGGGGTGAGCTTGTTCTCGCCAGAGCTTGCCTGCATAATGTAAGAAGCTTCATCAGCAAAGCATTATTCAGGAAACTACCAAAAGACCAGACCATTCCCACATTCAAATTGATTGATAAGTGGGAAATGGGCCTGGAAACTCCAACTTCCAAACATCTCCTGCCTAGCAGGTGCATGCTAAAAATGTCCAATGTTGACAAAAGCATGGAACATAATTTTTGGGTTGTGAGAGAGGCCCCCTCTACCTTTTATTTAGGTAGTGACAGAATCGCAATTAATTTGGACCTAATTAATAACAAAGCCTGGTCCCGCCTGGGGGGTAACCCCATGGGATTTCACAAAACTGAGAAAACATTCCTGTCAGCTCATTTGCTGCCGTATTCATTGATGTTCAAGTGAGAGAAGAGGTTACCATCCCAGGACAGGTGCAACAATTTACAATTCCCTTACAATGAAGCGAGGACAGAACATCGAAAACAAGGACGCCTATATACATTTGAATTATCATCTCCAACAGCAAGGTTTGTATTTACATCCAACACCAATAGTCGACCTAGAAAACCACACCATTTGTATACTTGTGAATATATCAGCAACCCTCGAAGTATCACTTTGGGCACAGACAACTTTATTGGAATGGCAGTTGATGCCTAACATTATTCTTTTGATTTGCTAATGAGATCATTGGACAAATCCCAAATGACTACTACAGTTTTAACAACAGTATCCCTCTGGAAAGGATTATCACCATGCAAGAGTGGAATTTCTTGGTGTACTCTTCCTGCCCTTGGGAGTGGCCAGGAGGTTGTGGAAGAGGTGACCTGTGACATCAGGAAGGATGAGGTGATATTCCAAGTCAACAGTGACTACCTCGCATCCTTGGAACCTTACGTTCAGGCCAACACCAGAGATCTCTCCACCCGACTGAAGGATACCACTGAAATTTACAAGCCTGAGGTTTTTCCAGGCTTTAAGCAGATGGCCGAAGAACGAATCAAACTCACTGATGAGACAGAGGAGCAAAGGAGCAAAAATAGAAGCTGAAACAGGTGTTTCTGGATTTTTAGGATATCTTTGCAGTGGAATCATATGATTGCGGACGCACAGAGATACATTCAACCACCATACCCATGGACCCCGAGATGGCTCAAGTATTTGTGAAGCAATACCGTTACCTCTCGCGTCTATGGAGTCACTCACAGAGATTATTAAAAAATTAGAATCCCGTGGGATAATTCATCCAATTCACAGTACCTTTAACAACCCGCTACTGGGGATACTCAAACCCAATGGCCAATAGAGCCTTTGCGCAGACCTAAGGGAGTTAAATAAACAGGTCCACATGTCAAGATGGCCTCTTCCCTACATCAATCAGGGACTGACCCAGATCCAAGGGTCAAAGATGTTGACTGACCAATGGTTACTGGACAGTACCCATGAGTAGGGAAGACCAGTACAAGCTTGCCTTTACCTTTGGGGGGCAGCAATACACGTGGGCCCGAACCCCCTTTAGATACATCAACTCTGGCCATTCATTTACTATCTTCCTACATAAGGCCATGCCCGATTTGGGCTAAAGAGGAAAGCTGGCCTATGTAGATGATGTCTTAATCAAGAGCTCAACTGTGGAGGAACACATGGCTGAAATACGCTATGTTCTGACCCAGTTGCAGAAAGCCAGAGAAAAAGTGCCCTTTAAGAAGGCAAAGTTGTGTAAGACATGCGTGAACTTCTTAGGGCATGAAATCACCCCTAAGGGTCTCAGTCCCTAGGCAAAAAGGTGGAAGCATTATTGAAATTGAAAGACCCTAATTCTCTGCGAGAACTAAGAAGCCTTCTTGGGCACACTAATTATAGTAGAAAGTTAATTGAAGACTATGCAGAGGTCACACAACACTTGCTTCATTTATTAAAGGCTGGGGTGAAGTGGGAGTGGGATCTGGAACAATCTGAGGCAGTAAAACAATTAAAGAGAAGCCTTTCCCAATCCCCTTGTTCGGCTTACCCCATAAGCCTTCTTGGAGATAGGGTTCTCAGATACTTGCTTAACAGTGGTATTACACCAAAAGCACGACAAGGTCAACAAAGTAATCTCGTACGTGAACCAGACATGGTCTTCTGTGGAGTAAAAATTCAGTGATTGCCAAAAAGCAATCCTGGCAACGGTGTGGGCATTGAGAAATTACCACCCATTCATCCAGGGGGACCACATCATATTGGAGACTCCTCACCAATTCTTGCAATATCTCCAAAGTTACAGAATCCGAACATGGAACGTGAGTAATTCCAGAATAACTTCCTGGATTCTGTCCATGCAAGGCTTTCCTGTGGAGATTAGATATGGCCAAAACAAGAAGAGTCCTCTAGCGCAAGGATGGGCTGACTTGCATGACTGTGCTCAAGTAAACTGTCTCGAGGATGAAAATCTAATGACCAATGACAATATGGAGGCATACCTTACTTCCTCGCACAAAATCTATGAGGAAATCATATGTCAGGGGATACTCACAGTTTATGTGGATGAGTGCTCCTACCATGTTCACAATCACTGGGAAAAAGAACTTGTGGCTGGCATTGGGAATGCCTGGGTGAATGGTGCCCCAGAACCCTCTGCTGAGTACAAAATAGGTCCCCTAAGTAGTCAGGTGGCAGAGTTAATGGCAGTACATCAAGCCATCCTCACTGCAGTGCAACACCAACTCAAAGAACTGGTTATAATCACTGATTTAGATTATGTCAGGAATGGGTTCGTGGAACACCTGATCAATTGGAAAAATCGAGGTGTGCTGTGTGCAAAGAACAAACCACTAAAGCATGGGAAATTAAATAAATCAATTGATGATCTGGTACCCTCTAATGGGATGACCATCTATTTAAAAAAGATCAGAGGTCACTCCAAAATAGAGCGGCCAGACAAAAGTGGAAATGACTTGGCTGAGCAGAAAACCAAAACCGTAGGCATTCATGAGGATCTCATAGAAACTGAATCCCTATTGGGGGAAATCCAGGTTGCTGCTGTCACCAGGTCCCAAACCCATATCAATAATTTATTCTGAACTGTCCAGTGGAGTAAAGAAACTCCAGATGCCCCCTTCGTGAATGCCTCCATTATGGAAGGCAGTGTTCCCACGAGCCTAAAACATGCATGGGTCACCCCTATTATCAAACAAACTGGCCTTTTCCCTGAAGACCCCCTTAATTACAGACTGATTACCAATATGCCGTTTCTCCTGAAGATTTTGGATAGGGTTGCATATGAATAACTCGCCAAACATCTTAATGAATATCCTGTGCTCTACTCTCGTCAGTCAGGCTTTCGAGTTGGTTTTGGCACAGAAATTGCCCTTTTAGAACTTAAATCTAGACTGATGGAGCGAATGGACAGGGGCTTGGCATCTATGCAAATGCTCCTGGATCTGTCTGCTGCCTTCGACCTGGTCGACCATATCATTATGGTCGACAGGTTGAAGGCAGTAGCCAATTTCTCTCCCATGGCTACACAATGGGCTGCATCATTTTAGAAAAACCGTGTTAGCAGAGTCTTTTCGGAAGAGGTGGAAGCTCCCCCTGTCCCTATCGAATTCGGTGTACATCAGGGTGCCTGTCTGTCCCCGTGTTTATATAACATGTTCATGGTTCCCTTTTTTGCTGTGCTTGACCAAGAGGAGATCATGTTCACGAATTATGCGGACGATACCCAATGTGTCATTCCCATGGTGGGTACACATTCAGTTGATGAGGCAGAATTAAATCGTGTCTATGCAGTTCTTGAGAGCTGGATGTTGAGAAACAATCTTGCTCTGAACAAGAATAAAACAGAACCTCTGCTTGTAGCCTCGCCCACCTTAGCATATAAACTGGGCATGGCTTATACTAGTTTTCTTCTCGGTGAGACTACACCTAACCCCCCTTAA
Organism: Ambystoma mexicanum; assembly: GCF_040938575.1. Taxonomy (NCBI): domain Eukaryota; kingdom Metazoa; phylum Chordata; class Amphibia; order Caudata; family Ambystomatidae; genus Ambystoma; species Ambystoma mexicanum. The sequence goes on from NC_090933.1 coordinate 600,680,395, forward strand.
AAAAGTAAAAACCCTGGGGGTAGTATTGGATCAACAATTATCCATGAAGGCTCATTTGAGCAGCCTGGTTGCCAGTGCTTTTTACATAAAACTCCTTGCCCAGCTCAGGCCCTTCATTAGTCAAGCCAATGGTGAAACAATCGACTGTGCGATTGTAGAAGCAAAAATTGACTATTGCTGCAGCTTATTGGCTGGACTTAATAAATCAGCCATGAATAGACTCCAAGTCATTCAGAATGGGGCTGTTTGAGTCATTACAGGGCTGTGGCATGACACAACTATGTTTCTGCCGCCAGAAGGAGCCTGCATTGGCTACCAGTGGAAGCTCGAATACAATGCCGGCTTATGGTGATTACTTATAAGTGCGTCAATGGTACTATGCCTGACAATTTAAGGCAAATAATCTCGGAAAGAATGCAAAGTCGTTCTCTGAGATCAAACAATCAGAAACTTCTGAACATTCCTAGAAGTCGAACCAAAAAGGCTGAAAAAGGAGATTTCTATTTATCTGCCCCCCAAGGCCTGGAACAACCTTCCCCTTATTCTCAGAGATCGACCTGACCTGGAATCTTTCAAGAAGAAATTGAAAATGTTGCTGTTTCTCTGATTGGTGGATCAGCTCCCTTTTCCTTCTCTGGCTTTCTCCTCCTTCTAGGTTTATGTTTTGTCTCGTGCCCTCATGCCTACGGGTTCACGGTAGCGCTATATAAATGCATAACTAAACTACACTAGATGCAGATTTGATTACTGCACAAAAAGAGGACCCAATTATTGGGAAATTTTATCAACATATTGAAGACCCCATGAATTTTCCTCAGACAAAATCCGATTATATCGGGAAGGATTATCTCTGGGTGTTGATGAAGTTTCCAAAATTTTCCGAATCTAAGACGGTTTGTTGGTATGGATATCCATTTCTGAATGTGACCAATGGGTGGTACCTACCTCATTCTGAAGTCTGATGTTAAGTCACGTCCATGACGCGTCCACTGCGGTCATAGGGGGTTTCCTTTCATTGGCATCTACTTAAAGGGGTGTCTTGTGTTTGTGCAGCTTCAGCCAAGTTCTCTCACACACAGAGCTCACCTACAGAAAGGGGAATGACACTGCCTTGGTCAGATTTGCAAACCGATTTCATCGATCCAGTGATTCGCTCCTCTAGAGGAAACAAGTACATGTTGACCGTGACATGCTTGCTTATTAAGTGGGTAAAATGACTTATAGCCCAGAATTGTAAGGCGGAGACAGCTGCTGCACTAATGATCAACAATATCTTCTCTCGTTTCGGCTTTCCCCAAAGGATTGTCTCAGAAAAAGGAAGTCGTTTCACCAGTGAGGTGATGACCAAGATGTGGGAGATAGTAGGGGTAAAAAGGAAACTCTATATTGCCTACCACCGAGCCTCGAGCGGGGGTGCTGAGAAGGTACAATAAAACAATTGTGGGCATCTTGAAGAAGTTTGTGGCAGACTCTGGACCAAGTTGGGACATCTGATTACCGCTTGTCCTAGTGGCCATTAGGTCCACGCCATCTTCTGCAACCAAAATGTCTCCATTTGAGCTCATGCCTGGACGAAAAATTGTGCTACCTCAGCATCTGCTCTACAGAACTCAAGAGCCAACCCTGATTAACGCGTCCACTATCCATGAGTACATTGAGAATTTAAGGAAACACTGTCAGCACGCTTTTGCTTACGCTGAACGCAATTTAGAAAAGTCAGCGAGGTGGCTTTGAAAATGTTGATAAAATCTCACCTGTCGCCTATAAGATCTGCATCCATAAAGGAGGTCATACGGAACAGAAATGAGTCCATATCAATCAGTTGAAAAGCTGTCACCCCAGACAGACTTGACGACTGATTGAGGGTAGAGCCCAGGAACCATTTTAGGAATGAAAGGAAAGAAGGGAAACCCAGATGGAAAATATCACACATTTAGAGGGAGTAAAATAATTCATACGTATAAGGAATGTACAAAAATTAGAAAAAGATAATGTTGTCAAATTGTGTATGTCAAGTGAAATCAATGTTAACATTTGGTTGCAATGTACAAACTATTGTTTGTTGTCAATTTGTATGTCAATAAAACCGGGGAAAGAAGTACTGTATAAAATACTTATCTCTCTTTTCATCTTGGCAGATTCACCTTCACAGCTTGTAGAGAGGAGAGCCGAGAAAGGGAGGAGTTCCTGGACCAAAACCCCAAAATACGAAAAGAGTGGAATGCAGAACAGAGTGCCATTCCCACTGGACAGGAAAAAGAGCGGACGTGATCCAACTAGGAAATTCATGGAATGAGCAAAGCAAAAAGATAAAAGCAAAAACCCCATTCTGCCAGGTGTGGGGACTTGTGGGCTTGTGGGTAAAATGACAGCCCCAGAGTGACAGAGATGGAGAGGCCATGCTAGGCCCCATTGTGAGAGTGAAGCTGGCTAAGTGTGGAGTTCCATAGAAATATTAAAGGCAGTACAAAACAGTGATTTCGACATAAGGCCTAGTGAATGAGCGAGATTGGGTCTCCCACCATTTTGTTAGAATGTACAGGCACTCAACTGAAGAAAAGTGTGACTCAGAGATGCACTAGTACTAACATTATCCAATGGATTCCAAAAAGACATATGGCATTGCCGATGCTGACTTCGTGTAAATGCCCACTTTGACAGATTAAAAACTGCAACAGTGCACAATGAAAGAAAAGATACCTTTTGAACACTGGGCATTTGGGAGCTAAAAAGGAGGAATGATGCCTTACTGTAAGAAATAAAGTCGAATGACAGATTGCATTCATCAGGAATAAATAGACTTAGTTTCAGCACATAAAATGACAACATATATATGGAAAGGCCTATTTCTTTTTTGCATAAATGAACACTGGTTTCTTATTTAACTATGGCCTATTTATGTGAAGAATACCAAGAGTCAACTTATTTCTGTTTATACAGTATATAAAGAAAGATTATATTGTGAACAATAGGCCCTGGTGCAGTGTTAGGGAGAATTCTCCAGAACGGCTAATTTCCCTTACATACTGTGTCCCCTCAGCAGCTTTGTTGGATTGCTAGGATTTATTTTTTTCATCTGGTAAGAGTGTGAGCCTTTTTTCCCACTCTTAAATGTGTCTTGCTGTGTGTGTTTTACATTTTTGTGTTCATAGACTGTGGAGCTTCACCTACTCCATAGGCATCATCTTTTTTTACTGTGTGTCACACAGCACCTTTAGTGCAGTGACACAGGGTTGTCTTTTCCAGACTTCCCACTTTAAACTCCATTTTCTTACCCTATTTTATTTATGTAAATAGCCTTGGTACCGTTTTAGGCTAAGTTAGTATTGGGTTCCGGCTGGGTTTATTCAGCATTTCTTTTTGTAAAGGTATTTCTCGTATTTTACTCTGCGCGTCAAACCGGTTTGGTTCCTTTGTTCGCCGTCCTTCTGCACAGAAGCCCTCCTTAGGCACCTGAATGTCTTAGGCGGACAGGAATTGAGGGAGGGGTTTGAGACTACCTGCACAGGGTCTCCTTGGAGACCCATGTTGCACTCTGTATAATTGGCTGTGGTGACTGCCAGGACAGCCACCCTGCTGTGTGATTGACAGCCAGGCTGTGCGAATGGTGGAAAACTGCATAAAAAACAGGTCTCTGGGACTAGGAAGGCAGAGTCAACACTGGATCGAGAGAACCAAAGAGAAGCTGAAAGAAGAGGACCAGTATCATGACTGAACCTCCCGGTGAAGCCCTGCTGCGGGTCCGAATCTCCAAACTTCGACGACAGAGAAGATCTGCAAGGAATCTTCTTCCCTTGAGCTGGTGGAACCAACCAGTTCGCCAAACACCAAGCAAGGCCTCCCTCCCCTGGTCGAATTTGCTGTGCACAGCTCCAGTGAACCGAATAGCCAGGAGGACCAGACCCTGTTTGGGTTTTAAGGAGCACACCTTTTATTCGTTGCTTTGCTCTGCTGCTGGTTTCTTCCCTGGGCAGTGCAGAACCCTCCAGTCTTCCTACTTCATGTCAGTCCGACAGTCGCTTCAGGGACCGTCAGCTACAGCCTTCTTCTTCATTTAAGGTACTGTTCAAACCCGATTGTTTGTTCCATCCGACCGCGGTGAAAGTGTTTGAAATCTTTCGGCAATCTGAGGGCTTGTCCTTCTCTACTCTTCCAAGTAACTTTTCTTCCAACCAACTTCGTTTTGAACTCTTGGCAAAGACTTAACCACAAACTATTCTGAACTGTGTGATTCTCTGCAAAGACTCTGTGCCATTAACATTGGCCCAGTCCTATTGATTTGAATCCTCATTGTAGCAAGCCTTTTCTAGATTTCCCTGTCTACTTACTTGTTGGTGCGGCTTAATTTTGTATAACCTTGTTTTTCCCTCCCTTTTAAATTGCCGGCGTGCCATTTTGCTCACACTTCATTTAGATCTCAACCTGTCCAGAATTCATCAGGTGTTGTGTAGTGTATTAAGAGTGTGATTTTTCTGCTGCTTCCCTTAGTGATGTGTAAATAAATGTATATTCTTTTACTTAGAAACCTTGAGTCAGTGTTTGTTTGATTCATAGTAATTGTTGTCCTTTATATAACTATTGATACTGCTCACTTTACTTTGAGATAAGTCTGGCTGCTCAGCCATCACTACCACTTTACTGTGTAGTACGGGCTTATACCAAAGATGAATTTGTACTGTCACTTGTAGTCTTAATTGTGTGTGGTATTCCCAAAGAGTACTGCATATGATTCTGCCTAACATGCAGAATTGAAAGTTACATGTACACAGTGGTTACATGTAATATGCTAGCTTTTCTGCATTGTGAACTGCAACTTGTTTTTCTCTTCGAGCTGAAACTTCGATCCCAATACCTTTGGGGTTGGGCTTATCAAGGAAACAGGCTTGGAGCTTCAGTTAAAAATATAAGAAATGTTGCAAGAGAGAGTGAAACTACAGTGATACAGATAACATGACCAACAGAAATGACATTTAAAGTCAAGTACCCAATAAGGTCTGCCTTAGCTCTGAGCAAAGACCCTTTGAAACTCAGGAGAAGAGTGTAGAACAAACATGGGCCAGCAGATGGCCAGTCACATGTTTAAAGATAAATGAAACTTAAGAGTTGGTGGGGTCCATCTGAAAATGAGGGGACCCATGTGATGCATTGCCATTGATTGAAATTGAACACATTTTCTTGAATAAAATGTGCATTGTGTGTCCCATCGAGCACATTCCAGATTCAGTTTAAAGGGGATAAGAAGCCAGTTGGGGCCATGTAAAAATGAAATTTTTGTAATATAAATTTTTTTAAGTTATGATCAAATTTATGATTCTGCCATTTTCATAGATCTGAGGAACTGGAAGATTGGTGAGGTGGTAGATTGTGGAATTAATGTTGTAAGCATGTAGTGTCTAGACTATTACGGCACAGCCACCAAGCATGAAAAATGGTGGCCCTGCCCAGGAAGGGCGTGCCAAACAAAATTTGTATTATCTGACTTGCCATAAAATGTAGAATTAGAAAATATATAGATTTATGTAGTTATCTGAAAAATTTGCATAGCATTAGCTGCCAAAATAAATCCAAAACGATTGTTCCATTGTATTGTGAATGTTTTCTATTGGTTAATTTGCAATTAAATCTGATGTAAGTTGTGACTGCATATTTCAAAATTCTACCTTTGTTGTCTTAATAACGAAAAGTCATTTGGAATTGCGATATTGTGTAGTGTCAGAGCATTGGTGGTTTATTTTGGTTGCAGGTCTTCTTTGTCAAACCTTAAATAAATATATATATTCTTACTTACACTGGCCTGGTTTCTATCTCCTTGGGGGCATAGAGGGTATTTGTTGGGGTGGTGCGAGATGGGTTGGAGGCCTCACTAAAGTTGAATCTGTATGAGCGCTTTGGGTGCGCGCCACCTTGCTTGGGGGGAAAGGAACTCCCTGAGATGAGAGTGACCACCTGATTAATTGTGGCAAAGCATATGATTTAGTCAAATTAATAAACATTTAAATTACCTGATGAAAGACTTATGAAAATCAGCCCAAAAAGGATTTTTTTTCCTTTTTGGCCTTTTGGTCTATAATACAATGGCCGTAGTAGCGTTAAAGGCAACCCTTATATGTTGTAGTATTCACTTAATTTCTGTCTGCAACACTTGGGCTACATATTCTCACCCAAGCTCGGGGGTCTGCAATCTTTGGCTTTCCAGATTTTTTGAACTACAACTCCCATTGTCCCTCTGCTTAAACTATGCTGACTAGGGCTGGTGTGAGTAGTAGTACAACACATCTGGAGAGCCAAAGGTTGCAGCCCCTGCTCTAACTGATTGTTGTTTGTTAGCATGTCAATTAATAGCTAAGAATGCAAACAAATATGCGTCTTTCTGCTCCTTATTCGGTTCTCCATCACTCCCTTTCCCTTGATAGTTTATACACTTGTAGTTCAAATGTCCCATGCACTTGAAAAATGTACTTCATGTGCGTCAAGTCAATGGGTATACATACACATGTTGCAGCGCATTGACAGGCCGATTCATAGAATTAATGTGTGCTGAAATTTGTGGCGCAAGCGTGCGAATCGCAGCGCAAGTGCAAAAATCTCATCGAAACCCGCGCACAGCGATTCATGGAAGCCCGTGCGCGTGTAAATCCCTGGATGTGCACTAAAATTCTGCGTGGCGCACGCTGGCGCACACGTCTCCAAACAGCGTGCACTAAGCGCACAGCGAAAGCACACATAGCGCAGCGCACACAACAAAATTAGGCGGAACAGGGGGCGTAACACGCGGAATAGGGAACAACGCGTGAAAATGTGGGCGTCACAGGGGAAGAACAGGAGGCAAATGCGCGGAACACCAACACGCGTGTCTACAACACGTATTCATGGAATCAAATTGGGCTAATGCGTGCGCCAAAAAAGACGCGCTAATCCGGAAACACATACGCCAGCAGGAAGCAGGCGTACGTGGACCCGCGCAGCATAAAAGTGCGCGCAAACAACAAACAAGCTCAGACGCCAATATGAATATACCGTTCCTAGCAGCAGTGGTCGTGGGATACCGCAGGAGGAGGAGGAGGTTAGTCAGGCCCAGAATTTGTGCACCCAGAACCAGCCTTTTTGGGATGCCTGATGACCAGGTGTATGGGAGGTACAGGTTTCCACCTCACATAATAATCGACCTGGTGAGTGAGTGGGAGGATGACCTCACATCACTCACCCTGTGCTCCCAAGCACTCAGCCCCCTGGAGAAGGTCCTCAATGTACTGCACTTCTTGGCCACTGGGTCATTTCAGCGGACAAGTGCTATAGTGGGTGGGGGTGTCACAGTCCATGCAGTCACGCTGCCTACACCAGGTGTTGGCCATCATGACTGCATGCCCATCAGTCCGCAGGCACATATACCAGCCCAGAACACCTGCAGAAAGGCAGGCTGCCGTCCAGGATTTCTACGGGGTGGCAAGATTCCCCAAAGGGCTAAGTGCCATTGATTGCACCCATGTGGCTCTACGTCCCCCCAGGGCATCTGAGCACATCTATAGAAACCGCAAGCACTGGCATTCCATCAACATGCAGGTAGTATATGATGCCAAGGGAATCATCACCTCAGTATATGCCAACTATCCAGGGTCCACCCACGACAGTTTCATTTACAGAATGTCAACCCTTAACCAGGACCTAGAAGCTGGGCGGCATGGCGCTACATGGCTGCTTGATACCCATCACCACCTCCCCAGGGGACAGTGCCTACCCTCTGAGCACCCACATGATGATGCCAATTCGGAACCCCACCACGCCACCCGAGGTAAGATACAACACAGTCCATATTGCAACCCGGGGCATAGTGGAGCGCACATTCGGGGTGCTCAAGTCACGCTTTCGCTCCCTTGACCGTTCCGGTGGGCAGCTGTTATACGCTCCCCCAGTAGTTTGCAGCAGGATCATAGTGGCAGCATGTGTCCTGCACAATGTTGCAACACGCCGGGGCCAGCCGGTGGACATGGTGGTGCCCCACATCCCCAACCACATGCACGTCCGCTGCGCATGGGAGGGGAAAGGGCACATGGTGGGGAAGCCCGTACGCAGCTGGTGGCTAATTACTTCACATAAAATCACACCCCTGTGGAGTGCACACAGCCCTGGCACATACCAGTTGATAATCAATGATGATGACATAAGGGACAGTCAACTGTCACAACCATACCAGCCTGGGATTGGTCACCTGGAAGTGTTACATTGTATGCATCCCTACCTACCCAAACACCACCAATGCTGTGTCATCAAAAGATATACATCTATGCTGCTAAATTCATTACCCCCTTGTTAAATACAACATGAGAACAGCACCATGTCACCCAACCCCTCCCCAGCTCCACCACCAAACACACCATGGCATGTCATGCACTGTGAAAGCAAACAAAGCAATGCACAAGACCTGACACAAGTGTCACAAAGTACACTATCCTTAATTGAAACTGCCCACACACAATATGCTCCCAGTAATGTATAACTAACAGCACACATTACCAAATACTTACCACCAACACAATGCTGCAACACACCCTGGAAAAATGCAAAAATATGACAGTACTAAGTTCAAGTAGTGGTAGTCTTACAACCTGAATACGCCAGCACATCGACCCCTTCCAACTATAGAGTGTTGCTGCCACTGAAATGTCTACAACATGAACTGCATCTGCAAAGTAGACGGCCTTGTGAAGACATGAGGAAGGAACCTGCAAATTAGGAGGAAGACATGGATGCACAAGCACATATCAATACACTATGCAGTGTACAATACAACAATATCCACGAGGGATGTCTACACAGTATTGACTACAGACTGCCCACACAGCTCATGGGAGCCCAATGTCACTGTGTAATTCACTGTCACTTGGTCACACCCTTTGCAAGCCCATGGAAATGGGAAGCAGGAGGGGTGTGTGTCTCACGAACCCAAGCATCTAACCCAAACTCAGGACAAGCCTGCATGTGCCCAGCCGGAATACAGTGGATGGCCAGGGGAGCCACACAAAGCAACACACTGTAAAAAAAAATCAAAAATCAAAAATGGCCATGTGGGGGCAGGGAGGGTGGGGGAGGCCACCCAGGAGGTTCGAGGACAGGGTGCACACCAACACCCACCAGCGTGGATGTTGTGGAAAAAAAAAATACCTCCTTGGGCTCATGGCCTGCATGGCTATGCCATTGTGGGAGAACTGCTGTCGCTCTGCTCACCCTCTGCTGCTGCATCAGGAGGTGGTAGCAATATGGGAGGCAGCCCACGCAAAGCCCTTGTATGGTCCTCCATGGCAGCAAGCATGCGGGTCTGGAAGGTCTGATTCTGGAGGATTAAATTGTGGAGATCCCCATGCAGCACCTCACGGGTTGACTGCATTTCTGCACCCATGGCCTCGCGTGATGCCCGGGTCTCTTCACGTGTTGCATGCAGCTCAGCTGAGAGCAAACGTGTGAGCTGCTCCAGCTGCTGTTCTGCCCTTAAATTACTGGAAGCCTCAAGTTCAACCAGAGTCTGCCTGAGGTTATGTAGTTCTACCCTCAGGGCTTCCCTGTGGCCCTGGGACTCTATTGATATGGATTCGCGCAGAGTCTCCAGTGCCGCCCGTTGGTCCCTGTTGGACGCCAACATGTCTTCCCTGTATGATTGGCAAATGGAGTCTGTTGCCTGTTGTTGTTGCTCCATCTGCCTTTCAGGGGGGATAATGGAAGTGGCCACCCTCTCCATTGCCTGAGCCATCATTTCTACTGATGCTGCCTGTTGGGTTGCCATACCATACATGGAGTTTTCCCATACAGTATTGCCTGGTGGCGCACGGCCATCGCGTCGACGGGCACCACACCTGTTTGGGGCAAGGCGATCTGCACCTTGCGGTGCTGGCACTGCCTGAGGCTGAAGGACCTCATTCCCCCTCTGATCTGCTGGCCCAGGAACAGGATCAGATGCTGTGGAGTGTGACCCTGCATCAGTAACCGCCATAGGCGGACCTACCAACACTGACATGCCCATAGAGGGTTCTACCCCTGGTGCAGGTGGGTTGGACAGAACAGAATCCCCGCCAGAAACACTTACCTGCGACGGCACATAAGTCTCATCATCCGATTCAGCACCTGAATGGAGGTCTGGGGAGGTGCACCCAGAGACACCCCTGGACAGTATGGTCTGCAGTAACATTGGGTTTTTACCCACCACCACACCACATCCCCCACTGGTGCCCAGTCGTGCCTGTGATTCCTCCTGGGTCTGCACCATCTCCTCAACCTCAACAGCATCAAGTGCGTCATCACCTGCAAAAACATGAAATACAACAAATGGAAACAGACATGAGCACCATAGCACACACATAGGCCGTGACAAGCCAGAGATCCAGTACATGATTTACACATGTCCCACATGACTATAACCCTGCTATGCATGCACTGTCAAAGAGTTGGAAGTGGAGTCAAAAAGGCAGACACTGGGGAGAGCAAGATGCAAAAGCAACACATTTGCAGCATGTTGGGTAGCACTGGCATCACACATCAGGCTGTGATTGGCATGTCCAATACACATGCATGACACATGACACCACACAGATGTCATGTAGCATAGCCACGGTAAATTACAAAACTACAGCAATATGTCAGTGAATGAGTACTGTCACACATCCATGTCACATCAACATGATGCGAAGATTAATGCTGAATAGTGTTGCTAAATATGCATGTGCCACACACTGAAACACATCCAGTGTCCAATAATACAGTCATTGTGGGCTGAGCAATGGTTGGTCACTTTCACATTACAGGAAACATCTGTCATGTTCCACATGCAAACAGGCCCTAATAAAAAATGTCTGCAGCCCAATACTCCATCGGCCTGAATGGTGTAATCATTAACATAACCAGGTAAAAATAGTGGCCCTGTGTGGGCTGTAAACAATGACCGAAGCATATCACATATGTTGCAATAGGGCAGAAAATGTGTAGTAAAAATGGGAGAGTGGAAACAATCAGCCTGAATGAACACTTACAAAATCTGAACAATGTAGTTGCAAGATGACAGTTCAAGGTAAAGTGCACTAATGTGGGCCTAACTGCCAACTGTGGGCAGAAGGGATACAGTCATACCCAAATCCAAGGCACGTGAATGTATGGGAGGAAGAAAATGGGTGAACCATAACACTCAGGAGTACACACCCTCACCTGGCACTCAATCAGAACCCGTCACCCAAACAACATACACATGGATTACACACACACGCATGGGCACTCACTGGACAATGCATCGTAATCAGGTAGATCTCCCACACCTTGGATCTGTTCCTCTGTGACGAAGGTCCCAGCAACAGACTCATGTTCAGTGAGTTTGTTTTCCTCTTGTGGAGACCCACCGCCAGTCACCAGAGTAGCGGCATGATTTGAGGCCAACTTGTTCTTTGCTCTGCGTTTCAGGTCATTCCACCGCTTGTAGCAATCATCAGCTGTGCGCCTTACAAATCCAAGGGCACTTATGCGGTCTGCAATGGTCTGCCAGTGTGCCCTACGTTGACCAGGTGTGGTCTTGCCTGCAGTCACCAACATTTTGCGGCTATGTGCCGACCCATAGGTCACAAGTGCATCAAGTTCGGGGTCATTAAAGTTAGGCTTCCTTGACGTGCCGGACTGTGTAGCGTGTCTTGGGTCTCAGCCTGTAGTGCCCAAGCACCCTTCTTCCTCTTTTTCAAAGGTGGAGCAGAGCCGGAGTGGCTTGCGCCGCTCTGGTCAGTAGGGGCAGAAGCGCAGGTGGACTGGGTACTGGGAGTGTGCGAATGCACAATGACCATAGGTCTTGGTGCAGGCATTGGCTGAAGTGTGATGTTGGCACTGGCAACGCCAGTTTGATAGACCAGGACCAACACTGTCCCGGCTGGGAGACTCAGAGCTGGGGTGGATAGAGCTGCAGCTGCCCCTGCAGCCTCCCCACCCTGCCTACTTGGGGCAGCAGATGACATCGCTGCCCCAGATCCACGTGGCCTGGTGACACCAACTTGCACCGGCACACGTGGCTTAGATTTGCTGACCTGGAAGTCAGCCTGGAAGTCATCCTGTGCCGAGTCAGGTGCCACAATGGGCTGGTCCAACAAGGGCTGAGCTGGGATGGTGTCAGCCACGTTTCCCTCAACCATGGGGTGGGCGCATGGGTGTCCCTGATTGGTCCTCCACACATGGGGGTCTAGGAGCACCCTGCAAATCATGGCCACGTCCCCTACTGCGCCCACCACACCCATCTTTTGGAGGTCGGCCACCTTTGCCTCCCTTACCGCTTGGTTGCCTCCCAACCATGGCACTGATGTTGTTGTGCGTATGGGAGTTGCAGTAAACAATTATCCTGGGCAATTGTGGGTGAAAGGGGTAGGGTACTAGATGGAATTCATACCCTAGTGCTCTAGCAAGGCTGTCTGTGACCCCTGGGGCAAGATGACAGGTTACGCACAGGCACCCCAAAAACAAAAAGTAACGTGCACGCAACCCCTCTTAGACCACGTGCGTGGAAAAATGAACCCGCACTATGCTGTGGCACCCAGAAACACAAAAACAAGCGTACGCGTGTTACACGCAGCCTACAATGACCTCTGAAGGGGTACGCGACACACGGGGCAAGCACAGTTGGTAAATGCGTGAGCGACTCACCGTCTGCCTGGAAAAAGAACGTGAAAAAAAGGCGCGTGTGCGCGTAGGCAACACCCCCGCCAAAAGAAGAACTGTACGCTGTCTGAGGAGACAGGACAAAAGAAGAAGTGAACGCTGTGTGAGGAAACAGGCCCAAAAAAAATAAAGAACGCTGTCAGAGGTAACAGGGAGTACGAACTTGAAACGCTGTGAAGTAATCGCATGTGAACCGACAAGAAGTACAGAATTCACCCACTCGCTCTCCAGGAAAAGCACGTACAAGGGAATGGGGTCCTACACGTACCCTTTAAAGCGCCCCACACGTACAGCGTCACTTACGAGTGTACGCGTTAAAGCCCTTTCCTCCAATTACACGAGCTGACACTCGGACGTGCAGTTTTTGGACATGTACGATGAACATGCACCCATGTTGATGAAAACGGCCGCGGGCATCACGTCACTTACGCGCGTAGGCCCTTTCCTCGGATTACACGCATTCACATGCGGACGTACAGTTTTTCACGCGCACTGAACCACTATGCCCACATCACGAGGGAAACGCCTGCGCGAGTCACGTCACAGAAGCGCTTACACGCTAAGGGCCTTTGGTCCAATGAAACCACATACGTGTGCTGACGTGCTTACGCGCTAAGGGCCTTTCCTCGAATTACACGCTGACGTGCAAGATTTTCACGTGCCAAATCACTCCGTATCAAACTGGCCACGCAACAACACACGGAAGACCACGCTCCTGCCCAGAAGGCCGAATTACTGCCCCCCAGAGCCCCGAGCACCCTCCCACCTGCCATCTGCTGCTGCCCATGTGCCCTGCTATTTGCTGCCTGCACTTCAGCCAGGGATGCAGTTGCTGTGACCACCCCTGCTGGAACCGAAGACTCCCGACTGGGATACCATCGCTCCACAGCCCAGCCCCAGGACCCAGTTGCCCTCCCACTCCTGCCTCTGGGGTTGCCATGTCGGGCACAACACCATCTGGCACCACTGGCAACCCCCAGCCAGAGAGGCAGAGGGCCACCAGCTTCTGTGCCAGGGAAGTTGGTGTCCAGGTGGAGCAATTCCTGGGGCAGTATGATGCCCTCTTAGGGAAGTTTGCGCGCCGACTATGAAGGACGGACCAGGATCTGGATGGACATCGTGACTGCCATCAACGCGGTGGGGGTGGCAGTCCACGGCTTACTACATATCAAGAAGCACTGGGAGGACTTCAGATCCAGGACCCTCAACAAGGCCCGGCGCCTCTCGAAGGCAGTGGATGCCAAGGGGCACCGGGGCCACCTGTCCGACCACCAACTGAGGGTCCTGGAACGCATATGCCCAGCGCTCCACGTCCAGGTCCTTGAGAGGCAGACCCATCTGGAGTACATGCAAACTGATTGGACGCTGTGCGTGTCGTGGTGTGCCAGTAGTGTGCAGGTTGCACATGTGTTTTTGTAGGGCCATGTAGGGATGTGTATGAAAATGGGCGTGAGGCTGCCACATGCGAGTCCTCTCAGGTGTGAGACACATCGATGGTGTATGTGTTGGTAAGCATGCTGGGCAAATGCAGGTGTGGGGGCACACATGTTTGAATTTCTGTGTATGTACGTTGGCATGGTTGTGGTGTCACACATGGATGGTGGTTCCTGCTGCATGTATCTGCACTGTGTACATGTGCATGTGTATGTATTTGACAAGTGTGCAACTGTGATGCAACTAGGATGCATGTGACACTGACATGTAGAAGGCTGCATGCCAGATGTGACATGGATGGCGATATCATCAGTGTGACAGTTGGTGGCGTGTGTGCATTTGTTGTGCACTCCCCGTGTTTCATGTGACGTAAGGCTCACCTTTGGATGCTCATGCTGTTTTATGTGTATGGATGGTGCTGGCTGGTGCAATATTGCTGTGGAATTGCTCATGTGTGTGAGTACAAATGACGTGTGTGTTGGGGAGTGTGATGCCATGTCTGAAGTATGACACTGCCACTCATGTACAACTGTCATGTTTGTATCAGTCCATTGTACAGTTCTCTGATGCCTGTGTTTTATCTCTCCCTGTCTGTAGCGTCAACTGATGAAGAGGGGGGAGAGGGTGCTGTGGAGCACAGTGGCAGGGATCGCACCACCAGCCGGAGACGCAAGGCCTGGCTCCCCTCCCAGATTATCATCTCATTGGGGAGTGAGGAGTCTGGTGCCATGTCCCAGGCCGCAGCGGAGGTCGGAGGTGGACTGCTCGGCAGCAGAAGGGGCAGCTGAGACCCCACAGGGTCCGACGGAGGAAGATGGCACGGAGTCATCCAGGTTGGTGGGGGGTTTGGTGGAGGAGGAGGCCGCAGAAGGGACACACACGGGGTCTGGAGGTGGGGATTCCACTGGTGATAGTGGTGCAGTGCAGGGGCAGGGACAGGAGGCAGCACAGGCAGCCGCGGAGTTGCCTGTGTGTAATCCTGTCCCTGATCCTGTCACTGCATCATCTTGCACCAGCAGGGATGCCTACGTCCAGACCCGTTTTCAGGGAGGGGATGAGCGCACAACAACTGGCCTTCCTCTCCCTGCGGACGTGGCTATCCGGGACGGTGTTGAGCCTGTCCTGAGTGGGATAGCGTTGCATCAATGGGGCATGCAAGGTGACCTGCAGTCTTTTCGTGGAGAGACTGCATGTCGTCTCGCATGCCTCTTTGACCACGTTGACCTACTGGGATGGGTCACCGGTGCTGGATTCCTCCATGTGCTGGACCTTCTTGCGACCCCCTCCTCACCTGAACCCCCTACGCACCAGTCGTCCTTCATGCCATCTTCCCACCCATGTATCACCTGGGAACCCCGTGGAGCTGCCTCTGACCCAGCGGCCAGGCTTGTGGAGGACACATCCCTGCCACAGTCGGGAGTCTGACGTCCAGCAGGGGTGGCCACCACAACAACTGCTCCCCAGCCGGAGGAGGACGTGCAGGCAGCAAGAGCCAGGGCGCAGGCACAGGCACAGCAGCAGCAACATGGTGGGAGCAATGATGGCTCGGGGCCTTCAATATCGGAGGGGCAGGCATCGGCCATAGGGCAGGAGGACCCCAGATTTCAAGTGTCTTCCGTGTAGCAGTGGTTGGGCCACGCCATAGATGCGGGGCGGCAGTGGGCGGAAGAGGCACGGCTCACAATGGTCAGGGCGGCCTGAGGCAGGCCGAGTGCCTTGAGGCAATTTGCAGGGAGTTGGAGGTGAACATGTCGTCGTCCCTGCGAACCCTCGGGGCCATGGAAGAGGACCGCCTCCAGGACATTGAGCAGGAGTTCGATGATGGCCTGGCCCGGGGCATCCAAAAGTGAGCCATTGGACTAGCACGCTGCCATTGTAAATAGTTTTTAGAGTTAGGTTTCCTTTTCCTTTTCCTTTGATATGTGGTGAATGGACTATGCCACACACATTTGTATATAATATTTTTATTAGGTAGTTTCTTAGGTAGGTTTAATTTCTTTCTTTGGGCTAATGGACCCTTGACAATGGATTGTACATAGTTGGACAATGGATTTATTTGATTTTAAACATGGATTAATGGATTTTTCTTTTGGACAATGGATTGTACATAGTTGGACAATTGATTTTTTTGAACTTTTTCTTCTGATTTAACCATGGATCAATGGATTTTTCTTTTTACGTTTCCTTTGGATTTGCATTGGTGGAGGGAGAGTTTTGACTATTTTTCTTTAGGATTACTTTGGATTATGTTATGCTTTCATTTCATTGCTTTATTTTTGTAAATAATACATTTTCATATTTTAGTTCCATGTGTGGGATTCGCTCATTGAGTTGATGCATGTGAAAATGTGGGTTTAAACAATCAATGCCAACCAGTGTGTGTGTGTGAAGGACATGTGTTGATGTACATAGTTGACTTTTGGTTTGTGTCTTGAGATAGGCATGTCAGTGTGGGGTGGATTGGGCAATCATTGTGTCTCAAGAATGGGGTGGCGTGCGGTGGTATTTGGGTGTAGAGGTGGGCCATGATTGTGCATCTTTTCTTCATGTAGGGGGGACACGAGTGGGGGCCTGCTGGCAGGTGCCCCTCACTGCTGGGGGGTGGGGGTGCTGGGGGACATGAGTGGGGCCTGCTGGCAGGTGCCCCTCACTGCTGGGGGGTGGGGGTGCAGGGGGAAATTAGTGGGACATGAGTGGGGGCCTGCTGGCAGGTGCCCCTCACTGCTGGGGGGTGGGGGTGCTGGGGGACATGAGTGAGACATGAGTGGGGCCTGCTGGCAGGTGCCCCTCACTGCTGGGGGGTGGGGGTGCTGGGGGACATGAGTGGGGGCCTGCTGGCAGGTGCCCCTCACTGCTGGGGGTGGGGGTGCAGGGGGCCATGAGTGGGACATGAGTGGGGGCCTGCTGGCAGGTGCCCCTCACTGCTGGGGGGTGGGGGTGCTGGGGGACATGAGTGGGACATGGGTGGGGGCCTGCTGGCAGGTGCCTCTCACTGCTGGGGGTGGGGGTTCTGGGGGACATGAGTGGGACATGAGTGGGGTCCTGCTGGCAGGTGCCCCTCACTGCTGGGGGGTGGGGGTGCTGGGGGACATGAGTGGGGGCCTAGTGGCAGGTGCCCCTCACTGCTGGGGGTGGGGTTGCAGGGGGACATGAGTGGGACATGAGTGGGGGCCTGCTGTCAGGTGCCCCTCGCTGGTGGGGGGTTGGGGGTGCTGGGGGACATGAGTTGGTGATCACTAGTGCAAGGTGACATGTGGCTTGGCTGGGGGGCATGGCCATGGTGGATGGGCTGCCTGTGGGACATGACCAGGGGTTCAGGGTAGTCCCCTGGGGTGTGGGCTGCCTGCAGGGGCCGTGGAGGGGGTAGAGGGCACACCTGGGAGGACCCACACTGCCAAATCACGTGTAGGACTCCCTGCGCACCCCCTAAATACACATACCCTGCTCTGACAGGAAAATCACGTGTGAAACTTCCCACGAAACCCAGTAAGACGCGTACCCCACTCGCACAGGTCCTATCGCGTGTGAAACTTTCCGCAAACCCTAGTTATACACGTACCCCACTCGCACAGGGCCTATCACGTGTGAAATTTCCCGTGAACCCCAGTTATACACGTACCCCACTCGCACAGGGCCAATCGCGTGTAAAAATTCCCGCCACCCTAGTTATCCACGTACCCCACTCGCACAGGGCCTATCGCGTGTGAAACTTCCCGCAACCCCAGTTATGCATGTACCCCACTCGCACAGGGCCTATCACATGTGAAACTTCCTGCGAACCCCAGTTATACACGTACCCCACTCGCACAGGGCCAATCGTTTGTGAAAATTCCCGCCACCCCAGTTATGCACGTACCCCACTCGCACAGGGCCTATCGCATGTGAAACTTCCCGCGAACCCAAGTAATACGCGTACCCCACTCGCACAGGGCCTGTTGCGTGTGAAAATTCCTGCGAACCCCAGTTATGCACGTACCCCACTCGCACAGGGCCTATCACGTGTGAAACTTCCCGCGAACCCCAGTAATATGCGTACCCCACTCGCACAGGGCCTGTCGCATGTGAAAATTCCCGCAAACCCCAGTTATGCACGTACCCCATTCGCACAGGGCCTATCGCGTGTGAAACTTCCCACGAACCCCAGTAATACGCGTACCCCACTCGCACACGGCCTGTCGCATGTGAAAATTCCTGCGAACCCCAGTTATGCACGTACCGCACTCGCACAGGGCCTATCGCGTGTGAAACTTCCAGCGAAACCCAGTAATACACGTACCCCACTCGCACAGGGACAACCGCGTGTGAAACTTCCCGCGAACCCAAGTAATACACGTACCACACTCGCACAGGGCCTGTTGTGTGTGAAAATTCCCGCAAACCCCAATTATGCACGTACCCCACTCACACAGGGCCTATCGCGTGTGAAACTTCCCGCGAACCCCAGTAATACAGTAATACGCGTACCCCACTCGCACAGGGCCTGTCGCATGTGAAAATTCCCACGAACCCCAGTTATGCACGTACCCCATTCGCACAGGGCCTATCGCGTGTGAAACTTCCCACGAACCCCAGTAATACGCGTACCCCACTCGCACACGGCCTGTCGCGTGTGAAAATTCCCGCGAACCCCAGTTATGCACATACCGCACTCGTACAGGGCCCATCGCGTGTGAAACTTCCCGCAAACCCCAGTTATGCACATACCCCACTTGCACAGGGCCTATCGCGTGTGAAACTTCCTGCAAACCCCAGTAATATGCGTACCCCACTCGCACAGGGCCTGTCGAGTGTGAAAATTCCCATGAACCCCAGTTATGCATGTACCCCACTCGCACAGGGCCTATCACGTGTGAAACTTCCCACGAAACCCAGTAATACACATACCCCACTCGCACAGGGCCTACCGTGTGTGAAACTTCCCGCGAAACCCAGTAATACATGTACCCCACTCGCACAGGGCCTACCACGTGTGAAACTTCCCGCGAACCCCAGTAATACTCATACCCCACGCGCACAGGGCCTACTGCGTGTGTAACTCCCCGCGAACCCCAGAAATACACGTACCCCGCTTGCACAGGGCCTACCGCGTGTGAAACTTCCCACAAACCCCAGTTATGCACATACCCCACTTGCACAGGGCCTATCGTGTGTGAAACTTCCCGCGAACCCCAGTAATACGTGAACCCCACTCGCACAGGGCCTGTCGCGTGTGAAAATTCCCACAAACCACAGTTATGCACGTACCCCACTCGCACAGGGCCTATCGCGTGTGAAACTTCCCACGAAACCCAGTAATACACGTACCCCACTCGCACAGGGCCTACCGCGTGTGAAACTTCCCGCAAAACCCAGTAATACACGTACCCCACTCGCACAGGGCCTACCACGTGTGAAACTTCCCGCAAACCCCAGTAATACACATACCCCGCTCGCACAGGGCCTACCGCGTGTGAAACTTCCCACGAATGAGCGGGGTCCGTGTATTTCGAAGTGTGCGTGAGGAGTTTTACACACAATTGGCCTAGCGCGAGCGGGGTACGTGTATTCCGAGGGGTGCGCAGGGAGTTGTAGACGCGTTTTCGTGGTTGGGGGGCTGTATGCTGGTCCACTGGCCTGTGCGCCATGTACTGTATGTGTGCGCTGTTCATGGCGCATGGGGCGGGGTTGGGGACCTAACTGGCGCTGCTGCAGGGTCGCTGTGCCACTCTGCGCCAGGGCTGGTTTTGGAAGCTAAAATCCAAGAATACGGTGTGCGCGGAAATGGATTTTAGCGCACGAGGCTGGCGCAGAAATTCGCACACGCACACTGTGCGCCAGCCGCGTGCGCCACTTGTGCACTGAATTCTATGAATTGCCCTTAACATTTCAGAAAGTTTAACAATAATTTCTAAAACATTGAAACATAATCTCAGTCAGTTACCTTGTTTTCAGATGCTTTGGAGACAAACGTGAACCTAAATTTGGAGACAAGATGTATCTCTACTGAGTTATCTTTGAATAATATTTCTTTTTTAGCTTTGTTAAATATACAATGTCAGCTTTTTCTAGGAATGTTTAGTGGTATTTATGTTAGCTTTACTTCAGGAAAATAGTTGTGCAATGGACCTGGAATGTGAGAGAAACCTCAGAGAGGAATCTATGGAAAGCATTCTCCTTCAGGAAGAAGAACAAGCACTTGACACTCTATTTAACAGCTCATGGCCTTTTTGGATTCATGGCTTTAAATCACTTTGCAACTTCAAACAGGTCTTCCAGGTTCCAACTCTCTGTCGAGATGGATTCCTTTTGTGATGTCATAGGAAAAGGCACGCATTTTTCTCTGAATGAAGTGAAAATTATCTTAGGGTCCAGAATAGTGACACACACAGAATGGGAGCATACATAGCTTGTGGTCATTTTGCCCGCAAATGTGTCTGCTGTGTCCTGGGTAAGAGGACACTAAAATGGAGATCTTCTGTCTGGGTGAGTGATTCACATTTTAAATGGGGTGATTATGATGACTGCGAGCCCCGATTTCAGCAGCACTCATGTTTGACAGAATGGAATAATGTTCCGCTGTATGTTCGATAAAGTGATTTTCATCTTTTCTTGAAGTAATTTCCAACTTTTGTCAATGAAAATACATGTTTTGAGATTCCATTCCCTTTTTCGAGTGTCCTGCAACTCAAGTTCAAAACACAAGGCTATACTGACCTAATTTAATATCACAATTTGACCATAGCAATGTAACTTTACTCCTAGCTGACAGTGCCCATTACCATGAGGCTATCCTACATAACTCCCTACATGTTTTACATGCACTGATTGTGCAGGTAAACGTTCTTAGAACCTGAGTAGAAAGTTCTTATAAGCGTCCTACTTAGAATTTTGGAAAGTGCTGTGTTCAAGTCAGCAGCAATGTGGCTTGAGTTATTTTACTAGACTTGCATGATTGTACCTCAGGAATTAACCCAGGAGAGCATTAGAAAGGAACACAATGCACACAGGAATCTTGTGACTCGACTAGATCCTGCTCGCTCTTTACACATTCTATAGAGTTACACAGAGTTTCACAACTAGCCTAGGATTACTTTATGAGAAAGCATTGAACTCATCAGTCTCTACCTGCTAGGAGAGGTATGTTAGCTCACAACAGTCACAGAGATGATATATAGATGCAAAGTCGACGAACAGTGTCTGTGGGTCTGAGCTCCCAAAGACAACATACCAGATGCCATTCCTGCCAATAGGGTAAAGTTTATAAACACATACTAACCATGCTCTCCTGAAAGACAATCTTGGCTTCAGTGTTGCACCCAGATCCACAGGTTAGACATGTAAAGAGTAACAATCTCTACCACACTTCCCTTCAGTGTGGCACTTGACTGTGCATTTCATTTGTCAGGTCAACTTTTTTGGCTGCTAGGCATCACAAGATGACTGAGATGGGCAGAATACAGATCGTGATGTGGAGCTTTGAAATGACTTTGAAAGCAATGCCTGAGAGCGCTATTATAAGCCTAGTCTGCACTTATTCCACCATGCCTGCAAAGTTGTCTTTATGTGTGTCAACCACACAAGCCAATGGAGACCACTACCATGCAATTGTTCTATTTACATAGGCAAAATATGTGAATTACCGCTCCATGGTACAGGTTCTAATAAAGGGGAATCCTGCTCTATGTTCCTGAGAGTCTGAGATGAGGGCTTTTATTACAGAACTGTACACAGGCAGTGGCACCTGACTGAGTTTCGAGAAAGACTAAAGAAAGTTAGATATTTTTTTATTTTTTATTTATTTATTGTGCAATAGCCAGAATTTGACTTTTAACACATTTTGACATACAGTAGACCAAAATAAAACAAATAAAAATCATCCAACACTTTACATGCTCTAAATAACACAAAAAAAGTACATACATCATAAAAAACATAAAAAAATCAAGAGAGAAAAGAGAATAAGATGAGAAAAAAAAGGAAAAGGGATTCAAATCAGAACTAACAATTCAATCTGTTACTAACTCTAATCCCCTTACACATCTTCCCTCCGCAATTGATAGAGCCATCTCATTACCAGAAGATAATCTTGCCCAGAAATCATCGGTATTAAGATGGGACTCGTCATGAACAAATCTACTAAAATGTCTGGCCCTGATACTCCAGGTCCCAAGACAATTAGATAATAAATGCTTAATAGTCTGGACTTCGCTACTAGGGCACCTGTCACAAAATAGTTCCAAACATGTTTGCCCAAATCTATACAGAAAATCATTGTTCCCATGTTGCAGCTCTATAGCTGTTTCCTCAAAAAGGGAATTCTTTGGAGGGTCTAGGATTAATCTGTAGAGAGTCAACCTCTTCCATTCTAGTCATGATCTGAGTGATGAAAGACCAAGTTCATAGCGCAAGCAAACAATGGGAACACAGTCTGGCAGACCCAAAGTACGTTTCCAAATCCTAGATTCTATTACATCCCAATCTATCTCCAAAGCTACAGCGTTAAAGTCCAAACCATATAAAATTATGGGAACTACCTTCCCTATATAGAATCATAAAAGGGGAAGGATAGAAAATTTGCCAAACTTGGAATTGATTTTTTTCATCTGAGCACCTAGTTTCACTAATTTTAGATCAATAGATCACAACAGACTATTCTTTGTTGGAAAAGATCTTAATACAGCTCCCAGATAAGTTAATTCTGAGACAACCTCTACCGGAGACTGATCCAACTTCCAGGCAAAATTTTCACTATTTTATTTGGTCTCTTGAATAGAAGAATCTTGGATTTTGAGGGATTTATATTTAATTTATTGCTCCTGGCATAGGATTCTAACGTGGACAAAAGACCTTGCAGCCCCACTTGCGAATAATCCAGGACTACTACGTCATCCGCATGCGCTAACCAATTTATTTTTGCATTGCCAATAGATGGAGATATTAAACCAATATCATGCAGCCAGTTAGCTAGATCCGCCATAAAAAGGATGAAAAACAGGGGGGCTAATAAACAACCTTGTCGAGCCCCTCTAGTTATCCTAATTTGATTAGAAAGCAAGCCCAATCTGCCAAGTCTGACCCGCATGTAATTATTAGAGTGCAGCTCTCTCAGAATGGAAAGTGGACCAGGAGGAATTCCCCAGGCATCAAGTTTTCCCAACAGTAAATTCCTATCAACCGTATCAAATGCCTGGGATAGGTCAATCCAGGCTCCAAAAAGGGCAGGGCCACCCTTGATAAATGACTTTGCAGCAAGGCAGTTCAAAACAAGCCCATTCAATGAGGTAGATAAGCCCTTTCTAAAACCAGATTGCTGGTTAGGGATAATTCCCTTTGTTTTTGCCCAGGCTTCCAATTCCCCTAAAATGATTCCCGAAAAGATTTTAGTATTGGCATCTGGCAAAGAAATAGGGCGATAATTAGAAGCCAGTGACCTATCACCCTTCTTGTAGATAGGTATAACTATGGATTGTTTCCAAGAGTCTGGAATTCTCTTCTGGGTAATGATGTTATCAAAAAGTAACTTTAGAACCTTTGCCCAGGTAACTGGGTCCAATTTCAGAATTGAGTTACTCAAACCATTCGGACCAGACGCTCTTGTGGCTGAAGATTTCTTAATTAGCAATTCAAGGTCCAGGACATTAAATGCAAGACACCAGTTGGACATTGTATCCACAACCAAGCTCACTGGAACCTCAGAGTTATAAACCTTGGCAAAATGGTCAAACCACCCCCCCTCCTGGATGACAGAATCCTGTTTCTGGTGATGAGTTACCTCATTCATTCCCACCATTGACCAAAAGTTTCAAGAATTCTTAAGAGATAGAGCACAGAGCATTCTCTCAGCATCCTGCTGAAGCACCAGATACGTATAGACACAAAGCCAATTCCTATAATTATTTTGTAACTCTGCTACTCCCTCCCCATGGGCTTTCACACATAAACCCGATCTCTTTAGAATAGATCTCTGACGCCTCAATTCAATCTTTTGGGCTATAAATTGATCGTTGAAGGAATGTTTATAGATCTTATGGGGTTTCTGCATGGAAAGCTCCACCGGAGCCAAATGGGACATAAAATAAAATAAAAAAAACAGGAGTACAGGACTCAGACAATTGCTGGACAGATAAATAACTCACCCTGTTTTTCAGCTCCTTGTTTAGCAGTTGTCCCCCTTTGGGAAACTTTCTGATGGCATTACCTGCATTATTAATAAAGAGCTCTTGACCATAGCGAGGGGCCACTAAAGCACAATCATAAGACAAGGCCACCTTCAGCATAGCATCGTCATTATTGTTCCCATCCCCCACAACCAAACTACAGCAGCTCTCAAAGATATTTCTTGAGGCAAAAAGGTAATCAATCGTAGAGAAAGAGGAACCTCTATGCCAGGAAGGGGAGTTCGGAATATCCCCCCAGATGTTTCCATTCAGCATGAAGAGATTCCAATCCAGCATGAACTCTACCCATATTTTGACATTACTGGACTTCTGTTTGGAATTTCCCGACCTTGGGTCCAGTGTAGAAATACATTGGGAGTTGAGATCCCCGGCAATAAGAATATCATCCGCCGGGAATCGCAAGGAACAATCAACTAAATCATCAGAAAGGGCATGCAGAAACTCAGGTAATGGAAGGACACCAGGGTGCCAATACAAATTTACCACTATCCAACTTGAACATTCTATAGGACCTCTTCTTGACAGTCTCACTATAAGGATCCCCTGGATACCGCTTGAGATAATAACAGAGGATATAAAGACTTCATTACTAGAAGCCACCAAAAGACCCCCCATTGGTCTACCAACCCCTGAGTCCAAGGCCAACTGCTGAAGAATAAAGTACCCATCTATACCCACCAGACAAGTTAGCCAAGTTTCTTGGAAAAAAATTAGATCAAATGTTTCAAAAATGTCTGATCTTCTGGGCTCCTCAGAAAAGGAGGCATACCCTCTAGTATTACATGATAGCACATTAACCTGAGTCGACCATAGAGCTTCGGTTGGGTCATAGCCATCTTAAGAAAAACTTGTGAGATTACTTCGGGGAGCATATCCCACACAGTCGGTTGAATAACTGCGGGAACATCCTTAGTTACTGCTCCCCAAGCATGCTCTTGATTAGCTGCCTGGCAAGAAAGAGCAGAAACGGGTACCGGACAAGTCAGAGAAATCTTCAAACCCCTTTCATCCCAAGCCACCACCTCTCTCATAATTAAATCTAGACCAAATCTTGACTTCAGTACTATTGCCGCCGTATTTGTATCAGAACCAAGCGGAAAACTCACTGCCTCAATGTCTGCTGATGAAAAATACTTCAAGGCCGGAATTGACTGCATTTCCAAAAGAATTGCAGATCGATTTAAAGGAGAGTCATTACGTGCAGATGTACAGTGTCTTGACAAAAAAACTCTCAGTTCTGGATTCTGCTTATACGATATATTTATCCTCTGGCCTCCTAATGGGATATTTCCATTCCCCATCGGAGGTCCTGTACCAGTAGGAACTCCAGTTCCGATAACTGGAAGCAATCCTTACTGTAGATCTTGTAAATAACCATCAGACCTGTGAGGAACAGATCTGTCAGGTGGACATTTAGTTACAACAGCAGTATTACTTGAGGATTTTCAATACTAGAAGTCACACCCTTGGTCCAGGGACCTAAGGCCACCCTCTCTGATTTTTTCAAAAAAATAGTAGCGATTTTCACCAAAGGGTTGGGCGGTGTCTTTTTCTGTTTTGCCAATAAAAAGATAGGTGCAATTTTCTTTAGTTGCTCTATAGGTTCGGTTTGACTTCCCACTGTTAATTTACCACCAGACACTTCAATTCGGCCATTACCTGGACTTTTTGGGCTTTCGATTTAGGAATTTTCTTCCCCTTTTTAGAATCTGAGGGCACCGAAAACTTTTCCTTTTGAGATTTTTCAAGATTCTTTAAAACCGTCTTTTAACTTTAGCAGATGTTGATTAGTTTCTGAAGCAATCTGCTTTTTTTCCATTTGCGCTGTTTATTTGGTGGAGAGATGATTTCAGCGGCTACTATCGCCCTTCTTTTTCTTTTCCTTTTAGACTTTACATTCAGTTTCTTGCTCCGAGGAGCTACTAAATCCGAATTAGAAGAAGAGATGTTAATTGGAGGACCCACATCCGGGAAGATAGATTGAGGTTCAATGGCCACCATCACAGCTAATCTCAAGAACTCCTCCATCACAGATGCTGAGAGAGGAGTATCATCTAGAGTAGCCTCAGATAGAATAGGAGCAAGAGATCCTAGAGGTCCGTCCTGTGTCTGTTGGTCATAACGTTCTGCTTTTTCTAGTAGAATCACAGACACCTTTTTTAAATCCCCACATAATTCAGTCAAATGATCCATTTTACTGGATTGGTCCTTTACTTCTTTATGAAGTTCACTCAGGAACCCTCCCAATGAGTCATTAATTGGTGATTTTAAAGCCACCATGGTTATTTCATTTAATTCCAAGTCTTTTTTGATCTCTAGTAGTATGCCCATATGCTGGTAAACCTCAGTTTTCAAATTTTCAAAAACCTTAACCAAAGAGGATAATACAAAATTTAGAGCCGTTATGGTTGGTGGCACGAGTTCCTCAGGGGTTTTCTGAACATAGTCAGCAGGCCTCTCTTGTTCAGATGATACATTTTGTGGATCATATGGCTTCCCTTGTCGCCTTTCTTCATCAGGTCTCAGTGCCACCCACACAAAGGGAGCCGAAACCACCGCTTCCAGCTCCAAAATGTCATCATCTCTAGGCTCACCAAAATCATCACAGGGATGAGCCAAAGGAGCCTCTGGTTGAACTGAGCCCACCCCTCGAGCTGACAAAGGAGGCATAGTATTAGTCAAAAATGGCTCACTTGTAGAAACTAGATGGTTTGAAATCACATTCTTCATAGTGGTAGTACTCAGGGTAAAGTCAAGATTACCTTGGAAGAGGGCATGGATGGGATGGTTTAAAGGCGTTGACTCGCCCCCCATCTGCCTCAACCGCGGTGATAAATCCTGAAAACCTGATCCTGCTGGTGACTGGTTATCTGAAGGATAGACACTAGGGGGTGGAAGAAAAATGCCCCCTCCTGATTTATAGGGTTTAAACAAAGATGCTCTATCCCTTTCCTTCTCTTTACGCAGAGGCTTCTTGCCCATTTCCACTGGGGCAATTTGCAATGATCCACGGGCTTCTGAAGGTAGAGACGCACTATGAAGGTCATACATTTCCCCCTTTTGTATTAAAATAATTGATTTAGACAGGTAATCACACTCGTGATTTAAGGAAATCACACTTTCTTAAACTTAGGTCAAAGGCAAAAATGCCAGCAGTCCCCAAGTCAAGAAAAAAAAAGATAAGAACACACAAAAGGCAAAAAATAGTGTAATAAAAAAAAGGGGAGAAATGACCGGAGTGCTTTATTTGTTTTCACGTAGCAATATCTCGGGTCAAAGGTGCTGTCCGCTGTCAGCGCTCAGCCCTCAAGACCGACTCAAGGATAGTAGCTCAAAACCTTCACAGCCTTATTTGAATCGTGCCAATGCAGGAACTACAAGAAAATAATAAGCCAAGCGTGCAGAGTACAACGATCGGCGGACGGGCCTCGTCCCCGCACACTTACCCACTCCAACTCCCATCAAGGCCGAGGATTCCACGAAGCCTCGGGAGCAGGGGGCGGAAAACAGCAAGCCAGTCCGAGGATGATTAATCAGGAGTGGATTGGAATGAGCCTCTACCACACTCCTCTGCCACACTCCTCCAATCCACCGCTTTCACCCCCGCTTTCCCCACAGAGCTCAACGAAGCTCCATTGGGCTGG
Source organism: Ambystoma mexicanum (assembly GCF_040938575.1). NCBI lineage: Eukaryota > Metazoa > Chordata > Amphibia > Caudata > Ambystomatidae > Ambystoma > Ambystoma mexicanum. Next base: position 600,708,299 of record NC_090933.1, read on the forward strand.
GCTGGACTGCGCAGCACTGCACTACGCTGCAGGCACAAAGCTCCGATACACCCCGACTCCGGCGTAGCAGCTACCCACTCGGGTCGGGTGGGTCTGTAAAGCCGAAACAGGAAGAGGAACGTAGAATCAGAGGAAAGGACCTGGACGCAACAGTCCTCCATGCTCACAGCCTCGTAACCTCGTAACTCGTAACAGACCGTCAAGACGCACTGATCAGAAGCACTCAGCCGTTTCCGACAGTCTCCTTAGATATGAACCACACAGTTCCCTTAGATGGTGAGCCACTGCATGTGTAAGGAAAAGTGGGTAGTGTTGGTTAGTGAGGGGGGAGGGAGATAGGCGAGATGGTGTGCTCATTTGTTGTTGTGTGCAGAACTAGGAGCATGTGCTATGTGCTTTGTTTTGTGCAATGGGCTTTTTGTGTTCAGAAGGGCGGTATCCAGTGTTTGACTTGTTTGCTGTCTGAGGCGACTGGGTTTGTATCTTGATTAGAGTGATGTGTGTTTCGCGTGTTTTGGTGGGTTCATTCACTAGGCCCCTGTGTATGTTTTGGTGGGTAGGAGTGTGAATTGTGTGGGAGAGAAGACATGGTTAGTGGTATCTTTCAAAAGCAAATTCAAAAGCAGAGTTAAATAAATCAGTGCAATTTTACTGTGGCTAAATTCAAAAGCAGTTTTAAGTAAATTGGCACAACTCTAGTGTGGCTAAATTAATAAAACATTGGACACTAAATCAGTGTAGATCTACTGTGGCTACATTCAAAAGCAATGTTAACTAAATCAGTACAATTCTAGTGTGGCTGAATTCAAAAGTAGTGGACGCCAAATCAGTACAGTTCTAGTGTGGCTAAATTCAAAAGCAGCGAATGCCGAATCAGTACAGTTGTAGTGTCTCCAAATTCAAAAGCAGTGGAAATCACCCAATACACTGCCCTTTGCCTGCTGTCTGGACAAGGCTGCTCTGGGAGGGTCAAGTAAGAGTGCTGGTTCGGTTAGGTGACCCCCAACAGCACCAATCAGTGGTTGGGGGAGGGTCTGAGTTTGGAAAGGGGGTAGGTGAGGTCTTTTTTTTAATAGTCAAATTAAATGAAGTTAAGGGATAAAGGGTTAAATTAATTCAAATTAAAGGTCTGAGGGTTGGGATAAATCAGTTAAAATTAAGGGCAAGATGTCAGGATAAATTCATTAAAATTAAGGGCATGTGGTTGGGATCCATTAATTGAACATTAGATGGCAAGGGGGCTTTCGGCTATAGTACAGGCTTAAAGGCACCGGATTACCTGCTTCTCAGTGGGCAAGGGTCTTCCAGACGAGGCAGTGGGAAGCAAAATTGCTTTCCCCTGCCTTGTTTTGGTTCTGTTTCCTTGGTGCTGCTGGTTCACTCACGTGACCCCCAACAGCATCAATCAGAGGTTGAGGGGAACCTTTGAGGAAGGGTCTCGGGTTGGGAAGGGAGAGGAAAAGTTGGGCCTATTTTTTATTTTTTATTTTTTTAACGTTAAATTAAATACCGTTAAGGGATAAAGGATGAAATTAATTAAAATTAAGGGCAAGGGGGTCAGTATACATTCATTAAAAGTAAGGACACGGTGGTCTGGATACATTCATTCAAATGAAGGGCAGGGGACTAGGGATAAACTAATTGAAATTTAAGGGAAAGGGGTCAGGATACATTAAGTAAAATGAAGGGCAATGTGGTCAGGATACATTAATTAAAATTAAGGGCAGCAGAGTCAGGATAAACTGATTGAAGTTTAAGGGCAGGCGGTTGGGATAAATTAAGAGGAAGGGGGCTTTTGGCAGCTGTACAGACCTAAAGGCCTGGATTTACCTGCTGCTCGGAGGGTGAGTTTCTTCCAGATGAGGCAATGGGAAGCAAAATGGCTTTTCCTTGCCTTCTTTTGGTTCTGTTTCCTTGGTGTTCCTGGTTGGGTCACTTGACCCCCAATAGCAAAAATCAGGGTTTGGCGAGGGAGTTTTGGAGAGGGTCTCAGTTTGGGGTGGCAGAGGTGGGTTTTAGGTCTTTTTTTCTTTTTTCAATAGTTACATTAAATACAGTTAAGGGATGAATTGTTAAATTCATTAAAATTAATGCAAATGGGGGTCAGGATAAATTCATGAGTAATTAAGGGCATGGGTGTCGGGATACATGTATTAAAATTAAGGACATGGGATTGAGATAAATTACTTGAAAATTAAGGGCAAGGGGTTGGGATATATCAATTAAAATTACGGGCAGGGGAGTCGGGCTACATTAAGAGGAAGGTTTCTTTTGGCAGTGGTACAGGCCTAAATGCCCGACCTTTCCTGCTGCTTGGTGGGTGAGGATTTTTGAGATGAGGCGGCAGGAAGCAATATGCTTTTCTTTGCCTTGAACTGGTTTGGTTTCCTTTGTACTGCTGGTTGGGTCACGTGACCTGCAACAGCACCAATCAGGGTTTGCAGGGAGGTATGGGAGAGGGTCTCAGGTGTTTTAGCGAGGAGGCAGGGTTGGGGTCTTATTTTTCTTACTTTTCTAAAATAAAGTGAATGGATAAAGGGTTCAATTTATTAAAATTAAGGGCAAGGGAGTCAGGTACATTAATTCAAAATTAAGGGTTGCGGGTCGGGATGAATTCAGTGTGTTTAATGCTCAATTAATTACATTTAAATATGGTGCTTAATCTAAAGCAGTGTAAGGATTTATGAACAAGGGGGTTGGCGCAAAATAGACCTTTAACCTTGTGGTCTGCTCCACAGGACACCAGTCCGCAGTTTTAAATCCTTTTTCATTAGCACACCTCAAAGGCATTCCTTTGAGATGCTGCAGTTTACATACACCAGGGGTTAAACTGCCTGAAGTGCCCAGTCTGTAAATATCACTGGGCTAATGTCTCCTGGACGCCCAGGAACAATCAAGACCATTCTTTAGTTCCGAATTTTGTATTGGTGGTGAGAAGCACTTTGTCCCAGGGATGGCCTGGAGCAATCCCCCTTAAGCTTGGCCCAGACTTCTTTGTCCAAGGACTTTTCTCAATATAGATGCCATATCCACCCGAGATGAGGTAATCTGTACAGTGGGCCTACTGTGCTGAATTCTGTCAGGGGTCACACATCTTAGCAACCTAATGTCTCTTGTGCTTGTGGCCTCACCATTCATCTTCTGGGACATTTTCATTGTCGACTTCATCCAAGGCAGACTCCTAGTTTTCCATCACGGCTAAGCCTTCCGAAAGGAGTTAAGTACACCCATATTTACTCCCCCTTAGGGGAGTGGGGGGGGCTGACGTGGTCGCTTTCAGGAGGAATGCATTCTTGGGGCGGGAAACAGTTAAACCATGCTTCCATGGTGTCCAGACATTGCTGGACTGTTTTAATGCTCATTGCAACAGCTGAAGACATGGTCCGGTCCACTGGTTTGCCCAGTGATTTAAAGCCAAAGAGTCATCTTGACCAGACTCTTGTGCTTAGACATAGTTATGGTCTTCCACAAGTGATGCCACTGCACTCCCATATGACCGTTAAATAACTCACCTTCCGCCTCTACATAAGGCAGAGCCCCTGCTGAGGACATGGTGCAAAGTTCGCCCTTGGAGGCTACGGGACCCATAGGGAAAGGAGGAGGAAAACACTTGCATAATGAAATGTGAGAGCAAGGAATGGTAACTATCGAAGTTTGCACAAGAAAAACACAAATGGAGCTGAATTGTCACATATCCATGCTGTGGTGGAAGGGAAAAAGAAAGTGCGCGTGTGCGCTGAAGTTATGCACCCACCAAATATACTGGCTGTGTGTAACAAGCAGCGCTGTACGTAGGACTCACCTGGCAGGATGGAGCCGTGAATGATCAATGGGGAGCGTGCTCCCTGCCTGCCTCACATCCTTATAGTGCAGGACTGCTGGCATTTGTTAGTAGTCAGCACTTTATTATCAACGTATTCATTGAGCACAGACCTAGCTTCGACAAGCAACAGCATGCTTTACAATCAGAGGGAAGAGCATGGTGAAGGGAGCACAGAAACAAGGTAGTGTGGAGCTAACAAGGGAGAATGGATAATTCATCAGTGAGGGATTTACAAACAACCAGGGGAGTGAGCAGTGGGGATCAAATCACCCAGTCTTAGGTAGGATGGGGGGTGAAAGGTGTGTGGACCTAGGTATTAGCACTCTTTACAGGACTTCGGTAAGTGAGCTCAATGAATAAGCAATGCTGTGTTGACAGCACTCTTTTGTCAATAAGCATGCGGTTCTGGAATAGTGGAGTTAAAGCAGCGTTCTTGTTTGGGGAGTGCAAATCACCTATATCCCTGTGAGAAACTAACGCTTCAACTCTTACACTTCCTTTCCCAACTGCTCGCGACAATTTCCTTTCCACTGGAAAACCTTACCCTACCCCTCCTTCAAGACTACAAAGTTGGTGTTGCATCGACAGCAATCTAAAGCTACAACAGTTCCTCTACCACTATCATGATAGGTTCAAACTGCTGGCTATCTGAAAGGTCCTCCCCATCTCAACTACTATTCTACAAACCCTCATCTCCACTCTGGTACTCCGTGCACTTGATTACCGTCCAAGCTTCCCCTCTGCACTGTCATTTCCCAGCCCCCCTCAAGAAAATATTATGACTCACACCCTGTAGTATCTACCAAATTTTTCATCTTCACCTATATTCTGGCTGGCTCCCAATATTAGACTGGTATCTCTAAAACAGTAATCTCCTAGTCTTTAAATCTATTTATGGGCTGCGCTCCACATGCTTGACTTCTCAAGATCACAGATCATCATCCTAAGCCCACCATGAGTTTTATCTCAATGTTGTTCCTTCTCCAACCCAAACACTACTTGCTACCCCCTGACATGAAAAACCCAATCGAGAGTAAGGCAGACCTCACTCATTGAAATGGCCTCAACTTTATCCCACCATCCCCAAATGCCACTGACCTCTCCTTGTAAATACTATTGGAAGGTAGCCACTTGCTATATTGCCACGGCTACTGTATGAACCTTTGTGTTTCTTGTGGAAATACATACATAAATACTTGGGTTTTTGGAGGGGGTTGGGAAGAGGGAGCCTGGATGGGCACCAAACTTAGTATTCAGGAGAGCAGGATCAAGGCTGAGAGAACAGACGAGTATAGCTGGCAGGAACAAAGAAAAAAGGGTACAGGGAGTAAGGGTCATGGAGGCACAGCTGAGCTGGGAAGGGAGGAGGTACTGAAACGAGCCGATCAGGGTCGTGCTGGGTGAAGGTTTCATACCAATTCATCCTCATTTGGAATCACTTCCGGTCCCCGAGAAGCCCTGCACAGTGCACAGATTGCAAAGGGACACACATCGTAAGGTTAGCAAATCCGTAGGATTGCCCTATAAAGCTTAGGCCAATTAGTAAAGTTGTAACCCTACCCAACACAGACAATATGAGTTCCTGCAGGGTTCACTGGCAAGCCACTGTCACGACGAAGGCAAGGATGGACGCCCATCTCACCCCAGTATTGTTTTTGGGTGGGGGGCACACTTTATTAGGATCTGCCCCACAGAGATGTAGACCCCCTAAGAGACTCTTCTCTTATTGTTTTTTGAGTATTAGGGCTATGGAAACACTTAACACATTGATTAGTATAGATGGCCCCTTTTGAATTGCACTTTAAGGCTCACGAAAAAGTATATGAGCAACCACAATGGACATACATGTCTTATTTTTAGAAGAATACGTGATCACTTTTTGTATATAAGATGTATATAGAATACCTGCGAGTTAGCAGTCGGTGTAACATTACACAAGGATCACTGAAAATCAAAACTGTAGAAAACATTGCAGTTTGTTTTACTGAATTGTAAGTCACATGGGGAAATGGTCATTCGTTTCTGTCCTTAACTAATTTTCTTTCATACCTCACTTTTGAATTTTCATTTAAGGTTGTGAATACAATTTCAGTTTTAATATATGAAATTGGTATCAAAAATGAATGTACAGGTTTATAGTAAAATGCCTTTTTTTGACGTAAAGTCTGTGTCTTATTGTCTAATTTGTAAGAATCATTCAAACATTTTAGTTCTAGCAACTGAGAACATTTTGATTTAAAATACATATTACCACTTGCTGGCACATTATTTAACAAGCGGTCTGAGCATTTACAGTATAGCACTCTTAATGACGCTCTGAGAAATAAAATAAACATAATAAAATCATATATTCTGTTGTTGGTACATTCACCCTGTTTATCAGATTGCAAAGGGAGCCGTCCTGTATTTTGTAGGCATGTGTCTATGGCTGGTGATTCCCAGACACAAACTGCTAGGGAAGGGTGACCAGGTGTTTCAGCTGATCGGGGCCCATGTCAACATGATGTTTGGGAGGCCTCCTTGCTTAGAGTGGAGAAAAATATCACGTGGGATGCACACATCATAATGGAGACAAAGAAATTGAGCCAAAGGATTAACAGCTGCAGATTATCATGAGATCGCCAGGCACTGAAACACTAGACACACACTGAAAAGCTAGTAATCCATTGTCAGCAACAGGCAGAGATACTGGAGTAAAAATGCAACAAGGTGATAAGAACACTTCTGTATACCCAGAGGGAAAATACTGCCTTAACGCACGTGCTGCAAATCCCACATTTAACTTCCCAAATGAGGGTAATATATTGCTGTGTCATAAGATTTAGGGCAGTTGCTGGGGGCCCCACTGATTCTTGTGCCCCTTTCAACTGAAAGTGTTGAAGGTCCTGAAGCCGTCCTTACAAACTGTCCATGGAAAAGTCCAGAGTTTGCTTGCAATACTTCATCTGCCTTGAGAGGCCCACAATACTTGATTGCTGGTTGATTGAGTCAGTACAGGAAAATAAACATTCAATAAGGACACACAAAGCAAAAGAAGCAATTGTCTCAGTTTGGTGTCTATGTAACCTGCCGGAAATCGACTCTTACACTACTAGATGCTGCTAGACTGTAGTGGCCCTCCCCTGCTTACTGATTTTGTGCCAAAACCGGAGGCTTGTGTTATGCTCTCTCCCTTACTTTTTTCGAGCAGCAAAACAAAAAGCCTGTAACAAGTGATAAAAACATATTTTCCTGTCTTCTACTGCTTATCCCCTCTCGCCATGATCCAGCCCGAGATAATAGGCCTTCAGTTGCACATTCGTCCCTCGGGTCTGGCCGCTGTTGCCTGCTTTTGCACAAGTATTTGTGCAACCCCAGGCCTGGTGGAGAATCAGAGCCCAGCCTTGCTGTAACCTGAGCCTGCAAGATGTAATGTGCTCATTCAGTTTTTTTCACTGCAGCCAAGTGGTTGCCAAGCTAGACACCCTCTGGAGAGTTGGCCAAACATTGTGATTCCACTATGCAAATTGAGGGAATGAACTGAAGGTGCCATTTTTTTATTTAAGCATAGCTTATCAAATTTAATGCAGCTGCCATTCAGGATGGCAATACCATGCAATGCTATATGCCACACATGATAACATATGCACCATTCTACCCGGGAGAAGCTCTTGGGAAAGTTTTCATTTTTTGCAACTTTCCCTCTATATTCTCTGGACCCCAAAACATTTTGCTGTTTTTACACCATGTCCTGACTTTTTACATTGAAGTGAAACCTTCAGCTGCACTGCACTGACCTTTTGCTCACTTCGTATGTGTAAACTGACTAGTCCTTCATGCTGTCAATATTGGGAAAGTGTGTTTCCCTTAGTCCTTTGATTTTGTTATCTGTTTGGGTAACCTTTTCATGTTGCACACAGCACCTTACAGTGCAGTGCCATGAGGAAACTTTTGTATTACTCTAGATTACACTCAAAGGGAATTGTTGGTTACTTATAAATGTGTCTGAGGTGGGCAGTGGACACTGTAAGATCAAACAGTAATATGGAACAGACACTACTCCCAAAAAAATCCCGTTGGATTCACACAAAAGAATTCCGTTGGATTCATAGACTGAGAACACACATACATGGCTTAAATTAGCAATTTGTGATTTGATTTCTCATGCATATGAATTTGGCACTACTTAGCCTTATGCACTATACTTCTATTTCCCTGTTAGATCATTGCATATGATAATTTTGAAACAGAGTTGATTGCCATGTACCTTTACACTTGATCCATGTTGTCCACTCTTGTATTCCTATGGGTGAACTGTGTCTATGAATGGCCTTTTGAACTTTTGTGTAAAAATTCCTTACTGAATATAGACTGTTACATTGATATTATATACAAGTGTAATTACTCGGGACCATGAATAAGGATGTTGCCACACACTTCTTGCACTGTTTATGCACAAGATCTATTGATAACTTCCCATGATTTGTGAGCACAATCTCTATTAACTCTTCATTGATGATGCCATATTGTTTTGATGACATAATAACGTGATCACAGTTACGGTGTGATGACATCGCACCTGAACGTTTTGTCATTTAAATGGAGTAGAAACAGAGCTGCTTTGTCACACTTTTATTCAATTTCACTGTTACTCTGGATCTGGATTTGCTGCCCAATTGACTGATGGTAAGAGTTTTGTCTCCCTCTTCCTTTGGGATTACGGTAGTTAATTTGGTCTCCCCATAGGTTCTATATAGACCTGACCCATATGTCTTCATTCACAGATGGCAACATATAAGGAGAAAGAATACTGTGCCGCCTCTACCTATGATATCAGTATAGTGAGCTCCACTTTTGGATAAAGTGAGGATACATATTCCAAATTAGAGGTATGTACATGTGACACCTCTTGTTGAAATTCCTGGAATTTTGTGTTTTGGTAAATCAATAATATTCTGTTTCTGCCCCCATTTGATTTATTGCAGATATTGAATTACACTCTTGCACCCGAGACAGAGACATCCAGAAGATAGATTCTTCATAAATTCACACTGTCTGTCTGGGTTGAAGGAAGAAATAAGAATAGGCGAGTGTTTGCAGTTTCCAACTATTCATCCATCTGACATGAATGATTCACATAGTTCAGTGAGTAATTATTGTTTTTTATTGTCTACTAGGGTATCTGGTCCTGAGGAATGTGGTACAACTCTAACTCACCAAAACATACTATGTGTTTCTTTTGCAAACCCTATGTCGACCCTGGGGTAATGGCAATTAGCTTGTTTGTCATTTTTAAGATACCTTCTTTGATCATGTTTTTTTGTATTGAGTTTGTTTATGGCTTACTCTGATGTTGTTATGTGATTTCCTTTTTTGTTTTTTTTCTTGAAAAAGTGATATTTTTTTAATGAGATTTGTTGATGTTGAATTCTCTGACTAATGAAATGTGTAATATGTTTTCTACGATCTGGTTTTGCGAACCGGGAATAAACATGATAGAAAAATCGAACTGGGTAAAAAAATGGGCCCATCTAGCCTGCCGAGTGTTATAGCATTCCTGCTGCTTAAGAATTTGAAGATTCTTGTGAGCGGTCCGTATTAGAAAAGGATGAGAGCTTCCTTGCAGTAAATGCCTCCACTCTAAGCAGGCTAACTTCATCGCAAGGAGTTCTTTCTCTATGACCGAGTAATTACATTGGCTGGGGCTCAGTGTTTTTGAAAAATAGGCAATCGGATAATCCTGGTCTGGGTTGCCTTGAAGGAGAAAAGCACCCACTGCGGCTGACGAGGCGTCCGTCTCCACAATGAAAGGCTGCAATTGATCGGGTTGACGTAAGATCGGGGCTCAGCAAAATCTGTGCTTTAAATCGAGGAAACTGTCATTGGCTTCTTTGGACCAAACAAAGGGTCCTGGGGACTTCTTAAGAAGTGTGGTTATAGGAAGAACGAGTTTGGAAAATTCCGGGATGAACCTTCGATAAAAATTTGCTAACCCCAAAAAACGCTGGATGTCTTTCACAGAAGTGGGGGCAGCCAAGAGACAATGGCATCTACCTTCTTGGGGTCCAGGTAGGACAGAGAAGATTGGGAAAAAGCGCATTTTTCGGGCTTGATCAACAGGTGGTTCTGTTGTAGACGGCGCAAGACTTCCTTTACATGATATTGGTGTTCCTCCTGGCGGCGTGAAAAAAACAAAATGTCGTCTAGATAGACCAAAGCCGTTTGACCCAACAAATCAGAAAATAGCCTATCCATGAACCGTTGGAAAATCGAGGGTGCATTTACCAGGCCGAATGGCATAACCTGGTACTCGAAAAGACCGAAAGGTGTGTGGAAAGCGGTCTTCCACTCATCCCCAGCTCTTATGCGGAGCAGGTGATAGGCATTTCGTAGGTCCAATTTTGTGAAGACTACAGAGCCCTGTACAGCTTCCAGGATCTCGGTTATGATAGACATTGGGTACCGGTCCTTTATAGTCACTTTGTTAAAACCCCTGTAGTCGATGCAAGGCCTTAGCTCCTTCGTCTCTCTTTTGGGAATAAAGAATAGGGAGTCTCTGGCTGGTGACTTTGACGGACGTATAAGACCGTTGGCCAAGTTGTTGTCCAGGTATTTTCGTAGAACAGCCTTTTCGGAAACAGACAAAGGAAAAATTTTCCCAAAGGGAACCAAAGCTTGGGGAACTAGGTCTATGGCACAGTCTTCTGGTCTATGCGGGGGAAGCTGATGGGGAACCTGGTCCTGGAAAACCTCAGCAAATTCCGAATAACAACCAGGAATGCAATGGATAGCACTTCCTTCTGTAATAGCCACTGTTATAACCTTTTCGAATGAGGTTTCTGGAAGGCACACTCTTTTGCAATAACTTGAGTGAAAACTCAGCATATTGTTAGTCCAATCCACGGTGGGGTTATGTTTACGGAGCCATCCTATCCCCAGAATAACCGGAAAATGGGCAGCACGGATAATGTCAAAGGAAACCTTTTCGGTATGTTGTTGGATAGTTACGACGACTTCTTCAGTAGCATGAGTAATGAGGCCAGAGCTTAGGGGGGTACCATCAACCCCTTCCACCTTTTCATCTTCTTTTTTAGCTATCCAGAGAAGGCCCACCTTATCAGCCCATACAGTATCTAGAACATTTTCGGCTGCTCCACAGTCAAGTAGTGCTTGAGTGTCCACTTCTTTTTTGCAGAAGTGAATCTTAATGGCTATAACCATAAGACGAACATCATCCGTCACATGAGAAGAGGTTACTGAGAGGTTGGCATAGGAACAAGCATAAGCCCCTCGATAGTCCGTCCTACCAACTATCGAGGGCGTTCTTTTCCCGACCTCCTAGGGGGAACGTCAGGACAATCTCGCAGGAGGTGGGTTGCAGATCCACAGTATAAACATAGGTTCCCATCTCGTCTCCTCTTCTTTTCTTCAACAGTTAAAGGTGCTCTAGTGGTTCCAATCTGCATGGGTTCTTCACCGGCGGCTCTCGTAGCGGATGAGGAGGTGGAAGGACGTGATTCGGGGTATGGTGTCGTACTTCTGGTCTTCTTTTTTTTATTCTTCCGTTCAAGGAGTCTGAAATCAATTCTCTGGACAGCAGTAAGGAGATCCGTAAAAGTATCGGGTCGTGTGGTTCTGGCAAGTTCATCCTTTAATTCCTCCCGAAGTCCCCTTCGGAATATGGTGTATTGTACCATTTCGGGCCAGCCGGCCTCGGCTGCCAACTTCTTGAAAGTAGATATGTATGTGAGTAAATCAGAATTACCCTGTTGTACATCCAGAAGGTCTTCACTGGCCACATGTGCGCTCTCAGTTCGGAGAAAAGTCTGCTGTACCAGCTCCTTGAAAGCTGCGTAATCTTGTAGGACAGGATCGTCTCGGGACACCAATGGGGTTGCCCAAGACAGGGCATTCCCCATCATGTGGGTGATCATAAACCCCACCTTAGTCTGGTCGGTTGAAAATGTATTCAGTCTGAACTTGAAGTGGATGTTGCAGGCGTCCAGGAATTCCTTCACCTTGTATCCCGAGCCATCGAACTTGCCTGCTACCAAGGGCAAAGGGGGTAAATCCAGAGCCTGTTGTTCCCTGACGGCTACTCTTTGCTGGAGTGCAGCATTGTCAGTCTTTAGAGCTTGGACCTCAGCATTGAGGTTTTGAACGGTGGCTATCAGCTCTTTGAGCTGCTGTGGGGTGGCCATGACTACTTCTTGGCGTTGCAAACTGTCAGTGCTGGATGGCTTGCTTGTGGTACTACTGTCTTCAAGGTTGGAATAGAATAGTTCCCCCGACCCTTCCTCCACCTCCACCTCCTCACCTGGTGACGTGGATAGCTCCAACTTCCTTCTCTGGGTCCTTTGGGAGGGAGGCTTTTTCTTCTCGTGCAGATATGGCCTGCCTCAGAAAGAAGCCACCGTGACCCCGGAACTGGGGCTCACCGTGACCCCTCTCCGTGACAGCCAACAGGGGAAAAAGCCGTAGCAGAAAAAAACCCTGGCAGGTGTGCTGGAAGTTGCCAAAGAGCTGCCCCTGAAGTGTCCAAGGAGGAGATGCAGATTGGTCGAGGGTCCAGATGAAGAGCACAGAAGGAATCCAGTAGCTCAAGGGCGAAGATTCAGGTAGATATATAACGGAGGAAAAAAATATAAATAAGGAGAAGGAGCTCTGGAGGAGGAGAGGAAAGGGCAAAGTAAGCCCTCAGTAAAAAGGGAAAATATTAGTAACAAAAGGAGGCGAAAGGAGAAAAGGGTCAGCAGGGGAGCATGGGAGCCAGAAGGGAAAAAATAACGGAGGATGGAAATATATGCCAAGCGAAACGGTGGGGAGAACAAGAAAGATAAACGGAGCACACGCAACGGAGAAAATTACGTTGCAACGCGCCGCGCTGCACCGCCGCTGAAAGTAAATAGGAAGCGGCCGGATCTTGAAAAAGCACTAGACCGCTACCGCACGTAAGGAAAAATGTGGCGGAGCGGTCTAATGGCGGCCCGACTTCCATCCCTTCCACAACCGCCAACGGCCTACGGCCGTGACAAGCTCATCCATAATGAACTGCGGGTCGATACCACATCGCCCATTATGGAGGAGTCGCCTGTGTGCATAAGGATCACCCAGGCCTATTTGCACATGTTTAAAAAGTCAGTGGGATTCGACTAGGCTAGTGGCAAACCCAGGCTAGAGGACTCAAAGAACATCCGGGATCATCTCCCTCAGAATAAGTCTGTCTGATGGCAACTCTCTGAAGTCAAGGGGGTTTAGATTTCCCTTGGGAAGGCAATGTACCAAGTAACTGAAGACTCCAGCCGTTTTAGTTTGGGTATAGTAGCATTACTGTGAAATCCTAAAGTTGAAGTGAGGTCAAGTGAGATGTGGAAAATATGGATGGCCGTAGGATTCGGGTTGGATTGGTCAGTTTTCACAGGCTTTGTATTAGCATTAGGTGGATTTAAAATGAATGTTGGTTGACTCTTGCTTTTGAAACTGGTTGTATTTCGAAAGTGAGCAGCTTTTTCTGATGCCTCCTGGACCTGAGGACTGACCACTTGCTTCGCTACTGAGTGTTTTCTAGAAGTTGAGAGACAAACTCACTAACATATTTCCTGAGATTGGTCGAATTGGATTTTGACTGAAGACCTGCTTGCCTTGTTGTGGAGATTTTACTAAGGATACTCATCAACTTTGCTGTGGAATTTCTAGGAACCCGGGGATCCTAGATCCGCTGGAAGTGCCTAAGAGACTCATGGCCTATGGGGAGTAGCCAGTGCTTCCCTAGTACATCAGGAAGTGAAACACTTTCTTTGGACTAACATGATCATGGTGAGCAGAAAAACACTCCTGAAAAGAAAAGGAACAGCAGTGGACTGGCCTGAAGCTACAGAGACTGCATGCAAAAGACGCAATCCAGTTTTTCATATCAAGTAACTTAGACAGATGTGAGCTTTTCCATCACAAAGAAACGTGCTGAAAGTGATGTGCCATAAATGGTAGCTGCAGTGTGGAGCTGTGTCTTCCTCTAGGCTGTGAAAGGATCAGGAAAGGCTGCATCTGCAGAACCACCAGAAGGAAGTCACCTGACGTATACAGCATCCTGGCACTGAACGTCTTCTGCTACCTTCATATTTTGCTTCAAATGGAGGCTATGGGAACCTCCCCACTAGTAACATTTTTGTTCCATAATAAATGCGAAGCTGAAGGTAACTTTTCTTAATGGGATGAACCAGTTTTGTGTATCGGAAACAGACGCTTGGTGTTCAACTACATTTTTGCCTAGACCCTAGTCAGGAGAAACACACCAACACTTACCCATATTCTTCCTGTTTGTCACATTTTCCTTTGAATAGCATTGATTCCCATAAGAACCAATGTTAATAGGTGTTAGGAAAGTTTCCTCTAGAAGCAACTTTTTCTCCATATTAAATGGAAACATAAACTTTTTGCTTTTGTTTTACATAATGTCTTGACTTTTTACAGTGCAGTGAAGCCTTCCATCGAGTGAGCTTTTACTCACATGTTATGGTGAACAGTACCGTGAAGCTACGTTTCCCTTAGTCTTGTTACTTTGCTGCATGTTTGGGTAACTTTTTATCATTGCAAAATGCATCTTCCAATGCAGTGCAATGGTGTTTCTTTCTGTGTGACCCTAGACTCCACTTAAGGGATTTTTTGATTACCTAAAATGTGCTAAAGGATAAATTGGTGGCAGCAGTTACTTTTTTGAACTTTTACTGATATTTTTGGTAAGCCTCACTGCGTTTACCGCATTTGACTTCCAACTGTGGCTAGTGTCCTACAATGGCTGTGCCACAAGGTTTTTGTTTGTACATTGGCCGTATTTAGTTTTGCCTTCTTCCTGCTCTTTCAGGTCAAGAAAATCCTTGTATGGCCATATACTTGCCTGGGAAACAGAAAGGTTTCACAGACTAGTGCAGGGCATGTGTGGGAGGAGACAGGAAGTAGGTTGGAACTGTCTGGTCCTAATCCACAACTTGGCTCCAAAAAGTCTAGTGTGCATGTGTGCATGAGACCCACAGTGGTCCATTAATGGACCACTGCTGGTGTTCATGTGTGGGGCAGATTTTGCCATTGGAAGGCTGAGTACGAGCATTCACCTAACTTTGGATACAAAAAGGAGCCTACAGACGTTCCAGCAGATCTGAAGATGGAGTCAAGTGTCCTGAGAAGCTTAGCAGATGAAGGACGATCCTGAAACACACTTGACAGGGTCAGGAAACCAAATCCCGCTGCTGTCAGTGTGAAGCCCTGCTTAGCAATTGATTTCTGATTGCCTTCATTGGTGCTTCAACCCTTTGGAGTGGTGAGACCAATCATTCCCGACGTCTCCTGGTAACCTTGCAAGTGAGCCTTTTTTCGTAAGTGTACCTGGGCCATCCAGTGGGCTGTCCAGCTCAACTTTGGGCAACCACCATAGGAGATTCATTGGTGCTTCAACCCTTTGGATTTGGTGAGACCAATCATTCCCGACGTCACCTGGTAACCCTGCAAGTGAGCTTGTTTGTAAGTGTCCCTGGGCCATCCAGTGGGCTGTCCAGCTCAACTTTGGACAACCACCATAGGAGCGCTGTCGTCCAACATTTCGACCTGGGGATTTGGGGATCATCAGCTTATCAACAAGACACCCTTCTACCAAATTTCGTCCTCCCAGCATCTTTGAGTCACGAGATAGAGGACTGCATCAGACATGATAGCTGAATCCCCTTGCATCACCATGCAACTGTGACAGTCACAGAAGAGTAGTTTCCCATGTCAATTCCAGTGTCCTGAGACCAGCTGCAGTGGTGTCTTCTGCATTTTTCTGCGGAACTGAGTACAACAGCTCCTGTGACCAGCCAGACCTGTTTCTGTAGTACAGCGTCTGGGCTTCTGAGCATTGAACAAAAGGTGGGAAAACTTCCCTCTAATAACCACATCCAGATCTGCCATGTCTGGACCAAAACTGAAGTAAGGGTGGTGAATAGTGTGGATACTTACCAGTGGCCTTATTTGATCCAAAAAGTTTTCTAACTTGGGGATACGTTTTAACACTTATTTGGCTTGGGTACTATTTGCTGTCTAAAGCCATTCGAAATCTGGGGACAGTTTTGTTAGCAATAACAGATACTTACTTGACTTTTGAATCCTTCCTCACATTTTCAGAACACTTCTCCTATCTTTTTCCCATCTCCGAAAAGTTTTGGAACTTTGTGAACTTTACTCATTACCGTGCGCTTTTTCATACACTTTGAACATTGGGCACAAGGCCCCATTTATCTTAGGAATGGACATTGAAAGTGAAGATTTTAATTTCTTAAGAGTGTTGGTTCAGGCGTGAAACCACATGCTGTCCTGAGAAGGAGGAGGAAAGCAGAGCTCAACTATATTGCCTGATGATGACACCATACCTACCAATAACGTTATTGGCTCAGAGAAAAATGATTTAAAAATGCATGATTTTGCTCCCAGCGAGTTAAGAACTGACAATACTGATCATTCTATTCAGACTGGTTTAAATTGTGACACTAATGCCATTTAAAAAAACTTTAATCTCAATAAGGATTCCTTATATATTAGCACTGACATGGGCGTAATTTTAAGGGGGGACAGGGGTGTTTGACCCCCAACGTTCATGGCTCACCATTTTGTCCCCATTCATTTGGCTGGGGCACCTTTTCTTCAGATGTCATGTCCCCCCCAACATTTTCAGCAAAGTTACTTCACTGAGCACTGAAAAATTGCGCCCTTTAGTGCAGCATTTTGTTGAATTGAATGATCTTTTGGTTAATTCTTCAATTGATCTCCTTGCTGTCACAGAGACAGAGCTATACAAATCTGCCACTCATTCCCTTATTCTGGCAACTCTCAATGGTTACAACTAATTTAGGTCAGAGGGGTGACACTTATTTATAAAGATTATTTGAAGATACATTCTTCTTATATAACTTCACCGGATAATTGTGATACACTCTTATTGAAATGTAGCCTAAATTCTACCACCTCGGTTAGTCTTTTGGTCTTATATCAACCACCTAACTCAATGCCCCAGTCAGAAGAACAAGTTCTTGCCCTCTGTAACGAATCCTTGAACTCTAGTCTTACTTTTTGGCACTGTGAGATTTTAATCTATGGGCAGGAAATTCCAATTATGTAGAAGCATCTTCTCTCATTAGTGCTCTTTTAGACTATTGGGATTAGTCAGGAAGTACATTCTTCCATGCATTAAGTCAGTAACATTCTTGATTGGGTGTTATCCTGTAATATTGAGCTGGTTTCCATTAAGACAACTCCTTGTCCTTGGACTGATCATTACCTTGTTTCATTTGATCTTATTTTACAGTTGCTACTGTCAAAGCAACTTATAGCCGGATTCATGGAATTGTTTGCGTGAAAAACGCAGATGTGTGTGCCTTTCTGCCCGAAAAGCCTCATACTTCAAACAGGGATTTTCGGCCAGAAAGGAACGCAAATCTGCGTTTTTCACGCAAATAATTCCATGAATCAGGCTGTTAATCTTTAAATTAACCAAAGAAGACAAGGCATTTTAACAACATTATCCCTCTGGCTTTCACAAATATTGTTGCTCCTCCACCTGTTTACTTAGACAATTACCAAAGCTAATGATATTCTTGCCACAGTAAGGATTACACATATCAAACGGGACACAACTAAAAATACATGGTTGAACAATTATTTGATTGCCCTTAGGAAAGTAAAAAGGGCAAGGGAAAGCATATGGAGAATAAATCAGTGGCAAGTTTCACTCCTGGACTGTGGCCTCTTATAAGCAGGCCGTTCTGTCTGCTAAATGAGCCAACTATAATATCAGAATTGTTGAAGCCAAATCTAATTCACAAGGTCTTTTTATAATTCTCTGTGAACTTGGGGGAAAGAAAATAATGTCAGAGATTGAGATGAATAATGCCTGGTGTCAGGAAATTCAAAATAAGTTTGTTAGAAATGTTACTGCTCATCAGTAGAATATTACACCCTTCCAAGCATTCCTCAATCTCACTGCATTACAACCTGCTGATTCATATGCGACTACTGTGCCTTCCGCTCCTTTTCAGAGCAGTGTTTCTTTGCCTTCGTCAAGCGACAGAGGATGACGGGCTTCTGATCTTGAGGGGAATGAAACCTACCTCATGCTTAGGGAATACCTAGCCTGCCAGTATTATCAAGGACTCTAAGGTCTTTATCCCCTGGATTACAAGAATCATAGATTCTTCTTTTGCCCGAATCCTTAGTGCCTGCTCCATTACGGAGGTGTGGATTATGCCACTTTAAAACAATAGATAAATTGGACCCTTTGATAATAGGCAGCTTCTGTCCAATTGCATGTGTTCCTTTTTTTGAAAATATTGGACACGGTAGCATTTATTCAACTTCACATTGGAATCTCACAATTTGATTGGGCATGTCAATCCGGTTTTCGAGCCGGGTATGGGACAGAAACGGCTCTTCTTGATTTGAAATCTAACATCGTAAATATCATTGACCATGGTCATGCAGCATTATTGATGCTGTTGGACCTGTCTGGAGCATTTGATTTGGTAGACCACTCCCTACTTATTGAGAGATGTTTGGATATACTCCTTCCTGTTTCCTTGGAAAGCTAGGGTAACTGTTCGGGATTTTCAGGCTGCTTCGATCAAACTTACCTGTGGTGTCCTTCAAGCCTCCTGCCTTTTCCCCCATGCTATTTCATACATATCAAGCCATTGTTTGATCTGTTTGAGAGTATGGGGTATCCTATACTAGATCTGTGTGATATGGCTGTGGCATAATTGTTCGCGGTGGAATTGACCGTAGTCAATTTTGCTGCAAAACCACTTTTGCACTGGCCAAAATTAACAAATCGATGCCTCCCCAACCCCCAATACATCTCCACCCTCCCCCCACTTACCTTTTGCACGTCTGCTTTCATTCTGACCCTGCAGCGTCAGTTCCGTACCTCCTATGCGGGTCGGAACCAACACAGCAGGGTCCACTTTTCATCTTTTGTTGCATTCCCTTCCTCCGCCTCCAATCCTCCAGAAGCGGGGGACACCCGTGCTACCCTTAAAGGCCATCACTACCGAACATGGGGAGTTGGGGACATCCCTGTAACGCCCGCTACCCATTTTTGGTAGTGATTATTGTTACGAGTACTCCTAAGGACTTCGAGAGGCAACTCAGTATAACTTTAAACCTGTTTTGTTTGAATATATGTCCTGAGCAGCAACCTCTCAGCTCAGCACCCTCCAACTGTCTCACATGGAACCTGGAATCTCCTACCATTCTGAACTCCCACCAGGACTCCAGGTTCCATGAGTGACACTCTCCACAGCAGTTGGCGAACCAGATCCAGCGCTCCTAACACTCACTACATCACACTGCAATGCTTAGTCGTTGATGAACTATGTACAATACAACCATACTTCATGTTGTTAATGAACTACGTACAGTGCTAATCATACAGAGCTGGAACAGTGACACCAGGTACATGGGTGGTGATACATGGGAACAGGGGAAGCATACTGAGAGAAAAACGTATTCCTAGCAATTACCAAATTTGATCGATTTTAATCGTTCGAACTGTACTGGTCGAATTCGGCCAGATGTACCATTTGATCCATTAAAATCAATCAAATTGGGTAATACCTGCTATACTAACTATGCAGATGATATCTAGGTATTGTTGGAATTGTCCGGTGACTACAGCCCTCAATAATATCTATTCTGCCATCCAATCTTGGTTAGCTAGGAATTCTCTTGCTCTTAATGATGGTAAAACAGAGCTACTGATCTTAGGAACATCTCACAGGTTTTCGAAAATGTGACCGACAATATGTTTTTTTTCTCTATAGCGGGGTGCCTTATGAAAATATCTCCCGATGTAAAGACATTGGGGGTTTAATCTGAATATAAACTGTCATTTAATAAGCATATACATTATCTACGCTCATCATGTGCTTACCTAAATAAGCTGCTCCAGCAACTACGCCCTTATCTCGCTATGGGGAACAGAGCGGTCATCGCGTCAGCTTCAATCATTACTAAACTTGATTACTGTAATATCTTGCTGGATGGCACTGGTGTTACTAACATCAACAAATTGCAGACTTTCCAGAGTGGGGCAGGTAGGACTGTTGCAGGTCTTGGGAAACATCAGCATGTCACTTCAGCCAGGTGTGATTTACACTGGCTGTCTGTGAAACAGAAAATGTACCATAAAGCATGCACCCTAACTTATAAATGCATACACGGACTGGCACCAACTTATCTTTCCGAGCTCCGAATAAAGTGACTCTTCAGTCTAATGAATTTAGCTACCTGGCTATTCCCTATATAATCTGAAGAAATATGGTGAAATCAGCTTTGACTTCCGAGCCCTGCATATGTGGAATGATCTCCCTCTTCCTCTTAGAGGTATCAGTGCCTGCTTCTCTTTAGGAAGGCGATGAAGACATTGGGCCTCATTATATGTTTGCCAGTCTGGGAACTACCGTACCGGTAAGCATGCTGGTACAGTCCCGTGCCAGCAAAATACGAGTTCTGCTAGCGGGTGCCATTTCGGCTGCCAGGTCTGACCTGGTAGCCGTACTGGCACCCGTGAGCAGAGCATGTCGGAAGCATCCGGCTTCCCCATTCCCATTGAGCACTACGGGGCTCAAGTGGGACTGGGGAAGAATTTTTTCAGGCACCCAGGAATGGGAAAGGTCGTAATGACCCGGTAATTGCCCATTTCTGGGCGCCGTAAAAAACTAAATACCAGTGGCTACCGCCAGCCTCGTAATGAGGCCCATTGAGGCCCATTGTCCTTTAATAGAGGAGTAGATTAGTCCAATGAAAAATACTTCTTTAACTATGATTTGTCTGCTGTATCTGTATCCTGTCTGTCTTGTTTTTTTGTCTGCGCCCTGAGGCCTTCGGGTGTGTTGAAAGGTTATAAGAAACAAATTAAAGTAAATATCATGCAGGGGATAATTTTTCAACTCACGGTTCTGAATGTCCTGGCAAATAACTCCCTCAATGTCTCTGATATCCCTCTGAACAGATAGGGGGTCAGTTTGTAATCAACTGGAGCGTAATTGGAAAGCGAAAAATGCTTGTATGCTTCTTTTTCATGCTCCAGTTTATTTTACAGCCATCCTGAGGAATAGGGTGGCAGAAAGCAGAAATAGCATATCTACTTTGCTTTCCTCTTCCTTCTCAGGAGAGCATGTGGTTTCACGCCTGCATGTGATTTTCATGCAGGTGTAAAACCAAAGATTCCAATGCAATATGCCTGGCTTGTACAACTGGTGCAGAGCAAGCAGATTCCATTCGAATCTATTATACAATGCTGCCTGCAAAGAATTTTTGCAAGTGCTGTTTTGTTTCTCTCAGAGTGGACAGGAAAGGCAATTTCGCATTTGCTTTTACTGTTCATTTTTACACTGCGCTTTGCGATTGTTGAAATTTGTATGCAGATGACCAGCAGCGTGTAAGTGCAAGTGTTTGTGGTCATCTGCAGGCAATTACCATCTTTAACAAAAATTCCCCTGTAGTTGCTAAAACATTCTTTTTTAGTATTAATTTGCATTTTCATTTCTGTGTATTTGTGATGAACTATATACAGTGACACATTACACAGTATTGTTCCCTGCATGACTAACCTCTCTGATTCAACTCTTTTTAAGATTCTGCCATTTCTGTTCTTCTTTTTACAAAAGTTCAGGTCAGAAAATATTAAACGTGATTGTGTTTACAGTTATCAATCAGGTAATTTTTGTCATCATCCAATGGAACAAAAAAGGAACAAATGAAGGTTCGCATGGCAGTTAGATGTTTATAGCTCTGACAAAATGACTTCTGCCATGCAGTAGTAACAGGGTGAGTAGTGGCCAATGCACCTACTGCTCCTTCAAACATGCTACAAGCAAAGAGTGATCCCAATCATAAAGGTAAAACAGACACAGTTAAGAGATATACGCCTTTGACTTGTGTGGTAACGTAGGCTGAGGGGAGGCTATACTCTCATGATCATTGTGAATAGGATTCAGTAGCAACCCGAACAGTACAAGTGTCGAAAATAAAGGGGATGTCCAATCAAGGTTCTATAAAAATAGATATACTTTAATGAAACACACCGTCTGCAAAAAGAATTAAATAGAAACACACTACACACAACCTACCCCTGAGGAAAGAACACAGACTAAGCAAAGATAGTGTGATGCAGCACTTTGGGTAAAGAATCAGGGATGTAGGGCAAGTAAAAGCCACAATGTTTGTAAACGCATATGTTTTGGTGCAAAAAGGGATTAAATGTCACCTAACCAGTCTCTATGGTCCAAAGGTGGACGAAGAGGGTAGTTACTAGTCAATAATACCTATTGTGGTTTCTGGCGGTTCAACAGTTCTGAACCAAGCTTCTCTGGGCTGCTTGTGGGGTTTCACATGGATTGAGTGCAGCGGTTGTGTGGTTCTAGACAGGGAATGATGTTCAGCAGAGGTTGAACAGGAGCTCCTTGCATTTCAAAGGTGATGCTTGAAGAAGGGCGGATCAAGAGGGCCATTAGGGTCAGTATGATGTTATGTTCGACTGCGAAGATGCTGATGACTGGATGTGCAGTCTATCTAGATCAAGTGGTTTCATGTGGCATCCGAGAGTTGGTTCAATTGGGGATAAATATCAGCAGCAAAGATGCTGGCGTTTGTGAGTGCCATTTCACAGATGGCAGATTCAATAGAGAGCCTGTAGTTTGAGCTGATGCAGTGACATACTCAGCTAGTGTGATGCAGCGGAAAACAGGTTTGATTGTACAGTTCAGCTGTTCAGTTACTGCAGTTGTGTTGTTTAGCTGAGGAGTGGTGTTGAGCAGAGGTAGAACAGGAGCTTGCGTGGTTCAAAGGCAATGCTTGAAGAAGTGCAGATTGTGAGGGTCATCATGGTCAGTTGGACAGTATGATGCTGGAAATGCATTGGAGGGACTGGGCCTCCATGTCCTTGTCCTGTAGTCGTTTTATCATGTGTGTTCTGTGTTATTTTCTGCACAGGAGTCCATGTGACTTCCTCTTTTTGTTTTGTTGAACAGACCCTTGGCATACCCCTATGGCACCCATGGGTGGGGGTACAACCCTGTACCCCTACTGTATGTTTTTGGGCACCTGTGTTTGGCCTACAGAGCAGGGTATGGGCTTGTGGCAGCTCCATGCTGAATTTGACAGGTGCTCTGAGTATCCTCCATTTTGGGATACCCAGGCCCTGCCATTGGAATCAGTTGATTCCTGATAGGAGACAAGATGGCCCCTGTGGCCTCTTGCTTTCTTTTGCCTGTTACCTTGTATTCCCAAATTCCCGGGAAGCCCTGACTCTGTCCCTTCCCCTGACTGGCTGTTGGGTGGAAGTTCCATATATCATATTGTGGGGAAGTCCAGGTCAGACTGGCTGAAGCCTTCACAATGACTGTATGTTGTAGATACGCCCTTGGGCTGGGACCTGGGTGAATGGAGTGTGTGACCAATATGCATTTCATGTTATGGGTGTCTGGTTTGTGGTATGTGACACAACGATTGAGACAGCCCTGCCCGAAACTGGTATGAATGCAGTGTGGAGTGCTGAATGACTGGGTACTTGTCACAATCCACATTCCTTGCTGTGAGTGTCTGGAGGGAGAAGAATGTCCTGAATGCACTGTGAGCCTGATTGTCTGCCTGCTTGCATGAATGCCCTTCTGAATGATTGGTTGCCGGAGTGTGAGCCAGCAGAAAGAATGAGAGACCAAACAGTATATCTGGGGACCTCTCACTGATGGAAATTGTTCAGAAGCTGAAGACGAAACTTGATGCTTGATCTCGAAGCCGAGCCAGAAGAAGAAGGTTAACTACTGTTTTCCTTCGACGAAATCTGATAGCTGCTGTGTCTTCAAGAAACTGGTCCAAGAGAGGACCTGGTTAGGAGACCTCTTCCTGAGCTACGAGGGAACATCATGCACCAGCTAACCTTGACCATGGTTCCCTGCAAGTCAGTCATCGAAAGGCTGCCGACCGGGGACCGCTGAGGAATCTGAAGCATAGTGCCGTACATTGAAGTCCATCGCCGTCAATGACCATCATCGTCAACCTGAGCCGCAACTCTCTATTGCCAAAGATATTATTTGAATCAAGGACTCCCTTGCTCATCACTGTTGACCGCTTTGTTCTACTGGAGAAAGTCAAGGTGGCTGACGAACCGAAGAGAATCCGCTGGTGGGTTTCCTGCCGCCCAAAGTCCTCAAAGACACTGATGAAGATACGAAAGCCAGCCGTGGTCGAGTCCCGATCGCCGACGTCAGCCACCAACGGCCCACTGTCCTTGCTGGACCTACGTTCTTCATTGACTCTTTGCAGCAACTAACTATCGTCATCAAGGTGCACCGCACGCCTCATCTTCGCAGGACGTCCACGTCCGATCGTCAATAAGCTCGACTATCCGTGGCTCCTGCCTTAAAGGGAGTTCACTCAAGAAGCATCCGTCAATGACCAGTCATCAAACTCTGCTATACCAGGTACATTGGGGCAGTAGAACATTTTTAGAGGGAAATAAGACTCTGCTGAACAAGATATGGACTGGGCTTGTCAATATCTTATTTACAGGTTGCCCAGGTGGGGAATCCTCACACAGAACGGTGCCTAGGTAACGGGACAAGGTATTCTGCCAATTGTTTAAACAACTTGTTTTCCTCCCAAGTCTATGGTTGATGCCTTTTTCCTATTGATTTGTATGCCATTTGAAAGTGTCAGCAGTTGGTGGATTTTAATGGAATCAAAGAGTAATTGTAGTACCACATAGAAATTGTACATTTATCATTATAGTATTGCCTGAGCACAAATTGTGTCATTGTATGTGTATATAACTTGAACCTTATTTATATAAAGAACTGTGTTATCACTAACATAGTGTGTGGACATTCCTTTGTGGGTGCTTGGGGACTACACTGTACTTAGGAAGCAGTTGCATCACCTCCTGAGAGATTAAGCCTTGATTTCTCATCCACGTATACCAAATAGACAATCTTGGCTGGGGTGCTAAGTGCTTCTACTGTGCCATATAGAGAGGAGAAGTACAGATACCCCCTCCAGTCTTTACAGACAGTTGGTTCGATGCCACATTGTCTGGTGACTGAATGCGTAGTTCAAGTCGAGTCACTCGGTGTGGCATTCTTAAGCGTGGGCTTGCACATGTTAAGTGATTATAACAAAAGTATTTATTCTGTGAAACTCAAGTAAAGATATACATATGTAATAAATAGGGGATATGAATGTGTGTCCTCCACTTCCTTCATTCGCCCTCCAACGGTCCGTCTTGCGCTTCCCTCACACCCAGTGGCTCCATTCTAGAACGGTTTTGTGTTCCTGCAATCTGCAGGCATGATACTAGACATTCGAAGGTGAATCTTGATGAAGATTGGCAACGAAGAAGCTGGCAGTTCGAAGAGGCGGTTCGAAGGTGGTGGGTGCAACGATGAGTTCAAGTTTGTGTCTGGGCAATGATGTGCTCAGCTAGCGAGGTCCGGCAGTGAACAGGGTCAATGGTTTGAAGAGCTGGCGAGTGCCTAAGGCAGCTCCAGAGGGTCGTGGTGATTTGATGCAGTCCAACAGGCTTGGATCATGGTTTGAATTGGTTCTGACGGCAGAAAACAGGGAACGTAGATGACTTGACCCTTTGCTTGGTTGCCGTGAGTCCAGTTTGAGGGACTTAAGGATAGGTTTTAGTCCTTGTTCTCAGGCTCCCACACATAAGGGAGGCTGGTCCACAACTGATGGTGTTCCTCATAATGGTGAGTTCCTAGGTAGCATTGTTGCTGGCAGAGAGGCAGTGCTTGTCTCAACAACAGTTTTCTCCATTTTTCGCTGGAGATGGTTAGGGGCCAGAGCTCAAACTCTGCCTTGGATACTCTGTCTTCACCTCACTGGTGGAGGACTTTGGAGAGATTAACACCCCTAACAGAGGTCCAATTAATTCTTTCTCAGGTTTTTCTTCAAGAGTGAATCTAAGAAGGAGTGGGAAACCCTTGTTTTAAAGGGAAATGACTACAGGTGATTGAACTAAAGCTAGCCTGCCTTAGGGCTCCAATACCTGTTCTTAGAACAAGTGGTCTTTGCCTCCTGAAATCACACCCAAAGTGCCTTCTGCTGAAAAAGTGTAGGGGGCAGGTAGGAAAGATAGAGGCACGGAGAATCAACATGGTGGAATCTTCCTCCAGCTGTAAAGAGCTTGCCACTCTCTAAACTAACCCCACCTCCTTCCCTTCCCAATAGGATAAAAGGCCCTTGTGACCTTTGATTCCTGTTCCCAGGACAGATTTCTGTGGAGTGGGTGTCTCTCTCACAGGGAGGCAATCCCCAAGGCTACCGGCTTTGCTAGCAGTATCAAGGACAGCCTGTCAGGTAGAGAATAAACAACACCCTTTCACAGGTGAACTGGGCTCATTGGGTTGACACATGTGTGATATCAAAGTGACAAGGCTTGAATAACTATGACAGATGCTGGCTACAAGACCTTAAACTCAGGAATGGCTTATATTTTATGTTTTACATGCCAACAGGACAGCATACTCAAATTTATATCATTTTTGGAATAGAGGTGGATAACATAAATGCAGCCCCTGCACTTCAGAGACTTGGCTGTCACTGCAACTGTCAGATGGGCACCTGTGATCTCTGAACATGCTCCCTGCCACTGGCATGCAAGCGCTGCAGATCAGGCTACTGATGCAGCACGACACATGTGTACAATATGCTTTGGGCATGGAGCTTATGAAATAGGAATCTTACTGGCAGATTTCCCTTAAAGAGATGGACGTACTTATATTATTTTATTAATTGAATAAAAATGAAAAAAGACATGGCTTCTGCACCCTTGTCAAATGGCAATCTGCCATGCTTGCTGAACATGTGTTCTATTTCTCCAAGTGAAGCAAAAAACACTCAGGTCGCGCAATTGCAATTGCACCCCTGCTTCTCACAACTGCGACAAAAACAATAAGACGTATCGGAGCATGCTGCAATGATAGAACAAGTCTGTCAAAAGATCAGTGTGAGGCATTTTCATACAGCTACAGTAAACAAAAGAGATAATTGCTGAAATAGTTCATAGCACTTGGCCACTGCCTAACGCTCAACATCGTATGTGCCATCTACCCAATCCAACACTTTTATGTCTGTGCTTTTCGAGGAATAGTGCTTGTCTTACAATGCTGACAAGCTTGAAAACGGTTCCATAAACAGCTATAAATGTTTAATGAACATGGGAAGCAGGTGTAAAATAAAACTCGTACTGCAGCTCTAGAGGTGCTCACCAACACACTCCTTTCTGATTGAGCCATATTTCTCATGTAGCACTCAATAAAATAACACTCTATTTCAGAGCTGCTTAGTAAGAAGGTCCAACCCCCATCAACAGGAGAGAAATGGATAATCAACAGCAGACCATCCTAGGGGCACATTTTACAGCAAAAGAAACTAGCAGGACAGCTCGCATGACATGTGCTCCTGGGGAGGTTACCGAGATAGAAGAAGGACGAAATTAATTTAATCAGGAGAGAAGTTCAATTCTAAGCAGCTATTTTTCCAAATCAGCAGCTGGAGGTAGTAGAGAAGGAATTGAAGAAATTAAATCCACTACAACCTTATTTCCAAGTGAACATGTTTAGCTGTAATTGTGTATGGCAGGAGATTTAAGTAAGTCACCAATTCATTTCTACCACATGTTTAGTAGTTTCCGACAATGGTAATAAAGTTGCTCACCTAACTTCTACTTAATTCAGGTAAATTTAAAGGCATGTCGCACCACCAATGCATGCGTTAGCCGATTAAAGCATAAAGCAGTTAATTTATTTGCCTAACGGGAAGTCAAGCACACCAAACAAAGGAAATGTACTACTCTGTCATTGCTGAAGACAAGGGAAAAGGACAATGTGTAGACCTTCAATGGCTCTCTCTGTATTATAACTCTGACCCCTGTCATGGAGGGAGTCAGCCCTGTTTCCACACAGATGCAAGTACATCATCAAGCCTATGTGTGCGTGTTTGATATGCAGTACGTAACATCTCTTCCTAGAACCAACCAGTTCAACAAATCCACGTAAACATACTAAACACCTGTCAGTCATAAATTACAGTTCAGACACAGTATGCAAGAAATCCCTTCAACTAGGATTGCGCCAACCACAATTTCTCCTTTTTAGATATGAGGATTTTAACAATATTTAAATTAAATATTCTTTAACAATTATGTATATTTGAAATATATTGTGTTTTTATTATTGTGCTGATTATTTTATACCCAGAGACAACACGTGTTTCGAGCTCTTGCTCGTCCTCAGGCCTCCTATTGACATGAGTTTCCAGAATAATCTTTAATTTGATGCACTTCCAGGCATTAAAAGTATATTTACATTCATTGAGCTGTTTAAAAATTGCGGATTAGTCTTTAAGCACATTATTAAATCAAAAAATGAGCAAGAATATCGTGAAAGAAGATGAGGTTCGGGAAAAAATGATATTCAAATGGAAAGTTAGAAGCAGAAAAAAAAATACATTATGATGCATGTTAAATTAACATTATTAATTCCCAAAAATAAATGAAAAAGAGAAACATTCGACTAAGTACAGATAAAGAGAAAAAGGATGAAGAGAACATTGTCAGTGACATCATCAAACGTGGTTCATAGAATGTGCGCGGTCTGTAGCATTGCTTCTCTCAAAGTAGTGAAAGGTGTTGGGATGGACATCCAGCTCCCATGTCCCCCTGGCGATTTAGGTTGAGGAAATATGCTAAGGGCATGTGAGGGCAGACCTGTGAAATCGAAGTGGGGGTGAAACATGCAAAACTAGGATGATTTGCAGGGTATTTCTTGACACTATAAGTAGGCCCAGACATAAGGTGTGTGTTACTAGAATATAGTAAGTGTGAGGCATTGAAGAGTAATGTAACGACCAGCCCCTCCCCGCTGTGGGAAATACTGAAGCATTGCCATATTAGAAGTGATGCTTAGCCTGCCACAAGCCACGGTGGAAGTAGAAGCATACTTACTTATAGATAAAACACAATTGTATCGTGTTGCAGGCCTGCAAAACCAGAAAGGAATGTGAATGGCTGAGCACGGGTAGGGTTGCGTAGGTCCCAAAGGTCAAACCCATGTGTGTCAGGGCAGAGGTCTTGAGCTACTAAAAGGCTCAGTACAGATTTAGGGCATTGGAGTCTTCCAGAATGACAATCATTCCATTTGAACTGCCTGATGCCCATGAACAGAACACCTAAATCCTTCACAATTTGGCTGATTAGTTTGCACCAGGGAAGACGTAGGAGAAGCTTCAGGGAGGGGCCACTGACAATGGGGAGCACAGAGTAAGCTGTCCTGTGATTTGTACTACAAGGTGCAAGGGGTGATGCCAACACATTCAGTTCTGCACCATGGAGGCATGGCGGGGGTGCCTGCCTGTTTGGGATCTTGAGAAGCACTTCTTTATTCCAGAGGGCCAATTTGACCTCGAAAGTATCCACTGAGCTCATGCCCACATCATGTACTAGGCCTATGGGGAGGGTAGCATTCCCAGCTGCCCATCATTCTTGTGAGCAGAACCCAAGATGGCAGAAGACCACGTGCCGGAGGGCTGGAGTAGATCTGAAGTGGCTAATCGGTCAAGGTACTATAGGGCACAGGTAGTATGTGCTTAGGGGGTGGCCCATGTGGGTCGGGATTGAATACTGTATAATGTGTGTGTCACAAGTGATGATGTTGTTCCTTGAAATGTTCTGTCTGCTTTGAACTAACCGAGAGAGCTCTGTGGTAGTTGGGTTCTACTGCACCTCTGTCACCTTTTTCCTTTTTGTATACAAAATAAATCTTGTTTTCCTTGCAATAGGCGCACCAAGCCTTTTTCCTCAGAGGATTGTTTTTCTTGTGTCTATTTGTCTGGAGGTCTGACTTACAAAGGTTATGGCTATGACAAATATCTTGTAGGCGAAAGGGAGTGTCAGAAAAAGAGGAACAATAATGCGCACCTGTAGTTAAAACTGTTTAATTTTTAATGTGCATGATCCCTGGTTTGTAAAGCCTTTTTACTTGTCATGAGGTGGTTAGCTACAATGAGTAGTGAAGCTGGAGTGTGTACGGTGAGTTACGCTCCTGTTTAAATGCTAATCTGCCACAGAAATGGCCTTCACTAAGTAATGAAGGTTTTAAATATGCTTTGATTTTTACCTTGATAATATTCTGTTAGATGATTCTGAAACAATAACACTTTGAACATCGCTTCCAGGGAACCTCGTCAGACTCGTGCTATTATACACAGTCATTCAACTGCAACAGAACTATCTATCTTTTGAAATGAAGAACACACCAGCATAATTTGCAACATTCTCAGCTGTAATAGCAGCAGTCAGTCGCTATCATTTTGCCAATTATCCACTAATGACATGCGTATTCTTAACTAATGTAACCTTAATTCAAATATGTGCCCGCAACAGCAGCTTTTCAGCAAAAAAACATGATGAGTGATCATTTCAGAATCATCTAACAGAGAATTAGGAAGGTAAAAAGAAAAGAATATTTAAAACATTCCCTTATTTAGCAAAGGCCACTTTTGAGATAGATTAGAATTAAAGCAGGATCGTAACTCACCTGATACACTCCAGCTTGAATACTCACTGTAGCTAATCACCTCACGACAAGTAAAAAGCTTGCAAAAGCCAGGGACAATGCACATTAAAAATGACAGAGATTCAACTACAGATGCGCATTAGTGTTCCTCTTTTTTGACAATTCCTTCACCAGCAAGGTATTTGTCATAGCCAAAACAGTGACAAATTGGATTCTGCCTCGCATGAGTATGAGGATCAGTAGGTGTCAAATGGCCCACTCAGCCCTCACACTTCTACAAACCAGAACACAATGCAGTCATAAAGGTAAAATGGGGATAATCAAGAGACATACTGCTTTCACCTTTTGTGATAACGCGGGCCGAGGGAAGGCTATACTCTTAACAGGAGTGTGAAGGCTAACCAGTACTGATCCAAACAACACAGTATCACAGGCCAAAGTAAAGTGAATGTCCAATCAGGGTTTTATAAAAATAATAAAACTTTAATAATAACACACCATCTGCACATAGAATGAAAAGAGATTGCTACACAAAAACCCATCTCAAAGCAAAGAATAGAGCAGATGAAACAGACTGAATAAAGTAGCACTCTGAGTGTGGTTCTAGACGAGGTAGATAAGGTACTGCCAGAAAGGAATATCTTGCAGAAAAAAGGTGTGTTTGTGACCTAACCAGTCTCTTTGGTCCCAGTGGTCCATGGGGGCAGTTCAGGGTCACAGTACCAGGATTCAGTTCTTGGTGGGCTGATGCATCAGACCCATTGTCGAACGTTGATGCAAGCTGATCAGGCTTAGTTTGGGCACAGAGGATAGTGGAGGCCTTGGAAGTAATCAGGCATTGACTAGGGTCAAATGCAGGTGCTCTATGCAGTGAAATGGTGAAAGTTTAAGTGATGTAGGTTGGGCAGTCCCAAGAGCATGTCACAGTTGGCCAGGCAGATCCAGGCTTTAGCCGTGGGAGAGGTCTGCAAGTGATGCTCCAGCAATTTGAGTCGGTGTGCAACAGTCATTGAAGTGGTGATCAAGGGTGTGTCGATCTGCAGTCAATGAGGCAGCAGTTCTCGGGCTAGCAGAGATGAGCCATGGTTGTAACTCCCAGTTAGAGTCAGCGAGTGACTCTCCAGAGATGCGGGCTAGGTTCTGACATTAGGCAGTCTCTTCTGGCCTAACAGGTGAGGTGCTTTGCTAGGACACGATACAGGGTTGAGCTGGTTTAGATACAGTGCAATAATTCAGCTGGTTGGAGGAATGCAGACACCAGCGCCAGTGCCTTCCCTATTGTTCAGGCTTCAGAGAATGCAGAGTGAATGGTTCGGTGCCATAGAACAGGGAGCCTCGGCTGGTCTGCCCCTCCAGTTGCTGTGAGGCCTTTGCAAAGGGCTCAATGACAGCATACTCCAGTTCAGGGTCTGTTTTTCAGGCATAGAAGTTCTTTTGCAGAGTGGTTGGTCCTGGTCCACAGCACTGGTCACTCCCAATGTTCCCTGGGAGTGCTTAGCAGACAGAGCTTCCTTCTGTCTTGGTTGGCTCCTTGTTCACCACCAGTCCAGTTGAGAATGTTCAGAACATCTCTTTGGCCTTAAAGCATCCTTGAGGAACTGAAGGAGTGTGAAACCCCTTCTTTTAGAGGCACACGGCAAAATCCCTGCTCTTGGCTGGAGTTGACTTTGCAGTGCTGATGTCACAGCCAAAGTGTTTTGCTCCAGAGGAACTTGAGTAGACAGGATAGAGAAAAAGTGACAAGAAACAAGATGGTGGAAGGTTTCTCCCAGTGTCCAGACCACTCCTGCCTATACTATTCCTGCCCCCTTCCCTACTACTGACAACAAAGATCTTTAGACATGCAGCACCCTGGTGTGAGGCTACTCCTCCTGAAGCGGTTTGCTCCTTTCATACCTGGGCCCAGGACACCTGCCTGCTGTGCAGCTGTCTCTGGTGGAGGAGGTTACTGGCCCTAACAAAAAGAATCAAAGAGAGGCTGGGTCCTCAGGGTTTCTGTCCTGC
The DNA here is from genome assembly GCF_040938575.1 of Ambystoma mexicanum. Classification (NCBI taxonomy): domain Eukaryota; kingdom Metazoa; phylum Chordata; class Amphibia; order Caudata; family Ambystomatidae; genus Ambystoma; species Ambystoma mexicanum. Next base: position 600,740,705 of record NC_090933.1, read on the forward strand.
TATGTGGCAGCATCGACCCATCTGACCCCAATACACATTGCCTTCCGCAGCAGAACTGACTCACAGGAGCTGACACATGTGCAATATCAATTGGGATGTGGCGGCCATAATCATAAACTCAGGCATAGCTCATTCTTAGATATTACCCTGCCACCAGCATGGGGTACGCATGATTATGTAGTTTAGATACAGGGGCATATCTTAAATGTCGCCCCTGTGCCGCAGTGACTTTGCATTCGCTGCAGTAGTCAAGCAGACAACTTGTGACCTTGGAACCTGCTCTGCACCATAGGCAGAGTTGGTGCTGCAAGTTAAGCCTACTGATGCAGAGGAGGGACTGGCAACATTTGGCTTGGGGGCCAAGTTTACTTTTCTGGCCCATAGTGAGCAGCAGCGGGCCCAACTTCATGGACAAGTAACCTCATTATCAGTCTCCCCCTCACACATTCTCAAGTATACATATTAGATATTATTGACATTATTTTCCTTTTATGCAACATATTTTTCAGTTACGTTTGTAGTTTCTTAGAGACCCGGCCACCTGGAAATTCTCCCACTTACCAAACATATTACATTATAAGTATTACATTATTTCACAAGGATAATATAATTGGTGTAATGGGAAAGTCAAACATGAGCTGGCATGGCAAAACACCCATACCTACCTTCCTGCCTCCCTATCCTAAAAATCCAAACCCTGTATACACCCCCACACACAACCTAAAACCCGGACTTACTCTTCACTGACATGCTTAGCATAAATTGCTACAATTGTTACATTATTTACAGAGAAACAGTCCAGGGTATAAACCCATTTGAATGAGGCTTTCTCCACAGATAGTTAAGGAAAATAAGGCACAGCGATAAAAAATGATTTGCCCAGGATCACATAATGTATGTAGTGTGGAAGGTGGGGTTGTGAGCATGTCTTCCAGGTAACACTGTTACCAATTCAAAAAGCAGGGGAGACTGCACCTTTTCCTATTCCAACTTCAATATTAGAAACAAAACTTTTTTTTTCTGCAAAGTTTTTATTCAATGGCTAAAATAGTATACTGTTCGATAAACATGGTGTTCCAAGCACTAATGTGGAAACCTATTAATCGTCTTTATCCTGAAGCAAATGCATGTGAGAAAAAGACTAAGATCATAATTATAATGAAAACTGCAATTATATTATTAGTCTGTGCAATTGTGCGTACTTTCAAAGCACTGAGTCAAATGATAAAGAAACCTGAATAAATATAACAGAAGTAGTAATTGAAACATATGTTCATAAAGCAAATATGCATCACTTAGTCAGAAAAAAGAAAGGAGGTCAAGCCAGTTCGACAATTGGGTGCACTAGCATTCATGTCTGACATGGATCTCAGCAACAGCCAACCTGCTGACCTACCTTTCCAGATGTGTACCCTCATCGCATTTACCCTATTTTCCTTACCCATCATCCTCTGGTGTCCTTCCCTTGCACCACACTCTCAATGCCTCCCTGTTTCTTGCAATGAACTCTCAGACCGCTGTTCTCCTTTTGCTCTCTCATTTTACTACTAATTCAACACCTCTCCCTTCCCTTGCATGCACCTGCTTCTCTGCCCACATTGCTCCACCATCAATTCCTTGCCACTTGGGCCCTTTCATTTCCCATCACACCAAGTCCATTATTTGCCCCTCACCACCTTCTGTTGCCCTGGCTCACAGTTAGACAGTAGACCCCTTGATTTGCCAATCAACCTTTGCCAGAGTGTAAAGTGTGTGTGTGTGTGTGTGTGTGTGTGTGTGTGTGTGTGTGTGTGTGTGTGTGTGTGTGTGTGTGTGTGTGTGTGTGTGTGTGTGTGTGTGTGTGTGTGTGTGTGTGTGTGTGTGTGTGTGTGTGTGTGTGTGTGTGTGTGTGTGTGTGTGTGTGTGTGTGTGTGTGTGTGTGTGTGTGTGTGTGTGTGTGTGTTTTTTTTTTAAAGTATAGATGGAAGGATGTATGTGTTAATGTGACTTTGTATCTACATTTCTGAATCTGGTGTTGATGTCTATGTGTGTCTTTTGTTGGTCACATGTGAGAAAAGGGTTCTGGACAAGACAATGGGCAATGATCACACACTTAGGGAGCCATTCAGAGTAGGGTGGCAACAGTAAAATCATCGTATTTGGCAAATACAGTGGATTTTACCATCCACCCAATTCAAGGTTTGACCAAATACCAGCGGTGGTATTTTAGACAGAGTCTTTGCAGAAAATCCACCTATATTTACCTACACCTTGAAGGCGGAGGTAAAAAATCCAAACTAGCCTCACATGGTTTAAATCTTTCCTTTTACTGTACAGAATAAAGCATGGGTGCTTCCCTTCAATAGAGTGAAACATGTTTTTACAAATGGCCATGTTGAGGGGGTAAAATGGTTGGCATCTTGGATTGCCTCCTCTCACTGATTTACTCATATAATGCATGAAAGGGGCAGTATTGACCCTTTTGCACATAAAGAAAATGAGCAGTATTGATATGAGCCCCTACTGCACAAACTCAATTTCTTCCTTCACATTGATGATGAAAATGCCTGAAAAAGAAGTTAAAATAAACTTTCTATGTTACTGCCATCGGAAGTGGTATTTCTAAAATAGCACTGGAGGTATTCCAGAAATGCTACCTCTGCTGCTGGTAAACATTCCAGAAATACCACGGTCAGAGCTGGTTACTTTCTTCAGCGACCCCCGTAGCTTGTAGTTTGTAGTCTTCCAATAATGAATACCTGAAGATTACATCTTTCAATGTGTGTTTTTTAACTGTGTCCAAAAATAAGTACCACAAACAGTCCACCAGCCATTTATATAACCACTATACAAGTAACATGCATGGCTGCTATTCAGGGTGATATTAAACTCTTTTTGTATACACACTGGTGCTCAAGAAATTCACCAGAACACAGTGGAAACACTTGTAAATAATCAAACCAAGGACACACTCTAATATGATATGGACCCTTACTTCCTTGTCAAATAGGAGTCGTGATAAGCTGCTGTGGGTTGTAAAAGACTAATGGTGTGTGTGGAGCAGTGGGGCCAACATTACCATCCAGGGTCACATAATCTTTTGTTAAAGTACATACATTGCCACTGGGCGGTACGAACATGCCCCTGCAGCCTAGACTCCTTTCCCTCTCACACTCTGTGGAGGTCCATGTTTTGCAGCCACCCAGGCACATCTACAACATTGCTGAAATCAAGATAAGTACCTTCCCCCATTTACACGGAATCCAAGAAGGTTTTGCAGCACTCAGTTCCTTTGTGGCAGGTTAGATACTGAAGGATTTCGTCTTTTCTGATTCATTCTTTTACATTTTGGAACTCTGGCCCATGGGGCAACCGCCCAGCCAGCCTGCATTGCTGTCTGCCACTGCTGATGCAGCAGGACACAAGTACACTAAGCTGTTGGCATTCAATTGCGAGAAAGGGGATCTGCTTAGCAATTACCCCTTTGGACAAGGAATCACCCGCATCATTTTATGTCTTAGTAAAAATAAAAAAAGGCCACGGCTTCGCACCCTTGCCAGATGGCAATTCCTTACAATAACTTTTCACTTCTTTGAGAGAAGCAATGGTACAGAACAAGCACATTGTAACAACCATGTTTAAAAATGTTACTATGTTCTCGATCAGCTTTATCTCTTTGTCTCTGCTCAAACCAATTTTTCTCTTTTTCATTTTTTTGGGGAAATGAATAATGTTTATTTACCATGCATGATAAATGGAAACATTTTTGTTTCTGCTTCTAACTTTCCATTTTAATATTATTTACTGAAACGTCCTTCTCCTTTTCACGAAATCCATACTGATTGATTAATTATTGTGCTTAAAGACAAATCTGCAATGTTTAAACAGCTCAATGAAGGGACATATACTTTGAATGGTTAATGCACAGGCATACATGCCTGGAAATGTATCAATTTAAAGGGTTTTCTGGAAACGCATGTCAATAGGATCCCTGAGGAAGAGCAAGAGCTCGAAACACGTGTTGTCTCCAAGCAGTACTCAAATTTTGATGAAAATATCAGCACAATAATAAAACACAATATATGTCAAATGTACACAATTGTTAATTATATTTTTTTCGAAAATTGTGCTTAAAATCCTCATGTCTAAAAAGGAACAATTGTGGTTGGTGCATCCTGGGCGAAATGATTTCTTGCAAACTGTACATTAAACTTTTGAGGGCATACAGAGAAAGGTCCTCCCTTACTGGAGATTGCGACACTAGTCTGACGCATTAGTTCATTGAACAAGGTGGAGTTATACTTCTCTGGCCAGATACCATTGTGGATATCTGGCTTGCCCACATGGAAAGACGCTGCCACCCTTTTGCTTCACCTTCATGTGATGCATTTTGTCCCTCCAATCAGGGGAACTCTTTTATCAGTCACTTTCTTGTATTCGGCCCATTCTTCTGCTCGCCTCTCTCCTGAGACATTGCAGATCTGATCTGACACATGCAAGTGTGTGTCCTGCCCATCCCCTCATTGGGGCTCATATTCAGCTTAGTGCATTTTGTATTGAAGGGAGCACCAACATGTGCACTTCCATGGACTACAGTTGCCTTCCTACAACTTGTGTTCTTTTCTCTATGAAGTGCAATAAATGAATGCAAAACGACGTGGAAGCACGTTTTTGTACATTGCTTGCACTTCTGTGTGCAAAGAAATGTACATGGACACCTAAGGAATCTGCCAACGTTTAGCTTTTTTGGGTCTGGTTTGGTTAAGTTTGTAATTTCAATGACAAGTTAACCATTAGGAAGGACCCTAGAGATTTACCTTCTCTTTGGAGTTTTCTGTTTGTGCAACCAGGAATGAAAGAGTGTGCCCCCATTAGTTGAGTGGCTGATTGAGAGGGGTGGACCCTACTCACCAAAATGAAAACTCCTTCTATGGGAGGTACAGAAAGGATCCTTCTTGAGCCCACTTGGTCTTGCAGTTAATTAATTTCCCAGCTCAACAACACGTAAGGAGGTAGACAATGTGTGTTTGTAGAAATGAGCTTTCATTATTTTTACTCCTCCTTGCAGATTGTAGAACGCTGGAAAAAGAAGTTATGACATGAAGATGCAGAAAAGTGTATAGCACGTTGTTAGGCAAGATTGTATGCACTACCCTTTGGGTGTACTACAACAACCCTGACTTCCTGGCACTAGGAACCCAACCTTTGGTATAAGTCTTTACTACACAGGTTGGCAGTGTGGCTGAGCAGCCAGGCTTATCTCAAGAGGGGTCAATGTGAGCAGTAGGGGAGTTACACAGAGATTCACAGTGACAATTATCCAAATAAAAGCTTACACTCAAGGTTTCTTGATTAAGCAATTATTAATTTATTTATCAGTCAGTTAGAATAAGCCTTCTTCAGAAGGGGCAAGATAACAGTAACACTCAAATACACTTCAAAGATACACACTCTTAAGATTTCTAATTCAGCAATTACCTATTTGGGATGGCCCACAGACACTACCTACACCCTCAGGTGACTTCAATAGTTAGGGTGCTGGGGACATTAATAAATCACTGTTGCATTTAGAATCAGATTTAGGAATATGTCAAAGGAACATTTTTTTTTTAGAACAAAACAAGAGATCACACAATTATTCTGAAGCAGGTAAGTACTTTTGGTAACCCCCAATGCAAAGTTAGTTAACCCGTTCCTGGAAGGAAGACACACCACCTAAGCAGATTAGAGAAGAGTCATTCAGGGAACCAGGCCAGCCAATGTTAAGTTAGCAAAAGTCAAGGTGAACTGAAGCACTTCTTGCAGGTAAGTAAAAGTCTTGCACAATGTTTTAGAAGTCTTTGTAGAATAAGAAGAAGTTCAAAGTAGGGCCACAAGCTGATTCGGCTTGTGAGGTAAAGAAGCTGTTAGCAACTCTACAGTGGCAACCGAGACAAGTCTCCAACGAGGACAAGAAAGGTGGTACAACAAGAGGTAAGTTCTGTCAGAATTTACAGTACCTTTAGGTTGAAGAAAATTGCAGCAGATGACTTCTGTTCCTGTGCAGCACTGCAGATCCTGGTGTTCCTGGGCCTCAGTCGTGGGGAAAAGAGGGAAGACTTCTGGGGACTCCTGCACTGCAATGGGACGGTCACCGCTCGCATCCGGCAATATTCAAACAAGTGGCACTTCAGTGTTTCAGCTCCAAGCGTCTACTGCAAATAGCAACTCTGCGGTTCCTGGCTGTCAAGGTGGGCTTTCCTTGCATCTGGGGTCCCACAATCTGTTGAGGGGGTTCAGGTTCAGTCAGTCCTGCTTCCTGGGAGCCCGGAGGATCTTCCTGGATCTCTTGGCAAGCTTAAAAGTAACGCACACTATCTGGTGTCCCTCTCCCTGGCTATTCGATTCCAGCAGCAACTGCAGTGGAATTTCAACCAGCTCCGAGAGGATGTCCAGGTGGCTTACTTTGGAGTTGATTGGTCCCACCAACTCAAGGAGAGAAGTCGTCCTTGCAGGGGCTTCTCTGTCGATACAAATTTGGAGTTTCAGCACAGCAGCAGGACTTCACCGGGCAAACCAACGGTCCAGGAGTTGCAGCAAGCATCCTCTTCAAGTTCTTCTTTGGATTCCTTTGTCCAGTGGTCGACTCTGCCTTCCAAGCCAAAAACATTCGTCATTTATGCAGGTTTCTCCCATTCATTCGAGCCTAGCTGTCAGTGACCAAGCAGGGTGGCGGTCCTTGCGGGACAGCCATCTGGCCAATCACCTAAGAGTGCATTCCTGACTCCTAGGAGAATAAGCTCAGGGAGTTCCAGGCACCTCCCTTGCTTCCTGCCCCCACCAGACACCCTGGAGCCAGAGGAGGGCTTCACTTGTGAATCCTGCCAAAGGCAAAATGAACAAAGGGACTAAACCTGGTTTGGCATGCAGAGTAAATCCCAAGAAGGACCTTTCCACAAAGAAATGGTACAAAAAGACCGGGCCATTTTGACAAAAATGGCACCCTTGGGTTCTTTACTGCAGCTGCGAACGCAGCCCGCAGTAAATGCACACTGCGGTAGTTAAAAGTAAACGACTGCCACCAGCCATTCATTGAGGAAAGGGTAACATATAATTGTTACATGAGAAGCTAGACAAAGGGGATACTAAGTAACACCTCCAGCAACCTATTGTAAGATAGTGTGTGCTGGGTCTTGAAAGATACAAATGTAAGTAAAGTCAATTTCACTTTACTTCTCTTGGAAACAGTAGTTTAGCCAAGAGAAGGTATTTAAACTTTGGGAAATCTAAAAGACTTCCCTGTGCCAATGTAAAAAGATGATGTCTATGGAGTTTGTCAGACTCCATAACCAAAAGAAACACAGACAGAAAACACATAGATTTAAAAGTAAAAATCACAAAATTCAGCAAAAGAGCTGGGGGTCTCTAATGTGTTCAGCACTAAACTGAAAATTCTCCCTAACACACATAATAAAGTGTTTTGAAACTGGGACACCCAGAATGCATGTTTAGAGATGAAAAGCTTTTTGCCACAGAAACATGCCACAGAAACATGGGAAAAATAGGGCTAAGCGGACATAGCTCACTTTTGGTTTAGTAGAGAAATATACATTGTTTCACAGAATTGAACACCTGCCTACTTTGAAAGTACATCAAAGTAATCTGTCTTGTACAATTAATTGGAGAAGTGTTTATGTCATTCTGAAATGACTGAATGGATGCATAGGGAAGATTGAATATAGTTGATAGCTTAGTTTTGTAGTTGGTAGAGAGAATGCGCTAACAATAAGAGGGATTGTTGTGAAGACTCCCATGGATGTCTTATAAATATGCTGTAGTTAAATGAAATAATGAATTGTCATTGGACGTCATTACGACCCTGGCGCTAATGGATTACCGGTACCGGTAAGGGTGCCAGTACCGGTAATCACTTAGCGCCCCATTCCCATAACGGCGGCTGGAACCAGCCGTTATTGCAGGGACCCGCAAAGGGACCCTGGCGATAATTACGGTACCGCAATTTGCGGTACCGTAATTACCGCCTTTCCCCATTCCAATTATGCCCTATGGGGCAAAAATGGGAATGGGGAAGGGCCATGGTGAAATGAAGAAGTACCGCCCTGCCAACCTTGGAATGGGGTGGTACTTCCCCATTTCACCATGGCGGACTCGTTACAATACCGGCAGCAACCATGGTGCTAATAGCGCCATGGTTTAGCGCCGGTGTAGTAATGAGGGCCATTGACTGTATTTATTGCATCACTTTAATATAGAGGTAGTATATTCTTGTAGTTGTTTAGAGAAATTTGACTATTTCTGTGTTTCATGATAAACAGAAATAATCCAATCATACCCTGCTGAATAAATATGAGGGTGCAGCAACTCCTATAGGGACACTAGGCCATGTGATGATACAATGTCCACAAAAAGATGCTCTGTGCTAGTGTTGAGTTCACCGGGATGACCCATTGGGTATTTGAAGATTTCATGGGAATAAATTGCTGTTCCAGCAGCATGAAAATGTGATGCTGATTGAAAAGCAATTATTTCTGACAGGCAGTTCAGGTGCGGGTGGAGGTTTCAGTTTTAGTATGCATCCCCAGCTATGTCTGTTAGAAACTTAAAAACCCCCAGAGTGGTGACTAATCCATTAAATTATGCATGGCAGGCTTCCTCTGTTGCATATGTTAGCATCTTAGTTACCCCTTACCGTTTGAAAAATGCTGGAAATTCATGTTACTTGAGTAATCTGCTTTGCTGTCATCATGCAAGCCTTCATGGAGGTCACTGTCACTGACTGAGTCTCACACCTCATGCATATCCCTGTGGCCAGGGTGATGACTCCTGAGTAGAGCATTGTTTCATTCATGATTATCAAATTCCACCTTACACCACCTCTGGCTTTCTTTAGCATTTGAATGGCGGAACCTTATACATGGCGCACGCCTCAGAATCACGACATGGCTAGGCGCCTCCAGACCGTGCATTTGTGGGAAGCAGCAGAGAGTCGAGAAAGGGCAGCAGCATCAAGCGGTGCAGCCGGACGGTGCAGCTACGAAAAGTGCTCAGATTGCATACCGTAAAGGCTGTTAGCTGTGGGTGTCTCAGTAGCATTGCATCCAAACCATCAATTACAGAAGAGTATTTAATTAGGGTAAGTTGTATGCGTGTTTACACAATACTTGTAATGTGTTCAAACTCATGCAGAACATACATTACTGACGGAAACATTTGGTGTTGTTGCTTTTGTATATTTACAGTTCATTATGGAACATTTAACAGACAACAGGGAATGTGCAGATCGTGGAATTAACCCCATTGATTAAAGGTACACACTTAATGGATATAGAGATCTTAGGTACGTTTTAAGCACAGGCAATACTTGCTCTGGTATTGTACTTCACACATCAATTTTCTTTTTCATCACTCTATATGAGCACAGCTGTTTCATATGAGACCGTTAAGTTTAATTTCTCTATTACGAGAGATTATTGGTAATCACGCTGCCATGAAGCAGTCCAATTTCCAATCTCAAATGAATAGGGGGATCGTTCACCTCAAGCAGTATATTTGTGAAGTATATTAGATATGCCGAATGGTTAATTTATTGAAGTAGGGGATGTAACAATAAGGTGGCATATTTAAGCCACATATTTCACTTTTAATTCTACAGACCTTGTTTCCCCTTTAATTCTAACACTAACAATCCACCCAATGCCCTGTAGAAGATGACACTGGGTGTAGAGCTCACAGGAACGTTTTTGTTTGAGCAGTTTAATTCAACAAATGAATTAAAAGGAATAATGTTTTTTTACACAAATTCTAAACTCACCGAAAGTATTAAATGTAATTTATTTTTCTCCACAACACTTGAATGTTGAAATGCGTGTTGGTTTTGGTGGTCTTTGAGGACTACAGTGGATCAATCATGGATGGGTTGAATGTTGAAATGCGTGTTGGTTTTGGTGGTCTTTGAGGACTACAGTGGATCAATCATGGATGGTTTTTCATTGTGGAAAAATATGATATAATCACAAATATAAATTTCACTGTAACTTTTTTCTTTTGTTATCAGGCATGCACATGTTCATGTTGTTTTCATTAAATGATGTGATAAAAAATATTTTTTGTACCATTGTAACTTTTTCTTTTTTGTCACCAGGCACCCACATTGTTATGTTGTTTTGATTAAAATATGAAATGTATTGGAGAATAACAGGCACTTCAATTCATGAGTTTTTTGTATGCATTCTTGTAATATACAAAGACAGACAAATAGGTTTGGGGATCTAAAATTAAAACAAAACAATCATAGATGGTTGAATTTGTTGAATTGTTGATTGATTATCCTATGAGAAAATGGCTCTTAAGGATGAAATATTTCCAAATTGTGTAACTACACACAGAGCAGGCATTTCATATTAATTATATCAGCTTATTTACCAACAGTGAATCTACATGTTGTCTACCTTTCTTTAGCATTTGCCATCAGACATCACCTGCTTTTGTTGTTTCATACCATTGTCAATTAAGGTTAAGCTCCTAGTTGGATGTGACCATAACATACCTTTTAAGTGATGTCCAGCCAGTGCAACCGGAGGAATGAACATAAACTGATACAGTGCAGTGCCACTTTCATAGAGTTCTGCTGATGTAGAGTGATGCAGAATGTTATATTTAGGGTGTAAATACACTGCTCCACATCTCAGTCATCCTTGCACAATCTGTCAAGGTGAAATGTTAAGGTTCTGCATGACATCTTAGAATGCTTGCTCCTTAAAGGATAACATGAGTATGCACACTTTGTCAATCTTCAAAGTTACCACAGATGCAGTAGTTGATACAATCGTATCTACCCAATAACATGACCATTTGTCTACTACTACTATACTAAGAAATGTCTATGGGAAAGAATTGTTGCATTGTTACACAATGCCAGGGAGAAAAGTTTCTCAGGGTGCATCGGTAGATATTGGGCAACTCGGTAGGTGTTTGAAACCACATAGATTTGCTGATGGCCACTTCCAACTTGTCTTCCAGTACAAGGACCCACACTTTCTCACACAAGTGAGCCGTTATCTTTGACTTGGTATCCAACAGGTGCTGGGGCAAATACTCTGTCAAGCAATGCTGATGGCACTACGATACATGAATTTCAAATCTAGATATTAGCTATGACAACTTTCTAGTTTAAAGTCAAAAAGACTCATAGATGTGAAAATCAAAACACTCTGTCCACCAATAATGGTGGGACTATAATACATGAGTTGCAATAATTGCTATTGGATTTGACAGCTCTCCAACCTAACGTGCACATTTTAATGTCAAATAGACCCAAACATGTGAACATCAGAATCATTGATTTTATTAAACTATACTACATTTAGAAGAACGCATTTTTTTAAAATTTAATTCTTGCATTTATTTAAGCAGTAAATTATTATAATATGTATGACCACCATGTCCCCAATGAAACAGTGAATCAATTATACCACTTTCAATATTCACACAGTTGCCATACAGCCTGGCACCATTTGAGTCAAACCTATAGATTTGTTTAAGCACACATGCCTATTTTGTCAGGGGCACAATGTTATCTCCTTTTAGCCCTTTCTAGCCACCTGGTACGTTGGAATCTTCCCAATTTCTTGCTAAATTGAAAATCGATGTGACACCTATCTGCCTCCAGCTAAACCGTCTGCATCTTTCTGGCAGATTGCATTCCTTATTTCCCTATGCTCTTCTTCTTGCTGCCTCTCTTTTAATATCAACAAATATTGTTTTTTTATAATCTATTCAAACAGACAGATGTCCCTCCGGACCAATCATTAATGGCCAGTAGCTTGTTTTAATTAAATGTAAAATAACCCTTTCTCATCTATGGGCAAAGAGATGCCAGTCACTTAAACACTTCCTGTCATGAAGTCAAAATAATGACTCACAGCTGGATACTCGTGTTAATGCATCAAAAGCAATGTGGTTCAAATCGACAGACCTGTACATTAGATTGTCTAATTAGAGCAAGGCTGACTGAGTGCTGTTTTCTTATACTATCAATTGTACAGCCTGGCGGCTTTCTTTTCAATCTCATTCCATCCACCATTCTAAATTCAGATAGGAGAGCGATTTAATATCCAGCTCTTTGCTTGTTAAATAGCTGTGAATGCTCTATTCAGTCTTTGATAACCATTGTGATGTTTGGATGTGTTGCATGGCTGACATCATAGTCATCCTGCCTCCTTGACTCCAGAAAGGAGACAGAGTGATCTTCAAAGTTGGATAAACATCTCCTTCTTTTAATGTCTCTCCTTCAAAAAATATTATTATTTTATACATCATAAACAAGCGCTTCGTCAAGTGGTTTATGACAACATTATATTCTGAACAATCAATGCAGAATTACAGAAAGACAATCAGAATTGACAATCAAACACAAACTCATTAAAATTAAATAAAGAATAAAATAAAGGAAGAAGAGGGATAGGAGAGAGAGGAGAGGAAAAAAGCACACAAATAATAACACTGGTACAAAGTTATCACATTATTAATATGTCTCAAGAAATGATCCCCAAATGTCTCCAAACATGTCCGCCTTTGCAGACTGCTTATAAATGGCCGTCTCATATGTGGATATGGTTAAAAATGCATCCACCCAAGTCATCAATACAAAAGGAGGCAGCCACACTTTTTTGCAGAATGGCACCTCTTCCAAAGGTGATACATCTCCAAAAATCATTATAGAAGCACACATTGTAATAGAGCAGTTTAAAACTAGGCGCAGCCTCTCACGAGCGCCTTTCCAAAAGTCTCTTGTTTTCGGGCAGGTCCAGAGTAAATGACTCAAACTGCCTCTTGCCAGTTTGCATTTCCAACTTTGGTCAATGTCAATAAGATGTCTTTTAAACATATGTTCCGGAGTCCACTTGTATCTAAAGAGAAGCTTAGTCTGAGATGCTCTCAGGCCCCAATCCACGCTGACCAGCCGGACATTATTACAGCATCTCCGCCAGCAGTCCTGATCAATTATGTCACCTAGCTTGTTAGCCCAAGTATTTGCCAGATCAGGGTCTCCGCTGCGACTCGAAAACAATATGCCATCATTGTGGCAGCTGGATGTAATGCACGTTTGCAGAGCTCCAGCACTGCCCATGCTGCATTCGGAGTCATCATTTGTGCAGGATCTATTTTGGCAGCATTGATTCCACTAAATTGTCTGTATTCTGCATAGGTGCATTCCCTTAAATCGAAATCATGGTGCAAAAGCACAAAGGGGATCCAATTCCCATCCACAATCAAGTCTTTGATGTATTTGATTGCTGCCAGTAACTAGGATGGCCAAAAAAGCACCTTCCCATGACTGGTCAATCCAGGATTTAGCCGGATCGAGGCATCCAGGAACAGGTAAGGATCATTTCCAATCCGACATGACATGTTGCGCCAGCTTTCACGCAGGAAAGCTGTCAGAGTGTTCTTAAGTCGAGATGGTCTGGTTACCGTTGTTAACAAGGCTTTAGGTGCCAAGTGCAAGACTCTCGTATACTCCGCAACAGTCTCATCCGATATGTCTTGTTCAGAACCTACAGTCCAACATAAGTGTCTAACAGCAAATGCAAGGTGGTAATCGAAGACGTTTTGCAAATTCATAACGCCTTGTCTCAGTGGAAGCTGCATCTTCCATAGAGCCAACCTCGGTGGCTTGCCATCCCACAGGAATTTTTGTATAGTGCTTTCCACTTCTTTGAAGATGGTTTTGGGCATCTTAATAGGGAGCATTGAGAGGATATAATTTATTCTTGGCGCTATGTTAATTTTAATGCAGTTAATTTTGCCCCACAAAGATAGCTTTAGGAGTGCCCATCTGTCTATGTCAGATTTAAGCTTGGGCATTATAGAATCAAAATTCATGTTTATTAATCCCTCAATCTTGGAGCTGATCCAAATTCCTAAATACTTCATTTTGAAGGGCACCATATAAAGTCAAAATATCTGCTGCCCCTTCTGCTGCCGAGGAGTCCACCTCCAACCTCTGCCTCTTGGACCTTCTCTCGGCAGCTGCGGCCATGGACGCGGCACCAGACTCCTCACTCCTGGAAGATATGATTACCTGAGAGGGGAGCTGGGCCTTGCATCTCCGGCTGGCGGTGGCATCCCTGCCGCTGTGCTCCACAGAACCATCTCCGCCTTCTTCATCAGTCGACGCTGCAGACAGGGAGAGATATAACACAGGCATCAGGGCACTGTACAATGGTCTGATACACACATGACAGTTGCACATGAGTGGCAGTGTCAAACTTCACAGATGGCATCACACTCTCCAACACTCATATCATTTGAACCCACACACATGCACAAATTAACAGGAATAGTGCAGCAGGCATGAGCATCCATACACACACAACTGCATGAACATCCAAAGGTTGGCATGACATCACAAGCAACATGGGGAGTGCCGAACACATGCACACAAGCCACTAGACAGACATGCATCTGTACATCTCCAACACCTGTCACAGTGCAATCATCGGCAACTATGTCACATCTGCCAATCGGGTACCTGCATGTCTGTGTCACATGCATCCATGGCGTCTCACAGTCACACCCCCCCAAACAGACACACACAGACATGTACACCATGCACGTCCATGAAGGCGTGATGAGCATCCATATGTCACACCCCAAACATGGCTGAGTGCATACACAGGCATGCAAACATGTGTGCATCTTTACATGCAGTTGTGCATCATGCTTTGGAACACATACACCATTGAAGTGCATCACACATGACTGGACTCACATGCAGCACGGTCATGTCCCTGCACATACACATCCATACACGGGCCATGTCAGACATATGTCCAAGCTGCACACTCCTGGCACACCTCAACATGCACTGCATCCATTGAGTACGCATGCACACTTACCACTCGACTCCAGACAGGTCTGCCTCTTGAGGACCTGGAGGTGAAGCGCTGGGCGACTGCATTCCAGGACCCTCATCTGGTCCATGGTAACCATGACCTGGCACCCCACTGCATCTGCTGCGTCGAAGAGGCACCGGGCCTTCCTGAGGGTCCTAGACCTGAAGTCCTCCCAGCACTTATGGACGTGTTTCAGGTCACGGGTTGCCACCCCCTCCGTGTTGATGGCACCCACGATGTCCAACCAGATCCTCTCCCGTCCATCGTTGTTGGCGCGTGCTCATCCAAAGAGGGCATCTTAATGCACCAGGACTTGCTCCACCAGGATGCCAACTTCTCCTGCAGTGAAGATGGCAGCACTCTGCCTCTCTGCCGGGGGGTCGCCACTGGTCCCTGGTGGAGTTTGGCCTGACACGGCAACCCTCGAGGCAGGTGTGGGTGGGCAACTGGGTCCTGGAGCTGGGCTGTAGAGAGATGGAACAGCAGTAGGGAGTCTTCTGTTCCAGCAGGGGTGGTTGCAGCAACTGGACCCCTGCAGATGGGTGATGTGCAGGCACCAAATAGTATGGCACGTGGCCGGCAGGCGGGCAGCAGCAGATGGCTCATGGGAGGCTTCTCGGGGCTCTGGGTGGCAGGAAAATGGCCTTCTTGGCAGGAGCGTGGTCTTCCGTGTGTTGTCGCATGGCCAGCTTGATGCAGAGTGAATCCGCACGTGAAAATCAGCACGTTTGAGTGAAAATCGAGGAAAGGCCCTTAGCGCGTAATCGTGTAAGTGACGTGGCACGCGTAGGTGTTACTGTGCGCAGGGGTTAAAGGTTCTGCGTAGGACGCCATTTTCTTGTACGTGCTTTTTGTGGAGAGCGAGCGTGTGATTCTTGTACTTCTTGTCGGTTGACACGTGATTACTTCACAACGGTTGCAGAAGAGCTCAATTCTTCTTTTGGAGTGGGGTGTTGCCAAAGCGCACACGCACCTCTTTTTTCCGTTCATTTTCCAGGCAGATGGTGAGTCGCACACTTGTTTTTCCACTGTGGTTGCCCCCGTGTGTTGCGTACCCATTCAGAGGTCATTGTAGCCTGTGTGTACCACGCGTATGCATTTTTTGTGTTGCTGTCATTTGTTCCCAGGGGTCGCAGATAGCCTTGCAAGAGCACAGGGGTACCTATTCCATCTAATACCCTGCCCCCTTCACCCCATTGCCCAGGACAATTGTTTTCTGCACCTCCCATTCGCACAAGTACATCAGTGCCATGGTTGGGAGGTGACAAAGTTCTAAGGGAGGCAAAAGGTGGCTGACCTCCAAGAGGTGTCCTCTGTAGGGGAAGTGGCCAGGATGAGCAGGGTGGCCAGGGTGGCCAAGGTAGCAGTGGTGGCCAACGTGGAAGGGTGGCCCAAGAGGGCAGTGTGTCTAGGACCATTCAGGGACACCTATGCCCGCCCCCAATGGGTCAGGGAGATGCAGCTGATACCATGCCAGCTCAGGCCCTGCTAGCCTGGCCCGGATTGGTCACCGAACAGGCACGGGATGACTCACAGGCCGACTTCCATGTCATGAAGTCCAAGCCACGTGTGGGGATGAAAGTTGCTGTCACCAGGCCACCTGGAACTGGGGCAGCAATGTCATCTGCTGCCCTGAGTAGCCAGGGTAAGGAGGCTGCAGGGGCAGCTGCAGCTCACTCCACACCCCGGCTCTGAGTCACCCAGCCGGGACTGTGTTGGTCCCGGACCCTCACACCAAGGCAGTTGGTCATTGTCCCTTTGCCTGCTTCCAGTGGCCAGTCCACCTGCGCTTCAGCCCCTACAGACCGGACCGGCATAAGTATAAGCCACTCAGAGTCCGCACCATCTCTCAAGGAGAAGAAACGTGCTCTTGCGGAACAGGCTGGGACCCCAGACACGGCTCACCCCTCTGGCACGTCAAGGAAGCAGAGTTTCAATAATGTGGAACTAGACGCACTTGTGGGCTAACTGTCGGAACATGGCCGTGACATGCTGGTGACGGCAGGGTGCAAGACTACAACTGCTCAGTGTAGGGCCAACTGGCAATGCATCGCAGACCACATTTGTTCACTTGGATTTGTGAAGCACACAGCTGATGATTGCTGAAAGCATTGGAATGACCTCAAACACCGAGCAAAAAACAAGCTGGCTTCCAGTTACGCCTCTACTCTGATGACTGGCAGTGGGTCATCACCAGAGGCGGATGAACTCACAGAACATGAGGCAATCGATGGAGGGTTCATCGCAGAAGATCAGATCCAAGGTGTTGGAGACCTACCAGATCTTGAGACAATATCCGGTGAGTGCCCATGTGTGTGTGTCCAGACCATGTGTATGTTGCTTGGCTGATATGTTGTGATTGAGTGCCAGATCAGGCTTTGTAGTCATAACTGCTATATGTGACCCATGAAGTGCCTCCAAGCCATCCCCCGCACTTGGGTTTGGGGTTCACTGTATCCCTACTGACTGCTGCAAACACTTTGCACATGATGATTACACTTGCCCTTAAACTGCCATCATGCCACAACATTGTTAATACAGTTTGTTCTCTTTATCCTGCCTGATTGATGGAATCATTTGCATGATAAACGCAGATTTGTGTGCCGTTATGCCCAAAATCACCATACTTCAGACAGGGATTTTCCCCCCACAAAGGCCCACAAATATGCACTTTTTACACAAATTATTTCATCAATCATGCTGATTGACTGCTGTGCACCTACACATGTACTGCACCCGATCACTTCTGAGTCCTCTTTGAATGTTCAACATGACAATTGACTTGTGTCATGTCCAAGTGACCTACCAATGATTTATCCATGTGCCTCCCATAACTGTATTTCAACACACTGGCGTTGTTGCAGTGTGTGACACATGTGTGTTTTGTCTCACTCTTTTGCATGTTCTGTTTGATGATATGCGTTTGACATGGATGGGGGACAGTAGTGATTAACTCCCATCTGGGTGTCCTTGTCAGTTCTGGCATGGCTATGCTACGTGCCATCTGTGTGCTGGCATGTGTCATGTTTGTGGATGGTCCATGCCACTAACAGGCTAATGTGTGATGCAGGTGCTATGCACCATGCAGCACATGTGTTGCTTTTCCATTCTGGAGTCATCATTGTCTGCTTTCAGGGTCCCCTTCCACTTCATTGCCACTGCATGCTTGGCTGAGTTTGTGTCATGTGCGACATGTCTGATTAATGTATTGGATGTGTACATTGTGAGGCCTGTGCGTGTCAGCTATGCTGTTCATGCGTGTCTTCATGATTTTTCTCTTCATTTCGTGCAGGTGATGAGGCACTAGATGCTGTGGAGGAGGAGGAGGAGATGGTGCAGGAGTACTCAGAGCCCCAACCAAGCACCAGTGGAGGACGTGGGGTGGTGGCGCATGAAAATCCATTGGTCCTACAGACCATCCTGTCCACGGGTGTCTCTGGGTACACCTCCGAAGATCTCTATGGCTCAGGTGCTGAATCAGACATTGACACAAATGTCCCGTTGCAGGTGAGTGTTTCTGGCAGGGATGATGTTCTGTCCAATATTGCGGATGGGGAGGACACCAGGCGTGGGATAGCCAAGGCCATAGCGGGGACCACAGCCGCCATAGCCACCAACACAGCCACCATAGCTGCCAACACAGCCCCCATCAACACCTCGGCTTTGTTGATGAGAGACTGTCTGGGGGCCATCACGCAGGTCCTCACATCCATCCTCAACCTGCACCAGGCGTGCAAATGAGCACAGCATCCTCCCCATCCACCAGACCTGCTTCCTCTGCCCCCGCTTCCTCTGGACCCTCCAGCCCTGTCCGCCAAACATGGCGGAGTGCGAGGCACACTGAAATGGCGCCCCCGGACAGCAAGAAGTCCCGCAAATAGTGTGGGAGAACTATGGGAGTGGGTAAAATGGTGTTGGCGGTGATTGGGAGTATTAGGGGTAGTAATTTGAGGTGTTTTGTGAGATCACTGGGGGGTTTTGGGAGTTCACTGGGGGGTTGGGGTGGTGAGGTTGCACTTTCTTCAGTTGATATAAATATACCCGTTGTGTTAAAAAAATTCAATGGCTGCACATTCATCTTTTCGTGTGTATCGTTTTAATGTATGCCGGTGTACAGTGGCCAACTCCCCAGATTCCCTGTGTGCATGTCCACATGGACACAGTGTAAATGTGTCACTGACACATATCTTACAAGGTCCCTGTGTGTCAGAAGTATTTGTGAATCAGTGATTGGCATACTGCACGGCCATCCTGTGCATCACGTACTGGCAGGGGTGCTGCTTCTCCACCATCTTCATCCTCATCAACCTCACCCGGTGCATGCATGTCAATGTCATGTGGCAGTGGTACATTTCTCCGGACGCACATGTTGTGCAGCATGACACAGGCCATGGTTATCTTTGTCACCTTCTCAGAGCCATAAAGGAGTGCTCCACCAGACCTGCTTAGGCAGCGGAACCGCGCCTTCAACAGGCCAAAGGTCTGCTCAATCACAACACGGGTACGGGTATGTACCCGATTGTACTCCTCTTCATGGCTGTTCCACGGGTCCCACACAGGAGTAAGGAACCACGGCTTCAAGGGATATCCTCCACCACCTGCAAGAGAATACAGATAGGCCTATGTGAGTCATGGGCACAGCTATGTGCTGTGGACCTGCACATGTCCCTGTACGTATGCACCAATATTGTTTGGATGCATTCGATACTGCAATATGGTGAGGTATTCTGGATGGCATTGAATAGATGATGCAGGGTGAAATAATGCATGCTGAGGCGGATGTACTGTGGTTGTACGACAATGTTTCACCTCCCATTTTTGCTGTGTATACTACACTGTGCATGGTCACACTAGCCACATTGGCACAGTTGCGATCCTGTTTAGTCATGCATTGCTTGATATACACATGGTGGCCAGGTTGTGCATCTTACATGTGGTAATTTATATACGTTAATGGTCAGATGTGTGCCAATGATGTGTCATGTTGGGGTTGGGGGGTTAAGGTCAGGAGTTATTAGCTCTGCGTGCATTCTCCACTGACCGTCCATTCCCACCCAGGTGGAGTATGCATCCCCCCTTCCCACCCAGGTGGAGTATGCATCCCCCCCTTCCCACCCAGGTGGAGTATGCATCCCCCCTTCCCACCCAGGTGGAGTATGCACCCCCCCTTCCCACCATATCATATCATATCATATCATATCACCCAGGTGGAGTATGCATCCCAACACATCGCTACCCCGATGCACTGCAATGGGCCAGTGAGGCAATTCACCAAGCAGCCAGGCACATGGTCCATCATGTGTTGATCCGGGAAATCGGGCGCAGCAATGTGTGATGATCTTGCTGGAGTCACATACCATGTGCACATTGACGGAGTGGTAAAGCTTGTGATTGCAGTACACCTACTCTACGGCATGGGGGACTACCAATTCTACATGGGTGCAGTCCAGGGCACCAACACAATTGGGCATGCCTGCCAGTGCATGGAAGCCTACTTTGGTGTTGGCTATCTCTTGGGCAGTCCGTGGTAGGGATATGTGGGTGCTAGCATGCTTCAGGAGGGCATCCAGCACTTGGGTCAGCATGCGTGAAAATAGTGGTTGTGAAATGCCATGCAGCTGGCCCACTGTGTGCTGGTAGGTGCATGTGGCCAGGAAGTGGAGCACAGACACCACCTTTAGTAGCGGGGGGATGGCAGTGCGTATTTCTATGAGGCTGGCAATGTCGTTGCCTATCATGTCACTATGGTGGTGATGGTGTCCTGGTCCAACCGGTACAGGGTGTGGATCTGGTCAGGGGTTAGATTGAATGGGCTGGGTCTGATGCGAGGGATTGGTGGCTGCCAACGAGGTACTACTGGCTGCACTGGTGGTAATTGCTGGGCCTTTCTCACCCTCCTTCTCCTCCTGCATCTGCTCTGTACTGCTTGTTGTTGCTGCTGTAGTTGTTGTTGTAGTTGCTGTTGTTGTTGCTGTAGTTGTAGCAGTATAGGCATGTCCTCCAGCGCCATGATTGCAACAGCTAGTGGTAGCAGTTTGGTGTAGGAAGGGGTGTGCTGTGTGGGTGTACTCCTTTTATACTGGCCCAGACTCCATTGAGTCCACCTGTGGTGATTGTGTGCACCTGTGGCAGTTGGCTTGATTGCTGAATGCTGTTTACGGGTGGTCCGCGATGCCTGTATGGCCACCATCATGCAGGCCCTGATTACCACCTTGGTGATGCTGGTATTTGCATGCCTGCATGGGTTGTGATGTCCTCCTATTACCGGCATTCAGTATGTACTCCCCGAAGGGGTGCGTGTACGCGCCCATGCCGGTATGAAGTGGCACAGTACGGGCAGTGCCGGTATTGGTGGGTTGTCGGATCGGAATGCCCCAGACCCGTTAACGATGCCGCTATTACCATTTCGCCTTCCTTTTTTCATTACCTCCATTCTCGTAATGAGGCCCAGAGATTGAAAGTGTTTATACTTTACAAATTGCGCCATATTAGTTACGTCATTGGCAACTATTGCCCTAGAACTCAAAAACTAGTGAAAGTGTGTGAGCTCTATTTGAGATGCTATTAGTGAGAAGCATCACATGTCTTTTGCTTTTTTTGTTTTTAAATATTACTGCTAAGACCGTAAGTACAAGAATAAGAACAACTTGCAAAATTTTGTGTTATACCACATTAAATAAGTTGTTTCTTTTACATAGTCTTGGATCTTTGGTTCCCAACCACTCATAAGTTTCATTCACATAAGAGTCCAATAATGGCCCACAAAACAGGCCTGTAGAAAACATATTTAGTGGTGTGACATGAGACGGAGGAGCATATAAGGTGACCGCGTGGCTCATTTGTGCTTATATGAGATTATAATTGCTAGCAGGATGAAATGAGTCATTTGCCCTGGGCCTCCCATATCCAAATAATGAAGGCCCAAATTCCCATGCCCCTAACTCCAAACATTCTTAGAAGGACAACCTCTAAATAATACAAACAAGCCGTAAATCATTGAAATATGCTACTGTCGATATCAATGACTCAAGGACCGTGGCATCACCAACCACAAATCCATCACATCAAATACGGAGTTCATATGCCCTCATATTTCTAACACAATGGTCACTTTCATTTGAAAACTGCCCCTAATTAATAGGTTAACCAAGTCTCCCAGTAAAGTTAATATGTAGCCATAAATGTCGAGCACCCACTGATGTAATCCAACAGACACGCCATTACAAATGTTAACCTCAATAATGTTTCCTTTTTGTAATTGAATGTTGCTCGCCCAAGAACCCCTGATTTCTTCCGGCTGCCCCTGAGGGCCTGTCAGATCCACCCTCTGGCTGTTTTACATGTGCCTATCTCCTATGCTTCCAGATTCTGGTTCAGCACTATTGCAAGATTGCTTGGCCAGTGCAAGATACCTTATGAATGAAAGTATGCACACAGTAGATCCAATGAGCTCAGATTACCCCTTTCCTGTGCAGACCATTTTACACATTTGAGTTTCGCAAAATTCTGACACTTCCCTTGCGTGATCTCAATTCCTTTCTCACCTGCACCCTTTCATGCAGTTGCGATAGTGTCAGCTAGAGAAGGAACAGGCCTTATTAAAAGGGGGAAGTAACAATCCGGTCAGAAGTGTTATTATCATTGTGACGGAGCAAAGATTTTCTCAGCAGTTCCAGCGTACTGCACACATTCTCTCCACTGGGTCAGTTCCCATTTAAAAATGAAGTAAATCTGAAAGATTACACTTGCGTGAGTGGGTACAGTTAGAACTTGCCTTGGTCTGTGTAACCTGTGCCTCATTATATGAAGAAAAAAAAGTTTCGGAAGAGTCGCAGGAGGGCAACCAAAGCTGTTTTAAGCAGCATTCCGATCATGGCAAGCTTGGGGAAGGAGTAGCAGTGGGAGTTAAGTGGGAGGATGTTGTGGCAATGGGAACATCAAAGACAAGCCGCAGAGGCAAGAACACGGTACACCGGACCCCTCTGAATACGTTAAAAACATCTCCTCGCACACCAACCCTTCTGCAGACAGTGCGCACTCAGCCCCACTCCCGATCACCGCCATCGGAGAGGAGACGCTCTGCACACACTCCTACTGAGCACTTGAATGTCATGAAATGACACACCCCTTACTTCCTCTTCGCTTCCGAGATATCACGTCGGGAGCCTGACACACCTGGGTCGGGTCCTTTATTCCACACAACCATTCAAATGCTATTACCAGGGACAACACATCATAAAGCCACAACATGTAAACAGTTAAAATCCGTGCCATAGTGGGACCTCGGTTGAAAGCTCATTGAACAGACGAGATCCGCCATTTTAAATGGCACACATACACACCGTAACATGTAATAACTGAAGTCATAACAATAATATATATATATATATATATATATATATATATATATATATATATATGCATACAAAATATAATATAAAAGTAATTCATTAGTAGGACTGGCCGTCCCCTTAGCGGGTTACATGCTTGTGCAGGATCTTCAGTAGTCTTTATGTCATCCGGTATATACAGTTTTAAAGTTGCAGGCTGTAGAAGTGACACTTTGATTTTTCCTTTGCCAACTGCTTTGCTTCCCCAAACGCCTTTCTTTTGTTCACCACATCTTTGGGGAAATCTGGGGAAATGTAAATTGGGACTTCACCCCAAGTTAAGGTTCCTCTGTGCCTGGCATTATTTAAAACCTTCTGCATCCTAGTAGTTTTAAGGAATGTCACAATTATTTGTCTGGGCAGCCCAGACTCCAGTTTCCCAGCTCTAAACACCACATCCAAATCATTTTTCTGCAAGCCACAGTCAGGAAAATAGTCCTGCAATACTTGCAGCACAAGATCATTCAAACTGGATTCTGGTTACTCAATAACACCAATAAGGTTGCTTCTTTCCTGGATCTCCAGATTCATATTTCGAAGCTGCAGCCTATTCATGTCCTATTCATGTCCTCTTTTAGTTCTTGGTAGGCTCTGTAACTGCCAGACGAGTCAGAAAGGGCAGCCTTGACATCTCCCACATCAGTTACCACTTGCTGTAGTAGAGTGAATGTATCTGTGCTGTTAGGTGTTTCACCAGAGTTATCTTTGATTTGCTTGGATCTTTTCGAGGTAGGGTTTTCAGGAGACTCAATTTTCTTTTTGCCGACATCGCAGCAGCAGCAGTAATAGTAGAAATTGTAAAAATGAATGGTCAGCTGGGTGGTGGGCAGGAGCTGCTTTCTCAAGCTGCTGCTTCTCCGAAGGCCATTCTAGAACCCCCCTCTCTTAATGTGTCTAAACAATATATTTCGGGAATTGATTTCCCTGCAACATTCACATTATAGAATTTAGACTGAAACACGTTTTTTTAAAGATATGCTTCGTTAACATCTGCTTTACATAATGGATTCAATTTAGCACCATCAACCCTGACGTCAAAATTCAGTCGTTATATATGTGGTATAAAAACTACCACAACGCGTGGTTTTAAGTACGGATCTTCACACTGCTTAGACACCATTTATGCAGGCACTAAGAATTCAGTAACTGTACAAATACAGTTGTTCCCACCCACATTTAATGGGCTTTTGTTAAAGGGGAACTACCCTTATTTCTTAGAAAGCCTAATACATATATAGCTTGTGGGCTTAAGATTCATAACAATTGACTGTGAAGTAAAGAGTCAAAAAATACCAACATAGTTCCTTCAGCTAACACCAGCGTGGATGACTGAAATACTTGCTCCTCCAGAATTGTCAAAACCCATCGGCAGACTGTTTTGGTGAAATTTCTCTAAGGCTATGAAAACGGGGCTATATTAGGTATGCATTGCTGACAGTAGTTTGCCATATACAGGAACCTGCAATCCTTGTATAGTTTGGTGGTGGCTGGGGTTGCCTTTAAATCCACCACTATTGCTGAGAGGCCCTACACCCAGAGGATATAGACAACAAACTCAATTAAGGAGGTGAGAAATTCACATTTTCCTTTGATCAGCATTAGGTCTTGTACACCCGGATTAAAGTTCGGACAACCTCTCCCTCTTTCGCACCTCTGACATAGCATATATCAGGATGACATCACTGATTCTAAGAAACCCTTTAAGGACACTACCTATTTTATTGTGAACAACGTCCACTGCCAAGGATAACTTGAAGCTCAGACTTTTCATGGTGATATGCCTGGCATGCAGCTGGAGCAGGACTTGATGATAACCTGAGTTTGGAAACTGCTGTTGACCCGTTCAAGCTGTATTATGAGAGTAGAGTGTCTTCCCCTCTTGGTGACTTGTTCGGGGCAGGGTACATATTCCTACAGATGTGTAGGGAATCCAAAGGTTTGGTTGTTGAAAGAGCAATTTTACCTAATATATTGTGAGTCTAAAAAGTCAAAAAGTGCTACAATTTCTGTCACTTATCATGCCAGGCTGAATGGCACTAAGCCTTCAATGGACATGTTGAGTCAGAATGGTCTTTACAAGAGCCTTTGATTTGTCAGGGATTACTCTTACTCCTATCATCCATAGTGGATTATCTTCAACAATAGCCTCCTTGGCCTAATGTGTTGGACCTATGGTTGAGGACTGTTATGCACTTCACACACTTGTATTCCCCACTATTAGGTTCATGTTGCCTTGGGCATGGAAGTTCAATTGCATTCAAATGTATTGTTTTATTATTTATTGTGCATTTGATTAAAATGTAAACCATAAGCACACAAAAAATAAACATAGTAATTCAAAATACATGATATGATTCCCATAATGTATTATTGTACACAATTAAAACATAATGTAAAGTCTCCTTACCAAAATAGTCAATAAACATAAGACAAATAAAAAAAACAAATCTTTTCATCAAAATAAAAAGGAATTTTCCATCATCCATATTATGAGTGCATTATTTGCTTCGAATTCATCCCTGTCTAAAAAATCTATTGATCTAGATGAAAAGATAAAAATGTGCATTCATAATAACTGATATATACACATTTAGAGCTTTATCTTAAAAATGAAGCTAACTATTACGCTATCTATGAGGCCATACAACATAGATAGGGCCCTCTGCTAAACACCAATGACGGCTGCTATGATGACTTATGACTCAGCCCCATAGATGGTACTCCAAAGTTGATCAATCTCACTGCAGGCGATATCTTTCACAAAGCGAATATAGCTCTTCAAGTTGGAAGATTTAGGACTTTTGCACTTGGTTAGAATATGGCGACTGGTCTCAACTTGCATACTACAAAGTCGGCAAAGGGTTTCGTAATGAGGTAACTTCTCCCAACCACCTACTTTTTCGATGGTCAGAAGTAGATTGAAACGTAAAAGTACTGTAAATCTTCTAAGTTCAACAGGACAAATCTTTATTAAGTAGGTACAGGGAATATCTAAAGGGAAACCTTTTCAGCAGTATTCTTGAAATCTGTTTTTCTTGTGAAGCATATTCATGGTACTAACTCTATCCTAATTCCTGGTCTTAGTTTTCAGAATCAATTCAAAATTTGGCCAATCAAATGCCTTTTTAAGGGTTAAGCCAACATTGGTAATGTGGGTTAATCTAGACATGTGTAGCTCCTGCAAAAAGGAGTTAGAATGTGTCTCAAGGTGGGTTGAAGACAATAAGCTCAACAGGGTTTTATAGTTGAGTTGAGAAGATCACAACTTTAGACACCATTTTACTGTTTGACACATCCAGAAAGACCTGAGTGAAGGAAGTCCAAATTCAGTTCGTAATGCTTTGACAGACACTGTGCTCACCAGACCCAATATAGAATGTAATATTTGTCCTTCTATTTTTTGAAGCCGATAACCGTGTTTGTTGTAGAGCACCTCTAAACCATATAGGAGTCCCAGTATAATACTAGTTCGGTATATGGTTAGGGTTTGACGTAACAGGGAAACCCAAATAAATTTAACTCTTAAACAACTCTGAATGTTTATTATTTAAGCTCCATAAAAATGTTGGCTTCTTGTGGGATTGACCCCCCCAAGGATCATAACTTTGCTGGGGCGGGCTCACCTCCCTAGCCACAAAGGCGGAGGCACCCCCGTCGGGTTGCCTCCTGCAGGCAGGCTTTTCAGAGAAGCACCGGCACCATTAGCAATGTTGCCGATTCTTCCGTCTCCCCACTCCCATGTGGGGAGTTACTGAATCTGCTGCCTTACTTCCTGCGCCCCGAAAGTCAAGAAGCAGATTCAGGGTTTCTGCGTCAGCGGCAACCCACCACTGGCACTGGTTGGTTAACCTCATTCGGAGTGTGGCAGTCTGGTAACAAAGGTCGTGGTAAGCTTATGGGCACCCTTGTTTCCGGACCTCCACACTACGAAGCTGCCTGCAGGGGCCATTGCACCCGTCAGGGTCAGACCTGCTGGGCGCAATGGCCCATGCAGGCAGACTTTTCACGGAATCAGAGTCGAGCATGGCCAGCAATCTGTAATTAGAGGGATCCCCAATCTCCCTTTTTAAACACAGGAATCAGTGTGGACTTTCTCCAACTATCAAGTACCTTGCCAGTGCTCTCGATATGCTGAAATAATTATTGTAAAACTCTTTCCCAGAAATCGGGATTAGCTTTAAAGACCACATTAGCAATTAAGTCTGGTCCAGGTGCCCGAGAGCCTTTTAATTTGCTAATAATTAGTAGGATATCATTCAGAACATAACCCAAGGGGACCTTATAGATCGTTCCAAAGGGTTCCACTACTGAATCACGATCAAAATACAAGTATGTGATATATACAATCCATTGATTTTCAGATCCAGCATTTATGCCTTAAAGGGCACCTTTGGTTAAAAATAGTCAATATTTAGACCAACATTTCCTATTGTCATTTCCTTAAGAGGCCAAATAGAAGCTTCCAATTATAATTATTAGCTGAGTACTTATGTTGACGCAGCCAATTCTTAAATCAAGTGTGAAGACTAGTGAGTTGTCTCAATCTAGCGTGGTGGTAAGATAGCTTTATATAAAAAAAAATAATAATAATTGTTTATTTAGTTATAAACTTTAACACAAATTCATAAATACAAAATTTTCATAGATCCATAAATAACATTTATGATGAATAGCTCAAAGATAAAACATTAAAAAGAGACAAGAAAATATTTCAAACTTCATACTACATATAGAGATGAAAATAAAAGTAATACAAAGACGAAGGAACCATCATACCCAAATTAAGCTATATTAATGAATTAGAGCGTCAAAGAGGGCCAATTGTTGTTTAATGGGTCAGTTATGATGTTTTGGCTTGAAAGATGTTAATCGTTCAGCCAACTTGACCATCATTGCTTCAATGTCCCAGTTGTTATGGAGAAACCAGGTCTCAAATTGAGTCTGCTCATTGTGAATCAGAAGGCTGGTTTTCTTATCCATGCTGTCTGACCACACAATGGGCCTCATTACGACCCAGGCGGACTTCGCGGTGCTAAATGCACCGCGAAGCATGGCGGAAAGCCGCCGATAGCGCCATGGGGGTTGGCGGATTTACCGCCCCATTCCGACCTCGGCGGAGCGGTAAATCCCCAATCCCCATTCTGCCCTTCCCCATTCCCATTCTTGCCCCATAGGGTATAATGGGAGTGGGGAAGGAGTTAATTACGCCACCGTAAAATACGGTGGCGTAATTAACAACGAGGTCCCGTAGCGCCATGGTTTTCTCCGGCTGGTAAAACCAGGCGGAGAAAACCTCCATGGCGCTACGGGAACTCGTAGTATGGCGGAGAGGTACGCCATGCACTACGCTGGCGTAATACCCTCTCCGCAAGGGTCCTAATGAGGCCCACTGCGTTTACCTTGTTGATTTACACCAGCATTCACTAAAATAGAAGTTATTAAACGTGGTTGGAGCAGTGACTGGTGCCAATGAAGGATAGCATGATCTTGCAAATTGGTATGCTGAATAATCAAGGGGCAACATATGCTCCCTTTTCTATGGTCTATATAGACATAGGGCCCCATTCCGAGTGTGGTGGTCCGGATACAAGTGTGCCAGTAAGCTTACCGGCACCCTTGTTTCTGGAGGGGCACACTACGAGTCTGCCTACAGGGGCCGTTGCACCCGGCAGGGTAGACCTGCAGGCAGACTTTTCATGGAAGCACGAGCCCTGTTAGCAATGGTGGTTCCATCTCCCCCCTGCCATGAAGTCCTATGGGACTACACGGTAATGGGGAGTTACCGAATCTGCCATCTGACTTCCGTGCCACCAGGCCTTTTAATGTCCTGGTGGCACTGGAAAGTCAGGGGGCGGTTTCAGTGTTTCAGGGTCAGCGGCAACTTGCTGGTGGCACCGGCGGGTTACCGCCGACCTCGGAATAAACCCATAGTCTAAATATGTCTTTGCTTTTCCATTGGTCCATGTGAATTTTGGAGCCATACTATCCGTAACTTTGCTATATAAAGAACTTAGATTGTGCGTATCGAGAAATTCTGTCCATCCACAATCACTTTGTATGTTATTGTGCACATGAGTAACGATTGAACCCAAAAATGTACTTACCTCATCAAAAGATGAGGGGAGGTGCAATTCATGTGAATTAAATCTCCCACAATAATTACCATACTTACAGGAAATTGTTCGTACTAGCTCAAAAGGGTGGACTCAATTATTCTCTGTATGTCCTTTGTTGCTGTACCCCCTGGGGGATCATACAGGTTTATAATAAGAGTCCTTGCACCAATGGGAAAACCACCAGTTTGACATCAAACCGTTAGTAGCAGGCCTACACAATATTTTATAACCATCAAGGTTAAAGGGCTTAGTTCTCCAAGTTTTATGTAACAAAACTACATCCCTACTTGTAATAAATATGATCCCAAAGGAATACTCAAGAAAGACCTATAGCCTCCGGTGTTCGAGGAGAGCCATTTCAAGGTACCAATTGTGTCACAATGTCAATTGTTGGACACCAGTACAGCCTCAAGTATTCATTGGGCAAGTACATTAGATGGCTTATGTTTGGTTTGGTAGCCAAGGTTACAAGAATAATCCTTTCAGTCGTGCAATTGTCTAACAGTGTAGACCCAGAATCTATTGTCTGGTTAACCTTAAGACCTTCCTTAGATTGGATGTTAATTGTATACTTTCGACATATGTTTAATTGATATCCGATTGATTTTAATTCCAGACAGCAAGACATTAACAACACCAGTACCGCAGGCAAAACAAATTCGACCAAAACCCTATTCGATGGGCTATCAATCTCAGGTAGTCCCACATGAATAATGTCCTCTGATCCGATGGAATACAAACTAGCAAACTCATGGAAAATGTCCAGAATAAAACTACGATTCATGAATGGGCTAGACCATTTTGACTGTATTTCCTCCAGCTTCCCCCATTTTCCCCAATGGTAAAGCGTCCTTATTGCCAATCTCCACTCGGTTTGATTCTGAAAACGAGCCCCAAATGGAACTTGGGGTTTAGGGTGGCATAGTGTAGCAGTAGTTAAGGTACTCTGTGAATGTAAACTGCTAGAGGATTTGGGAAGTTGTATGGTCTCTTTATCTTGAGGATTATTAGTCCATACAGTAGGACGCAACTGGCTCCTAGAATCCAATTGCTCTTGGGAAATCTGCTGCACACCACATTCTAATTCAACTGGTGGAGTTTGTTGTGTTCAAAGGGAGGAATGAGCTGTTCCTGAGAGAGATGGGACCTCCATGCCTGTTTGCAGTCATATATCCATTGGACCAGCGGAACCTGTCTCTCCATACCATCCTCCAATGATCTAATCTCTGTAGTTTTTTTTCTGGTAAAGGGGCAGCGGTATTTTGGCACTTGCAGGCACACTCCGCCACCACTAAAGCATTGGATTCTATAGCAATGTGCTTAATTTTCCATTTTATTTTTATATTTTTATATTGTATTTTTGTTGCCTCTGATTTCAAGTAAGAGGCGTTGAGGGAATGGGGTCGGGATCAGTACTTACCACTGCCTCCTGCAGATTGTGAGGAGAAACTGGCGACAGGAAGTATTGCTCGTAATCCCATTGCTGATCGCATCCTGTTACTGCAGGTGTGTCCCCAGTCAAGCTTTGTCCTTCAGAGTCAGGTTCGGCATCCGATATAATAAGTGATGCAGATTGTTCCAATGCATTTTGATTCAATATAGTTGGATGCTATTACTCGATTAGATCAGGTTGCTCCTCAACTGAGGGGACACAACTTTCTAGTATGGCGTCTACCACCCTGGCCACAATGCGTTTCAAATCTTGCTGTTCGTTAGCAATTTTCGAAAATAAGGCAAACAGGGCGTCAACTCTTGAGGCAATTGCATTCATAGTGGGAAGAGAGAACATTTCGTCTAATGAGGTGTTTGTTAAAGGGGAGCCATAATCCTCATCACTGTCAATGTCTGATGTATCGGAAGAGGGAATCAAGTTTTCAAGTATTGGAGAGGCTGATAGATTGGTCCCTTTTAAATTGTGACAACACTCAGCTACATGATCAGCAACATCTGTGGGTCCCAATCAATCATGCTGCAAACCAATGCACATGTTTAGCAGCGAATTGTAATTATCTATAGAAGGGGATAGACTATTGCCTAGCTCCTGACAAAATTCGAGAGAGCTCGTCAAAGGTGTTGTCTGCAGTTCAGGTCCCTCATCTGTGGCAATCACAGATGCCGCCTTAAATTACCCCATAATTTTCTATTGCGTATCTAACATGGAGTCTAATGTATCCTTCTTATGTATCAGGATTTAAGGTGTTTGGTAATTATAGGCGGCTACACTGTGCTGCTGCTTGCCCAATCATGCTGAGTTACTTCACAGACCATATTTGCATGCTGCAGAGGGTTTCATTTTTAGTAAGTAAAGGAGAAAAAATCAGACGCTGCTCTCAAGGATTTAAGCTCACTATGGAATTTGCTCCTCTCACTACACACTCAACGCACCCACTGACGTGCGAGGAGGACGTCTTGTAGAGCATTTAGACAGATCAGAATGTTGCAGGTCAATCCACAGATTGCAGCAGGCTAGGCAAGACGATCCCAGAGCAAAATTCACTTCAAGTCTGTGGCTTACTGTTAATGTTCTCACGGTAACAGACTTCCAGTACCAGCACTCCCGTTCACATTGGTAATGTGATGACAGTCAACACCGCTGCACTGCCTGCCAAGCTGTTTTCCGTATTCGTGTACAAAGTTCGCTTACGTTGATCCGCGGAACCATGGAAACACGAAAAAATACTGCAGAACACTGCTGTGCTCTGCGATTTCAGAGTCGTTGTGTGTGTGAAGCAACTTCTTTCACCAGTAGATACTAGATACAGGCTCACTGCTATCTGATCTCTCGCAAAAACAAACTGCAGCACACCACATTCAAATGTATTGCAGTCTTTTAATATTACCTGATATTTTGAGGCTACTGACAGAAAATAAACACAGAGTTTGGCATTTGGTTAAATACTTCTGTCCGTTTTTGAAGGTTTACAGATTTTTGCAATTGATGGCAACATTTTTCGTAGTCCTATGTAAGTGAAGACTGTTACGAAGGAGGGAGAAGAATTGGCCCAATTAAATATGATAATCTATAATGCAGTGAGTCTTTTCTCCCTTGTCATATCCCTCCTGCCCTCTTGGTGGGTGATCCCATCAATGTTCCTGAAACTATTGATTGCAGGAAGTAATGTACAAAGCACAGTTATTTAGGGGTGGAAGGGCGGAATCTGCACTAGTGGCTGTGCTGTGTGCAAAGGGTTGCTTGGAAAAAGTCTGTTGCCAAGTCAGGAGAACCAATGTAAGTGAGTAGTGAGAGAAGGGAAAAGATGCTAAGTGTACTGAAGATTAAATATCACACACGCACACACACACCACCGGCATACACATCTATCAACCACCAGATGAGCAGAATCAAGAGGTGGCTGCAAAGCAAAGGTTTAGGAGTATTGTACCCCAAGTATAGGAGGGTCCCCTTTTCATCTATTTATTTCGCCACAGTCTAACTGTTCTAGTTAGAAACTTATCAAACCTCTCCTTTGACCTTGCCAAGGAAGGTTAACAATCTGCCATATATGAAGGGAATTCTCTTCGGATTTGCCGATCAGCTACACCAACCATGTTTTTCTTCTAAGACGGTTGTCGGTTCATCCAGGATTCTGTCGCCTATTCTGATTTGAGTCATTTTCCCTGAAAAGTTGGTCATGCTCCCAAACTGACTATGGGTACTTTCCTAATTCAGTGTTTAGGGACCATTTGGATCCTGCTGTTGATCGCGAATCACATTGCCAATTCTGAGTCAGTAGGAAACCTCGAAATGTTGTCACACATTCTGAATCTTTTCTTGCCCATTCTGAACTCTGGTCACCCAATATGAACTTGATTCCTATTTTCAACCTTTTTTCTACTGTGATGAAGCCCCCTCATGGTTCCTGGGTGCTCCATGTTGGTGACTGAGGGGGCCAGGAACAACCCGAAGCCAGTAGATTTTGAGCACATGAGCAGTTTTTGGAGTATTCCTTGGTCACCCTATCGTGGTCCCCATCGCATGGCAGGATCAATCACATTGCTTCACCCAAAACTTATGTGAGGTCTGGACTCTCCTCACCTTACAAGCTCTAAACGCCCTGGCCAAGCCCAAACCCCTTGCAAGAACTCCCAAGACATGCTTTATAGAGTCAGAACCTTCATCTAAAGGGAGCCGTAAGTTCAGTCCCACAGGGCGTGCCCAGCCCAGCCCAAACTCCTGTTGAGACTTTACAGGAAAGGATGAGTTTCCCCCTACCCAATTTAGAGAGCCTAAAGATGCCTCTAAATAGACCCAAGGCTCCAATGAGAAAATAGACGCCTTCTCCTTTAAGAAAATGTTTTCACTTCACTCGAGGATGGTTGTGAGTGCTTTCATACAGTTACAGTTTTGCCTGGTACATCAAGGGAGTCATTTTACCAGGTTCGTGGGAGCTCACAGAACTTTGCCACTTCTGTGACTTCCCAAATGCAGAAGATTTAGTGCAGGGGGTAAAGTCACATAAGCATTACTCCCCAGGGTGAGATTATCATGCTTGGGGTACAATCTTGCAATTTCCCCATACACCCAAGGTAAAAACAGACACAAAGTATTTGCCAAACATAACCAGTGTGCTCCCAGTTTCTTATTCACTTGCTGGGAGCACAGGACACCACAACCCAACACAGGCAGCAGCTGGGTGGAACGGTGAACAGAGACTATCATCCAAGATGATAGACAGATTTGTCCCAGCCCTTGAGTCCAAAGCAGATTTATTCTGGAACAACAACCGATCTTGGCCCTTTGACAATAAAAAGCCACATCTGTTGATCCTCACTGGAAGACCCACCAATGGGGAGGGGGCAAACAGTATAACAGCACTCTGCCCCAGTTGCCCAGTGTGGCCTGTAGGATCAGGCGGCTTGTGATTGCAGAAGGGTGGAGACTGAAGAGCGGTGGAAGGTGCAGAGGCGGAAGAGAAGGAAGGGAGTAGAGAGATGGCAGCAGCGGAGAGTAGGAAGAAATGGTGAGAGCCAAGAGGGTGAAATTGGTGGTGAATAATATTAGAGGGTGAGAGTTGAAAGAAGGCAGTGGTGGGAGTTAAGAAAAAGAAGGTGGAGATTGTAATAATAAAATGAGAGAAAGGACAACAGGAGGCAGTGACCAAGGAGAAGGTGGTACCAACCATGTAGAATGTGATAGCCTCAGAGGGCAGACACAGAGGATATAACATCAGGATAGGAAATAATGTAGAGACAGAGGAGGAATGAACACCACGATGAGGAGCTAGTAGTGAAGGTGGTAGTGAAGGTGGTAGTGAAGGTGTTACAAAGGGGAACAGAAGTATGACTTCAAGGGAAGACACCCTGGTGGGCACAGTGCAAAGGGGAGGAAGGGGATTTGAGGTGGTAACAGTTGACAGAAACACCAAACTTAACACCCTATGAGGTGGAAGAAGACAAAAGAGCATCACGGTCGAGGGTAGTGGAGGACAGATAATAGGCGATAGAACTAACTTTTAGATAGCCAGAGCAGACATGTTTCCAGCAAGATTGGTCAGCCTGAGGCAAGATGAGATTGTGGGAAGAGGAATGAGGCAGGGAGACTGAAGATCACTGAGGTGAAGACTGAAGGTAAAGGTGAAGACTGAAGATCATTGAGGTGAAGGGAGTGGAATCAAGAAAAGGGATTGTGTCATGGTGTACCAGACCCTGAAATCTAGATCAAGGACCAAGAAGAATGGTTTGGGTCACCGTAATGCTGGCAGTGTCAGAAAGGGCTGAGATAACACCTTTTGGAACTGCAGAAAGTGGGCCATTTGCTTCAGAGGACAAGAAGGCATTGGAATCTGCATCGTGCTGAAGGAACATTGAACAAGGGTAGCATTGCAGGCAAAAATAGGACCCACTCTCACCCTGCTTTGTATGGAAACATTACATTGGGCCTCATTACGAGTATGGCGGTAAGGCAACAACAGCGTTGGTATCGCTACTGGTACTGTTGCTACTGTACCGCCATACTAGCAGTTCTGTTCACAGGTGCCCTTGGAGCCACCAGGTTTGACCTGGTGGCCGTACCGACACCAGCAAGCAGAACTTGATGGTAGCAACGGCACCGTTAATAATGGTACTGTTGCTACCACCCTCCCCATTCCCATTGAGCCCTATAGGGCTCAATGGGAATGGGGAATCATTCTTCTCGTTAATGCACTTGCATGATCCGAAAGTCACAAGGCCTAGTATCATAATTATTGTTTTGTCATCCCTGTTCCACCACCATATTGTCTTGTTGCGCTTCGAAACACATTGTTTATAGGCGCATTAGAAATAACCAATAAATAATTAAAATAAATAAATAAATAAATAAAATAGGGAATTATAACATATGGTGTTGGCATACTTCTTGATCCCAGGTGAAACCTGGTGACACCACTTTCCATCCCATCCCAACTCCATCCATGAACTTTGCTTCTCGTTATAAATGTTTGTACACACCCTACACCACCTTGCTCACTTCAAACATGTGTCCAGTGGGAATGTTATTGCCCATTCTAAACTAGGTTGTTCATCTCAAGCTTAATCAACCATCATGAGTTTGGTCTCTTAGGTGGCAATTTTGCCCTTCACATGGAGCTTTGTCATAAACTTTGGTAATCTCTCAGAATGTAATTTTTTGTTTCACATCAACGAACACTTTGAACTCCTGTTCATCCTGATATTCTGCACTTCTGCAAATAGAACACAACAGTCTTTGCATACATCAGCCTACAGTTAAACTTCCATTCTGCTTATTTGTCTTTGTGCCGCCAAGATTTTTGAACAACATAATTTTCATCAAATCATCCTAATTTGTTTTATTTCACTTCTATCTTTGTGCATGGAAGTGGCCATTCGATGAAAGTTTTCCAATTAAATCAAACCATACACAGCTTCCTTTAAGGTGCTTCACATATTCTTGTTGTGAAATGAGCCTTTGGCTGAAAAGATTCCGCAGCATCTCCCTGAGGTGAGACAGGTTAGGTGGTTTTGTAGGAGCTTTGTTGCCTATAGGTTCTTTTCCCTGTCCTGGGTCCTGAGCCTTTTACCCAACCTCATCTTACTACCCTCCTTGCAGACTCGCTGTTAGCTTGCTTCTTCCTTCTTCTCATTAGTCTTAGCTATGGGGATTGGTGGATGTTGGGGCTCTGTATTCCCATATGTTATTGGCCTTTGCTGATTGGCTTTCTTCCCACAGCAGGCCAAGCCTCCAAATGGTTGGCCCAGTAGCTTGGATACGTTGCCCTGGTATTCTTTCATTAATCTTTGCACTGTATCTCTGCCACTCTGCATTCTCCCCATTGTAGTGGCCTGCAACTCTCTGGTAAATCTCTTATGCTTCTTACGTTGTGTCAAGCATCACAAGACTGTGGAATCTGGGCCAGCAGACCTCAAAGTCTCATTCTGTTTTGTTTCTTTTAAAAAGGCAGTAGAAGAGTTGCACACTAGACCAGGGCATCCTGTTTATGTTTATGTTTATTTATTTGTACCGCGCTCCAATGACCCGAAGGTTTACGGGCACCCACAAACAAACAGAATAGATAAAAACAGAGCAGCTCCCACGCTGCTTTAACATCTACCCACAGCTGCGCATATTCTTGGTGCAAACCAGAACCCAGAGTCCTTATTAATAAAACAAGAATGTTATCCTCACCGTGCCAACTTCATCCTCTGCATCATGCAGGCTATTCTGAGGCCTGGACCCCTGAATGGTCACCACACACACCTTAGGGGTCATGCAGGGGCCTACATCAACCACTTCCTCTGAGCCCTGCAGTATTTCAACAAGGTGATGACTTCAGAAGTCCAAATTTGCTGGCAAGAGGCTTGCTCGATGGACTAGGGTAAAGGAATAGGGTTCAGAATCAATGCATGTTTAATTATTTTGTCTCTTTCTTTTGACTAGCCAAACGGGAGGGGCATGTTTAGTTGCTAGCACAAACCTTCTTCTGCTCAAGCAATTATTTTCTGTCTCTATTGCTTCCTTAATGGAAAGACATTGCAATTAAAGGATTGCTTAATTAAATTCTCGAGGACAGAGTTTTTCTACTAATGAATTGATTAGGCTATCAATGGACTATTCAATCCCAAAGTGGACTTGGAAAAAGGGAAATCCTAAACCTAAATGGGAAACATCAGTTTACAAACTAAATGTCTCATTAAAATGGGGAATTAGTCAGAGGGGAATCGCTGAAACCCCTCATAAACCTCTCCTGGCTCAGTGGTCCCTGTCAGTTGATTCATCTGGTTTCCCCTTCACTGGTCCATCAGCAGCACAGCAAGAAAAGAATATCTCAGAATGATCCACACATTTTAGGCAACCAACCCAATGTAGGCTATTGGACCTTTCTTAGATGTCAGTGTTCGAATTTGTTGCACTGCTTCTAGCTTGTTCTCCTGAGGCTGGCCGATGCTTATCCCAAACTTGAAGCTCCAATCTCTTAAAATGGAAAGAGCCAGATGACATTTGCTCAACTGGAATTGTAAACCTGGCTGGTACAGACTTTGACACACCTGATACAGATGATACATGTGTTTCTTCCATGAATTTCTTTATATCGCAATGTAATGCAAATAGGCTCCAGCGTGTTTGTGATGGGGTTGTACGATAGTGTTCGTAATCTGCTTGAAGCTTGCTGGGCCACCATGAAGTAAAAATGAAAGAAATGTAAACTGGTGCAGTCCATGAGTGTAGAGAAGGTTGTCTTCCCCTGATCTTCTGGTGCCAAAGGGATCCGCCAGTAACCTTTAGTAAGGTCTACAATCATCATGTACTGGGCTGGGCCAACTCGCTTAATCATTTCTTTAACAAGGGACATAAGATAAGCATCAAAATGCAAGATTGGAGTTACTTTTCGAAAGTCTATGCAGAATCTACAGCTCCCTTCAGGTTTTCTCAGCATGGTGACAGCCGAAGGCCAGTGACTGTGAGAGTGTGATTACACTTAAATATAAGGTTCTCTTGGCTAACTCCCATATGTTCTGAGTGGGGCATCTGAAACACTTCTGGTCTGCACCCTTATGGCCGTCTCTCTTTGTGTTGATATTCAGTGGATGAAGCCTTTAAGTACATCCGGTTTACTGATGAAAATATATTGGAAATGCTGAAGAAAGGCCAGGAGGTCTAATTCTTGCTTGGCTTCCAAGTGTTTTGGGATCTTTTTCATCAGATGATATAGAAGGATGGTAGAGTTAAGTGCCTCCCTGCCTGTTCCTTTGCCACCTCCTCACTCTGCTCTTCTACCATCTCTTCAATCTACTTCTTCTGTACCTATGGCCCTTTGCATACTGCTCCATTGCACTAGACTCACATATTTTGCTCTTCCCAGCTGGAGCATTTATCATCACATCTATCCTCCCACTAGGCGGACCACCAACTAATGAGTGGCAGCTATGAACAGTAATCTTCCTGCTCCCGGGATTGGGTCAGACTTTGCTGTTTCTCTCTACCAGGTGTCATTGGATTTAGCTGATTGTGATACCATTCCACAGTGGATCAAGCCTCTAAAAGCCAGTTTGTTATTTTGGATCTGCCGTCCTGACTCCAGGCACATGTGCTCTGGCGCATGCACAGAGCTCTGCACTGAGAGTGGACTGGGCCTGCACCACTCCCACGTCACTCCACTCTCTCCCTGTGGTAACAATATACAACTTACAGATAAACATCTGGTCCTCCCTGAGTTGTGTCAAGCACTGCAGGACTGTAGACCTTAGGCCTCCAGTCTTCAAAGCCTCATTCTGTTTTGTTTCTTTTGAAGGGACGGTAGCAGTGTTGCCTTTAATGTAATGAACAACTACTCTGACCCCCCCCCAATGCTGTGAGGGTGTCCAGGAGACCCTCCCCATGCCCTTTCTAGTCCCATATACCGGTTACCCACAAGCCAGAGCATGATATACACATTTACCATTTATGGCAATGTAGTATTCCTTTTGTATTAGGAAAGCTCCCCCCAATGAAAACTGTAATAAAACAAACTGGTAAAATGTGTTGCTCCTTCGGGTCAGAAGAGTAAAGCTGGTGCAGAAAGAAGCAGG
This sequence comes from Ambystoma mexicanum, assembly GCF_040938575.1. Classification (NCBI taxonomy): domain Eukaryota; kingdom Metazoa; phylum Chordata; class Amphibia; order Caudata; family Ambystomatidae; genus Ambystoma; species Ambystoma mexicanum. The sequence goes on from NC_090933.1 coordinate 600,780,092, forward strand.
GTACCCAGCATAAGGGTCACCAAAGCAGTTAGAAGTATAAAGTGACGCATAATCTGCAACATTCTAAATGCATTTCTACCCATTTTGCAGAGATAGAAATGTATGTTCCTCCTTTTTATTGCGTCATCTTGCGTGGCGATTCCTACTCTGCCATGTTGAAAGGTGCTCCATGCACCAAAATGTTTGTGGGGAGTGTATCATTAATTTGTTTCTGGGTGTGGGCACCAGACACCACTGTATGCAAGTGGGCCGGATAGTAAATTACTTCTGTGGACGCATGATCACTGAGAAATAAACATGTCTCCTTTGGGAATAGGGTGAAATACACATCCCACGTAGTTCTTATGGTCCTTAGGATACTGAAACTTTGTTCCTGGGGGTGCCATGGTACTTCCTATCAGGTGTTCATGGGTGGTTTTTTCAGTCTGCGCATGCTCATCAGCCATAGCACTCACATCAATCACTATCTTCATCCCAATAGCTTTCTTCACTGTCTTCTTACATTGTCCTTTGATTATTCTTATAAGACAGAATCCTAGCAACATTCACACTAGTATTGCTCCCAACATTTTGAAGGCATTTGCCATCCAGGTTGGAACCCACGAGAAAAGAGATGAAAACAAATCTTCATCTTCGGTTTCATCTATTTCTTCCTCCATTTTCATATGCAGAGCTGACAGCATAGTTATTGCTTCTGTTAGGGTTCCATTTTCTACATCATGGTCAGGTATGTCTGTATGATATGATATGATATGATATGATATGGCATTTATAAAGTGCCTATACACAAGTGTTTGAAGGCGTGCCAAGGCATGGGAGGGGGAACAAAGGGAAGACAGAGACAACGATCTTACTAGGCCAGGTGACATTGCAATTGTGCAAGTGCAGGGGAGGGGTGAAGGGAAAAGTGTGGGGGAAAAGGAGAGTGGGCAGTGCAGTACATAGAATAACAGTAAAATAAATAAAGACAATAAATGAAAGTGTGGCCAGCTGGTGGCAAGTGCAAGGGTAAGTGCATACATCAGGTGTCAAGCGCAGGTGGGGGCTGTAGAGATACAGAAACAGTCCCCAAGTGCAAAGGTTCCCAGGGGGGCAGTGCAGGTGTGCAGTTAGTGGGGAGGGGACATGGACCCGAGAGCAGAGGGTAACCAGGTAACAAGTGCAGCTTCAGTTTCAGATATGAGATCAACAGGGGAGAGAAGGAGAGAAAGCAGAAGCAAAGAGGAAGGTCTTGAGGTGCTTCCAGAACCGGAGATGGTTCTCCTCAAGTTTCAGAGAGGCAGGGAGTCTGTTCCAGAGGGAGGCACCAGCAGAAGAAAGGGATCTACCACCAACTAGTTGCTTGGAGAAGCAACAGACCCTGAGGGAGTTGGAGGCAGATGAGGGTAGAGCTCGATTAGGAAGATATTTAGGAAGAGAGAGTTGAAGGTATTGAGGCCCCAGGACCCAGAAGGCCTTGTGGACAATGCAGAGGGTTTTTGAACTTAATCTTCGTTGCCACTGGGATCCAGTGCAGAGATTTTAGTCCTGTAGAGATGCGATCCCTGGGCTTGAGGCCAAGGGCAAGTCTAGCAGTCCTGTTTTGGATGAGTGCCCCGAGGGCGGAGAGTAGAGGCAGCCAGATTTAGAAAGAGGCTGTTGCAGTAGTCCAGCCTAGAGAGAACCAGAGCTCTGGAAACAGTGAGCTTCTGTGGGAAGGAGAGGAAAGGAAGAATACCTCAGAGGAGGTGTAGCTGGTAGTGTGACTTCAAGAAGGCCTGATCCTGGCGCACACCCCTCTTTCCATTGCTTTAATTAGGTCCAGGACACACCTGTTCTGGAGGGTCATGCGGCTGATGGCCCTCAATTCTTCTTTAATCACATTTAATCCTTTTATCGTCATAATAATTGTTTGTAAAAAGTTCCCATCTGGTGGTTTGTAACCACTTGGCATTCGCTGTCGCCTGAATTCCTGGCATGAATATGGCTGTAAATATCACTGCTGTCCTACCGAACACTGCATGCTCATCTGGAATGTCATAATTAGCCTCTATTGATATTCACAGAAAATACCTCTCTCTGTTCTGTTGGGTGAGGTTGAGTGACCTCTGCTTCTTTTGGTGTCCATCCATTTTTGGAAAGTCAGCATAGGCAGCTTCACATAAGCTTTGGATCCAATAGTGGTCCATTAATGCAGTAGTTCCTCCTGGCACATCAATTATTTGCTTGCATCCTTCATTTTCTCCAACTTTGGTCAGACCACTGTTTCTGAAACACAGTGTTGCATCTCTACATCGGCAGTATGGATACCGGTCCTGCTTCATCTTCAACCCATGTTAGTAATTTCGAATACTTGGCCCATTCCTTAAGGCATCCATCATTTACTACTTGCACAATCTTTACTTGTGCTTTCATCAATAAGTGTGGCTGCATCCCATCATTCCTTCTTCCCATCCTATAGTGGTGGCTAATTGTCCATGTACTAATTGCTGAAGTCTTTCCCAGCATCCTGGCAATCGTGGTGTTGTCCATGTGTCTGCACAATCCAGCCGCTTTTGTTCAACACTCCTCATCTCTCCTCCATTCAGTCCACTGAATGAGTACAGGAAAATTCTGCTCTTCCAATCCAGGTATTTTATCATCTTCTGTGTTTTTATGTAGGCATCTTCATATGCAATAATCGAAAGAAATGGATCAGTGGAATGGGATGACGTTGGTTAAATTTAGTACATATCAAATTTTATTCAAAAACTCATCACATGAAAAAATTCATCTTAATGTCATAAAATTACATAAAAACCATCAATCAATTCATACCATCATATGTATCCACATACAAAAGCTCATTCAAACATACATCAATAAAACATCCATATGTGTTACTACATCAAATATTGTTATTCCAAATATTTTTGATTATCATCTTCAATAGCGACCCAGTCCATAGTATCAGGTGTCATTGTGTAACTGGTATCACATTTTACCAGATATCTCTCACGGAGAAAACGTCGACACGTGTTTCGGTCAGAGACCTTCTTCAGGACGTCGGGCTAGGAGCAGATACTCCGCCCTGTTCTAAACGTATATGGGCCAGTAGTAAATCTAAAAATAAATAAAAAACAAATAAAAAACCATAATGTCATCCCTATTTCTTAAAGTCGGTGACGAAAAATGTCACAATGTGTTAAAATTCAATAAACACGTATACCCAACTCACCCCCAAGTTCCAACTCGTGGGACGGTGAACAGGACAGCGGAAATGAATCCTCCACTGGCATCAGTATATATGTTGAGCCTGTGGGACCAACAGAAACACCACTCAAAATATATCACAGAGCAAAGCACATAATGTGCCTACCTATGACCATACAAAGTGTAAAATTATAAAAATTCCAAGAGAAGAACACTTACGAGCACCTTGGTGCCGTTTGAAGCTACTCTAGCACAATACAACCCAGGAACCCCCTGGGGCCCACGTAAAGAATTTGCAGGATAATTTTAATTGTGTATCAATCACACGATCCTCCGTAACACTGCAAAAAGGAAACATATAATAGCAGTGTATCAATGGAGGGTTATTCACTTCCTATTAGGTCATTGTGGAAGATATCGCATCTCGTGTTGCACCACATACAGGGAGTGATCCCGCTTATTAATATAATTCTCTGCATTCAAAAATACTAAAATGCTAAAAAGTGCCAAATAAGTGTATGTGACAACACACAACACACAACACCCATTATTAGTGCGCTGTATATATCGGTGTGGCACCGCCCCCATGATATTAAGAGAAATAGCCTGCTGTACTAGCGATAAACATGATAAAACACTAGTCATATGTGACCTATGTCAAGTATACCTTCATAGAAGTTGCAATGCTATATATACGAAGGAAAAAAGCCGCCATAGTATCTACATTATTCCTCGTTACCAGTATGGCGTATCAAAACGCCTCATATCTAGTTACAGTAAGTAAGTCATACTCTACATGGCCTCGACCGTATCATACTCCCTAGTTCATCATTTACCTTCGGACGGAACGCACAGACCCGCTCGTTGTGGGGAAGAATTTCACAGCCAGCACCTCCTTCGTTCATACGGCGCCAAACACCAACATAGCATCAATGTCCATACGGGCTAGACACAGTCAAGGGACTATCATTTATTCAGTGCTGCGGACACTGAAAAAGGACTGATGACAAAGTCCACACCAGCTAGACATGGACAAAAGACTATCCGTTATGATGGACTACGGACCCTAGAACAATTAAAAACCTAAAACTAAACAAAATGGGACAAGATGTCAATCCCTCATCTGTCACGTATAGCACAAACAAAGGGGCAAAAAGAGGGCAAGAAACGCCCTAAGAATAGACCTATTGCACTTCACACCCTGATTTCAGGGACTGGGACCTATGGAAAATGTGAACACCCAGGTACATGCTGCGTTTAAATATTCATGTGTTACAGTTTACCCCGATCAGTTCACTATTTTTGGATGACTTATGTAATATGAAAAAAACAGCATTAAAAGCTTAACACAATTTAAGAAAAGCAATGTGAGGCAAACAAAATGAAACAAACAAAACAGTCACCGTATGCCCCAAATGAAAACTTAAATACTCAAATACCCCTCGATGGTACATATAGCGGATCCATCTATAATTCACATCGTTGTGTTTACCTCCATAATTATCTGTTATTGAGCACAAGGTGCAAATGTGTATTATCTTCAATCTCATGTTAGCCGATGGATGAGGCAATTCTATAGTATTACACATCAGTTTTTTGTGACCAAATTGTTCCATTCTACTGAAACATTCAGTCCTTTCTGAACTGTATTAAGAGTGAGAATCCATTTTTGTTCAGTGCGATGTAATATAATACCAGTGTCATCCCCTCTCGTGTTACTCTTAATATGTTGGAGTACAAACCACCTCATGTCTGTGTCTTTGTGTTGCATTTTGGTAAAATGTTCAACCAACGGCTTATCTGCCACTTTATTACATATACAGCTCCTGTGTTCTGATATACGTTGTCTGACTCGCGTGTGGTCTTACCCACATATAGAGGTTGGCATGGACATCTAATAATGTAAATTACATTTTTAGTTAAACAGTTGGTATGACAGTTCATCTTCCAGACTCTTTGGCCATAATGAAATTCTTTTTTAGTTTCAGTTAGAGGGCACACATCTTCATATGGCAGCATTCCCTTTGACATAATTCTTAGGGTGGCCTACTTCCCTTCAAATGATCCTCTTGTCATGCATGTTGCTAGATGGCTAAGGCACTTTGCATCATGTGTAGGTATTTCTCTTGCTATAAATGTTCTGGTTGTGCTCATGGCATAAGGGATGAGAGAACAAACATATGACCTCTCATCTGACTTTCTTCTGCCCACCTCACTCATGTGCTGATACCACATGCTATTTTTTAAATGGGCTGAATTATCAAGGTATGTATTTATATCCTTATAATCTTCTCCAACATCCCTCTTAATTTGGTTAATTTGTTTGGAAATATCAGGGAAAATTGTCACTCGTGCTTTTGTCTCATCATTGGATTTTTCATCTTTATTGTAAAACACCATTTGACAAAGTGCTATAAGAATAAGGAAGTAAAAAATACACATTGTACAAAACGTGGCTATAAGAACTATTGCAAATTAATTCATGCATTGTACTGCATTCTGCGTATTAATGTGTCTTCTTGCTTGCCATGTGTATTTCATGAGTTGAAAGATCCCCATTCTCTTTTAATCAATGTTTTATTATTCTTTATAACAGCTACACTTGTTTATAACAGAAATTGTAATAGTATTGCAATGATGATCCTGGGAATAATAGGGGCTGTCTTAGGATTTCCAAAAAAGGTAACAATAATAACATTTTGTCTCACTAGAGCTGGATAGGATCGAAGTATATAAGTGGAAACAGCATAAAAGAATGTGTGCAATGTTATAGGCAGCATAAAGTGTTTGTGTGTGTTTTTCTTTTTCTGTCTTCAAAACATTGGGGCTCATTATGAGTATGGAGGCAGCCATGCCCTTAATAAGGGCATGGCTGCCTCCATACCGGGTTCCAGGTCCAGGTTCCTTCAATGAGGAATTACCGGGCCATTCCAACCTTGGAGGACCCAGTAATTCCTCATTGAAAAAACCCATCCCCATTCCCAATTGAGCCCCCATAGGTCTCAATGGGAATGGGGAGGGAGCTAATAACGGGCTCATTAATAACGGGCCCGTTATTAGCTCCCTGGTCTCCTTGCGGGACCCGCTAAGGATGTCTGGTCTGACCAGACGTTCTGAGCGGGTCCTGCAAGGGGACCTCATAATAGGGCATCCTGTTATGAATGGTGCCGGTCCCGTACCGGCACCGTTCATTACGGGTGTGCCAGGGTCGTAATGAGGCCCATTGTCTCTTATACCTAAAAGGAATAGTTCTGTGAACACTGCAAAGTTTGTGTTTCCCTTTAAACTTGAGAATGATCAAAAGTTTGAATTATTGATATTTCATATGTTCTTGTTGGCGCTTGGTAGACGATCTAGTCTGCATTCACTGGACTTCTTCTCTTGTTTCACTGTCAACGGGCCCCAAAGAGGTAAGGGTCTCTGCTTTGTAAGGCTTTATGTCATTAAGATGCAGCCAAGCTCGTCTTCCTTGGATCTTCACTGCAGTTGGGATGGCTTCCTCTACTAGGTACAGTCCTTCATAACAGGGCTCATTCCAAGCGTGGACAAAACTCTTTACAAGTACTTAATCCCCTGCATGAAAACTATGTAGCTTTAACAGTTTGATAGGATTGATCGTTTGGCTGTTGTCTTCTTCAGTCTTCCTCGCCTCTTCCCTCAGATTTTTGATCTGTTGGGAAATAAAAGAAACACTAGCATATTTGTCAAATATTCATGCATCTCATCCCCTAATGATTTTGCTACACTATGGGCATCAGTTTATATATGAGTGGGAGAAGCAAGGGGGGTACTCTCATGCAGCATACAGTCACCTACTCTTGAGGTTTCAGGTGGTGAGCTGAGTCAGGCTGGTTTCTTAAGGAAAATAAGGCAAGAGATAGACAGTATAGCAACCCTTCTTCAAAGTCATTTTAATCTTGACTATCCTTTCTTCAAGGAGTCTGTTTAAATGCTCATAATTACCATTCACCTGTTGGTGATAAGCAGATGAAAATGTATGGTTTATGCCTAATAGAAATGTTATCGGTTCAAACAGCTCATTTACAAAATCCGTCCCATCATCAGACCAAAGGACTTCGCATACACTCCATCTAGTACAGGCTGCGCACTTCACCACAGCGATAGCCAATGGGAGCTTCTGTACCTTAATGAGCTTTTCCAATAGTGCTGCATGCTGCACTGGTGAACAATCTCCTTTTCCTGCGTGACAACCCTGCATGTGCAGTTGATATCACATAGGCAGAGTAGTACACTGTCACTTCCTCATTCTCATATCTCTGAAGTTCGCTGATAAGCGCCACTAATTCTGCAGCCTGTGCTGAACAATGTCAAGGCACTCTTGCACTTTTCACTACTTAAAATTCATTCTTTTTTAACTTCACTACTGCTGATCCCGTATGCCTTTGCCCTGTTGTTTGATCAGTTTTTGAAGAACCACCAATGAATAGGATTTCCCCCCATCGTGGAGCATTTTCTTTAACGTGGGGAATACCATCATAAAATTCAGTATACGTTGTGCAATCACGTACATAATCCTCCCTCTCTACTAGTTCTGCTATAGATGTCGCTGGATTCACTACTCTAAATCTAACAATTTCGATCGCTGTGTTTGAAATTATCACCTCATAGCCTGACGCTCTTTGTCTAGTCAACATGCTTTTAGGTTTATCCATAACGGTGAATAAGGAATGCTCGACGTGTAACACCCCATTGCAATACTTGAAGCTTTTTCAATTGCGAAAGAATCAGTAGCTAATGCCTGTTCTCAAGAGTAATACCCTCTCATTACTGGTTCTAGAATCCCACTGTAATAAGCAAATGGGTTATGTCTCTGTTCTAATGTTGTTTTCTGCATGAGGACTGCTGTCATTACCACTCCATTTGAATGCAAGAATAAATACAACTCCTCATTATAATCTGGAATCTCTAACACTGGGGCTGTCCAAATCACCCCTTTTAACTATTCAAATCCTTCGGTCATCTCATCTGTCCATGTTATGTTCTCCTTACCTATTTATGCTTCTTTATGTCCTTTCAAAAGTGGTCTGATATGTGTACTGTAATTAAAAACCCAGGCCCTACAATAATTACATAGGCCTTAGAATTGCTGCATTTCCCTCACTGTCATATGTCTTAGCATTTTCATGATTGCTTCTGCTCCCTCAGGGGTGACCTTTCTCCCTTCTTCACAGATTAACTGTCATATATACAGGACCTCTTCCTGGAAATACTGTAGTTTCTCTTTGCCTACTTTGAATACTTTTCCTGCCAATACTATCATTAACTGGACTGAGTCTTCTCTGCATTTTTCTTCTGTCACACTGCACTCTAATATGTCATCTACATATTGAATTATCTTGCTCGCAAGTTTTATGCTGCCTAGTTTCATTTGGGGGACCCTAATAAACATTGATGGGGACTCACAGTACCCATGTGGTAATCTTGTATGTTTCCACCGCTGATTTCTATATGAAAAGGAAGTCAAATCATGGGAGTCCTCATAAGGGGCAATTGAAAAGAAAGCCTTTTAAAAACCTACTACTGTAAAATATTCAGCTGTAGCTGGGATGTTACAAAATATTGTAGCTGGGTTCGGAACCAGAGGAAACTCTGCTTCACCAATATTGTGGAGGGGTTGTAGATCCTGAATAAATCTCCATGACTGCTGTTGATCTATTTACTGGTTTCACAGCCGTATTACATGTGGAGTCTGATGGTACCAGTATTCCTTGCAGTAGTAAAGCAGAAATGGTTTAAAATATACCTTTATATGCTTCTCCGGACATTGGGTACTGTTTTGCTTGTGGTAAAATTGCTCCTGGCTTAAGCTTAATTTTAACTACTCCTACTCTGCTCAATAGACCCATCTCATATGGACGGTTGGTCCATAAAATACTTGGCATTTTTTCTAAATATTCCTGAAAAAATTGTGGTTTATTTCTTACCAATGCCATTCTCTGTGGTATTTCCATATTCTCAACTTTAATCCAATAAGGGAGACTTAGGAAAAATACTAATTTGTCGTCTGAATTCTCATCTCTGAACAACTCCTCGTCCGTCAAGTCTGTTAGTCTATATCCTTCATCAAGAGCCATTATTATTTGCCATGCTCATCCTTCATCATCCGTTCCATGAACAACCACCCTTTCCTCTCTTACTACTGCTGCCTTTAGTTCTATGGGAACTGCCTGTCCTTCCTCATAATCCATAGATATTTCTGGCCTAAACAAACATTTGTCTGGTATGCCCAACAATTTACTTATCAATCTAGGAATATTTACTCCATACAAAAATATTTCTTGGTCTAAAGGAACTCCTCTCAATGCTTTTGGGCTTGTATATGCTAGTATAAATGCTCTTGCAGTTATGTAATGTATCCCTGAAGTGAAACATATTATCTCCTTGCCACTAAATGATATAGTCATGTTAAGTTTTGCCATCAAGTTACGTCCTAATGTGTTTTGTTAACTGGTGTCTGTCGTGAATACACTAGTGGAAAACAATACTATCTGAGCAAAGGGGTCCTCTTTTTTGTGGGGGGCCAGTGGATGAGGACAGAAATATGAATAGAAAAGCAAAATCCACTGGAAGCTACCCCGCTTTTACACAATATGGCAATAGATGCAACATCACCCTGAATACAGATTGCCATTTGAAGCAATCAGAACATGCAATATTGAAATTTGGTTTATTCAAAATTAGTGTATATGCATTGTGAAAATTATAGAAAATTGGTGAATTGTACCACTAATGTGTGACTGTCATTGATGGTTTTATGAATAAAATATGTTGAAAACAGTACTGGCCATATTAATCATCTTTGCAATGTCAAGAGGTTCTTTATTGTACTGATCTGTTGCACTTATTGCCATATTGTATAAAAGCAGGGTAGCTTCCTGTGGATTTTGCCTGTGAATACAATGGTGGCATCGACACGTCATCATCTCTTATTGAAATTGGTAATTCATTAGTAAAAGGAACCAAACTCATAGCCCCAGAAAATCCCTGCTCATTCATGGCGATGTCAGACATTGGATACTTTCCCTCCGAAACAAGGAACGAGTTACTTCTGTGTCCTCAAGAAATGAAAATGTCTTGTCTCTCTTAGGGTTCTGGTGTTACTGATAGTACTGAACACATCTGGTTGCTCTGTGGGCTTTCCCTTTGTGGACATAATTTCATCCCTGTACTGTAAAAGGATTTCTTCCCACCGCTGTCACACTCCCTTTCCTGGGTGTAGGAGTTTGCGGGGCTTCTGTATTCATATTCCATTGTGGTACTGTCACCTGTTGTGTTGGAGTTTACTGTTGGCTCTGTACATTTTGTTTTTGAATAGGTGCTTGCTGTGGTTGCCCTTGTGGTAACTGTGGTTGCACCGGAATCTGCTGCATTTGCTGTATTTGCAGTGCATGTGTCTGATACTGCTTGTGATCTTGGGCATAATGCTCCGGTGGTTCTGTACTATACTGTGGAAAATAGCCCATCCATCTCCTGGAGCTTGCCAGTTTTGCTGCATGCCCTTTCTACTTCTGCACGTGAAGGCTATATGTCCCATTCCCCCACAATTCCAGCACTGTTGCGGCTGTCCTCCTAAAAATCCTCCTTCCCCTTGAGGGTTTTAAAATCCACCTCCTTGTCCTCTAGGTCCATTCCCTCTACCACGTGGCCAGAAATTGTACCCACCCTGATCTACTGGGTACCCTACGTTGATTGGCTGCGTAGGCTGTAACTCTTGTGTAACCACTCCTTCACCGCTCATCAGTACTGCTCCTTCTATAGCAAATTTTGACAACTTTTTCTGAACTAACTTTGCTTCCTCAAGCTTCCAATTCTCTGCTTTTTTCTTATTCTTCTCTTTCAACAATCGACAATGATGTTCAATAGTCAACTGTATTTCTGGCCGTGGATTCGCTTGCCTCGCTACCTGTTTTCTCATCTGCCTTTGTACAGGCTCAGGCAGTCTGTGACATAGTATATGATAAAATAATGCAACTGTTTTATCCCATGGCGGTCTCGTCTCAAGACGCCAACGTTCTTGAATCTCCTGAATATAAGCAACAGGATCTTCATTCTCACCCATTTTCCATGTTATAATCGCAGCCATGTCTGATGTATCAGGATACTGTACTCTAACTGCCCTCTATACGTCTGCTCTACAATTATTAAATGGCGCTCCATTGCGTGTCATTTTTTGTGCTGTCACACTCACATGTCCGCTCATCTCCAAATGTCATCAGCTCTCTCGCATAGGATAGCTGCCAGTAGGCCTTTTACATCACCCACTGCTAATGTCATTCCTGCTGTCATTCTTTCTAACTCATAAATCCACTTACTCATTCCTGCAGTCAAACTAGGTAACTTGCATTTGAAATAATCGTTATCCATTTGTGACCATGGTATATATTGTGGTAATCCTCCCCCTTTCTCTAATAATGGGAATGGTGTAAATCATGTTATAATATTGTATCCATCTATATACTCGTTTTCACCCTGACAATGACCTCAATCTACTTACATATAACAGAGACATTTCCTCTATGCTATGCAGCCGTTATTATTGTTGAAATAGGTTTGAATGTTTTTGCTTCTGGCTCTCCTAAATCTGACCACTTTACCCCTTTTCCTACATCTGGATCTATCAAATAACCACATACATCCTCTTCTTGTGCTCTTTTGTTTACTTCCCTTTCTTAGTCTGACATCATTATACCCCAACTGCTATGGCTGTTAGCCTAGTCTGCTTAGGGACAGTGTGCTATGCTTGTCCATCATTACGTCATCCGATCTACCTCTTGTTTCCCTTGGTGGAGATCCTTTGATACTCCCTCTGGTATCATATCCCTCTTTTTTCCTCATATGTCTATATAATTCACCAATCATTTTGTCCATACCTCATGCTCATCAACCCATCTTGGTACTCAAGGTATCTTGTGCAGCTCCCTACACGGTTATTGCAACCTTCTCTTTCTTCCCATCATTCTTGTTCTTCAACTGGTATTACACATCTGTTAACAATGTGATCTATACATACTCCCTTTGTTCTCTGCTCCTTCTCATTCCCTTATGCTCTTGCTCTTTCTTTCTTCTCATATCCCTCTTCTTTTCTTCCTCTCGCCTTCTCCACAACCTTCTTTATTTCAATCTCTTTGTTTCTATTTCCTCACATCTTCCTTTCCTCATCTTTTCACACCTTTTTCGTTCTTCCTTTCACTTCCTCTCTTTTTCCTTCTACTCTTTGTATGCCCTTTCTCGTTCCATTTCCTTTCTTTCCTTTCCTTTTCCTTTCTTTCTTTAACTTTGTCAATACCCTTTACGTCTAATTTAAGTAATATCTGTCCTCCCACCCACTCATTCTGTACAAAGCCGGTCAAGTGGCACAGCGAGTAGAGCGCTCGCTTTGACACCCGTGCAGAGCCTGTTAACGCAGGTTCGAATCCCGGCGGGGCCAAACTCAGCCTTTCATCCTTCCGAGGTCGATAAATGAGCACCACACACCGTGGGTAATAATAAGCAGCGCTCGGATACCTGAGGGTTTGTAGCGCTATATAAAAGCCTAATTATTATTATTTTTATTATTAATTGTCACTTCACTGGCTTTATCTTTGTCTCCATTTTGTCTCTTGGTCTTTTCTATTTATATCAGTCTGTCTCTTCTCTCGCTACGCTCCTCTTATTTACTACAGCTAGACATATATTGTGTTCTTTATTCTTACTTTCTTCGGTACTATCTTCACTACTATAAGCAGGGGGTGCAGATATCATGTTAATAATCATATTAATAATATACCCTGCTGCTGCTTCTAACTCTTTTAGGGGGTAGAATTCCTGTTTCTCAGTAGTTACACTATTGTCTTCAGATGGAGAAAGAGGAGCACCCTCTGCTGCATTCTGATTAAGCATCCATTGCTTTCTGGGTGGGTCTTCTCTCTCGCTCTTGTATGTTGTCCATAGCTCTACATAGCTAACCTTTTTTGTAGCTTCTTCCCTGTGTACACAGCATGTAATTATGTTGTCATGTGTTGCAATACTGTTCTTGATAGGGAATCCTCTTGAGGAAAAGGCATGAACATTTTGTCAGCCATGTCTCTTACCCATTCAGCATATTTCCTAATCTTAGGTGTGTACCTCGGTAATGTTTTGCACAGGTGTAGAAGAGGAGTGTCCTCCGTGAGGACAAGTCATTTTTAACTGTCAATACTTACCAGACCTTTTATTCTGCTATTACTTTAATTAATTAAATCACAACAATCGATTCGGGCAAGCACCATCAATTGCTGCCCATTTCCCAAAAGCAATTTGTCAAACAATTTTCAAGCCTACAAAATAATATTAGTTTTGCTCCTTCATTATAGTTCTATCAGTCTTCACCATCCTACCTTTTTTTATTATCGTCAATTTAAGAATCTTATTTTGCTATATTTTCTCCCTCCTATGATTGGCGCCAATCGCTTATTTTTAGGGTCTGATAAGCAGTCAAATTATTACTACTCTTCTATATTTTCAGTTTACAACCTATATTATCACAACTACACTAACATATTCATAACCCCAACCAAATGTGCACAACAAATTCTACATTTGTCTTTCTTTTTTTTTCTCTAGTAAAAGTATCTCATCTCCATTTGACCCCATTTTGGAGTGTGAAACACATCCGTCATATCGACTTTGCCTCACAAATCTTTTAAAAATACCCCAATTTGAGTCTGATAAGTTCCCTCCTATCTCCTTGAGAATAGGAATCAAGGTATCTCTTTCTCTTAAGTCAATCCTGTTAGCATTTCCCCACTATATATTAACACATGCTTTACAATCCCTCCTCTTTTAATTGCCACTTTTCATGTTCTACTTATGACCGTTGCTTAGTTCGAGCCCTTCAGTTTCGACTCTTCCCCAATCAACCAGTTTGCCTTTACTATGCGGGAACCCATGGGGACCCGACAGGTATTTCTTCAAAGAGGCACCTGCCAACCGTGTCATCTTTACATGCGTGTTTTCTCTTCTCTCCACAGGAAATTCTGCGAGCTTCTGGTTAATGATGGAAGACGTCAAAAATCAAAGAGTCTTGATCTGAACCATCTGTGGTGTTCCAAGTGCTGAATGGGATTGCCAAATACGTGACCTCAGGCCCAAATAACCAGACAGACTCAAAGAATATGGCAAAATACTACTTTATTATCAGTTCAATAAAGTAGGGAAACGTGGCAAACAGATTGTAGCTCACATACTCTCTCAATGCATTTCAATTACTGAAAAGGCTTTATACATTGATGTACAACAGCTATGATGTCAGCCTACGTTACAAACTGTAAAAACCTACCGGGTGGAGGGATTGGTTAAGGGAACATATATACCTATAGTTCATGAAAGTTTTAGCATCATCATTGGCTGCCCCTTATCTGCTAGGCACGCCTTGAACAACCTCTAACTATGTAAAATACTGATAATATCATAACATCAGCAGCGGATAGGCTTCTTCAACAATTAATGGTCCGCCATTACATAGACCCTCATGATTGGTTGGCATCCTCTCCCAACCTTGGACATTCAGCATGTTAGCAGCACATAAGCAATGAAACCCAGGTGTAAGGGAACAACATCAGACAACTGCTTTCCTTAGCTAACTAGCCTACCATCTTTCATCAGTTAGGCCCTAAACCAAGGCTTCTTCTCTGTAGTTGACCTTACTGGCTGTTCTCTTCCTCAGATATTTAAAGGGAGTGAAGATACTTTGCTATCTTTGTCTTGAGCTTCATGAATAGGTCTTGTCTTCTGGTCTTGTGGCATGTGTGAGGAGAACATGATTTTTCGCATTCTGTCGTTTTATTTAGTGCTATTTGATTAAATAATATTGGGTGCTATTACTCTCCTCAGTGTCTGGAGACTTAGTTGCTCCGTCTTGCATGGGCTTTCTGCATCTTTGATTGTTCAATGCTTGGCACTCACAATTATTCAATCCTTTACTTAATCTAAGAGAAATATTTCCTGCGTATGTAGTTTATCCCTGTCAACTATTTTTGTGCCTTGCAGTTGCTTCTTGCTGCTGCATCTTTGATTCTGAGCCAAATAAATACATTTTGTTCTTGCACAATCTCTTTTCCAGCACCTGTCAACTCTGCAGCCTTGGTCGTTCTCCTCGAGGCTTCTCGCTAACTATTATACAATGCTCACATCCATTTTCTCAACATGGCTGCTTTACTTGGTTATATTTTATACTTTAACAAGCTTCTACATTGTCTTATCCACCTTGCTTTTCTGCGTATATAAATCTGCTGCATCTCTAGTTACTTATCATCTAAGTGTACATGGTGTTTATTAAATCTTGGCATATATGTTTGCTTCGTCACTTTAGTCACATCTTCATTCTCCAGATATCCACACATCAGGTTAAGTGCGTCCACATATCTTCTCTTCTTCATGACAATCACTTCACACCTGTCAGACTTTACTTATAGTTCTTCTATGTCCAGTGGTGTCTGCAGGCTCATGTCTACCGCATCATTTGGGGGGTACATTCATTACAGTTGTCTCAGTGCATAACATCTCTCAGACCTTCAATGTGGTATTGTGATGATACTAGGTGTCATGCTCAGTGTTCTCTTCCTGTTCTTCCAGTATGGCTGAGGTGAAGAGGTGGGCTCTATAAATGGCATGCACATCTGCCTCTTTACATATTGCATTGGAGTACAGACGAGGAGGAATGGCTTATGCAGAAGGACAGCGGCCTGTAGGTGTTGTTTGGTTATGTGCCCACCCATCGACTGGGCATGTCCATGCAAATCCCTATGGCCATTCCCACCAAGTTCTTGCCCCTCTCTGCCCAAAACACCTTCTCATGGGAACTCTTTGAGCTTTCTTTATTCAAGCCATACCATCACACATTGCACTCAAGGTGCCTGTCTGTGTTTTGCAGTCTTCTGAGAGTTAATGACTTAATTGGAGTTGTAAACCTGCTACTTGTATCATAAAAATGTCTAACCAGGTCTGTCTTCAGCCATTCGATTTTGGCTGTGCATAAGTACTAGACATTTGCCTGACACTGCTATTAGATGGTTAGGTACTCGCTTCATTTTGCGCCTGCTAAAATCAATGGCCACTTAATACCCCTACGGCTGTGCCTGGAAAGTGCCTTTCCCATGCCTACAGAAAAGCCTAAACTGTTGGCATTGTAAATGCTTTTTTAGATACCTGATTCTTAGTGGATTGGCCTCATAGCATCCAATTTCCCAAACACTCATTTCACAACCAGACAGAGTGGAAAGCCATTGTTAGGACACATTTTCTGAAGTCCAACTAAGTGCTTAGTACAACTGAGACAGTACAAAACTCCACTCTTAGTATAAGGCTGTACCAACTGAGTATTTGGTAGCATAGTCAGAGCAGCCAGGCTTATCTTAGGAGGGAGATAGGGATGTAGGAAGGTACAACAAACTTGTAGTACACAAGGGTTCAACCGAAACACTTACAACCCAAAGTAGTATGAAAAATAAAGGTTTATTATAAAAACAGTTAGGTCAAGTTAAGTCTTGAGGTAAGTACTTTGTCATAGAGTCATAACCACATTTTAAAAACACAACACAATGCTTGAAGGTACACAGACCAAAGCACAAACCTTCTTCATAATAACTAACAGTAATTCTACAAGTCAGACCTTATCAAACACATTTAGTATAGGACACACCTATTCCAGTGGAGTAAAACCATCTGCTACTTTTAGATTACTTTACAGTAGGTCAAGGGTAGTAGACCCTATCAGCCATGCAGTGACACTCAGTTAAGGAATCATGTTACTAAACCAACCCTTTTCATAGGATACTTTACTGAATAGTGGAACCCAAATGTATAGCACAGTATACATCTATAACTACATTCAGGATAACACACAGTTATACCAGGTGAGTAAGACCTCCTGGTGTAATATACAATTACAGCTGCTTTTCAGATCAGTGGAACACAGACTAAGATAAGCAAGAACTATTTACACTAATTTAGGATTGCACCAGGCAGACCAAGTTCAGTTACACCAAAAAAAACACACATTTTAAGAATGGGACGCAGCTATTCTAGACAGGTAAAGCCAAGTGTGTAATTTACTGCTGTTGCTTTTCAGCTCAGTGGAACACAGTCTAAGGCAAGCAATAACTCGCTAACTTAATTTAGGGTGGCCACAGCTATTTAATGTCATTAAAACCTAAGCATACACATTCTAGATAGGCTACACAGCAGGTCAGGGGAAGCAAGACCCAGTTGTTATACATTTACATTCATATCCTAAATAAAATAGTAAAGTGAAGCCAACAGCAGTACTTTTGGGAAAAGGCCCAACCAATTCAAAGGTGAGTAAAATAACCGTATATTTACTTTTCAGGATGTCAAAACACATTTAAGGTAAGTAAGAACTTTTCTCACTGCTCAACTCTCAGAGTGACAGTTACCAACCAACTCTTTCACAAGTAAGTAAACTTTAAAACACGTGTTTCTAGGCAAAAGTACCACACTTAAGAATTATTTCCCTATTCTTGGAGCACAAGTGTTCTCAGTGGCAGAAGAAGGGGGGGGGTCACTAGGGCTATAGTGTTCAACAGACATGTCAGGATAGGGACAGAAATAGCAAAAGTCAGAGTTCAAAAGGAAGACTGTTCAAGCAAGTAAGTATTTCACTTTAGAGTAGTTGAAAGGTTCCAGGAACTCCTGTGAAGACACCCTAGGAGAATTCCAGCAGTGGACCTGGGTAAACTGGATGAGAGGACTCCCAATCGCATGAAACACCCCAAAGCTATAGAGAAACCACACAGGCTTAAGGTAATTAAATACCCCTGCCAACACAGCAAATCAGCAGAGAAGAAGAGTTTGTAGTGGGGGAGACTTCACGATCTGCAGCCAAAAACCTGGTCGATGAATTCCTTGTCATGAAGACTGAAGACAGGACAACAGAATGAATTTTGCAGCACGGATCAATGGGGAAGGCTCCAGGCGAGAGTTTCTTCATGGCTGAATGCTGCTCTGTGGTTTTGGAACCCTTTTCAGGAGCCACAAGAAGTCTGGATATCACTGGTCGGATTCTTGTCTTTGATCTGGTCCAGCACTCTGGTGAGGGGACTTCAATGACTTAAATCATATCTCTTCAGAGCTAGAAGGAGGTCACCAAAGTGTCAGCTCGATGTGGAATTTGAAAGACCATGCACTGCACAATGATTTGACTTCCCAGGGTATTGGGGTATTGCAGCCCCGCAAGGTTTCAGCACAATATGGGATGGCTTAAATTGCAGGTCCTCTTGAGCCTAGTAGATTTCATCAGGCTCTGGGTTGGGGTTGTTGTTTTCTGGGTCCCAAGGTTGATTAGAAGGAAAGGTAACAGCAGGCTCTGGTTACACAGAAGGCTCTCTGGTCGCTGGAAATCGCTACAGCTGTATTTTCTTCACCTTCCTTTCTGGTTTCAGCTTCAGTGTTCGACTTGCCAGCAGCTTCCAGGTTTGGAGTATTTAACAGAAACTACAACACAATGGGCCTCATTACGACCCTGGCGCTCCCGTAATGAACAGTGCTGGTACGGGACTGGCACCGTTCATTACGGGATGCCCTATTACGAGGTCCCCTTGCGGGACCCGCTCAGAACGTCTGGTCAGACCAGACGTCCTTAGCGGGTCCCCAAAGGGCACCAGGGAGCTAATAACGGGCCCGTTATTAACGGGCCCGTTATTAGCTCCCTTCCCATTCCCATTGAGCCCTATGGGGGCTCAAATGGGGATGGGTTTTTTCAATGAGGAATTACCGGGTCCTCCAAGGTTGGAATGGCCCGGTAATTCCTCATTGAAGGGACCCGGACCTGGAATCCGGTATGGATGCAGCCATGCCCTTATTAAGGGCTTGGCTGCCTCCATACTTGTAATGAGGCCCAATGTATGAAATCTCTCCCTGCATTTTACAGAAAGGGGTGGTCTGGCTATCCAATAAGGATGGCCATTCCTCCCATTGTGACTGGGTTCCTTTCAGGCAAGATGAAAGACAAAGGGCTGCAGAGTGTTGGACTCCTCCCTTGCTTCCTGCCTTCTCAGACACTCTAGAGCCTTGGTGGGGAATACAGAGGATTCCAGCCGAAGTCAAATCTCCTAATGAGGTCGTTCCCACCTAGAATGGCAGGGGAAGACCTCAGAAACTGCCTGCAAGCAAGAAATGGCAAAAAAAGAAAGATCCACCATTTTAGCAAAATATTGGCCCTTCTGTGCATTACTGTGGCTGATTTAACAGCCTGCTAATAAAAGTCATAAAGGTAAAACCACTGCCACCAGCCATTCAAGCAAACTTGCAATTGTAACAAAAATGTTACAAGTAAGTAAGCAAGGGGATACCAGCACTCCACATAAGGTGGCGTGGGCTTGCTCACTATACAAAATGTAAAGGGGGATGAAAATCCCTCTTTACTACTTGGGAACTGTAGTTCACCCAAGTACATGAAAGAGAAATTAACAGGGAAGCTCATAGGGGCAACCCAAAGTAAGTCCAAAAGTTGTAGGAAACGATAGCCATACACTAATGATGGTGTTGGATATTTTGTGTAGATTTTGGGGTCTGGCGGTATTTTCTTACCGCCAAAAAAATGGTAATTTGGTGATGACTACTCCTTGCATTTAGATTGGGTTTGGCCTTATTTCCTTTCAGTGACCATACCTTATTACATTATATGGGATCATTTATTAGTATACACTATTGTTGGTAATTTAGTGGTGAGCATGATTTTTCTGTTTTATTTATGGGCCCAACATACACAAAACCTTCGTTATTCTTATAATGTTCTTGTGATCTATAGTGAGCCTTGGACCAATATACAGAGACACCACAATTTCACACATAGAGTATTATCAATAACCTGTGGTGTCATCACTGACTTATATACATCACTGAACTATGCTTCCATAGGCATCATTACTGGTTCATGGACCCCAGTAATCTATATTTTGTATTAGATTTCACCCAAACACCATGCACTGGGTGAACACACGCATACAACTATTTTTCACTGCTAAGTCTATCTATTCCATCCGCAAGGGAAACATGACACATGTATTACCTAAAAATCTTCCCCATTTCATAAGGTATTATTCTAAATGCACCAAGAAAAGACAAAAACAAAAACACTCTACACGATCTGCGTATGTATCATTTGTATGATAACAGTTGCTTTTCAAAGTAAGCATCTTACCATATGTACATTTGCATTACAGCATTGTCTGTAACAAAAAGAAGAGAAAAAAAATACAGCGACAGAACAACATTCACTTTGTAACATTACAACATGGCAATTAAACACAGGGGATTCCCTTTGGCTACTCTGCCTGCCTGATATTTTAGAAGGTTGTTCAAACAGCAGCACACAGTGACCTCAATCACTTTGGATATTTGCCAATTATCTGTAGTCCTCTCCCACACACAACCTCACTCCGCTCGCCTCCGAAACATGAGCCCAGGGTTGCCTTTTTAACCTTGAAGGTTTGAAGTGCACAGCGAGAACATGGAATTCTCAAGCCAGTGCTAAGTGAGACTGGGCACGCCTGTCTAACAGCCCAGTCTCCGATCTTCCATCTCGGCAGCTCAGCATAAGCGAATTGAACTTTTTTGTCAGACTTTAACCCAGCAGAACTCTGCTGCTTATGCAGCATATCTGCAGATATACTTCCCTCCAATCATATTAGCAGAAAGTGTATTAGGCTGACACCCCTGTGTCACAAACAATGGGAGCTTCATATTATAATAACTGTTTCTTTTTGATTTCCTGCTGCCTTCCTGTCTTTTGCATTCAGCACAGCCAGAGAAAATAATAGAACAAATGCACGTTTAAAAGCGAATTTCAAAACATGTACTTCCACCTCATTTTTCACATAGAGATTACATCATCATATTAATGAGTTAGCACTAGTGATTAGTATTTGTTAATTAAGTCAGTTAATTAGATATCTAATGTAGTCTCCTGGGTATGAAGCATTTCAAGGAAGAGAAAAGGAAAATAAATTGATGCACATTTACACTCGATATTGTTTTTGCATGCCTCCAGCCATATATTCATCTGTTCTGTTGGTAACATAAATGTGTGTGCCACATTATGGCTGGCAATAAAATGCTATCACATTCAGTGAGGCGCTATACTTCAAGGCGCTATACTTCAAAGCACTATAAATTATACTACATTACGAGGTGCTATACTTCAATGCGCTACACTTCAAAGCACTATAAATTATACTACATTATCCCTCCTTTTCTGACAATTTGGCAGTGGTCCAAGCCACAATTGGAAGAAACCCAACTTGTGCGCCTCATTTTTTAAAATGTATGTGTATTTGGATATCTTTCATTCCCTATTGTTGCTAATATCATGAGCAACATTTTCACTTTTACGGATAAAATGATTAACCATCCTCCCATCATTAGCACCACAACAGCCACACCCACCATAGTGTGTTCCCCCCAGGTTCCCCAATTAAACGTTTCCACTTCTATTATACCTAGGTTACTAACTGTAATATTGTTTTTTTTAAAATTCATTTTCATAGTATGTTTTTCTTTATGATTCAATAAGAACTCTACATCCGGGTCTATTGGGAATGCATCCCTTTGAAAAAACTCAGGGGCCGATTCATGGAACAAACGTGCACCGAAAATCCCAGCGCAAGCAGGCGCAAGGAGGCGCAAGCGTGAGAAAGCAAGCGCACGCGCACATGTGCGATTCAAGGAAGGCGCTGCGCTACTTTCCCACTGGTTGTGTGCCAAATCCGTGCATGGCGCACACGTCTCCAAACAGCGTGCGCTAAGCGCACAGCGAAAGCGCACATAACGCAGCGCACACAACAAAAGTAGGCGGAACAGGGGGCGTAACACGTGGAATGGGGAATAACGCGTGAAAAAGAAGGCGTAACGGGGGAAGTACTGCTGGGAAGTACATGGAACGCCCACATGCACGCGAACCACACATATTCATTGAATCGAAAAGGGCAAACCCGCACACGAGCAAAGACACGCACAGGCCTAAACACGTCCGCCACACGAAGGCAGGCGGTAGCGACCCTGCGCATTACAAAACTGTGCACAAATAAAAAGCACGCATATTCTGAGTGGGGTACGTGTATTCCTGGGGTTCGCGTGAAGTTTCACATGCGGTAGGCCCTGTGCGAGTGGGGTACGTGTATTTCGGGGGTGCGCGGGAACAAGGGCACTGGGGCAGGCTGAGTGCCTCGAGGGAATTCGCAGGGAGTTGGAGGTGGACATGGCGTTATCCCTGTGAGACCTCGGGGCCAGAGAACAGGCCCTCCAAGACATTGAACAGGAGTTTGATGATGCCCTGGCCCATGACATCAACAAGTGAGCCGTTGGACTTGCCCACCGCCATTGTATATAGTTCATTAGTGTTAAGTTTGATTTCTTTTTTCTTTCATTTGGGGCGCATGGACTATGCCCCACATTTTTGTATATAGTTAGTAATTAGGTAGGTTTCATTGTAGGTTTCATTTATGTAGTTGGGCTCATGGACCCTGGATTTTCTATTTGTACATAGTTTTACAGTGGATTTTTCTCCTTCATCTTTTTTTTCTTCACCATGGAGCAATGGATATTACGCTTTTCTTTCCCTTTGGATTTGCTTTGTTGGACGGTGACTTTGTACACATTTTCATTTGGATAAATTTGGATTCTCATTTAATTTATTTATAATTTTTTTGGACATTCTGCATTTTGATTATTATTGGCATTATTGTGTGTTTTGATTTCATTCCCTTCATTCTGACTTTAATACATTTTTGTTTCTTACTTCAATATGTGGTCTTCTCTCATTGGTTTCATGCATGTCACAATGTGGGTTTTCTCAGTCATGTGTTGCCATTGTGTGGGTCTGACAGACGTGTACTCATGCGCATACTGCTTATTTATGATCTATCATGTAATGGGGATTTCAATTTGGAGTGGATGTAAAGCTTGGTTGGGTGTTTGGACGGGGTGGCGTGGGGTGGGATTTGGCTGGCCATAAGAGCCAGGGATCTAGATTGTGATGACGTGTTGGCTAGGGGACATGTGTCGGTGCCTGTTGGCAGGTGCCCCTCACTGCTGGGGGGTGGGGGTGCTGGGGGACACGTGTCGGGGCCTGCTGGCCTGGTGCCTGTCAATGATGGAGGGGTGGGGGGGCTGGGGGACATATGTCGGGGCCTGCTGGCAGGTGCCCCTCACTGCTGGGGGGGTGGGGATGCTGGGGGACATGTGTCGGGGCCTGCTGGCATGTGCCTGTCAATGATGGAGGGGTGGGGGGTCTGGGGGACATGTGTCGGGGCCTGCTGGTAGGTGCCCCTCACTGCTGCGGGGGTGGGGGTGCTGGGGGACATGTGTCGGGGCCTGTTGGCAGGTGCATGTCAATGATGGGGGGGTGGGGGTGCTGGGGGACATGACCAGGGGTGCAGGGTAGTCCCCTGTGGTGTGGGCTGCCTGCAGGGGCCGTGGAGGGGGTAGAGGGGACACCTGGGAGGACCCACACTGCCAATTTATGTGTAGGACTCCCCACGTACCCCCGAAATATGCGTTCCCCGCTCTGACAGCAAAATCGCGTGTGAAACTTCCCGTGCACCCCCGAAATACACGTACCCTGCTGAAATTGCGTGTAAAACTTCCCACGCACCCCTGAAATACATGTACCCTGCTGAAATCGCGTGTAAAACTTCACGCGCACCCCTGAAATACACGTACCCTGCTGAAATCGCGTGTGAAACTTCCCGCGCACCCCTGAAATAAACGTACCCAGGCCAATTGCATGTAAAACTTCCCGCGCACCCCTGAAATACACGTACCCTGCTGAAATCGCATGTGAAACTTCCTGCGTACACCTGAAATACACGTACCCTGCTGAAATCGCGTGTGAAACTTCCTGCGCACCCCTGAAATACACGTACCCTGCTGAAATCGCCTGTAAAACTTCCTGCGCACCCCTGAAATACACGTACCCTTCTGAAATCGCGTGTAAAACTTCACGCGCACCCCTGAAATACACGTACCCTGCTGAAATTACGTGTAAAACTTCACGCGCACCCCTGAAATACACGTACCCTGCTGAAATTGCGTGTGAAACTTCCCGCGCACCCCTGAAAAACATGTACCCAGGCCAATCACGTGTAAAACTTCCCACGCACCCCTGAAATACACGTACCCTGCTGAAATCGGGTGTGAAACTTCCCGCGCACCCCTGAAATACACATACCCCTGCCAATCGTGTGTAAAACTTCCTGCGCACCCCTGAAATAAACGTACCCAGGCCAATTGCGTGTAAAACTTCCCGCGCACCCCTGAAATACACGTACCCTGCTGAAATCGCATGTGAAACTTCCTGCGCACCCCTGAAATACACCTACCCTGCTGAAATTGCGTGCAAAATTTCCCGCGCACCCCTGAAATACACGTACCCTGCTGAAATCGCCTGTGAAACTTCCCACGCACCCCTGAAATACACGTACCCTGCTGAAATCGCGTGTGAAACTTCCTGCGCACCCCTGAAATACACGTACCCTGCTGAAATCGCATGTAAAACTTCCTGCGCACCCCTGAAATACACGTACCCTGCTGAAATCGCGTGTAAAACTTCACGCGCACCCCTGAAATACACGTACCCTGCTGAAATTACGTGTAAAACTTCACGCGCACCCCTGAAATACACGTACCCTGCTGAAATTGCGTGTGAAACTTCCCGCGCACCCCTGAAAAACATGTACCCCTGCCAATCGCGTGTAAAACTTCCTGCGCACCCCTGAAATACACGTACCCTGCTGAAATCGCGTGTAAAACTTCCTGCGCACCCCTGAAATACACATACCCTACTGAAATTGCGTGTGAAACTTCACGCGATCCATAGTAATACACGTACCCCGCTCGCACAGGGCCAATCGCGTGTGAAACTTTCCGAGAACCCCAGTAATACATGTACCCCACTTGCCGTGCTGGTACAGGGTTAGCGCAGCCCTTTGCGCTGGATTGGGGATTTTGATGGCTTTTCCCTTTGCGAGGGGCATTCTTGGGGGCGTAACTGGCGCTGCTGCAGGGTTGCTGCGCCACTGTGCGCCACGGCTGATTTTAGTAGCTAAAATCCATGAATACGCTGTGCGCGGAAATGGATTTTAGCGCACGCGGCTGGCGCAGAGATTCGCACGCGCACATTGTGCGCCAGCCGCCTGCGCCACTTGTGCGCTAAATTCTATGAATTACCCCCTCAATATTTTCTACTTGGCTTTCCCAAATATCATTTGTAATATGAAACAATGTTGAACCCCCAATCGAAACAATTGTATCCTTTGGAACCTGTAAGTAAAACACATTATATTTTACCTTTTTGACAACAAATGTTCCATGATTTAAATGTATGATTGTCAGATTTTTTATACAGGTGCTGACCAACCATTTACCTTTGACCTTGTTAGCTTGTGCCAACTCTTCACCTCCCATATTGCTAATTACTACTTCACATCCTCCTGATATACTTGGGTCAGATTTCAAACCACAAATAGCGTCTGTAGCATCAGGAATAAACGGTTTACCTAGACACATGTAATTTTGTTCTTTAAATTTTACACAGGTTTCCAAATTTGGGATCAAGTAAACCTCAGGTTCCCATGATTGAAATGCCACCACTTCTGGAGTCTTGATCTTTATAAACGTATCTTCTTGCCAAAATCCCACATTATGTACCCACTTAGTTTGATAAATGAGTTCAGGATCTATATATGGGATGCACAATAAAAACCCTATTTCCAACCTTTCCAAATCCACATATAAGGGCATTGCATTGCCCATTTCAAATGCAATTTTCACTTGTACCACATCAATCTCCCTCCTGGTCAACCTTTCTATCATTTGATGAATAATAGCTTGTGAAACGAAATACAATGGTATATGTCCTCGAATCAATTGTGAAAATGCAGTTTGAACTTCCCTCATGTAATTCAACAACAATCTATCAATAGGATTAATTACATTCAGGATCTCATTCAATGTCCGGTCATGCTTAACTATTAGCTTGGTTGTATGTTGAATAATTTCCACTTGCTCATTCAAAATGATCGCAATTTCATTTATAAGCCTCACTTGTTCATCCAATCCACCTCTAATTCCATCTAAAGTCTTTTGTATCATTTCTAAATCAAAACTCAGCTGTTGTGCTTTAGTACTCAGTGTCCCTACTGAAATGGCATTGTCTGTTGACATTGTGGTACCTATTATGGCTCCAACTATAGACATCACCAATGAGACCGCAAGCATTACTGCTCCTCTTTTTCCTCTCCTTTTCTTTATGTCCGCTGAATTCACAAATGTTTTTTTTCTAATTGCATCACCATATCTTTTATCGACTGCTTGCCGTCCTCTTTTCTTAGTTCTAGACACTCTTTAGTCTGCTCAGCCTTAATTCCAGTATTATTAAAATGGTTTTCCATCAAAGTATCAGGATTCAAGGGTATATAAATGTTCTGGAAAATCATCCTTCTATCGCTCATGATGAATCCTGGTGCTTCTTCTACCGCAATGCCAGATGCTGGTCCGGGCTCATTGACAACTTGTGCTTCCAAAGTTTTGAAATTCCCTCCGATTATCATAATAATCAACCATATCGTTGGCGTCATCATCAATGCTATTTGTTTTATAGATTTGGTCTTCAACCCCCCCTCCTCCCCCCCGGGGATTTTCCGAAATCCGTCCTTGTGGATTGCAGGACTTCATCATCTCCCGTGTCCTCTGGTCCTGTGACCTCCGACCAAAGATTTGTTAGTATTCTAAATCAAATAGAAAAGAAACAAATTAAGTATGTAGCACAATACTAATTTCACCATTTTACCAAAAATAAAATATCCATGTATATATCAAAACATTTTGCCCTTTTTCTTTCGATTTCTGAAATTAAGCACATGTTAGAGAGAAAACAAACATACATAAAGCATCATTGATCATTTAACATATTTCAACTTTGTAAAAATAATATCACTAGTTTCAACCCTCTTTTAATGATCATCACATATAGTCTTTTTATTCCCATCTGTTCTATTACAACAATCACTTCTATTTTTATTTCTCTGTTATTGCCCTATGAATAGACTCAGGTGTCTTCTTTCATGTATTTAAGGGACTTTATCTGTTTCTAAACGCTCAAGTCTCTTTACCTCATGTTTGGGGTGCCAGGGTTTATTTTGATTAACATGAACAAATTGTTCTGTTACTGTTTCACCTTCAGTTTTCGAAATGTTGTACACTACTGGAGATATCTTATCTATAATTTGAAATGGCCCCTGCCAGGCTGCCAGAAATTTAGAATTTTTCTGTTTATCTTTTCCATAATGAAATGTATACACCTGATTCCCCACACAATACTCTTTCACTGATGTCTTTTTACCATAATATGACTTTGCACTGTCAGCAGCCCTTTCTAGATTCCACTGCACAAAAGCAAATGCATGTTGTAAATGCTTCCTCAGCTCATCCATGTATTCATGAACTGTAGATGTGCTTACAAGTGTCTGCTCATGTGCTCTGTATAGCAGGTGTTGCGGCAACACCATTTTCCTACCTGTCAGTACTTCATGAGGGCTAATACCTGTTGCTTTGGCAGGAGTTGATCTGATTGCCATCAAAACCAGAGGTAAACGTAAATCCCAGCTGGAACATGCCTCTGCTACAAACTTCTTTAATATATCCACAACAGACCTATTACAGCGTTCAATTTCACCAGAAAAGGCGGGTCTATATGCAATATGTAGTTTTCTTTTCACTCCCAGTATTTGCCATACCTTACTCATCAAAGCGCTTGTGAAATGACTTCCTCTGTCTGATTCTATTCTTTGTGGTAACCCGAATCTTGAAAATATATGATTTACTAGTAATGTAGCTGCTGTTTGCGCACTACAATCTGGTGCAGGGATACACTCTATCCATTTTTACATTAAATAGACCACACTCAAAATATACCAGTTCCCCCTGCTCGACCTCTCTACAGGCCCTACATAGTCTATTTGGAAATCTGACCATGGAAGGGTTAAGCCTCTTTTCATTAATGGGGCTCTATGCATTGGAAAAGCAGGTTTAAATTGGGCACATACTAGGCATCCCCTAGTATATAATTCCACATCTTGGCACATATGTGGCCAGTAAGCATAATCTTTCAGTATCTCCAATGTTTTTTGTGAACCTCTGTGTCCTGCAGTTATTGCATCATGTGCATGGTGTAGCATTAGCCCTCTGAATGAAAGGTGTACCACCCACTGTATTTGTCCTGTTATGGACTCTCTAATCATGAGTTCATCCTGTAGTCGAATTTGTTTCTTATTCTTTAATAGCACCCTCAACTCTTCTTTTCCCACACAATCATTTTCTGTTAAAGTGTTTTGTTCAGGGTCCATCAAATGATTTTATTAGATTCCCAAAATTGGATCATCATTTTGTGCCTTAATCAGATCTTGATCTGGTGTATCATAACTCCACTGTACCACTGGTTGTTCTACCTCTTTTGGTGCTTCAGAGCATGTAACTGCATCAATTTGTATTTCACCAAGTAAATGTTCAATAGGTAGCAACTCTCCCATCACAGCCCCAATTTTAGCTAAATGATCATTTCCCTCCTTATCCTCTACTGGAGTTTTTAAATGTCCACAAATTTATCTCCAGTATATTGTCAAATCATTCTCTGAAAGCAATTTGTCTATGGCTTGTATCATTTTTCCATGTTTAAGGGGCTTTTTATTTTAGGTAATCATGCCTCTTGCTTTCCAGCCAGGTAAATAATCCACAAAGCTATTTTGTGCATAATCAGAATCAGTCACCAGGACAATTTCACTAAATTTATTATCAACTGCAGTAGTAATTGCTTTATAAATGGCTGCCAATTCCACTACTTGACTGCTCCTAGCCCCAATTCTCATCCCTGTACTGGGAATGCCTTCACATTTCAACCAGACATTTCCTATTCCTGATACCAATTGTTTATTTCTGTCATTTTCAATGTGAAAAGCAGAACCGTCAACATATACAGTTGGCAAATCCTTGCATGTCTTTTTCGATCAAAAGCTTTGTGTGGTGATTGTCCAAACTCCTGTAAACTAGATTCCACTTCTACTTCGTTTGATACATGATCAGCTGCACAGTCATGTAAATCTGCCAAACCTTGAGCAACTGGGCTCGTTTTATTTTGGCCATACCTCACTTCTACAGGAAAACCTTGCAATGCCAGTGTCCATGAAATAATTATGGACTGTGCTAGGTTGCCTGACCTAATCCTTTGACTCTCTAAAAACTGCAAAGGTTGATGATTTGTCTCAATAATTACCTTTTCTCCCTGAGCATTGGGCCGGAAATGCTGTAACACCCACACAGTGGTCAAAAGGGCCTTCTCATTTAATTTCAACTTGGGAAAATGCCTTACTTGCATAAGCAATGGTTTTGTGATTCAAATCATGGTTTTGTGATAACACCGCTGACATACAATGTTCAGAGAAACCTATTTCTATAAAGAAATCCCTATCCTTTATGGGGTATGCTAAACATGGTGCCTTTGCAAGACATTCCTTTAATTTAGCCACTGTCTCAGATTGCTCGTTCTCCCATTTCCAGGGTGTATTCAGCTTTATTAGTTTAGTCAATGGTTGAGTAATTTCAGCATAATTTTCAATAAACTTTCGGTTATACCCCGTCATTCCTAATAACCTTTTCAAACCTTTCACACTTCTAGGGTCTTTTAGTTTTTGTATGGCCTCTACTTTCTTCGTTTGTGGGTTTAGTCCATATTCAGTCACTTCATGGCCTAGAAAATTCACTTTTTTCTTACACCATTGTGCTTTTTGTAAAGATACTTTGGCACCTGCCTTTTGCAATTGGCCAAGAACATGTCTTATTTCATCAAAATGGATTTTCAAGCTTTCATTTTTTATCAGGACATCATCCACATAAACTATGGTTTCTCTTTCCGCTGCTTTCCGCTGCGTCAGGCATGGCCTTTCTCAAAAATATTCCAAATTCACTTCCACTATTAACATACACGAATGGAACTCTAACCCATGGGTCTTATCAAATGAAAATGAAAATAAATTCTGAATCTCCTCTGCCAATGGCACGCACCAATATCCAGATGTGAGATCTAACATAGTAAACACTTTTGAGCCATGTACCTGAGCCAGGCCTTGATCAATGAATGGCAGTGGCCATCTGGACACTGGCACTCTTTTATTTAATTCTCTCAAATCTGCACATAAACACCATTGACCATTTGGCTTTAACACGCCTAAAATAAGTGTGTTGGATGTGCTATGAATAGGCCTGATAATAATTCCCAGAGACTACACATTTTTAATTATTTCTGCTAATGTTATATAATCCTTTAGATGACAGCACACTGTCTCATTTGAATCATAACGGTACACAGATTGAATTTTAAAGATTCCTTTGGGCTGAGAATCCAGGTACCCTGGCAACACACCCCCCTGCATCTACATACCCTTCAGGGATATTTCCAATTACCATGTTATTGAAATCTGCAGTATAATGTGATCTTTGTATGGCCATTCCTAATGAAGAATTTTCCTCTAAATGAATATCTGGACATCCTTTATTATTCACCAAAATCTTTACAGACCCTTCACCAACATCTATCAATGCAATGTATTCATAATCCAGGCCGCCTTGCTGTTTTATGGATTCATTCAAGCACAAAAATGCATCAGAATCCTTCATCTGCTGTCCATTTTTGCACGTCAGCGTTATGGTAAACTGCTTGGTGAATGCAGGGATAATAGTATCCTTCCTTAGCTGTAATTCAATTGCATATTGCATATGCAAAAAGTTGTGCGCAATGATAAGCCCTTCTTTTGTCTTCAAATTCAGGTGCCGGCCCACCTAGGCGTGACCGTATTTTTTGATTAAGGAAATCTAACACCATACACATTCTGTGCATGATATCATTGCCCATGTAAAAGTCATTTTGTGTCCCACTCACTATCCACACATTATGGTGAATTGTTTTCTTGTCGGAATAAAAACAATATTATGCCTCCTATTGTAATAATTGTATGTGTATTGGCCTACGCCAAGTTGTCTAAACATCATGTGCGAACAAACTCCACGGCAAGGTCTTGACCTTAGAGAAACTAATGTAAGTCGCCATCTTGGATTGAGCCGCCATTTTAGGTTCTCTTGTTATGCAGAAGTCACCCTGACCATCAAAATGGAGGCCGAATGACATTCTGAGTAAGATTCTGGCCATTGTGACCTCCGTACAATTGAATAATTAATATGCCTGCAGGCCACTTGTCGGGGTCGCGAACAGAGGCCTTGTCCTACCGTTGACCTATATGTGAATGTACAACTATATCAGTGAAACTAATCGAAATGCATTTATTAAAGGATTGTCCTGGCAAGGAACCCTAAGACCTGTTTCGCAGAATGGTTAACCCACAAGAGGGTTGGCCCAGGGCTGGACAAACCGGGTATTCTAATATGCGGTCTCTCACTAACACATCGAACTCTCGTTGAAGTTCGTTATGTTATTCTGAGAGCCGAATAGCTATCCGTTTGTCAATTGACTTGGTAACTGTTGTAGCTTGAAATAAAGCACTTGTATGTTTCTTTGTAACCTGTGTTGGTGTGTTTCTTTTTGGGCTTCCCGGCCTCATATTATTTTTATGTTTCAACATTCTGTCCAACACTAATCTTCAGCATACAGCTGCCCGCAATTCGATTTTCAAAGTCTGGACTGTCCAAATAAGCGACATATTGGTTTTTAATTCTAAACTTTGGGATCTCCTCCCTCTCCATTATTTTTTGCAGTAATTTCTCATTAATAAAGCTTCTTTCCTGTTCAAGCGCTAAGGTGGCTTTTATTATTTTAGAATAGTCATTTATAACAATGTGCACCCATGGTTGCTCATCCTCCATGTCTATTTCAGCAAGAGTAGTAATGTGTTTTTCTGTGTCTGTTTTAGGAGTAGTATTCTGTTTGCATGTCTTCTCTTTTAAATAAAAACGTAATGTGTGCTCATCTAATGTAGTTCGCCATTTTTTCCTAGGATCTAAATATATTTGGACAGATTGTTTCTCATTTTCACTTTGCATTTTATCTTGACACATCAAGATAACAGTGACACTAGGTATACAGCCATTCTGGAGATATACCTCTACTGCATCATTCGTTTTGGCAACGGTGTGACATTCATTTATATTGCTGTTTTGTGATTTTAGGTTCTTAGGTCTCAATGGTTTTTTGGTTAAGGACCACAGTACTCCATTCATCCCATCTATAAGAGGAGACAATCTTTTCAGGCAATCTGTCCCCACCAGAAATGGAATTTCACAAATAGATGTGATCAATACCTCCTGTTTAATTCTGTGTTTTCCTATCTTTATGGCAACCTCGGTAACACATATAATAGGCACCTCCTGCCCGTTAAAGTTATGCACGGGACCTTCATTTTTCCACACTGTGATCTGATTCTGTGGAGATCTCCCCTCATTAATACTTTTGACCAATTCTTTGGACATAATTGTGGCCTGTGCGCCAGTGTTAATCATTGCAAATGTATTGCATTTCTCTTCTCCAGTGATGGGAGCATAATACCTGTCTTCAACTTCCTCTAACACACATAAGAAGTGGAAATTTTTACTAATTTCAGGACTCACCTTTCTCAGGCATTTTTCACTTTTGGCTAAGCACATTGGTAAATGGAAAGATATTTTTCCCTCCTTTCTGCCTATTTCTGTGTGAGAGACTTTATTCATTTCCCCATGTTCAGAGGTTTTTTGGAGTGTGGCCACTGTTCGCCCATCCATCCAGGTATCATCAGAGGTCACACTAAAATCCTCCAACGGAACATGTGTAACAACATCACTTGGCAATTTGTCATTGTGTAACTGTGCATTTGTGATCATTTAGTATGGTGCAAGTCCTTTTAACTTCTTCAAAAATATGTGGCTCAAAGAATTCTTCAGGTGATTGACCTGTACCCTCCTTTTGAGTATTTATTTTTTCCTGCCTGTGTTTGGGTATTGTTCTGGTTGCCCAGGGAAGGAGTTATAGCATCCCCACTTACTCCCTGTTCACTGGTATTCCCCATACATGAGTCATTTTTCTTAAATCTGTCTCTTTGTTCTTTTGGAATATTAGGTTTTCCTGTTTCATTTGTACAAATCTCCAATGTTTGATTTAGCTCTAGGTTAAACCGAACTTCTTTCATAAAGGTATTTGCACTTTCTATCGCTGTCATGATGCCTACCCCCGGAGCACCAGACCAGGCCCAGCACCCCCGGGAGCAGGCATCATGCCCCTGGGTAAAAGCCCAGCGGCCCCTTATAGGGGCTCTTTGGACTCTGTCCTGGCACCGTTGGCGCCAGGCTCATGTTGGACATCAGTCCTGACGCCATAGGCACCAGGCTCATAAAAGAAGGTGTTTTGTGCACTTACCTGATGCAGACCATGCTGCAAGATTCAGGCCTCCCTGAGACCTGAAAGGGACTATTTTTTCATTGGGACTATTTTGCCACTCGGGCTTCGCGTTGTTCTGCATCCAAGCAGCTGAACGCTCACCGTGTCTGCTCCTGCATCTGGTCTCCAGCCACCCCCATCTCGATCCTGGAACACCTGTAAGGAAAGAAGAGAAGAGAAAGGTGAAAACCAAGAATTTTATCAAACTTCTTACCTGCATCCGGAACCTTCACGCCAGCGTTCCTGAGAAGAGACTTTCATTTAAAAGCACCGCGTTGCTCGCTGCAGCACCGCGCTTCACTCACCTGTCCTCGGGAGTTCTTCTGGCTCCACCGCGACTGTCAGCTCCAGTCGCCACATCTCTGCGCCTAAGGGAGAGAAGAAGAGACAAAAGGTGAGCAGAAGGAACATATGAGGAAAGCCTAATTTTCCGCCATAACACTTACCGGTCTTCTGTTGGTGGACCATTCCTCATTTCGGGTCGGCGCCGCTTCGTTGGCAGGTACCGCACCCCGGCCCCTATGGGGAAAGGACAAAAGACATTACTGGAGGAATATAAAGACATTAAGAGGGGTCACCCCCATCGCTAACTCACCTGAGTTTACTCTGCAATTCAATCCCTCAACGCATCGCCTTCATTCTGCATCTGAAATAAAGGACAAATCACAGGTTAGAAAGGCAACAGAAAAGGAGGCTCAACACTTGAACTTTTGTAATCTTCATACTTCCGGCGTTCCGCTTGGGAAAAGTCAAGTGGATTTTGCCAGCGCCATTCTGAAAACCAGTGAAGTAACTGGACAAACACGCGCCCCTGCACCAGAAGCAGGATGGAGAGTTCATCCTTTCAAACCATAAGGTGAGCTTCAACCGGGGATTTCGGAGGAAGTTAGAGAAGAACGAAGGGGGGAGCAAGCATGCTATTCTGCAGACTGTTAATCCCCTTTCTCATCTGCAGAAGGATATTCCTACGGGCCAGACAAGCAAGATTTGAGGGTCTTGTTCAGTCGGTGTTCCGAGTTCTGCGCATCACGCTCGAAGAGGCCACAGTAACCCAGACTAGACCAGCGCCTCCGTGGGAGTCAGGTGAGCGTTACAGAACGCGAAGACTTCCTACAAATTCCCATCCAGGCGCTATGGAAACTTCTGAGACTGATCAGTTGGCCCAACTCCTGGGGGAATTACGGGCCGAAGTACACGCCGCTCGTCAAGAGACTAATGCTCTCAGGAGGGAAGTGATTGTATCAAAGGAAAGAACTGATGACCTGGATAGACAGTTTTTGCAAGGTCAAGCTGGACACACTCCTCTACCCAGTTCCTGGGGGAACCCCGCTCCTGTGGTTCCCAGTAACCCTGTGCAGATTAATCTACCTGGAGACATGCCGCTGGCCCCACCCGAACGCTTTGCTGGGGACCCCAAACGATTCGCCGTATTCATGAATCAGTGTCGTTTGCACTTCCTATGCAGACCTGGGGCCTTCCCTAATGACCAGACCAAGGTAGCCTTTGTATTGTCATATCTCAGCAGCTGTGCTGCCGATTGGTCAGTTCCACTGGTTACTCAAGATGACCCGATTCTCCGTGATTTTCAAGGATTTCAAGCAAGCATGGAAAGGTTATTTGCTCGACACTCTTAGGGGCAGGCTCTGGATGACAAACTCCTATCCCTGCGACAGGGCAATCAGGACCTCCTATCCTACATTGCAACCTTTAATAGACTAATTGTGGAAACTGGGTGGCCAGAGGATAAAAGAATCATGTTATTTTATCGAGGTCTACGCGGAGAACTTAAAGATGTCCTGGCCCAAGTTGTAAATCCGCCCCAAGAATGCACAGAATATATAGACTTAGTGGTCCAATTGGATCACAGACTTCAAAACAGAAAAGCAGATCGGTCCAAGTTTGAGACCCGGGTGTTGGTCAAGACCCACGCTAACCCCAAGGGTGCTGATGTCTCTGAGCCTATGCACATTGGAGGGGTTAAAGGACCTTTAACTCAAAAAGAACGTGAAAGAAGACGGCAGATGCAATTATGTCTTTATTGTGGGTCCTCTGGACACTTTCTACGAGATTAACCGGCAAAACCGCCCAAGAAGGTGGTAGGAGCCGCTGATAAAAACCATGAAGACTCTGTTTTGGGAAACGACCACGCCCGACAAGTGTAGGGGTCCGCTTGCCGAGCTTGAAAACTAACTCTCAGACCTCGCATTTCATTGTGCCAATGGTCCTCGTAGATCCGGAACAGCCTAAGCGGTTTCATGCAATAAAGGCATACATCGATAGTGGGGCTATAGGAAATTACGTGGATCATGAATTGGTCTCTAGGATTAACCTCCCTCTGCGTCCTAAAACCAGCAAAGATGTCATCACCACAGTCGATGGAACCGAAATTGCCTCTGGACCGGTAACACATTCCACTGCTGAGGTGACACTTATAGGTCCGGACGGCCATCGGGAGGCAGTTGTGTTTGATGTAATAAAGGCTCCACAGTTTCAGGTTATTCTCGAAATCCCTTGGTTAGAGACACATAATCCTCTAATTGATTGGCGAGCGAAGAGAATAACCTTCCCGGATTGTTCACAAACCTGCTACCCAGAAAATCTGAAGATTAGTCTAGCATCTGTAACCTCTGTCTCCATGCAACTACCTCTGGAATACCAAGACTTTCAGGACGTCTTCCAAAAGGAACAGGCCAACACGTTACCTCCCCACAGATCGTACGATTGCCAAATCGATATGCTGCCCGGTGCACAACCCCTTGTAGCAGGATTTATGCCCTTAATGAACCTGAGAATCTGCATTTGAGACAATATTTAGATCAATACCTAGCCAATGGTTTCATTCGCCCGTCAAAGTCTCCGGCATCCTCGGCTTTGTTCTTCGTGCCCAAAAAAGAAGGCGACCTTAGAACTTATATCGACTA
Organism: Ambystoma mexicanum; assembly: GCF_040938575.1. Taxonomy (NCBI): domain Eukaryota; kingdom Metazoa; phylum Chordata; class Amphibia; order Caudata; family Ambystomatidae; genus Ambystoma; species Ambystoma mexicanum. The sequence goes on from NC_090933.1 coordinate 600,816,647, forward strand.
CCGCGCATTGAACCAGATAACGGTTAAAAACCGTTACCCTCTGCCTCTGATCCCTGAACTCCTTGACCAGGTGAAGGACGCTTGCGTGTACACCAAGTTAGATCTCTGGGGGGCTTATCATCTGGTGCGAGTAAAGAAGGTGACGAATGGAAAACGGCCTTCCGTGAAAAAAATATGGATTATTCGAATACCAGGTGATGCCTTTCGGGTTGTGCAATGCACCTGCTGCCTTCCAATTCTTCATGAACGATGTCCTTCGGGAACTCATCGATGTTTGTGTTGTCGTATATATCGATGACATTCTTGTGTACTCCTCTTCGGAATCTGATCACAGAAAGCATGTCAGGGCCGTCCTTGAGAAATTGCGCCAGCACAAACTGTTTGCAAAGCTGGAAAAGTGCGTTTTCCATACCACCGAGGTTGAGTTTCTTGGATTCATCCTGACACCTAAAGGGGTCCCAATGGACTCACGAAAAGTGGATGCCATCCTCAAATGGCAATCACCTAGTTCGGTGAAAGGTGTCCAAAGCATGCTTGGTTTTGCTCATTTTTATCGCAGATTTATCCTGGAATTTTCACGTGCGGTACAACCCATCACTGCACTCTTGCGAAAAAATAAACGCTTCGACTGGACCGAGGAAGCCGAACAGGCCTTTCAGGAATTGAAAGCTAAATTCATGTCCGCACCTATTTTAAAGCACCGGCGTCCCGATTTCCCTTATATAGTCAAAACCGACGCGTCCAGCTTAGCCATGGGAACTGTCCTGTCTCAGAGAGACCCTGAAACCAACCAACAGCACCCCATAGCATTTTGGTCCAGAAAGTTCTCGCCGCCTGAGGTAAATTAGCAATCACCGACAAGGAATTATTAGCCATTAAGTCCGCCTTTAAGGCTTGGCTGCATTATCTTCTTGGCGTCAGGCATACCATCACTGTGATCACTGATCACCGAAACTTACAATATTTAAAAACTGCCAAGGCTCAATCGTCACGTAAGCTCCGATGGGCTTTGTTCTTTGCTGAGTTCGATTTTGTAATCACTTACCGCCCCGGCTGTAAGAATGGCAAAGCGGACGCGCTATCTCGAATAGGAATGGGAGAAATAGACACAAACTCAGAACCTGTGCCGATAATTCCCGAACAAAGAATTTTGGGGATAACCTCTTTACAAACCCTTGAAGACATTCAAGCACGGATAAAACAACTCCTGGACTCTACAGCCTTGCAGGATTGGATCCAAAGGGGGTCTTACTTTTCGGTCAACGATGGCCTACCTTACTTCCAAGGACGCTTGTTTCTGCCAGAAAAGGAATTGCAAGAACTGGTTATTTCCCATCATCATGATACCCTGATGGAAGGACATCCTGGCATTGCCAAAACTGAGGAAAGAATTAAACGACAATTCTGGTGGCCTTCCTGGCGAAAGGATATTAAATCTTTTGTGATGTCCTGTGGAGTTTGCGCCCAAAACAAAGGCCAAAGACAAAACCCGTCGGTCTTCTTCAGCCTTTAGACATTCCACCAGCACCTTGGCACACCTTGTCACTAGATTTTATCATGGACCTGCCCCCTTGTAATGGATACAATACTATTCTGGTTGTGGTGGATTTATTTTCCAAGATGGCCCATTTTATTCCATTGAAAGGATTACCTTCAGCTTCTGTCCTAGTCAAGGAATTCCTCGAAAATATTATCCGTTTGCATGGATTCCCGTCCATATTAGTCTCCGACCAAGGAAGCCAGTTTATTTCTCATTTTTGGTGAAAGTGTTGTCAACTGGCGCAAATCGACGTAAGACTCTCAACCAGCCACCACCCACAGACCGATGGTCAGACGGAGAGAACGAACCAGACCCTTGAACAATACCTACGATGTATGTTGCACCAATCGGAGGGTAATTGGAAGGATATTTTATGGGTGGCCGAATATGCATACAATAACTCAGTACACTCTGGAACTGGACAAAGCCCCTTTTATACCTTATATGGACATCACCCTCGTACTTCAGACCTGGACTCACCTCTGAGCCTTGAAATGCCCGCAGTGGACCATTTGCATTCCACGATAACTCAAGCCTTCAAGGATGCAACTGCACATTTGCAACAAGGGAAAGGGAAATACAAAAAGAATGCAGATCTGCATCAGAGTGAGGCGCCTCCATACCAAATAGGGGATCAAGTATGGTTGGCTACCAAACACTTATTGCTCAAGGGACCTCGAACTTTTAATCCAAGGTATTTGGGCCCTTACTCGATCAAAGCTATAATTAACCCAGTGGCAGTCAAACTCGATCTACCAGCTAACATGCGGATTCACCCCGTTTTTCATGTGTCACTTTTGAAACCAGTGCAACCAGGAACCAGATTAATAAAGCCACCAGAACCAATCCAGATAGATGGGGAGCCTGAATTCGAGGTGAAGAACATTTTAGATTCTAAGATCTCAAAATCAAAATTTTTCTATCTAATTGATTGGAAAGGGTACGGGCCTCAGGAAAGGTCTTGGGAGCCCAGCGACCACGTACATGCACCTCGGCTGGTAAAAAGGTTCCATCGGAATTTCCCAAACAAACTGAAACCTCCAGAGGGAACGACCTTGGGAGGGGCCTTGGGGGGGAGTGCTGTCATGATGCCTACCCCCGGAGCACCAAGCCAGGCCCAGCACCCCCGGGAGCAGGCATCATGCCCCCAGGTAAAAGCCCAGCGGCCCCTTATAGGGGCTCTTTGGACTCTGTCCTGGCACCGTTGGCGCCAGGCTCATGTTGGACATCAGTCCTGGCGCCATAGGCGCCAGGCTCATAAAGGAAGGTGTTTTGTGCACTTACCTGATGCAGACCATGCTGCAAGATTCAGGCCTCCCTGAGACCTGAAAGGGACTATTTTTTCATTGGGACTATTTTGCCACTCGGGCATGGCCAGGGATTGATACTTACCTGGGACTACTTTGGGGGCTATTTAAGCCACGCCCAGACAGCAGCTCACGCTTCGCGTTGTTCTGCATCCAAGCAGCTGAACGCTCACTGTGTCTGCTCCTGCATCTGGTCTCCAGCCACGCCCGTCTCGATCCTGGAACACCTGTAAGGAAAGAAGAGAAGAGAAAGGTGAAAACCAAGAATTTTATCAAACTTCTTACCTGCATCCGGAACCTTCACGCCAGCGTTCCTGAGAAAAGACTTTCATTTAAAAGCACCGCGTTGCTCGCTGCAGCGTCGCGCTTCACTCACCTGTCCTCGGGAGTTCTTCTGGCTCTACCGCGACTGTCTGCTCCGGTCGCCACATCTCTGCGCCTAAGGGAGAGCAGAAGAGACAAAAGGTGAGCAGAAGGAACATATGAGGAAAGCCTTATTTTCCGCCATAACACTTACCGGTCTTCTGTTGGTGGACCATTCCTCATTTTGGGTCGGTGCCGCTTCGTTGGCAGGTACCGCACCCCGGCCCCTATGGGGAAAGGACAAAAGACATTACTGGAGGAATATAAAGACATTAAGAGGGGTCGCCCCCATCGCTAACTCACCTGAATTTACCATCGGCAATTCAATCCCTCAACGCATCGCCTTCATTCTGCACCTGAAATAAAGGACAGATCACAGGTTATGAAGGCAACATAAAAGGAGGCTCAACACTTGAACTTTTGTAATCTTCATACTTACGGCGTTCCGCTCGGAAAAGTCAAGTGGATTTTGCCAGCGCCATTCTGAAAACCAGTGAAGTAACTGGACAAACACGCGCCCCTGCACCAGAAGCAGGATGGAGAGTTCATCCTTTCAAACCATAAGGTGAGCTTCAACCGGGGATTTCGGAGGAAGTTAGAGAAGAACAAAGGGTGGAAGGGGGGAGCAAGCACACTATTCTTCAGACTGTTAATCCCCTTTCCCATCTGCAGAAGGATATTCCTACGGGCCAGACAAGCAAGATTTGAGGGTCCTGTTCAGTTGGTGTTCCGAGTTCTGCTCATCACCCTCGAAGAGGCCACAGCAACCCAGACTAGACCAGCGCCTCCGTGGGAGTCAGGTGAGCCTTACAATCACATGTTCATTTACCGGTATCTTTATTTTGGAATCTTTAGACATCTCAGAGTCATTATGGAAAATCACATCAGAGCAATCTGTTTTCCTGGCACTGCAGGTATCATAAGTACTTAGTCACTTATCAGAAACCACCCGGTCATTGCTATGGCCTTCTGCCCCCTCCTTTGATGACTGATTTTGTGCTGTACAGAGGTTTCCTATTTGTTCAGCCAACATTTTCACTTGGGCCTCGAGACACTGGAATCTTTCCATTTCTCTAGAATCCTCTCTCTGTGGCCTAGATCGATATTGGTTGTTTTCCCCCTGATTGGATCTATTCTGATACCTCTCAGGAGAATGATTTCTATTGGGATTGCTTCTGAACTCTTGATTCATATGTGGAGGGGTGCGAGATGCACCCATCCTTTGGTTGTAGTCCGCTGGTGGTGGTGAATCATTGTATTGACGTGGAGCGATCTACATATCGGGGTCTATCTTGATTACCATATATCATGGTGTTGGGATCAAATCTGCTCTGTGTACCCAATGTCTGGTAGGGACCATTATTTCTTTGATCCTGACTATGTCTATGGTTATTATCCATACCTGACATATCAGGCCGGTATCCCGCCCGGGGCCTATCTCCTAAGTACCTAGGGCTGATGTAGCTCTCCCTATTACTAGGATCATGTGATTGAAACATTGGTGCAGGAAGTGATGACCTTTGTTGAATACCCCTTTGTTCAGGTGTCAAATATTTTTACCTGGACTCTGAGCAGACTCAAGGGACATTCTGGCTGACCTGATTTCCATCACTGTTGCTGAAGGTTCTTTAGATTTTGGTCTAGTGTCTTTCATTTTATCACTTTCTCTACCCTGGCAATAGAGTACCTCATATAGTTTTGTGCTTTGGTGTACAATCCATTCAAGTGACTTGTCACAGTCAAATTCACGGACCAACTGTGATATGATGTCTTTCTGTAGCCCATAGAAGTAGGAAGTTTTAAACTCATTGGAATTGGGATCAAAAGATACATCAAAGCGAGAAAAAGCTATTTTTAAGTCTTGTAAAAACTGGCAGGGGGATGTATTAGGCCCAGCAGTGATTGTGTAAGCAACTTTCTTCACCTCCTGCAATGACTGGAAAGGAGAAAAATGACACCTAATCTCTTTTTCAAACTCTGCCCATGCCATATTCTGCTGTTCATTTAACCCCCTTATGATACTGCATGTGGGTGCATCTAGAGTTAAATAAAAATACTGCCTGTATTGTTCCTTAGGTATCTGGAGGGCTTTAAATATGTCATGCACCGCTTCTAAGTGGTCCTCTATGCAGCATTCCCCTCCTTTTTTAAATGGTTTGATCAGAGCTTTGATAGATTTCATTATCTTTATGAGGCTACTCGTTGCAATGCACGGAATTGCGCTACTTGGTGATTCAACCCTGGTTTCAGGTGTATGGGATTGGTGGCGGCCCCCAATGGGTATATCAAATCCCGCAAGGGCGCTGCAACCAAGTTCAGTCACCGGCCCAATCACTAGGGCACTAGCTCTTTGGGTAGAAATAGGATTCACCTCAACTCTATTGAATGTGGCGCCCTGCCATCTATCCTGGGACCTGGAAATGCATATTTGCTGTTCCAAATCCTTACACTTCTCAAGGAGCCTGTCTGCCTAATTTTGCAAATAGTTGTTTTCATCAATCATTTTATTAATTACCTCCTGCATATCACACATTTGCATTTGGCATTCATTGAATTCTTTGTTTCTCTTGTCTCTTTCTTAAAACATTTTAACCATTTCCTGTTCCGCATTTTTAAGATCTCTTTCTTTTTCATAATGTTCTTTTTGTAAAATCTGCATTTCCGAAACACCCTCATCTTTGTCGTGTCTAATATGGTCTACCAACGCTTTTAAATGTACCAATTCTTGTTCACTGTCCTCAAACTGTTTCTTGCTTTTGGACAATTGAATATCAAGATCTCTACATTTTAACTGCATGTCTTTTTGATATTCTTCTAGTTCTGCCCTTAACATTTCCTCCTTTTTACTTGCCCCATCTAGGTTGGCTTTTAACCTGTTAATCAGCTTAGTATCATTTTCTTGCATTCGCAGGGACCTATTCAAAATAAACCATGTCTTGGTGCATAGCCCTATCAGACAATCTTTCTCTGCATGTTTATCAGATGCATTTAATAATCTCAGAAGGCAGACCTGAATTATGCTGCCTTCTGCAAAAATGCTGTCTAGTGTTTTTTCTGCACTTCACCATAAATGCGATCATGCCATTCTGTGGCATTATTTGATGACCATGTCCCTTGTGCATATAACTTTGCCTCCAGATATTGCACTAGTTCTGAGAATGTGGCTTCTATTTGAGACATTCTGAAATTCGTTTTTAGTGACACACTTCTATTATGAAATGGGTTCCCTCTAATGTACAGATGGTAGTGTGAGACAAACTTGCCACACCCAGTAGGTGCTCTATGATCACTTTCCTAGCCTGCAACGCACCATAAATATGTTGGATATTTTGTGTAGATTTGGGGTCTGGCGGTATTTTCTTGCCGCCAAAAAAAATAGTAATTTGGTGATGACTACTCCTTGCATTTAGATTGGGTTTGGCCTAATTTCCTTTCAGTGACCATACCTTATTACATTATATGGGATAATTTATTAGTATACACTATTGTTGGTAATTTAGTGGTGAGCATGATTTTTCTGTTTTATTTATGGCCCCAACATACACACAACCTTCCTTATTCTTATAATGTTCTTGTGATCTATAGAGAGCCTTGGACCTATATACAGAGACACCACAATTTCACACATAGAGTATCATCAATAACCTGTGGTGTCATCACTGACTTATATACATCAGTGAACTATGCTTCCATAGGCCTCATTACTGGTTCATGGACCCCCAGTAATCTATATTTTGTATTAGATTTCACCCAAACACCATGCACTGGGTGAACACACGCATACAACTATTTATCACTGCTAAGTCTATGTATTCCAACCGCATGGGAAACATGACACATGTATTACCTAAAAATCTTCCCCATTTCATAAGGTATTATTCTAAATGCCCCAAGAAAAGACAAAAACAAAAACACTCTACACGATCTGCGTATGTATCATTTGTATTATAACAGTTGCTTTTCAAAGTAAGCATCTTACCATATGTACATTTGTATTACTGCATTGTCTGTAACAAAAAGAAGAGAAAAAATATACAGCGACAGAACAACATTCACTTTGTAACATTACAACATGGCAATTAAACACAGGGGATTCCCTTTGGCTACTCTGCCTGCCTGATATTTTAGAAGGTTGTTCGTACAGCAGCGCTCAGTAACCTCAATTCACTTTGGATATTTACCAATTATCTGTATTCCTCTCCCACACACGACCTCACTCCGCTCGCCTCCGAAGCATGAGCCCAGGGTTGCCTTTGTAATCTTGAAGGTTTGAAGTGCACAGCGAGAACATGGAATTCTCAAGCCAGTGCTAAGTGAGACTGGGCATGCCTGTCTCACAGACCAGTCTCAGATCCTCCGTCTCGGCAGCTCAGCAAAAGCAATCTGAACTTTTTGTCAGACTTTCCCCCAGCAGAACTCTGCTGCTTACGCAGCATATCTGTAGATATACTTCCCTCCAATCATATTAGCAGAAAGTGTCACAAACAATGGGAGCTTCATATTATAATAACTGTTACTTTTTGATTTCCTGCTGCCTTCCTGTCTTTCGCATTCAGCACAGCCAGAGAAAATAATAGAACAAATGCACGTTTAAAAGCGAATGTCAAAACATGTACTTCTACCTCATTTTTCACAGAGAGATTACATTATAATGTTAATGAGTTAGCACTACTGATTAGTATTTGTTAATTAAGTCAGTTAATTAGATAGCTAATGTAGTCTCCTGTATATGAAGCATTTCAAGGAAGAGAAAAGGAAAATAAATTGATGCACATTTACACTCGATATTGTTTTTGCATGCCTCCAGCCATATATTCATCTGTTCTGTTGGTAACATAAATGTGTGTGCCACATTATGGCTGGCAATAAAATGCTATCACATTCAGTGAGGCGCAATCAAAGCACTATAAATTATACTACATTATGAGGCGCTATACTTCAATGCGCTACACTTCAAAGCACTATAAATCATACTACAATGGACATACAAACGTCACCCATAAAAAGAGTAAAAGGCTAGGTTAGAGGGGAAAAAGATTCCCCTTCACCTAGGGACAAGGACAGTCGATATAGCGAGCATATGATTGTGTGGGCCCGCTATATTGATGATATCCTCCTGATCTGAAGAGGAGAAATGGACCTATTAAAATAGTTCATAGAACGGATTATTAACAATCAATATGGAATCCAGTTTACTTCAGAAATCAATGCCGTATCCATTATTTTTTTGGATCTCACAATCTATATAAAAAACAACCAACTATAAACTAAAACGTTCCGGAAATCAACGGAAGTGAATTCCCCATTGTTTGCAACAAGTTGCCATTTACAAAGGGTTAAGGATAACATCCCAGCAGGAGAATTTATACGCGCAAGACATAACTGTAAAGAACAATTACAGTATGAAAAAGAATGTGATCTACTCTTATTCAGATTCAAGCAAAGAGGCCACAAGATCAAACACATCAACAAAGCAGCGGGCAAAGCTTCATCTATGGAACAGTCAGAAACCTTGAGCAAAAAACAAGTCAGAGAGCATCAACCTGAAAATGTCAGATTCATCACATCGTATTGCCATGACCACTCCAAGATCAGGCAAATATTAAACCGAAACTGGCACCTATTGCAACTAGACCCACATCTAACTTCTTTTACCCAAAAGAAACCACAAAGCGTGTTCACAAGAGCAAAAACATTAAGGAACTATGTCAGTCCCTCACTGCTTCCAAGCACAAGTGAGAAACAGTCATCAAACTGGCTAACAGTAGACATTTTTGGATTTAGAAAATGTTGGACCTTTTCCATGTGTCCATACGCCCATGCAGCAGCAACCAAGTTTCAAGATGTTTGTGGTAACCACATGATCATCAAATAGAACATCAACAGCAGGACGCAGCATGTAGTGTATGCTATAATATTCATCGGCCAAAAAATATATATTGGAAGTACGATTCACCAACTCCGGACACGAATTTAAGAACATTTAGCTGGTATTGGCAGTCAAAATCAGACTTTACCATTAGCCATACACTGGCAACAGGAGCACCAAATGGCAGATAAAAAAGACGTCAGATTCATTGGTTTGAAGCAAGCAGAGCTTTGCAGGAGAGGTGGAAATCTCGAGGTGGCACTTCGACAATCAGAAGCCAGACTTATTTGTCATTTTCAAGCCCTGAAATTTGGTTTAAATACAGATAGTGAAATGTACTGTTTTTTATGTGTATAATGAATGGCCAATGGGGAATCAATCACAATTTTAACAAATCCCAACACATAAAATGGACAATTGACACGCATGTCCACATATAGGACACGTGACAGGTCATCACACCCTCTACACTACTGACTACGTGTCATGGTTGATTTATTCAACGTTATTCCATTGTTCGAAGTTTTGAAGTATGCAAATATGCAAAGAATCAGAAATGGCCATAGAAATAGGGCACCATCCAGAATGCACCATATTCCAATGCATGACGATGATGAAATTGCAATGATCGCTGGTAACCCAGTTATACATATCATATCCTAGTTTTAACATAAATAATCAAGGGCAAATTCACCAAGTTACTAACAAAGTCCTACTGACAATTGTGCAGCGTCAATCTATACATAAATATGTTAAATTACACAATGTGAGGATTCGGTGTTAATAATTGGTGTAACAGGATCAATTATTATTAACGTTAGTAAGTGATTTAAAATTTGTTAGCATCTAATTCCAATTACAAGTACAGCATCAAAAACATGGTTCACCATTAGGGTGTATATGATTTATCCCAAAAGATGGCAGAAAAGATCATAGCAACAAAGAAAGGACTGCGATGTTGCCATGACGACTGCCAACAACACTAAATTTGAGCTCATTTAAAAGCAGCAACTCTGAGCACATGCAGGTTGATCGAAGAGGCTTAGGAGCCCAGGCCTGCACGGTAAGCGTTCTTCATTTATCTCATTCATCTTTGACATGTACTAGTCAGTACAAGATCGTTCGCCATAATAAACGGCAATATGAAAGTAACGCGCGAGTAAAAAGAGACGCCGAGATTATACAGCTAGCACAAAATACATAAGGATCAATATGCATCTGAAAAAATGCTGCAAGAACCATGAAGAGGTTTGCGCTTACACATTAGAATATAAATTAACCCAATCTTACTTAGCGATAAATCAATTACAACAATGGGTAATTGGAGTTATCTCTTCCTTCAGGGATTTAACCTGGTTACTACGCCAAGAACAGACGGCAGTTTATCAATCACATTGTAGCAAGTAAACAGATAATAACATACATACAGAACAGCAAATGGTGTTGTGCTTTTTTGGTTTTGGTTATTGGTATTTTGTGTCCTTGCTGCCACACACAAATTATTGCCAAGTAATGCACCAATTATTATTCACAATCAAGGTTGATATATTGCACAATCAGTGCGGAGCAAAATTAAATAATAATTTTGGAATATCACGGAAGTCAGCTATCTCTAATAAGAGTTTAAACATATGTCAACATTAAATCAGTATGATTTGGCAAAATGTACATGAACTAACTTGTTTTGAGTATAACGTCTCTTATTTAATTCTTTTATTTTTTCCTTTGTGCATATTTTTTTACCACAATTATCCTCCCCTTCACCCATCCCTTCTCATCTCTGTCTCATAACAAACGTGTGATGTTAACAATATCCTCGTTTGTCTTACTCTGAATCAAATGCTTATTTTTACAATGATTGTTTGGATGTTTATTTCACAATGAATTGTGTTTAATTTGTTCATGTATCAAACAGCCCTGGTTTGAAAAAGTCATTTTTGTGTTTCCGAAACACGTGTGACCACGAAGGGCAAACAATAACTTAACAGAGAATTGTTCAGAATAACATGAGCAAATAAACCATAATTTTGGACACATCCTATGACCCATTCTGGCGCATTTGTACGAAGGAGAGTTCCAACACCATATTATTTCTCTGTAGAGGTGGGGGTGTGTACCTCTTTCTCTCCTGCCAAATGCAACACAATACCTAGTGTTACGAGAGTCTAACGTCATGTCGCAGAATGTGAAGGTCGGTGTCAAACCACTCAATTTCATGTTAACATAGTTACCTAGTCAAAGCAAAGTGTTCTGGGGTTGACACAGGTCAGGACGATTTATCATAAATATGAAAATATTACCTAACAGCCATTGGTTGAATAATATTTACCATTAATTGTTCTATTGCAACGTTTAAACTGTGGGCTGGCAAGATACTTCAGAAATAGCCTGCTCGTTCTTCTATGCTGGTATGTTTATGCTGCTGTATTTGTATTTCCCTTTTTCTCCATGGCTGTCATGAGAGTAGTGTGACCCTCGTCACAAAACTACAAATGCTTGCAGTCCGTTAGAGCTGCATGCAACCTCAAACAAGTATGAAGGGTAGAGTGACGGGATGAAACACAAACTGCAATTAAAAATGGTGCTTTGACAGGTTATTGAAGGCTAATTAAAATGGTACGACAAAAAAACCCTTAATTGCATTTGAGTTTATACTGTGAATATAATTATTTAATGCACACTAAATACACTTGAAAAAAGCACGTTGCCTTCTTTATGAATATTAACGGTCCGGGTTTGGCTATTTTCTGAACACATTAACATTATATATTAATACTGCCTCAAATACGTAAATTGAAAAAGAGCAATTAAGCTGTCATTTGATATAGAACGAACGCCTAGAGGTGGTTAACGAGCGCACAATTATCCAATACAATTAGGTCCTCATGAAGGTTGATCAAAGGGTTAATATGTGGTGTATTGTTGGGCGCATCAACGTTGAACAAACAGCAGGAAACGTGTCATAAAGGGTTATGCAAAGTGTGATAAGCGAAGAAGTGTGCATCCCTTTACACCACATGGAAGCCTGCACCATCTCTAAAGCATGTGTATAGTTCCCACGGGAGACAATACACACATTTCGTTTATTTACTTATTAAAAGTGAGTTGTGTCATCACTGCATACTTTTATTAAAACAAAAAGCACAACTCTTATTTGCAGTACGGTAGTACAGCCAACTATTGCTGGACCAACGAACCAGCTGATTTATCTTTCAAAAGGTTAGAACAAAAAGCTTGAAGCTTGAAAGGGATGCCAACAAACTACCCTTATTGTCTCTGCTGTCCGATAACCTCATATTACCGGGATATTATGGGAGGCAGACAGCCGGTAAGTTCCCATTCCCAAAGAGTCCCATAGCACTCCATGGGATAGGATTGCCTGAATCACCGGCCCCACTATTACTGGTGCCAGTGATTCAGGTATTTCTTTGCTGGTAGGGGCATGATCCACTGGCAGGTCAGGACTACAGGAAGATGCATGGCCCCTACCAGCAAACTTGAAGTGTGCCGGGGCGGAAAAAAGCTGGAGCTGGAATTACCGGCAATTTTTCCGGCATTTTATTCAGACTGGCACACTTGTAATGTGGCCCATATAGCAGTTCAATTGGAGGAAGGGTTGGAGAGGTGATGATGTTGTGAAGGTTTGAGGAGCCAGTTTAAAAAAAAGGTTATTTGCATATTTTTTGATTGCATGAGGTGGCACATTCGGTTATTTATTATAGTGAAGGGAATCCCTGAAAGTGAGATCCCCTTGAAGGTCTGCCTGTCTTATACAGACACACAACTTCTTATTTTGTGTGAGACTTATTGGGGTTTGGAGAAAATAACAGTGACACTTGGCAGGACAAAGTGACAGACCTGCAGGCAAGCAAAACATACAGAGTCTAGAAGTGAGTGAACGCACAGCACACATACCCTATAGCAACACTCAAGTGCAGGGAGCAGAAGAGAAGCCCTCAGACCTGCTTGTGCTATTGTGTTCACACACTGACGTGACACTTATACTGTGAGAAAGATGCAGAAATTCAAGGATGCAGGAGATACCTACCAGTGTCCATCTATGGAATTGAATGTACTGTAAAGGTGCCCTTGGGTGACACTCGGGTGCAGACATTCAGGGTGTCACAACACAAGATAACATATCTTGAATGGAGGGAACTCCGCAGGTGTCCATCAATGAAACTTGGGTGGAGGAAAGAGCAGAGATTGTCTCATAGCACCCTGATATTGTTGACATGCTCACATGACAACTGTGGTAGGAATAAGTTACAGGTAGCCAGATAGGCTGGAGCTCTCATCCTCCCTGTCTGCTCTGCGTTCAGCTCAGGTCTCTCTCTGTTTCTCCTCTCAGCAATACCCAAACAGGAAGGGAAAAGTTAGTTTCACTTTCATGCTTAATACTTCATGGTAACTATGGGCACGAAACGTATTAAATCAGCTCATGCTATTAATTGATAACTTCAGGAAGGTGGGGACCGGAATAGGTCAAGCCCAATCGAGACTCTTCAAACTGGGCTCAAAGAGTTTCAAATGCAACGGAGGCATGTTACTAGACAAAGTGTACTACACACAGTGTAAATGATCAAACCAATTCGAAATGCACTGAACCTTGTTGCGGTTTATTACACGGTCACACCCAAGTCAGGGAGTTCCTTCCCCTACAATGAATGTGGTGCACAATAAAAACACATTTATTTATATCATTCAGGTCCTTTTTGAGGCCTCCACCCATCTCGCACACACAACCCCAACAAATACTCGGTGACACAATGGACTAGGAAACAGGCTGGTGTGTATTAAGAATATTTATTAATGTATTTATTTAAGTCAAATTACAACAGATTACATAAGCCAACAATGTTGTGGCAACACAAAGACAAAATATCCTTTTTGGTGAAGTACCAACACAGAGATGACACTAGAATATGCAGTTACACTAGCTACCTTTTACATCACCCCCCAATACAAGCAAAGAACAGCCAAAAGCGCAAAAATGAAAGCAAACACGGTTATACTTTTGTCCCAGCAACCCTCACCCTCCAAACATCCACTAGGCTTGACTCTTTTGAATGGAAGGCAGTGACAGGGAGTGGAAACACAATGGGAAATATCGGATTTTCTGTATGGTTCACAGAAACAATATGACAGGAAGAAAAGTCAGGGGAACATTTGTTTGCTGCACCTGACAATAACACATAGGGCTTTAAAATTATGGTCGGAACAGAATGGGAAAATCGGTTTTCAATTACCTAGAACCGTTGCAATGGGAAAGCATAGAAAGGAATGGGAAATTCGTTTGGGTTACACCAAAAAGGACAGGCAGGGTTTTGGGGAATATTAGTCAGCACACAATGGAAAAATCGGTTTTGGGTTGGGATGACAGATGCAATGTGAGAAAGAACATGCAAATGGAAATTCATTTTTCAGAGCACAATGGGAACACATGGACAATTTTGTTTTTGCCTTGCACAATGAGAACACACGTGTAAGCAATTTCGTTTTGCAGATCACAATGGGAACATTGTTTTTTAATTATTTAGCACCACTACTATGGGAAACAATGGAAAGAAATTGGGAATTTCGTTTTTTCCACCCTGCACACCCACATGGAAGCAGGGACTTTTATGATTCATTCTTTGGCAAATCTTTATGACTATACCGGCTCACAACACACTGAGAAAAGAATGTTGGTTTCTAATGCCAACAATACAGATCCTGTGAATTAAATGGGGGAAATAATTGATTTACTTTGATGAATATGCCAAGGATCTACACAGGCAAACAGGGGATTTTTCAATGGGGAAATGACTAAAACAATGCTGAAAATATAGGGCATACACAATCTATGGCTTGGAGTATTTCTACTTACAGAAGAGGTCTGGACTGGGCATCAGGGAGCGTCAGGGCACACCGCTGGGATAGCATGGGATCAGTCAAGAATTTTGTTCGGAGTCCTCCAAGGGTCCCAATCAGTCTCTGTGTCTCCTGGCTCCACTGCAAGTCTAGGCCTCTCTCTCTGCTGGGATGTTCTCGCCAGATTTCGGCAGCATGTCACCTCTTGGAATGAGTGGAAAATTACAGCTCTGAGGCAAGCTGGTTTAGTTATAGGGAAAATGACATCACTAACTTGTCATAATTCTCGCAAAAGGGATTGGTGGAGTGTCACTAACCCACTCTCACCTGTGTGCTGATAGGACAAGGGAATAGGGGGGTGCTTTGGGACAGCTAGGGGAGGAGAGAACTTCATCATCCTAATTTGACAGATGGGCTTGGTCATGTTTTTGCACTTAGAAATCTCACTACATGGCAAGTACCCTTAATCTTCAAAACTTTACATGTATGCATACATTTTTGACAAGTATATTTTAATGTGAGTCAAATGAGACTAGTCAGAAGTCTGTATGTCATTCCTGTGCAGAGATACAGTTTTCATTTACTCCGGAACTACATCAGTGAAAAATATGGCACTTTATGGGCGTCATGCTAATCATACTTGGCATGATTTAGCAACTTTTTACATCTCTGAAAATCACGAGGAGGGCCACATCACATTTACATGGATAACTTTAGTTGTGTTTATCCCACAAAAATCGTTTTAGCATGGTTAGAAGGGGTTAACTTTCATCTGTAATAAAAACCTGGAATGACGCTTGTGCAATGCATATTGTCAATTTTACACGACATAAAGCATTTTTCCCATTTTAAGCAATGGGCAGCTTCACTCCTCATCTGCTGGGCCCCCACACTCCTAAAGCACATGATGTCAGCAGAGGAAACTATGTTAATATTAGCCTATCATTTCAAAGGTTAGTGGTTAAGCTAATACACTGTTTTATGGGGCCTTTCACCTGCAGATCACCAGTGTTGCAGAGCAGACGCGCCTTATCTGGTCTTTCAATGCAATTCCCATTACAAATGTATTTAAGACTGTATTTTTAAGGAAAGGCACTGATGTTTGAAGACTGTCAGGGCTGAATCTCCAGTGCAACCAAGTGGGGCCAGGATGTTTAATTGCACATCTAAAGAAATAGCCAACAGTTCATGGCTGTCCATTAAACAGCCTGTAAACCTGCACATAAATGTATTTTAAATAACATTAAGGCACACCATTTACAAGGTATGCATGCAAGTTTCTTTAACATTGTCCATGGGGATGAACTTATGATAGGCAGAAAGCAAGTTGACATTTTGAAAGTCTGGTGAACATTTTGCTCAGCATATTATTGGTTAAGAGGGAAAAATTAAATGACATTATGTTATTTAATGTACATAAAAAATGGCCCCGTTTCACTGCAGCTGTTGAACACAATTCAGACATCCCATTGAGGGTTCTGTGCACTGCTGTTTCACGGAAATATTATTGCAGGCTCTTCATGGATTTGTCAAACATTTCCAGATGCCTTGTCTTTTCCTTCATGAAAGGCAGTTCACATCTCTCCATATTTTGCAATTTAGGCACCTTTTCTTTCCTTTTGATTTGAATGTACAAGGCCTTATGTCAGACCTCATTTCTGTGCAGGCCTTGCATTTTGGTGAGTCCTCATAACTGACTCTGGCCTCTTTATTTCTGATCCAGGGGCCATATTTCACCCCACAACCAATTGATGGTGCTATTGATTTGAAGTGTTTTGAGTCGGCTTGAGATTCGAGCCATGGCTTGACCCCATAGATAAGCACAATATACACTCACAATATACTTTGAATCATCGTAAAGTGATTAAAAAATATCACAAAACATTATACAAAATGGTCATGCAGAACTACACAGTATTCATATTGTTCTGCAAAGCCCCACTGAACAGGCACCTGTCAGATAATACAGATTGATTATTTGAGATGGTGCTCAGTGTTATTTCATTCATTTGCACAGAAGGCTACCTTTTAGACAATGAAGTAAAAGACTTGAAGAAACAATACTTTTAAAAGCAAATAGTAATTTGTTTCAGTATAATGACATTATTTTCAGCTTTGCCAGGAATTGCAACATTGTGTCCTGCTTGCATAGTCCAAAGAGACTTTTGGGGGATGCACTAGGGAATGCCACAATGCACTTTGCACAGTGGTATTTTCATGTCTCACATTAGAGAAGGAAGATGGTCACTCTGTGAGCCCTTGCTGATACCATAGGTCTTCTGATTTATTTTTCGTTACCTGCTGAGTTTACATGCTGATGTGTCAACAGGTTGATGCTGTTTGGATCCCAAAGCAGAAGCTTTGTAACTCTGGAATGATTCACTAACCTCCCACTGGTCCATACCACAGTCTGTGGCTCAACACCTTCGGCTTGTGCTGTTTTACTGATATTGGCTTAATTGCTGTGTGCATGGCAACAGTGGGCCATTGAGGCCAGGAACTCGGATTAGAGTTCCCTGCTTGCTGACGGGTGAATAGTTGACAGGCATTGTTCCCACTTCAGCATCTGCCAGTAGAATGTGAGCTGCTGAGTGCTGGGGGTTTCCGCTCTGAGCCTCTGCAGTATGATTTGATGGTGCCCATTGGAATAACAATCTCCAGTCTGAAGAGGTAGGCACAATCTTATAATCTGAGGCATTGGTTAAGCATTTATGCCAATAGGTCCTTCATTATTCTGATCTGGAGCCCACACATTAAAATCATGAAATCACTTTAGCATCAAAAGTTACTTTGGATCATGGTGCAGTGTCTGTGCCATAAGTACCATATATAGGGCTACCATAGATCATCCCTCTATGCTGAATGAATTGAAAAATAGAACTCTGTGGATGGGCTAATTCATATATGTCTGTGAGGATTTTAATTCATGCCTCTATTCAGTCAAAGACTGAACCACCCATGATGGTGTTACAAGACAACCTAAATTACTCAAAGTGATATGTGATTTGAGTGTTGGGCATCTATTGATATTCAGAGATTATTATTCTTTTTTTTTCCATGCACTCAATGATAGTACGCATGCATCAAACATGACCATATAAACATGGAATGGGCCAAATTTACCCACTATGAGTATCCTGGGATTGCTGTGAGTCATCACTCCCATTACAATTCACCCTGTACACCACCACGACTATTCTCCAGCATGAGTGGACTACAAACTATTTGAGCACCTATAACTTTGCAAACAAGCTTGATTGACCACCAACAACTTAATAAAACTAAATTAGGGAAGCTCCAGTTATGCATGTGTTTGAGATGTGCTCAGACCATACGTACAAGGGTTCATAAACTCAAATACAATTTGATCCAGAAAAATTGCAGTCAATTCAATAAATTAAATCAGCAGTGACTTATATTAGAACAAGATCATCCTTATCTAGTTGCTGGTGGTCAGACTGGTGAGACACTTCTATCCAAACTAGAATGTATCTGATGTGTAAATACGTGCAAAGTTGAGTGTAGAATATGATGCTCCACTTTGCGTTTAGTTCGATTTAAAGCTTGAGCAGGGAGAAGACAGATCTGTAAGGTTTTCCCATCTTTGATCGTGAAAAGTGCAGCTAGAGGAAAAATAACTCAGATCAAGAATGCTATGGGACAATTGACTATGTTCATTGAAGCAATACAGGCTGGATTTCGGACCAATTGCTCTAAGTTATATAGGCTTGATGTTAAGGTGTCACTGATGCGATTCAACAATTACTTTCCAGATTTCTATTTTTAATTTGATTATGTATTATGTCATACAGAGAACAAAAGAGGCAGCAAAGGCAGTCGCATGTCAGCGTGCCCTTATATAGTGACAGTGAATATGTGGGTAGATGTGAACCAGATAATGTGGCAGAAGAGACTTGATAATGGGATATCTGGTAGTAAATTGGTGAACATAAATATAATACATAATTCTTCATCCTTTGGCTAATGGTTACATGGATGCATATTTACATGTTTACATTTCTTTGCATCAAGTTGGGTCAGGCAGAGAGCTTAAAGTGAAGGCAAATGGGTATCAAGGATGACTCTTTACTGAGTATCAGGTAGATTGTGTGCCTGATCTTGATTGTGTCCACTGTTTGACTGCCTTGGTGCCCGGGATGAGACGATTCCAATGGTAATGGACCCATAAACAAAAGGAGTGCAAGCTGTATGCAGGATGGGGGCGTGGGGAAGGAGTGTTGTTGAAGGTTAGATACCAGAGAGCCTAAGCAGGTGAGTAATGTGGTTGCATGATACACCATGGATAGATCAAATGACATCTAGCCCAAATGTGAAAGTGCATTAATTTTGCATAGAGAGACACCTGGTGTGCTGAATGTACACTGAGGTGGGAGAAGATATTGGTAGTTTGTACAAAGCGCATATGACAAGTTTGAGAGGAGTGAAAGAGTTGAACAAGAGTGCCAAGTGGAGACTGGATGATCATGGTTGGAATACATGTTTAGACAGTGTGGTGGGTGAAGTGGGCTGGTCTTGCTGACATTTGGACGCGTGATACAGGGTGTAGTGGCAGTGAACAAGTGATGTAGTTTAAGTTGTATAGCGTGGCCAGGATCCTCTAGCAGTCACCCCAGATAAATGCCGAGTACACTTGGACCCATCAGAAACTCCCAGCCACAAGAATGGAAGACTCAGCCATCTATCGTTTCTCTGTCTTCGTGTTGAGAGACATACAGGGGACATGAGTGTCAGATTTGGCCCCTCGTCTACAATGCCCCCTCTGGTCGATGAATCAACCACACTAGTCACACAACTCTCTCTGTTCACGTGCAGTTTTGGGAGCCAAACCTTTGTTATTCCTGTGAGATGTCCATAGTAATTGGAATGGTCATTCAGGCTCCATGTAATATAACTGCATTCTCTGTCAGGGGTGCACCAAACCCATTTTCCCCAATAGTCACATGTGTTGTAGGGGTACTCAAACAGTTCTACATTCGATAACAGTGAGCACTGCATCAGTTGTGTTGTTTATGCATTTGTGCTTTCGTCTCCTTATCTTCTTCTGTCTCTATGTCAATCAGCACCTTCATCCCTAAAGTCTTCTTAGAAGGTTCCTCATGACACAAAGGGCTATCAAAACTAGTAGTAATGCTCCTTCCAGCACCTTCCGTCCATCTTCCATCCATGTTGGCATCCATGAGAACATGTATCCAACCTTCATTTTTTCCACTGTTGTTCGCTTCTTCCT
Organism: Ambystoma mexicanum; assembly: GCF_040938575.1. NCBI lineage: Eukaryota > Metazoa > Chordata > Amphibia > Caudata > Ambystomatidae > Ambystoma > Ambystoma mexicanum. The sequence continues at coordinate 600,836,827 of NC_090933.1, forward strand.
CCATCTTTCTGTGCACTTCAGAAAGCCTGGTGATAGCCTCTGTCAGTGTCCCATTATCTTCCTCATTGACAGGAACAAATGTAGAGCAAGAAGATCTGATCATGGCCATGAGGAGACCCAGATAATTTCTGTTTAGGATGGCCAACAGCCTCGCTGCTCTCAGCTCTTCCCTGATGGCCTTGAATCCCTTGACGCTAGAGTTTATTGTCTGCATTAGCTCCCAACGGGTAATCTGCAGCCACTTTGCATTCGTGCTTGTCTGTACTGCTGGAACGATGGATGCAAAGAACATCTCAGTTCTGCTGAACAGCCTGTGCTCTGGTGGTATTGCATTCAATGTCTTTTCCATGACTGATGAGACATAGTTCCCTCTTTTTATTCTTGTCAGTTCTGCAGACCTCCTTTTTCTTTTGTTGTTATCGAGCTTGGGGAATCCCTCTATTTGTAAGTCTTTCTGGGGCACTACCAATACTGGGGTATTTAGATGTACGAGTGAGCATATTCATCTTCCTTTAGGTGGCAGCTGCAGGTATGCTTTAGACCCACAGGCCCAGTAGTGATCAATAAGCACTGCTGTCCCAACCTTCATGCCTGCTATCTTTGAAATCTTTTTGCATCCTTCATTCTTCCCAATCTCTTCTACTCCGTCATTCTGGAAACACAGAGCAGCTCCCTTGAGCGTTATGATGGGCATGAGTCCTGCTTCATTTTTTACCCATGTGAGCAATTTGGTGCTTGCTTCCCATTCCTTGTATCTGTATTCCAATAATCATCTAACATTTCCTGTATCTTTATGTAGTTATCTTCGTACGGGGACATTTTCTTAGACATCCATCTTAGTCTTGCTCGCTTCCCTTGGAATCGTCCTCTTGTGGTGCAAAGTGACAGGTGCATGAGGCATTGTTCTCTCGCTGCTGGTATTTCAGTTGCCAAGAACGTCCTGGAAGCACTCATGGCTGAGGGGATGAGAGAGACAGACGTAACAGCTCTCTTTGGCTGTTTTCTTCCCCACCTTAGCCATGTGGCTATACCACATGTTATTCACGATATGGGCCGAGTCAGTCATATAGGAATTTACCTAGCTGAAATCTACCTCTGCAATGCACCTCACTCGTTTTACTTTTTCTGCAGTGCTTACTGCCTGCATGGACATGGTTTCCGTGACAGCACGAACTGGGCTCACGTTAGTAGTTGTCGAAGCTTGTGTATGTGTAAACAACAATCTTCTGAAAACAAGGAGTGTAAAGAAGTAGAAACAGCAGAAAGTACACAACATTATCATGGCAGTTCATATCACATCACCCATCTCGTTGCTTTGCAGTGCTCCAGGTATTTGCTGGTTGATGCTGCAAAGCCTCAAAAATGCATTGTTATAGTGTTAGTGTGTGTCAATTCAAGGTCTACGCTGGTAGTACTGGGCAAATGCTGCATAAAACAGTAGTTCCCACACTATACATATTCTCGGGTCCCCATGTAAAGTGATAATGGATGGATCTCCACTTGTCAATTGTGGATAGGTGTGTGCTACATATAGTAGGAATGCATGGAAAAATAGTCGTAGAGGGATCATGCTCTCCAAGTCTCTTCATATTACAAAATTAATAAAACACTGTTAAAATGAGTTATGTTGTTGAAATATCATGTGAAAAACAGTCTTTTTACTTTCTCAATGAAAGCTGTGTGTAAGTAAAGGACAGTGTACCTTACTTATATATGTATATTTGCTATTTCAGGCTCTCTTGTTCTGGAATAAGTCATTCGCGACTGTTGTTGTTCTTCTTTGTCTTTGTCTTCTTCTTGCTTCAAATCTTCTTCTTTTAGTCAGGAAGAGGCCTCACTTTGGCAGGGCTTAACATCTCCAATATAGTTCCAAACCTTTTTTCCTTGCAGTTTCACTGCTCTGTCCATTGCTTTTTTGACAATAAATGGTCCATTAAAATGAGGTTTAAACCATGGACCCACAATACTTCGAGCAAAACAGAGTCCCCTGGATACAACAATGGTTTCCTTAAAAGCCTTTTGGTTCTGTCAGTGCTGTTGTCATCTTCACTGTTCTTCAGCCTCTCCCCCTGCGCCTGCATTTGACGAGAAATAAAAGATGCAATAGCCATCAAAGAAGCCACATATTCGTACATTTCATCACCACAAACTTTGCAAGTGGCGCTTGCATCTCTAAATGCTGTAGTGGGAGGAGCCAGGGGAAGTTGCATACGTCATCCTGTTACCACTTCATGGGGTGTTAAATGGTGGTCGGACCCGGGCTGGTTGCGCAATGTAAAAAGAGTTAAGGGTAGGCAGTGGAGCCACTCCTATTTCAAAGTTGCTTTTATTTTTGCTATGTTTTCTTTGAGCAGGCCACTTAGGCACTTATGGTCCTGGCGTCTGGTGTTCTCCCTCTTTCCAATGTTTGGGTGCACCAATGCGCTTGAGATAATGTGCACCGGCAAGTAAGTGTCCTTTCCGGTAGCCATGAGAATAAAATTATTATTTGCATATGCCCCATTGTTTTGGGCATTCGCAGCAGTTTAACCACTCACTGTACACCCATGTAATCCCATACGGGGTCCCTGATTAAGAGCCCTGATGAAGGCGGATTTTACATCCATCTACTTCTGCCGAAACGTGAAGATTACAGGGAAAGGTGGCCAATCTGTACTCCAGCTAGTTGGAATCTCTGTCACCAACGAGCACTTAATCACGTCAGCAATTGAAACGATATCTTGCATCAAAAGACCCTTTATCATTTATTGATTTCCCCACCAAACAACTTTTGCTATGTCAACAATGAACTATTGTACCAAATAAGGGGACTCATGATGCAATGAACTCATTAGCAAATTGCACATGCATCTATATTTCTGTTTTCACAATATCATAATATATGTTACTGATTTGAATCTGAAGCACTATCCTCTCTGAGTTGTTGTATCTCACCTTTGATATATGTAATTTGTTTTTACCATTCGTTTTCAATTTGTTTCACAATCTGCTGATTATTTTCAATGTATCTAAGCACTTGTAACCCTTGAACTTTTCGAATTGCTTTTGTCACCATATTCAGTAGTAAAAACATTTGATTTAATCTCTCTAGTTTTCCTATATATATATTTTTTAATTCTTGTACCAATGATCTTTTGTTTCTTTGCATGTTTAGTAATAACCCCCTGAGTGGGTGGTAATATGCATTCAGCGGCTAACCTCTCTAGTGATTGCTAGAATTGAGCAACTCATTTCTATATTCATAAACAGTCCAAGAATTCAGGCCAAATAAATGTTTGACCTGTCCTTGTATTTCTGCAGTTATCATAAATATAGTAAGGGTACATCTCTTGTTTTACACTTAGGCACTCACATTCCCGTTCGCTTGTGGGTGATAAGCACAGGAGAATGTGTGCTGTATCCGCAGTAGGGTTGTGATATGCTCACAAGTCTCATTTACGAAATTAGGTCCACTGTCTGATCGCAGGACCTTGCACAAGGGATTTTGCAGCCCTATGGGCATAGGGATGTGAACAGGGACCAGTTTCAATCCATCATAAAACAGGCACATAACCACTATCATATAGTGGTAGCCCTGGCACACCTGGATCATATCAACGTAATCTATATGGAGATGTACGAAGGTCCGAGTTGGGAGTAGTATGGCTCCTCTCACTATACGTACAGTATGTCCAACAGAATTGTTTTTTTTTGCACGTTATACATTTTTCTGTAAATGCGGCTATATGTTTCTGTGATATTCAGACAGAACCATTCTTCCCCTATGTGTGCAACAAGTACCTCCTTACTCATGTGGGTAAGGTAATGCAATTGCGTGAGTGCATACTGCAATAGTGCTACTGGGAGTACGCGCTTGCCTGTATTTTCCTGTCACCACAAAGTGTCAGTGGGAGATAGTGAACATCCCCTTCTCATCCACAACTGATTTTCTTCTGCCGGAGCCCTCCCCTGAAGTTGCATTATTTGCATAGCTGGTAATGTTTTTTACCCCTCCTTTAAAATAATTTTGCACACATGAATACGTGTGTTTGATGGGGTATCAAAGTCTGTTATTCCTGAAAAATATGCTGAGCGCTTTGCAACATCACTGTGTGCTGCTTTCATCAGAAAGAACCGTATGGCCGCCAAAAAGCTCTATGCGCTAAAAATCTCTGAGAAGTGCTCAGGGAAACCTGAAAAATAGGCCGCCAATCTATTTTGCCTGTGTCAGTGGTGGAACCGGAGACCACACTACCGAAAGCTGTCATTGGGCTGCCCACAGAGTGAAATGGAATTACCTGAAAAGGCAGGGCTGCATTTCCAGGAAAACCCAGAAGTGCTTTAAAATCTATTTTTCCTTGGCTGTTGAAAGTGCAAAATCATGGTTCCCAAACATCAGAAAAGATCCAACATTCTTGTTGGGTGTTAAACATCACTTTATTTAAAGAATCCACCTAAGCACAATGTCAGGAGAAACACATTTCATCACAAGAAAATCCACATTCAAAAAGGTGCTTGCCTGGAAAAATCTGTCAGATATGGGCGCAGTACCACCGCTCGCCTGTGTCAGAGCTGTCATTTGCTTATACTGTTAGTTGAACTTGTACATTAAGATCAAATTGTGGAAAAGAAGAGACTTGCCATCAAAAGCAATATAGGTTTCTACAATTCAATATCTATGTTTGAAAAAGACTGGAATTATGAGATCTGTGGGTATATTTGTTGAAAATGTAAATTTATTTAGGAAAGACAATTTTAAACAAGGGGTTGTAAAAGTGAACTAATGTTAGCCACAGTACTTCAAAGGCACATTCCACAGTTGCCCCAAACAAAGGCATCTTCCCCCTGCTCTCTGCTCAGGAACTGTCATTGAGTTGTTAATGGGGGTGGGAGGAGATTTTGTCCTGTTGCTCTGAGGAGAGACAAAAGTCTCCCTTGATTGAAAAGATATGCAGATTCATCTGTCAACCGAAAACAACTGCCAGCAGGAAGAGAGCGTGGGAGTGCTCTGGACCCAGCCAAACCTTGGGGGCGGGACCAGACAGATATGTGTATCTTGACCCACAAGAAAATATCTTTTTGAAAAAGACTCACAGAGAACTGTGAAAAATGTGTAAAGATCTGTAAATATAGTGTTATTAAAATGAAATTTCTTCTTACAGTTTGAAACTACTCTGAAATCTGTGCGATGTTCAGAGACAGGACTACCAAAATGTTGATGTTGTAGCAATTGTGATAATGCTAGAAATATGAAACTTCACAGGATTATGCCCAGATGTCATACGCATGTATGGAGAAAAATGTGGACAGATCTGACACTGGTTACCCCACCAAAAGCACAAAAAACTGTCAATTTTGAACCGAAGCTTGCACTAAAATGAGACTCGGACGGATACGTGCTCTACTAAATCTGTGATGTGAATATGTATTATTAGCAAGTTGGTGATATTGTAAATATGATTTATGTGAAAAATAGATTCACTGTACTGAAACAAAGGGGAGGTACTCCCTGGATTGTAAAATCCAGCATCACTATGACACTAGATTTCCTTCTCAAATCAGGAGAGGAGAAAGACTCTAACCAATAGGATTCCTACAGGGTGTGCTTAGTATAATTCAGCCTACCCACCCCTTTGGGAAATACATAAATAGGGACAGTTTAGGACCTAGAGACACCCAGATTCACCCATCAAATGACTTACTGGCGAAGCGCTCTGCAGGAGAACCCAGATCCAAGACTCCAGAACTTTGAAAGCAGAGAGGCCCAATTCCAAAGCTGAACCCTTCTCAGCTTGGCATTTAAAATCTTGAAAACTGATTTTAGCCCCAGACTTCCAAGGGAAGCCCCACAAAACAACAGCAGGGCATGCTGTTTCTGCTTTCTTGCCAAGAACTCTTGCTAGAATCCAGAGATCCAAACCAGTAGAGCAGAGCTGTAACCAGATAGCTGTAACCCAGGACCAACCCGTCAGATCCCGTCCAGAGGCCGTGCACAGACCAGAGTGCCATGCTGAGTGCAGAACCGGGTGCCTGCATCCTGTCCGGTGGGCTAGCAGAATTCCAGTGCAGAACCCTTTGACCAGATCTTTGATGGGCCTATTCCAAACCATAGTTGTGAGTATCTAGCATAGAATTGTCCATAGCAAGTATCTTATCCTTAAGTAATCCTATCCAACCGATTCTATTATATCCAGAACTGCATTGTAGAATCTCTTTCTTGTTTTTCTTAATCTTTCCCTCATCCAAATAGTCCTTTGTTAATTGTAGTGATAAATTCACCTTTGTGCTAATATATTTGCTGAAGAAAGACAAGTGTCTTGGCGGACAAAAGTCAGAGCGGAGGCGCCGCAGTTCTTTTGGCTGTCCGTTGGGTATCTTGCATCTTCATACCCTCCTTAGTGTAAAGAATATCTGTTTGTAATTTCAAAAGCGCATCTTTCATTTGAAAATCTTGGCTCTTTCTGAAAAAAACAACCTCTACTAAAGCTCTACTAAACCTCTACTAAAACCTCTGTAACTTCAGAACTGTACATGCTTCATGCTGCAGAACATGTATTGAAATAGATTTCGAAGAGCCTAGCATTGAGCTCATGCAGTTAAAGACAACATGATCAAGGATTTTGGAGTGGTCAGGCCGAACATAGAAATGTCTGTGGAATTAATGATTTTTAGAATCCACATTTTTTTAATGATGATTATGACCAAATCCGCTTTCTAGCAGGCTGGGAAATGTCAGTAGACAGACAGGTTAAAGATGGAGGAGTGGTCAGAGGAGCTTACAGGTACATACTATTTTATCATTTCCCAACATTGCCTAAAGCATCTTCTGAATATTTAAGTGCTCCTCTTACCATCGCTGAAATAATATTGGGATACCAGCTGAAATTATAAATAATGTAATCAGAATTCGGTCCTCCTACTACATAAAGTCTTCAATAGTCCTTCATCTGATGAGCAATCCACACAGTCTTGAAAACAGGTTACTACTCTTAAAAAGGAGAATGATCCAGTGTATGCTTCATCATATCAGCCAGTATTTTAAATGGGACACCAAGTTCTCATCAAATGTTTTAGCTAAACAGATTGCAATTGTTACTCTCTGGAAGTTAGTGGAAATCAGAATAATTAATGAATTTGTAGTTTTTATATGGTAGAGTACACCATCATACCAGTGACCCTGATTGACGTGGCTTCCCAGAGGGACTCCCACCTTTTCTGCACATTTATTATGGAGAATAAAATGTCAGCTTGGGGCGGTGGTTGTTCCTCTGGGTAGCCATGCACATTATGAATTTATCATATTGTTTGATTAGTCACATTCAAAATCTATCTGAACCTCGCAGCAACTGTGGTGATCGGTGGTCGTCTAACAGCTTAATTCCTGAACTGCTAACATATGCCAGGGCTGTCCCATTTGGCCCACCGTTTTTCCATCTATGTATAGTTGTTTCCCTAGTTTGTATGAGTGGAAAACTAACAGGCCGATTCATGGAATAATTAGCGCGGCGCAAGTGGGCAAAAACGTGCGATTCGCAGTGGAATAGCGATAATCGCAGTGCAAGTGCGAAAATCGCACGAAAAGCAGCGCACATCGATTCATGGAAGGCCGTGCGCGAGAAAACCATCGGATGTGCGAAAAAAAAGTGCGCGGCGCACGTTGGCGCACAGGCCATCTAACAGCGTGCGCCAGGTCACAGCGAAAATCGCACAGGCCACAGCGAAAATCGCACATAGCGCGGCGCACGCAACAAAAGTAGGCGGAACACGGGGCGTAACACTCGGAATGGGGAACAACTTGCCAAAACGTGGGCGTCACGGGGGAAGTACAGGGTACAAGTGCGCGGAACGCCCACACGCTCGCCTACAACACGAATTCATGGAATAGAATAGGGCAAAAAAGCGCACGCTCAAACCAGCGCACAGGCACAAACACGACCGCCACAAGAAAGCAGGCGGTAGCGTCTCTGCGCCTGGAACAAATGTGCGCCAAAAGGTGCGCCAACAAATAGCACCTATATACAGCCATGAAGAATGTCCTATACTGTGGCCCTCCAGGACAAATGACGTGCAAAGGGGTACCCACAAACACGGACAGCCGCTGACAAAAAATTACGTGTGCGTGTATACCGGGGTGCGCGGGAAGTCTCACATGCGATTTCGGCAGGGTACGTGTATTACATGGGTGCGCGGGAAGTTCCACACGCGATTTCAGCAGGGTACGTGTATTTCATGGGGTGCGCGGGAAGTACCACACGCGATTCGAGCAGGGTACGTGCATTTCAGGGGTGCGCGGGAAGTTCCACACGCGATTTCAGCAGGGTACGTGTATTTCAGGGGTGCGCGGGAAGTACCATACGCGATTCGAGCAGGGTACGTGCATTTCAGGGGTGCGCGGGAAGTCCCACACGCAATTTCAGCAGGGTACGTGCATTTCAGGGGTGCGCGGGAAGTACCACACGCAATTTCAGCAGGGTAAGTGGATTTGAGGGGTGCGCAGGAAGTTCCACACGCGATTGGCCCAGTGCGAGCAGGGTACGTGTATTTCAGGGGTGCGCGGGAAGTTCCACACGCGATTGGCCCAGTGCAAGCAGGGTACGTGTATTTCAGGGGTGCGCGGGAAGTTCACCACGCGATTCGAGCAGGGTACGTGCATTTCAGGGGTGCGCGGGAAGTCCCACACGCGATTTCAGCAGGGTACGTGCATTTCAGGCGTGCGCGGGAAGTACCACACGCAATTTCAGCAGGGTACGTGGATTTCAGGGGTGCGCGGGAAGTTCCACACGCGATTGGCCCAGTGCGAGCAGGGTACGTGTATTTCAGGGGTGCGCGGGAAGTTCCACACGCGATTTCAGCAGGGTACGTGTATTTCAGGGGTGCGCGGGAAGTTCCATGCGCGATTTCAGCAGGGTATGTGTATTTCAGGGGTTCTGGGGAGTACTACACGTAAATTGGCCGTGTGGGTCCTCCAAGGTGTACGCTCCACAACCTCCACGGCCCCTGCAGGCAGCCCACACCACGGGGGACTACCCTGCACCCCTGCTCATGTCCCGCAGGCAGCCCATCCACCATGGCCATGCCCCCCAGCCAACCCACATGTCACCTTGCACTACTGATCAACAATGCATGTCTCCCACCACCCCCACCCCCCAACCACCAGGGGCACCCTCCACCAGGCCCCCACACATGTCTCCCACCACCCCCACCCCCCAGCAGTGCAGGGGCACCCTCCACCAGGCCCCCACTCATGTCTCCCACCACCCCCACCCCCCAGCAGTGCATGGGCACCCTCCGCCAGGCCCCCACTCATGTCTCCCACCACCCCCACCCCCCAGCAGTGCATGGGCAGCCTCCACCAGGCCCCCACTCATGTCTCCCACCACCCCCACCCCCCAGCAGTGCATGGGCACCCTCCACCAGGCCCCCACTCATGTCTCCCACCACCCCCACCCCCCAGCCGTGCAGGGGCAGCACCACCAGGCCCCCACTCATGTCTCCCACCACCCCCACCCCCCAGCAGTGCAGGGGCACCCTCCACCAGGCCCCCACTCATGTCTCCCACCACCCCCACCCCCCAGCAGTGCAGGGGCAGCACCACCAGGCCCCCACTGATGTCTCCCACCACCCCCACCCTCCAGCAGTGCAGGGGCAGCCCCCACCAGGCCCCCACTCATGTCTCCCACCACCCCCACCCCCCAGCCACCAGGGGCACCCTCCACCAGGCCCCTACTCATGTCTCCCACCACCCCCACCCCCCAGCAGTGCATGGGCACCCTCCACCAGGCCCCCACTCATGTCTCCCACCACCCCCACCCCCCAGCAGTGCAGGGGCACCCTCCACCAGGCCCCCACTCATGTCTCCCACCACCCCCACCCCCCAGCAGTGCATGGGCACCCTCCACCAGGCCCCCACTCATGTCTCCCACCACCCCCACCCGCCAGCAGTGCATGGGCACCCTCCACCAGGCCCCCACTCATGTCTCCCACCACCCCCACCCCCCAGCAGTGCATGGGAACCCTCCACCAGGCCCCCACTCATGTCTCCCACCACCCCCACCCCCCAGCAGTGCAGGGGCACCCTCCACCAGGCCCCCACTCATGTCTCCCACCACCCCCACCCCCCAGCATCCAGGGGCAGCCCCCACCAGGCCCCCACTCATGTCTCCCACCACCCCCACCCCCCAGCAGTGCAGGGGCACCGTCCACCAGGCCCCCACTCATGTCTCCCACCACCCCCACCTCCCAGCCACCAGGGGCACCCTCCACCAGGCCCCCACTCATGTCTCCCACCACCCCCTCCCCCCAGCATCCAGGGGCAGCCCCCACCAGGCCCCCACTCATGTCTCCCACCACCCCCACCCCCCAGCAGTGCATGGGCACCCTCCACCAGGCCCCCACTCATGTCTCCCACCACCCCCACCCCCTAGCCACCGGGGGCACCCTCCACCAGGCCCCCACTCATGTCTCCCACCACCCCCACCCCCCAGCAGTGCAGGGGCACCCTCCACCAGGCCCCCACTCATGTCTCCCACCACCCCCACCCCCCAGCAGTGCATGGGCACCCTCCACCAGGCCCCCACTCATGTCTCCCACCACCCCCACCCCCCAGCAGTGCATGGGCACCCTCCACCAGGCCCCCACTCATGTCTCCCACCACCCCCACCCCCCAGCAGTGCATGGGCACCCTCCACCAGGCCCCCACTCATGTCTCCCACCACCCCAACCCCCCATCAGTGCATGGGCACCCTCCACCAGGCCCCCACTCATGTCTCCCACCACCCCACCCCCCAGCAGTGCATGGGCACCCTCCACCAGGCCCCCACTCATGTCTCCCACCACCCCCACCCCCCAGCAGTGCAGGGGCACCCTCCACCAGGCCCCCACTCATGTCTCCCACCACCCCCACCCCCCAGCATCCAGGGGCAGCCCCCACCAGGCCCCCACTCATGTCTCCCACCACCCCCACCCCCCAGCAGTGCAGGGGCACCCTCCACCAGGCCCCCACTCATGTCTCCCACCACCCCCACCACCCAGCCACCAGGGGCACCCTCCACCAGGCCCCCACTCATGTCTCCCACCACCCCCAACCCCCAGCATCCAGGGGCAGCCCCCACCAGGCCCCCACTCATGTCTCCCACCACCCCCACCCCCCAGCAGTGCAGGGGCACCCTCCACCAGGCCCCCACTCATGTCTCCCACCACCCCCACCCCCCAGCCACCAGGGGCACCCTCCACCAGGCCCCCACTCATGTCTCCCACCACCCCCACCCCCCAGCAGTGCAGGGGCACCCTCCACCAGGCCCCCACTCATGTCTCCCACCCCCCCCACCCCCCAGCAGTGCATGGGCACCCTCCACCAGGCCCCCACTCATGTCTCCCACCACCCCCACCCCCAAGCAGTACATGAGCACCCTCCACCAGGCCCCCACTCATGTCTCCCACCACCCCCACCCCCCAGCAGTGCATGGGCACCCTCCACCAGGCCTCCACTCATGTCTCCCACCACCCTTACCCCCCAGCAGAGCAGGGGCAGCACCACCAGGCCCCCACTCATGTCTCCCACCACCCCCACCCCCCAGCAGTGCAGGGGCATCCTCCACCAGGCCCCCACCCATGTCTCCCACCACCCCCACCCCCCTGCCACCATGGGCAGCCCCCACCAGGCCCCCACTCATGTCTCCCACCACTCCCACCCCCCTGCCACCAAGGGCAGCCTCCACCAGGCCCCCACTCATGTCTCCCACCACCCGAACCCCCCTGCCACCAGGGGCAGCCCCCACCAGGCCCCCACTCATGTCTCCCACCACCCCCACCCCCCAGCAGTGCAGGGGCACCCTCCACCAGGCCCCCACTCATGTCTCCCACCACCTCCACCCCCCAGCCACCAGGGGCACCCTCCACCAGGCCCCCACTCATGGCTCCCACCACCACCACCCCCCAGCAGTGCATGGGCACCCTCCACCAGGCCCCCACTCATGTCTCCCACCACCCCCACCCCCCAGCAGTGCAGGGGCACCCTCCACCAGGCCCCCACTCATGTCTCCCACCACCCCAACCCCCCAGCAGTGCATGGGCACCCTCCACCAGGCCCCCACTCATGTCTCCCACCACCCCCACCCCCCAGCAGTGCATGGGCACCCTCCACCAGGCCCCCACTCATTTCTCCCACCACCCCCACCCCCCAGCAGTGCATGGGCACCCTCCACCAGGCCCCCACTCATGTCTCCCACCACCCCCACCCCCCAGCAGTGCAGGGGCACCCTCCACCAGGCCCCCACTCATGTCTCCCACCACCCCCACCCCCCAGCATCCAGGGGCAGCCCCCACCAGGCCCCCACTCATGTCTCCCACCACCCCCACCCCCCAGCATCCAGGGGCAGCCCCCACCAGGCCCCCACTCATGTCTCCCACCACCCCCACCCCCCTGCCACCATGGGCAGCCCCCACCAGGCCCCCACTCATGTCTCCCACCACCCCCACTCCCCAGCAGTGCAGGGGCACCCTCCACCAGGCCCCCACTCATGTCTCCCACCACCCCCACCCCCCATCATCCAGGGGCAGCCCCCACCAGGCCCCCACTCATGTCAACCACCACCCGCACCCCCCTGCCACCATGGGCAGCCCCCACCAGGCCCCCACTCATGTCTCCCACCACCCCCACCCCCCTGCCACCATGGGCAGCCCCCACCAGGCCCCCACTCATGTCTCCCACCACCCCCACCCCCCTGCCACCAGGGGCAGCCTCCACCAGGCCCCCACTCATGTCTCCCACCACCCCCACCCCCCTGCCACCAGGGGCAGCCCCCACCATGCCCCCACTCATGTCTCCCACCACCCCCACCCCCCAGCAGTGCAGGGGCACCCTCCACCAGGCCCCCACTCATGTCTCCCACCACCCCCACCCCCCAGCCACCAGGGGCACCCTCCACCAGGCCCCCACTCATGTCTCCCACCACCCCCACCCCCCAGCAGTGCATGGGCACCCTCCACCAGGCCCCCACTCATGTCTCCCACCACCCCCACCCCCCAGCAGTGCAGGGGCACCCTCCACCAGGCCCCCACTCATGTCTCCCACCACCCCCACCCCCCAGCAGTGCATGGGCACCCTCCACCAGGCCCCCACTCATGTCTCCCACCACCCCCACCCCCCAGCAGTGCATGGGCACCCTCCACCAGGCCCCCACTCATGTCTCCCACCACCCCCACCCCCAGCAGTGCAGGGGCACCCTCCACCAGGCCCCCACTCATGTCTCCCACCACCCCCACCCCCCAGCATCCAGGGGCAGCCCCCACCAGGCCCCCACTCATGTCTCCCACCACCCCCACCCCCCAGCAGTGCAGGGGCACCCTCCACCAGGCCCCCACTCATGTCTCCCACCACCCCCACCACCCAGCCACCAGGGGCACCCTCCACCAGGCCCCCACTCATGTCTCCCACCACCCCCACCCCCCAGCATCCAGGGGCAGCCCCCACCAGGCCCCCACTCATGTCTCCCACCACCCCCACCCCCCAGCAGTGCATGGGCACCCTCCACCAGGCCCCCACTCATGTCTCCCACCACCCCCACCACCCAGCCACTAGGGGCACCCTCCACCAGGCCCCCACTCATGTCTCCCACCACCCCCACCCCCAGCAGTGCATGGGCACCCTCCACCAGGCCCCCACTCATGTCTCCCACCACCCCCACCCCCCAGCATCCAGGGGCAGCCCCCACCAAGCCCCCACTCATGTCTCCCACCACCCCCACCCCCCAGCAGTGCAGGGGCACCCTCCACCAGGCCCCCACTCATGTCTCCCACCACCCCCACCCCCCAGCAGTGCATGGGCACCCTCCACCAGGCCCCCACTCATGTCTCCCACCACCCCCCAGCCACCAGGGGCACCCTCGACCAGGTCCTCACAATCCCCAATCATGTGCGTTATGGTCAGCCTCCACAGCCAAAAAGCCCTACCAAGTAACCCATTCACCCACATGGAAATGGAAATTACATGTCACACCTCCAATGTTCATGAAGCTAATGAACCCATGTCCGTCACACACAATGTTTGCAATTGAATGGGAAAACACCCATCATGACATGCATGAAACCAATGAGATGATACCACACAGTGAAGCATGAAAACAAAATTGTATTGAAAAAAAGAAAGAATGCTAAAGAAATGAAACAAACTACAATGGGAAGAAAAAAAAATCAAGCTGCATGTCCGCATAAAAATAAAGAACTGCAAATCATAATCCCAAAAAATTTCCTCCAAAGTCAAATGTAAAAAAATTATCCATAAAATCAAGAACTATGTAAAAAACTCGAAAGGGTCCATGAGCCCAACTGAACAAAGGAAACCTAAAAAAACACCTAACTAAAAAGCAACTATATACAAAAAGTGGAGCAGTGTCCATCGACTCCAAATCATAAGAAAAAACAAAGGAAACCTAAAACTAAAGAACTATATACAAAGGCGGCGGGCAAGTCCAGCGGCTCACTCCGTGGTGTTCCGGGCCAGGGCATCATCGAACTCCTGTTCGATGTCCCGGAGGCGGTCCAGTTCCATGGCCCCGAGGGTCCGCAGGGACGACGCCGTGTCCTCCTCCAACCCCCTGCGGATTGCCTCGAGGCACTCGGCCCGCCTCAGGGCCCTCCGCATGGAGTTCTCCGCCCTGACCATTGTGAGCCGCGCCTCTTCCGCCCGCCGCTGCTCCGCACCTATGGCGTGGCCCAACCGCTGCCACACGGAAGACACTCTCTGTCCTGGGTCCTCCTGCCCTCCGGCCGATGCCTGCCCCTCCGATGTCGAAGGCCCCGAGCCTTCATGGCTCCCACCATGTTGCTGCTGCTGCTCTGCCTCTGCCCGTGCACTGCCTCCTGCTGCCTGCACATCCTCCGCCGGCTGGGGTGCAGTTGTTGATGTGGCCACCCCTGCTGGACGTCCGATTCCCGACTGTGGCAGGGATGCCTCCTCCACCAGCCTGGCCGCACTGTCAGAGGCAGCTCCACAGGGCACCCAGGTGACTGATGGGTGGGAAGATGGCACAGAGGACGACTGGCGCGTAGGGGGTCCAGTTGAGGAGGGGGTCGGAACAAGCCCCATCAGACGGAGGAATCCGGTCTGGGTGACCTGTCCCAGCAGGCTGACGTGGTCAACGAGCCATTCGAGATGACGTGCAGTCTCTCCATGAAAAGACTGCAGGTCACCTCGCATGGCCCGTTGACGCAACGCCACACCAGCCAGGACAGGCTCAACCCGGACCTGGATAGCCACGTCCGCAGGCAGAGGAAGGCCAGTTGACGTCAGCTCATCCCCTGCCTGAAAACGGGTCTGGACGTAGGCATCCCTGCTGGTGCAAGATGATGCAGGGACAGGATCGGGGACAGGATTGCACACAGGCACCTCCGCGGCGGCCTGTGCTGCCTCCTGTCCCTGGTCCTGGACTGCACCACTAGCACCAGTGGGATCCCCACCTCCAGACCCCGTCTCTGGTGCTTGCACGGCCTCCTCCTCCACCAGACCCCCCACCAACCTGGATGACTCTGTGCCATCTTCCCCTGTTGGGCCCTGTGCGGTCCCAGCTGCCCCTTCTGCTGCCGAGGAGTCCAACTCCAACCTCCGCCTCTTGGACCTCCCCCCGGCAGCTGCGGCCTGGGATGCGGCACCGGACTCCTCACTCCCCGACGAGATGACAACACGGGAGGGGAGCCGGGCCTTGCGTCTCCAGCTGGCGGTCGGATCCCCGCCGCTGTGCTCCACAGCACCTTCTCCGCCCTCTTCATCAGTTGACGCTGCAGACAGGGAGAAACAAAACACAGGCATCAGGGCACTGTACAATGGACACATACACACATGACAGTTGCACATGAGTGGCATTGGCAAACCTCAGACATGTCATCACAATCCCCAACACACATGTCATTGCAACTCGCACACATTAGCCATACCACAGCCATATCGCAACTGCCACCACCATCCATACACATACAACAGCATGAGCAGCCAAAGGTGACCCAGACATCATATGCAACACAGGAAGTGCACCACACATGTACACACACCACCACACTTGCATGCATGTGTACACCTCTGCCAAGTGTCGCACTGTTCAGACGGGCATCCATGTCACATCAGCCAATCAGGCTTACACATACCGCAGTCACATGCATCCATGTTGCATCACTGTTGCACCCTTGTCAAATACACACACATGCACATGTACACAGTGCTCATACATGCAGCCCAAAACAACATACATGCGTGACATCACGGACATGTCTACTTACATACACATTCATCCAAACATGTGTGCACGCACAACTGCATTTGCCATGCAAGCCTACACACACAAGCACCATCCATGTCTCACACATCACAGCCCTCGCATGTGTCAGCCCCACGGCCCTGTACACCCCCACCCATACTCGACCCCATACAAACAGATGTGCAACCTGCACAATACCGAATTATCACCAAACGCACTGCTCACAATCAGGATGCATGTACACTCACCGCTCGACTCCAGACGGGTCTGCTTCTCCAGGACCTGGACGTGGAGCGCTGGGGATATGCGTTCCAGGACCCCCATCTGTTCTTCCGACAAGTGGCCCCGGCGCCCCTTGGCATCCGCTGCCTTCAAGAGGCGCCGGGCCTTGTTCAGGGTCCTGGACCTGAAGTCCTCCCAGCGCTTCCTGACATGTTGAAAGTCCCGGACTGCCACCCCCTCCGCGTTGATGGCAGTCACGATGTCAGTCCAGATCCGAGTCCGTCCTTCCTTGTCGGCGCGGGAACTTCCGAAGAGGGCATCATACTGCCCCAGGACTTGCTCCACCAGGACACCAACTTCGGTGGCACTGAAGCTGGTGCCCCTCCGCCTCTCTGGCCGGGGGTTGTCAGTGGTCACAGATGGTGTTTGCCCCGACATGACAACCCCAGAGGCAGGAGTGGGTGGGCAACTGGGTCCTGGGGCTGGGCTGTGCAGCGATGGAATTCCAGTCGGGAGTCTTCGGTTCCAGCAGGGGTGGTCACAGCAACAGCACCCCTGGCTGATGTGCAGGCAGCAAATGGCAGTGCACGTGGGCAGCAGGCAGTCAGGCAGCAGCAGATGGTAGGTGGGAGCGTGCTCGGGGCTCTGGGGGGCAGTAGTTCGGCCTTCTGGGCAGGAGCGTGGTCTTCCATGTGCTTACGCGTGGCCAGCTTGGTACGGAGTGATTTGGCACATGAAAATCCTGCACGTCAGCGTGAAAATCGAGGAAAAAAAGGCCCTTAGCGCGTAAGCGCGTCAGCACGCATACGCGATTCTATTGGACCAAAGGCCCTCAGCGCGTAAGCGCGTCTGTGACGTGACCCGCACGGGTGTTTCCCACACAGCACGTGATGACAGAGCACACGTGGAAAGACTGCACGTCAGAGTGTCATCGCGTGTAATGACAGCACGTCAGAGTCTCATCGCGTGTGATTGGTGGAAATGGCCCTACACGCAGAAGTGACAAAGCGTGTAATTGGTGGAAATGGCCCTACACGCATAAGTGACAAAGCGTGTAATTGGTGGAAATGGCCCTAGCGCGTACACGCCGCGTAAGTGACGCTGGACGTGTGGGCCTGTATAAAAGGTACGTGTAGAACACCATTTCCTTGTACGTGCTTTTCGTGGAGAGCGAGTGGGTGAATTCTGTACTTCTTGTCGTTTCACACGCGATTTACTTCACGGCGTTTCAAGTTCGTATTCCCTGTTACCTCTGACAGCTTTTTCTCTTTTTTCTCTTTTACTGGTTTCCCTGGGCCTGTTCCCTCAAACAGTGTTCCCTTCTACTGTTGTCCTGTCTCCTCAGACAGCGTACAAATCTTCTTTTGGCGGGGGTGTTGCCAACCAAACGCGCTCCTTTTACACGCTCGTTTACCAGGCAGACGGTGAGTCACGCACGTATCTAACATCTGTGCTTGCCCCGTGTGTAGCCTACCCCTTCAGAGGTCATTCTAGGCTGCGTGTGACACGCATACGTTCATTCTTGTGTTACTGGGTGCCACAGCGTGGTGCAGGTTTTTCTTTCTGCACACGTGGTCTAGGAGGGGTTGCGTGCACGTCATCTCCCTTTTTTGGGGCTCCTGTGCGTAGCGTGACCCGTCATCTTTCCCCAGGGGTTACAATCAGCCTTGCAAGAGCACTAGGGTACAATTACCATCTGGTACCCAACCCCTTTGACCCCCAATTGCCCAGGACAATAGTTTACAGCCACTCCCATACGCACATTTACATCAGTGCCATGGCTGGGAGGCGAGGATTCCGTAAGGGTGGCAAAGGTGGAAGAGCCACAAGTGGTGGCCGTGGTGGATCCGGTAGGGGACGTGGTCGTTACTTGCAGGGTGAGCCTGTCCCCCCATGTGTGGAGGACCAGTCAAGGGCACCCATAATCCCCCCCCTCCCGTTGAGGCTGATGTGGCTGACACCATCCATGCTCAGCCCTTGTTGGACCAGCCCATTGTGGCACCAGACCTGGCTGACTCCATGGCTGACTTCCAGGTCAGC
Organism: Ambystoma mexicanum; assembly: GCF_040938575.1. Classification (NCBI taxonomy): domain Eukaryota; kingdom Metazoa; phylum Chordata; class Amphibia; order Caudata; family Ambystomatidae; genus Ambystoma; species Ambystoma mexicanum. Next base: position 600,855,315 of record NC_090933.1, read on the forward strand.
AGGCCTATGACACGTGCGCTGGTGCACGTTGATGTCGCCATGCCACGTGCATCTGGGGCAGCAAGGTCATCTGCTGCACCAAGTAGGCAGGGCGGAGAGGCTACAGGGGCAGCTGCGGCTCCATCCACCCCAGCCCTCACACACCCAGCCAGGACAGTGTTGGTCCTAGTCCATGCTGCTGACATTCCCCCTGACACCATCACACTAGAGCCAATGCCTGCACCAACTCCCATGCTGAGTGTGCAATCCCACACTCCTGATACAGAGTCCACCAGGGCTCCTGCCCCTAGTGTCCAGAGCGCCGCAGGACACTCAGGATCACCACCACCTTCCAATCGGAAGAGGAAGAGTGCTCGTCCGGCACAGGCTGATGCCCCAGACACGGCTACACAGTCCGGCCCGTCCAGGAAGCCCAGCTTCACAGATGACGAACTGAATGCACTTGTCGAGTATGTGTCCGCACATGACAACGAGATGGTCATTGTTGCAGGATCCAAGACCACACCTGCACAACGCCAGGCACACTGGCAGACCGTTGCGGACATCGTAAGTGCCCTTGGAATCGTGAGGCGCACAGCCAATGATTGCTATAAGCGCTGGAATGACCTAAAGCGCAGGGCAAAGAGTAAGCTGGCCTCAAGTCATGCCGCAACTCTAGTGACTGGAGGTGGGTCTCCAGTAGTAGACATGGAACTCACTCCACATGAGTCAGTCGCTGGGACCTACGTCACGGAGGAACAGATCCAAGGCGTGGGAGATCTGGCTGATTACGAGGCATTGTCCGGTGAGTGCACATGCATGTGTGTGTCATCCATGTGCATGGTGTGTGTGTGAGGGCTTCTGTTTGTGTGCCAGGTGAGAGTGTGTGCGCCTGAGTCGTATGGGTCAGCCATGTGCTTCATGCAATACACCCTGCGCAGCTGCATTTGGCCATAGCAGTATCCCTTCTGCCAACAGTAGACATCTAGCCCAACTGCACGCCAGTTGCCCTTGAAGTGTCACCTTGCCACAACATTGTTGCTTATTTTTCACTGTTCATTCAGTCAATTTGTTTGCATTCCACCACTTTTACTAGGCATGTCGCAGTCCACTAGTCACATGTCTGACATGGCTATGGTAAAGTGGAGTGACTTTGTTACCTGGATATCATTTGTTCACACATTTCCCTGTGCAATTGGACCATTTCAGACTGGCAGCTCCAGGTGAAAAATCTGACCTGTTAGAATTAGAAAAGCGATTACATGCGGGAACTGGACTGAATGAATAGGTGCTGCCCTCCTCTCCATCTTCACTCAATAGCAATGGTACATGCCATCTGTGTGATGGCATGTGTGTTCCACCTGGCAATCACAGGCCAATGTGTGATGCCACTGCCAGGCAGCAAGCAGAAAATGTGTTCATCTTCCATCTTGGTGTCATCAGTGTGTGCCATTTGCCTGCCCTTCATACGCAGTGAGGGTGCATGCATGGGAGGGTTTTAGTCATGTGGGACATGTGTCAATCAAGTACTGGTTCTCTTGCTTCTCAGCCCTCATTGTGTGCCATGGTGCTAATGCCTGTTTCCATTTCTTTGTTTTTATGTCTTTGCAGGGGAAGACGCACCTGATACTGCTGGGGTTGTGGAGATGGTGCAGACCCAGGAGGGGTCCGAGGGCCGACCAACCACCAGTGAGGGACGTGGTGTGGTGGTGGGGGAGAACCCACAAGTGCTGCAGGTCGTGCTCTCAAGGGGTGTCTCTGGCTGCACCTCCCCCGAGCTGTACTCAGGTGTTGATTCGGATGAGACCTACGTGCCGTCGCAGGTGAGTGTTCCAGGGAGGGATTCTGTTCTGTCTCACCCACCTGCACCAGGGTCAGAACCCTCAATGGGGATGTCAGTGTTGGCAGCTACGCCTTTGGTGGTTACGGATGCAGGGTCACACTCCGCGACATCTGATCCTGTTCCTGGGCCAGCAGATCAGAGGGGGAATGCAGTCCTGCAGCCTCAGGCAGTGCCGGCACAGCAAGGCGCAGTTCGCCTTGCCCCAGACAGGTGTGGTGCCCGCCGACGTGGTGGCCGTACGCCACCTGGCAATACCCCATGGGAGCAATCCATTTACGGTATGGCAACCCAACAGGCTGCATCATCCGAGATGATGGCTCAGGCCATGGATAGGGTGGCCACTTCCATTGTCCCCCCTGAAAGGCTGATGGAGCGACTAGAGCAGGCAACCGACTCCATCTGCCAGTCACACAGGGAGGACATGTTGGGGTCCAACAGGGACAGGCGGGCGGCACTGGCGACTCTGCAGGAGGCCATCTCCATTGAGTCCCAGGGCCACAGGGAAGCCCTGAGGCAGGAGCTCCTTCACCTCAGGACGACTCTTGTTGAGCTTGAGGCTTCAACACACCAAAGGACAGAACAGCAGCTGGAGCGTCTCACCCGTACGCTCTCAGCTGAGATGCAGGCAACGAGGTCGGAGGTCCGGGCATCCCGTGAGTTGTTGCATGGGGACCTCCGCACACTCATCCTCCAGAACCAGACCTACCACACCCGCATGCTTGCAGCCATGGAGGAGCAGACTACGGCCTTGCGTGGGCTGCCTCCCATAGTGCAACCACCTCCGGATGCAGCTGCACAGGGTGATAATAGCGACAGCAGTGATACTCCCACAATAGGGTAGCCGTGTGGGCCATGAGCCCATGGAGGTGTTTTATTTTCCCAGGATCCACGCAGGTGGGTTCTGGTGTGCATCCTGTCCTCGGACCTCCTGGGTGGCCTCCCCAACCCCTCCGGGCCATCAATGGCCATTTTTTATTTTTTTTTATTTTTATTTTTATTTTTATTTTTATTTTTATTTATTTTATTCCCTATTTTTTGGGGACGATTTGTTGGCTTCCGTGGTTCCTGTGGGCATACGCTGCATTGTGGCTGGGCACATGCAGGCTTGTAATGTATTTGGTTTAGATGCTTGGGTTTGAGTCACACACACCCCTCCTGCTTCCCGTTTCCATGGGCTTGCAAAGGGTGTGCCCAAGTGACAGTGAATTACACAGTGACGTTGGACTCCCATGAGCTGTGTGGGCAGTCTGTAGTCAATACTGTGTATACATTCCTAGTGCATATTGCTGTTGTGTTGTACACTGCATGTTGCATTGATGTGTAACTCATCTTCTGTGTCTACCTCCCAATTTGCAGGTCCCTTCCTCATGTCTACACAAGGACCTCTAGTCTGGAGATGGGGTCCATGTTGGCAGCAGTGCACCAACAACTCTACATGGCGCCAACACTGCACAGTTGGTAGTGGTGGGAGTGCAGGCATTTCCAGGTGGTGAGACTACTAATATTTAACATTTGTGATGTCATGTTAATGGTAGTACGTGCTCAAGTTTGTTGTTGGTCCGGCATTACTGTGAGCATTTCAGGTGTTGCAAGTTTCTAATAGGGACACTGTACATGGTGACACTAGTGTCATGTTGTGGGGATTACTTTGTTTACCTGCAAATAGCATGACATGGCACGGTGTGTCGTGTGGCGGTGCTGGGGTTGGGTTGGCTGACATGGCACTGTCCTCTTGTTGCATTTTGCAAGTGGGTATTCATTTTAGCTGCTTGAATGTGTAACTTCACAAAACTGCATTGGTGGTGTCTGTGTGGGTAGGGATGCACACATTGTGACACTTCCAGGTGAACAATCTCAGGCTGATATGGTATTCACGGTTCATTCTCCAGACATTCAGGATCAGTGTCAGGTTGAGTCATCATTGATTGTCAGATGGAATGTGCCAGGGCAGTGTGCACTCCACAGGGGTGTGATTTCTATGTGAAGTAATTAGCCACTAGCTGTGTACGGGCTGCCTCCCCCCGTGCCCTTTCCCCTCCCATGCGCAGCGGCTGTGCATGTGGTTGGGGATGTGGGGCCACCACCATGTCCACGGCCAGGCCCCGGCGTGTTGCAACGTTGTGCAGGACACATGCTGCCACTATGATCCTGCACACTACTGGGGGAGCGTACAACAGCTGGCCGCCAGAACGGTCAAGGGAGCGAAAGCGTGACTTTAGCACTCCAAATGTGCGCTCCACTATGCCCCGGGTTGTAATGTGGGCTGTGTTATATCTTACCTCGGGTGGCGTGGTGGGGTTTCGAATTGGCGTCATCATGTGAGGGCTGAGAGGGTAGGCACTGTCCCCTGTGGAGGTGGTGATTGGTATCATTGGTGGGGTTGTGACCTTGCTCAGTATCTGACATGCATGCATGTGCAGTGGCATTCATACTCACCAAGCAGCCATGTATCGCCATGCCGCCCAGCTTCTAGGTCCCGGCTTAGGGTGGACATTCGGTAAATGAAGCTGTCGTGGGTTGACCCGGGATAGTTGGCATATACTGAGGTGATGATTCCCTTGGCATTACATACTACCTGCACGTTGATGGAATGCCAGTGCTTGCGGTTCCTATAGATGTGCTCTGATGCCCTGGGGGGACGTAGAGCCACATGGGTGCAGTCGATGGCACCTAGCACTTTGGGGAATCGTGCCACACCGTAAAAATCCAGGGCGGCAGCATGCCTTTCTGCAGGTGTTCTGGGCAGGTATATGTGCCTGCGGACTGATGGCCGTGCAGTGATGATGTTCAAGACCTGGTGTAGGCAGCGTGACTGGGTGGCCTGTGATACACCACCCACAATGGCACTTGTCCGCTGAAATGATCCAGTGGCTAAGAAGTGCAGTACATTGAGGACCTTCTCCAAGGGGCTGAGTGCTTGGGAGCACAGGGTGGGTGATGTGAGGTCATCCTCCCACTCACTCACCAGGTCCAGTATAATGTGTGGTGGAAACCTGTACCTCCCATGCACCTGGTCATCAGGCATCCCGAAAAGGCTGGTTCTGGGTGTGAATATTCTGGCCCTGACTATCCTCCTCCTTTGGTAGCCCACGCCCACTGCTGCTAGGAACGGTATGTTCATCCTGGGTCTGAGCTTGTTCTTTTGTTAGCGCGCAAATTTATGCGTTGCGCGTGTTGTAGGCGAGCGTGTGACCCGCGCACCCCTGAAATCCAGTACCCAGTCCAATAGCGTGTGGAAATTCCTGCGCACCCCGGATACAGGTGCGCTGACGTACTTGCGTGTGTAAGTGTCCGCGCACCCCTGATATACACGTACATAGGCCAATCGCGTGTACGCGCACTTTTGTCCAATTACACGCGATGACACTCTGACGTGCTGTCCAATTACACGCGATGACACTCTGACGTGCAGTCTTTCCACGTGTCATCACGTGCTGTGTGGGAAACACCCGTGCGGGTCACGTCACAGACGCGTTTACGCGCTGAGGGCCTTTGGTCCAATAGAATCGCGTATGCGTGCTGACGCGTTTACGCGCTGAGGGCCTTTGGTCCAATAGAATCGCGTATGCATGCTGACGTGCTTACGCGCTAAGGGCCTTTCCTCGATTTTCACGCTGACGTGCAGATTTTGCCCGTGCCAAATCACTGCGTACCAAGCTGGCCACGCGTAAGCACACGGAAGACCACGCTCCTGCCCAGAAGGCCGAACTACTGCCCCCCAGAGCCCCAAGCACGCTCCCACCTGCCATCTGCTGCTGCCTGACTGCCTGCTGCCCACGTGCACTGCCATTTGCTGCCTGCACATCAGCCAGTGGTGCTGTTGCTGTGACCAACCCTGCTGGAACCGAAGACTCCCGACTGGAATTCCATCGCTCCACAGCCCAGCCCCAGGACCCAGTTGCCCACCCACTCCTGCCTCTGGGGTTGTCATGTCGGGGCAAACACCATCTGTGACCACTGACAACCCCCGGCCAGAGAGGCAGAGGGGCACCAGCTTCAGTGCCACCGAAGTTGGTGTCCTGGTGGAGCAAGTCCTGGGGCAGTATGATGCCGTCTTCGGAAGTTCCTGCGCCGACAAGGAAGGACGGACTCGGATCTGGACTGACATCGTGACTGCCATCAACGCGGAGGGGTGGCTGTCCGGGACTTACAACATGTCAGGAAGCGCTGGGAGGACTTCAGGTCCAGGACCCTGAACAAGGCCCGGCGCCTCTTGAAGGCAGCGGATGCCAAGGGGTGCCGGGGCCACTTGTCGGAAGAACAGATGGGGGTCCTGGAACGCATATCCCCAGCGCTCCACGTCCAGGTCCTGGAGAAGCAGACCCGTCTGGAGTCGAGCGGTGAGTGTACATGCATCCTGATTATGAGCAGTGCGTGTGGTGATTATTCGGTATTGTGCAGGTTGCACATCTGTTTGTATGGGGTCGAGTATGGGTGGGGGTGTACAGGGCCGTGGGGCTGACACATGCGAGGGCTGTGATGTGTGAGACATGGATGGTGCTTGTGTGTGTAGGCTTGCATAGCAAATGCAGTTGTGCGTGCACACATGTTTGGATGAATGTGTATGTAAGTAGACATGTCCGTCATGTCAGGCATGTATGTTGTTTCGGCTGCATGTACGAGCACTGTGTACATGTGCATGTGTGTGTATTTGACAAGGGTGCAACAGTGATGCAACATGGATGCATGTGACAGCGGTATGTGGAAGCCTGATTGGCAGATGCGACATGGATGCCCGTCTGAACAGTGCAACACTTGGCAGAGGTGTAGACATGCATGCAAGTGTGGTGGTGTGTGTACATGTGTGGTGCACTTCCTGTGTTGCATGTGATGTCTGGCTCCCCTTTGGCTGCTCATGCTGTTGTATGTGTAGGGATGGTGGTGGCAGTTGCGATATGACTGTGGTATGGCTCATGTGTGCGAGTTGCAATGACATGTGTGTTGGGGATTGTGATGACATGTCTGAGATTTGCCAATGCCACTCATGTGCAACTGTCATGTGTGTATGTGTCCATTGTACAGTGCCCTGATGCCTGTGTTTTGTTTCTCCCTGTCTGCAGCGTCAACTGATGAAGAGGGCGGAGAAGGTGCTGTGGAGCACACCAGCGGGGATCCGACCGCCAGCCGGAGACGCAAGGCCCGGCTCCCCTCCCGTGTTGTCATCTCTTTGGGGAGTGAGGAGTCCGGTGCCGCGTCCCAGGCCGCAGCTGCCGGGGGGAGGTCCAAGAGGCGGAGGTTGCAGTTCGACTCCTCGGCAGCAGAAGGGGCAGCTGGGACCCCACAGGGCCCAACAGGGGAAGATGGCACGGAGTCATCCAGGTTGGTGGGGGGTTTGGTGGAGGAGGAGGCCGTGCAAGCACCAGAGACGGGGTCTGGAGGTGGGGATCCCACTGGTGCTAGTGGTGCAGTGCAGGACCAGGGACAGGAGGCAGCACAGGCCGCCGCGGAGGTGCCTGTGTGCAATCCTGTCCCCGATCCTGTCCCTGCATCATCTTGCACCAGCAGGGATGCCTACGTCCAGACCCGTTTTCAGGCAGGGGATGAGCTGACGTCAACTGGCCTTCCTCTGCCTGCGGACGTGGCCATCCAGGTCCGGGTTGAGCCTGTCCTGGCTGGTGTGGCGTTGCGTCAACGGGCCATGCGAGGTGACCTGCAGTCTTTTCATGAAGAGACTGCGAGTCAACTCGAATGGCTCGTTGACCACGTCAGCCTGCTGGGACAGGTCACCCAGGCCGGATTCCTCCGTCTGATGGGGCTTGCTCCGACCCCCTCCTCAACTGGACCCCCTACGCGCCAGTCGTCCTCTGTGCCATCTTCCCACCCATCAGTCACCTGGGTGCCCTGTGGAGCTGCCTCTGATGGTGCGGCCAGGCTGGTGGAGGAGGCATCCCTGCCACAGTCGGGAGTCGGAGGTCCAGCAGGGGTGGCCACATCAACAACTGCACCCCAGCCGGCGGAGGATGTGCAGGCAGCAGGAGGCAGTGCACGGGCAGAGGCAGAGCAGCAGCAGCAGCAACATGGTGGGAGACATGAAGGCTCGGGGATTTCGACATCGGAGGGGCAGGCATCGGCTGGAGGGCAGGGGGACCCAGGACAGAGAGTGTCTTCCGTGTGGCAGCGGTTGGGCCACGCCATAGGTGCGGAGCGGCGGCGGGCGGAAGAGGCGCGGCTCACAATGGTCAGGGCGGAGAACTCCATGCGGAGGGCCCTGAGGCGGGCAGAGTGCCTCGAGGCAATCCGCAGGGGGTTGGAGGAGGACACGGCGTCGTCCCTGCGGACCCTCGGGGCCACGGAACTGGACCGCCTCCGGGACATCGAACAGGAGTTCGATGATGCCCTGGCCCGGGACACCACGGAGTGAGCCGCTGGACTTGCCCGCCGCCTTTGTATATAGTTCTTTAGTTTTAGGTTTCCTTTGTTTCTTATTATGATTTGGAGTCGACGGACACTGCTCCACTTTTTGTATATAGTTGATTTTTAGGTAGGTTTTTTAGTAGGTTTCCTTTGTTCAGTTGGGCTCATGGACCCTTGGTAGTTTTTTACATAGTTCTTTGTTGCATGTAGATTTTTTTACATTTGACTTTGGACAAAAAATTTTGGGATTCTGATTTGCATTTTTTGGTTTTTATACGGACAGCAAGCTTATTTTTTCTCATTCACATTGTAGCTTGTTTCCTTTCTTTAGCATTCTTTATTTTTTTCAATACAATTTTGTTTCCATTCTTCACTGTGTGGTATCATCTCATTGGTTTCATGCATGTCATGTTGGGTGTTTTCCCATTCAATTGCAACCATTGTGTGTGACGGACATGGGTTCATTAGCTTCATGAACATTGGGGGTGTAACATGTAATTTCCATTTCCATGTGGGTGAATGGGTTACTTGGTAGGGCTTTTTGGCTGTGGAGACTGACCATTACGCACATGATTGGGGATTGTGAGGACCTGGTGGAGGCTGCCCCTGCACTGCTGGGGGGTGGGGAGGGTGGGAGACATGAGTGGGGGCCTGCTGGAAGGTGGCCATGGTGGCAGGGGGGTGGGGGTGGTGGGAGACATGAGTGGGGGCCTGGTGGGGGCTGCCCATGGTGGCAGGGGGGTGGGGGTGGTGGGAGACATGGGTGGGGGCCTGGTGGAGGATGCCCCTGCACTGCTGGGGGGTGGGGGTGGTGGGAGACATGAGTGGGGGCCTGGTGGAGGCTGCCCCTCCACTGCTGGGGGGTGGGGGTGGTGGGAGACATGAGTGGGGGCCTGCTGGAGGGTGGCCATGGTGGCAGGGGGGTGGGGGTGGTGGGAGACATGAGTGGGGGCCTGGTGGAGGCTGCCCCTGGTGGCAGGGGGGTGGGGGTGGTGGGAGACATGAGTGGGGGCCTGGTGGGGGCTGCCCATGGTGGCAGGGGGGTGGGGGTGGTGGGAGACATGGGTGGGGGCCTGGTGGAGGATGCCCCTGCACTGCTGGGGGGTGGGGGTGGTGGGAGACATGAGTGGGGGCCTGGTGGAGGCTGCTCTGCACTGCTGGGGGGTGGGGGTGGTGGGAGACATGAGTGGGGGCCTGCTGGAGGGTGGCCATGGTGGCAGGGGGATGGGGGTGGTGGGAGACATGAGTGGGGGCCTGGTGGAGGCTTCCCCTGCACTCCACGGGGGTGGGGGTGCAGGGAGACATGAGTGGGGGCCTGGTGGGGGCTGCCCATGGTGGCAGGGGGGTGGGGGTGGTGGGAGACATGGGTGGGGGCCTGGTGGAGGATGCCCCTGCACTGCTGGGGGGTGGGGGTGGTGGGAGACATGAGTGGGGGCCTGGTGGAGGCTGCCCCTGCACTGCTGGGGGGTGGGGGTGGTGGGAGACATGAGTGGGGGCCTGCTGGAGGGTGGCCATGGTGGCAGGGGGGTGGGGGTGGTGGGAGACATGAGTGGGGGCCTGGTGGAGGCTGCCCCTGGTGGCAGGGGGGTGGGGGTGGTGGGAGACATGAGTGGGGGCCTGGTGGGGGCTGCCCATGGTGGCAGGGGGTGGGGGTGGTGGGAGACATGGGTGGGGGCCTGGTGGAGGATGCCCCTGCACTGCTGGGGGGTGGGGGTGGTGGGAGACAGGAGTGGGGGCCTGGTGGAGGCTGCCCCTGCACTGCTGGGGGGTGGGGGTGGTGGGAGACATGAGTGGGGGCCTGCTGGAGGGTGGCCATGGTGGCAGGGGGGTGGGGGTGGTGGGAGACATGAGTGGGGGCCTGGTGGAGGCTGCCCCTGCACTCCTCGGGGGTGGGGGTGCAGGGAGACATGAGTGGGGGCCTGGTGGGGGCTGCCCATGGTGGCAGGGGGGTGGGGGTGGTGGGAGACATGGGTGGGGGCCTGGTGGAGGATGCCCCTGCACTGCTGGGGAGTGGGGGTGGTGGGAGACATGAGTGGGGGCCTGGTGGAGGCTGCCCCTGCACTGCTGGGGGGTGGGGGTGGTGGGAGACATGAGTGGGGGCCTGCTGGAGGGTGGCCATGGTGGCAGGGGGGTGGGGGTGGTGGGAGACATGAGTGGGGACCTGGTGGAGGCTGCCCCTGGTGGCAGGGGGGTGGGGGTGGTGGGAGACATGAGTGGGGGCCTGGTGGGGGCTGCCCATGGTGGCCGGGGGGTGGGGGTGGTGGGAGACATGGGTGGGGGCCTGGTGGAGGATGCCCCTGCACTGCTGGGGGTGGGGGTTGTGGGAGACATGAGTGGGGCCTGGTGGAGGCTGCCCCTGCACTGCTGGGGGGTGGGGGTGGTGGGAGACATGAGTGGGGGCCTGCTGGAGGGTGGCCATGGTGGCAGGGGGGTGGGGGTGGTGGGAGACATGAGTGGGGGCCTGGTGGAGGCTGCCCCTGCACTCCTCGGGGGTGGGGGTGGTGGGAGACATGAGTGGGAGCCTGGTGGGGGCTGCCCATGGTGGCAGGGGGGTGGGGGTGGTGGGAGACATGGGTGGGGGCCTGGTGGAGAATGCCCCTGCACTGCTGGGGGGTGGGGGTGGTGGGAGACATGAGTGGGGGCCTGGTAGAGGCTGCCCCTGCACTGCTGGGGGGTTGGGGTGGTGGGAGACATGAGTGGGGGCCTGCTGGAGGGTGGCCATGGTGGCAGGGGGGTGGGGGTGGTGGGAGACATGAGTGGGGGCCTGGTGGAGGCTGCCCCTGGTGGCAGGGGGGTGGGGGTGGTGGGAGACATGAGTGGGGGCCTGGTGGGGGCTGCCCATGGTGGCAGGGGGGTGGGGGTGGTGGGAGACATGGGTGGGGGCCTGGTGGAGGATGCCCCTGCACTGCTGGGGGGTGGGGGTGGTGGGAGACATGAGTGGGGGCCTGGTGGAGGCTGCCCCTGCACTGCTGGGGGGTGGGGGTGGTGGGAGACATGAGTGGGGGCCTGCTGGAGGGTGGCCATGGTGGCAGGGGGGTGGGGGTGGTGGGAGACATGAGTGGGGGCCTGGTGGAGGCTGCCCCTGCACTCCTCGGGGGTGGGGGTGCAGGGAGACATGAGTGGGGGCCTGGTGGGGGCTGCCCATGGTGGCAGGGGGGTGGGGGTGGTGGGAGACTTGGGTGGGGGCCTGGTGGAGGATGCCCCTGCACTGCTGGGGGGTGGGGGTGGTGGGAGACATGAGTGGGGGCCTGGTGGAGGCTGCCCCTGCACTGCTGGGGGGTGGGGGTGGTGGGAGACATGAGTGGGGGCCTGCTGGAGGGTGGCCATGGTGGCAGGGGGGTGGGGGTGGTGGGAGACATGAGTGGGGGCCTGGTGGAGGCTGCCCCTGGTGGCTGGGGGGTGGGGATGGTGGGAGACATGGGTGGGGGCCTGCTGGCAGGTGCCCCACAGTGCTGGGGGGTGGGGGTGGTGGGAGACATGCATTGTTGATCAGTAGTGCAAGGTGACATGTGGGTTGGCTGGGGGGCATGCCCATGGTGGATGGGCTGCCTGCGGGACATGGGCCGGGGTGCAGGGTAGTCCCCCGTGGTGTGGGCTGCCTGCAGGGGCCGTGGAGGTTGTGGAGCGTACACCTGGGAGGACCCACACGGCCAATTCACGTGTAGTACTCCCCAGAACCCCTGAAATACACATTCCCTGCTGAAATCGCGTGTGCAACTTCCCGCGCACCCCTGAAATACACTTACCCTGCTCGCACTGGCCCATTCGCGTGTGTAACTTCCCGCGCACCCCTGAAATACACGTACCCTGATGGAATCGCGTGTGGAACTTCCCGCGCACCCATGTAATACACGTACCCTGCTTGCACTGGCCCATTCGCGTGTGGAACTTCCCGCGCACCCCTGAAATGCACGCACCCTGCAGGAATCGCGTGTGGAACTTCCCGCGCACCCCTGAAATACACGTACCCTGCTGAAATCGCGTGTGGAACTTCCCACGCACCCCTGAAATACACGTACCCTGCTCGCACTGGCCCATTCGCGTGTGGGACTTCCCGCGCACCCCTGAAATGTACGTACCCTGCTGAAATCGCGTGTGGAACTTCCCATGCACCCCTGAAATACACGTACCCTGCTTGCACGGGGCCAGTCGCGTGTGGAACTTCCCGCGCACCCCTGCAATACACGTTCCCCGCTTGGCGTTTGCTGTTTGCCAGCCCGGTGAACTGGTCCAGGGTTAGCGCAGCCCTTTGCGATGATTTAGCGATTTTGATGGCTTTTCCTTGCGCGAGGGCGTTCTTGGGGGCGTTACTGGCGCTGCTGCAGGGTCGCTGCGATTCTCTGAGCCACGGCTGGTTTGGAAGCCTGAAATCCATGAATACGCTGTGCGCGGAAATCGGTTTTAGCGCACGTGCCTGGCGCAGTCAATCGCACGCGGGCACTCTGCGCCAGCCGCTTGCGACACTTTTCTGCGAAATTCTATGAATTACCCTGTATATTTTTCCATACTTCACCCCTTCACTTGAAGCAGTCCTGGTGTCACTACATGAGGATGACCTTGTTGTACATTCTTTGTAAACAAATACATCTCTAAATTCAATTCCCACCAATATTGGAGTGGAAAACCTCAAGCAGATACAGTTACAGACAGCACAAGCATGAACACATTAAATGTTTGTCCATATTTATGTTGTAAGGCATACCAATATTGTGGAAATATCATTCTTATCACGTTCTTGTGCATTGTTCACACTTTCACAAAAAATCAGCTTGCAAAATAAATTTAGATATTCTCATTTCTTTGGAATAAGAAAACAGCCCAACAGAGGTTCTTGCAGTCACACACGGAATGAGGAGAGGGGGTTATATACAGCTATGAGCATATTCATTTACAATTAGGTAGCCCAATCATCACAAGTGCAAGGACTTTTCAGTGTAAAGGGTTGCACTGGCCACTAGAAAGTTGAAGGAAACTCGACATTTCCGAGGAGTGGGTGGCACCAAAAAGGTCCATTTTAAGAGCTCAAATGTAAGACATTGGTGGGAGATGTGTAATCAGGTAGGGGGTCACATGTATCCACTTTTATACATAATAAAGGCCTTAGAGAAATGTTTTCGGGTGGTGCCATCTGTTTTTTGGAAAAAACAAATGCAGTTTAGATAGGCCAATTGTATAAAGATGTGATGTGTATGTCTTTTAATCAGATTCAGAGGTTCACCCATTTTCAGAAGAACATATTTTAAAGCATCTGCAAATTCAGAACTACCTCTCGCATTTCCACACAATTCCAATTTCTTCTGATGTGGTCATTAGTTAGTGTCTTTTTTCATCAGCTGATTGTTGGTAAAGGTACCACCTCTTTGTTTCATACTGTACTTCAGAGACTCATTTTGCGATATCTCGTTTTTGTAGCCCTTGAAATTTCAAGTTTATTGACATATCTTGTCATCATTTTGTCCCCAAATGATCCCTAATCAACGACTGCCATTTGAGACATGTCTATTTTTTTGCGTCTAGTGGTCTCATTTTCATTCAACAGTGTTCGGGTGCCTAAACATGCATGCCCTAACCACAACACACATGGGTGCACTGTTCTCAGGCACAACGGTATCTGGTTGTGCTTCTGAGCCATAGTGTGTTTCTACTGACTTTTAAAAAAGAGCTCTGGGATCCATCAACAGTAACAACCCCAGACGTATTATGGGACTAATAATCTTTGGCCACTTAATTCATGTGGGAACATACAAGACAATTCACATTAAAGTGAATGTTGTTTTTCCAGGTTTAAGAACTATGTATGTAGTAGGTATATAAACCAGACTGACGCAACTTGGCCATGGTGCCAGTAGCCATTCGGAGTGAATGTATACGACTGCTGACGACTGCCCCACAAGCACTCTTAAGGAGTCCTTAGAAACTCTGGTTCCATGGATTACCAAACTGGTCAATCTCTCTTTTGATGAGGGCCTGGTACCGGAACTGTTAAAATCAGCATGGATTACACCCTTATTGAAAAAGGAAAATCTTGACCCAGCGAACAAAGACAATTACAGGCCCATTACCAACGTGCCATATACTCCCAAGATAATTGACAAACTTGCCTATTTACAGTTACAAGCCCATGTCGAAAAATATAACATCTTGGGTACCCGTCAGTCGCGCTACAGGGCTCGTCACGGGACTGGGACAGCAATGCTAGATCTTAAATCTACCTTAGCTAGCATAGCTGACAATAATCAAGCTGCTTTGCTCATGTTACTAGACCTCTCTGCAGCCTTCGACCTAGTTGATCATAGCTTACTGGTGTCAAGGCTCTGAGAGGTCGCCAACTGCTCCGTAATTGCATCCAGATGGATTGCTTCCTTTCTGGGTCCCAGAATGGTGAGGGTCTGTGTTGGCGATAATCAATCTTCTCCAATATCTCAGACATGCGGAGTTCCTCAGGGCTCCTGTCTATCGCCTCTGCTTTTCAATCTTTATATCCGTCCCCTTCTTGATCTCTTAAACAAATTAGGAGTGTAATACACGAACTACGCTGATGATACTCAGGTGGTCATACAGCTGAGTGGCTCCTATAGCAGCGATACAGTAACCATCAATAAAATATACAAAGCCATACAAGACTGGATGGCCTGAAATTCTCTTGCCCTGAACGACAAAAAAACTGAACTCCTCATCGTGGCATCAAAAAACACTTGGGCGAAACTCGACTCCAACTATGCTAGTTTCCATATTGCCGACAATACTTTTCTCGTCCAGAAGAAAGTCAAGACCCTGGGCGTCGTTCTTGACGAAGAACTCTCTATGAAGTCCCATGTCTCCAGCATTAAATCTAGCTGCGGTCTTATGAATAAAAGAATAGGCTATATTCGACCATTTATTTCGGAAGAAAACTGTGCCCTTCTGTCCACTGCATTGATCAATTCAAGATTGGATTATTGCAACAGCCTCCTAGCGGGCACCACAGTCTCCAACATCCAATCACTACAAGTGGCTCAGAATAATGCTGTACCTAATATCTTCAATCAGTCCCGTCGTACACACATCTCCACTTTTAGAAAAAAACTTCACTGGCTTCCCGTTAAACATCGGATAACGCACAAGATATTGACCACGACCCACAAATGCCTCAGCCTCTGTAGCCCTACTTATTTGTCAGCCCGGATTAGCACTAAATCCAACGCGAGGAACCTTCGTTCATCCTCTGCCACTATTCTCAAGCATCCAAAATACAGGACAGCCACATTTGGAGGTACCACTCTTGACGCTCAAGGTCCCCTTCTATGGAACAAACTCCCAGGCCAGATGCGGCAGATCCAGGACTACACTGTATTCAAACGTGCTGTAAAAACCCACTTCTTCAATCTGGAATAACTCTGTGACCCTTCTTCTTTCTTTGCCATGTGTGTCTGTTTGTTTTGTCCAGTTTTATGTGTGCCCTGAGGCCTACGGGCATGTTGGCGCATTACAAGAATTAAAATAAATAAATAAATAAAATACATATACTAACCTAGGCACATTCATACTACCATTTGTAAAATGCAGCCTTTCAAAGTTCAGTCAATAATGACAATTATTTGTGTATGGGGCATGTTGCTTCTACAAGCCAGGACACAGTAACCTCCAGATGATGGCAATTTCATTTTATGGTTTACTCAACTACTGTAATTTGATCGTGTATAGCAATCTCCACTGGCTGCTGCATAGTGACTCTTGGTTTGATGTCTGTCTTTACCATCCCCACATGCTGTCTTCAGTTCTTGTTCAAGATTTAATATTATACTTATCAATGTAGAATAGGAGGTTGTTGTGATGCAAAATGTGCTCGGCCAAAAAAGTCCAATACTGTAAATTGCTGTTAGGTTTTAATTAGCATTCAAATGTATGTGCAGCGTTCATTCAAGGTTTTGCCAATAGTTGTTAATCTTATGGTCAGCTGACACGTGTTTTTCGACCCTCTGGTCGTTCTCAAGGCTAAGGAAAATGTTCTATAACCCAAAATGAGGCTTTATATTAAATATGATTGGGTATTTTGTCCTGGATCACGTAACAGCATTCATGACCCGGATAATTATTCAAGTGAAGAGAAAGTCACACAGTCTAATCCCTGGCACCTTGCGAAGTGAGGTGCCACGGATTAGACCCAGTGAGATCGAAAGCCGTGTCCACTGAACATAAGATTAAAAACAATTGACAAAACCTTGAATGGGCTCTGCATATGAATTTGAAAGCTAATTAATAGCTAACAGCACTTTACAGTATTGGACATTTTTGACCAAGCACGTATTGCATCACACCAACCTCCTATTCTGTGACTTTGGGTGAGCAAGGGTTTTATCACCCTGTGAGGGCTATGCAGCCAACCATAACAAAAGACTATAGGGCTTGAGCGCACCAACCCCACGGTTATACCCTTCTCTCTGAATTTTGTTCTTAACAATGTACAATTATTCAGATTGTTATTATTTTTATAACTTAAGTAAGGGTTCAAAAAAGCCAGCTCGCTGGGCTGCTGCCCTTTTCCAAAGTCCAGTGTCTGATCCCCTGCTCTCCCAAAGATATGGTTACCAAACCTGCACATAGGTCTAAGCACAGCACAGGACATTGCAATGTTCAGAAATACATCTATGGCAACTCTATCAAACACTTGATTACATCCTTGATGTTGCTGTGGGGCAGCAGTATAAGGGCAGGACATGCTACTGCTAGGGGGACTGGACAGTCAGACAATTCTCTCCAAATGTTTATTACTGGAGCAGGGATCCATTTCTCGCCAAATGTTTTCTGGGTGTTGAAGTGGACACACATCTTTAACAGTGGCCTAAGTATCCGCTGTAAAAATCATTGCTTTACAGCTATGAAAGTCTCTTTGCTTTTCATGTGGGGGGAGGCAGGCCATTCAACAAGATTAAACAGGCTCCATTTGAGTGAATGTTGTTTTTCCGTGTGTAAACATGATTATGCATACAGACTCTTCACTGATTAATGCCCATGTAGAAATGTTGAAGGCTTCAATTTAGCTGTGGTGAAGGTTGCTGCTTATTAGCTGTGTTTTAGCTGTACCGCTATTTCTTTTTTAATTGTGTGCAAAAGCTGCACCTGCCCCTCACTACCTCACTTCAGCTCACCTACTATGTGCCCACCCAGTTGTCAGCACAACACTCACTATTTCCCTGAATGACCCACCGCCATTGACATTTCCTTGGACTGACATGAAAAGAGTGAATGGGCTATTTTTCAAGCACCCTTCCCATAGTTTCCATTGAACCATGTTTGCCTGCCTTTCTTTTCTTTTCTTGAAATGACTATTGCCAGCAACCATATTTTCTTGAAAGCTCAGTTAGCACTGGGATGTCAGTGTGCAAATCATGTTAGTGGATGTCGTGGGGGGCTAATTCATCCAGAAGTGTACCTAGGACCTTGAAGGGGAAGGGGTCCATTACTGGCAGGATTAGCCAGCAATGGCAGCCATTATCACTGATGAATAATAGCATTTGGAATGGTAGTTTTAAGTGGCTTTCTTGCTTCTGGCTTGGTGTTGGCTATTTTATTATACCAATATTTAAAGACTCAGCGTAAAAACAGGTATTTACCTCATCGACATGAAATTGGAATGACATTTCAAGGGCCTCTAGAAGGGTAGCCAGAGCCTCAGATAAACACTGAACAGCAACAGGGCAATAACTGAACTCTGGGGTTCCTTATAAGCGGTGGACCACACTTTGCACTGGATTGGCTCAGTTTAAATGTATGCAGCCTGTCGTGAAGAAAGGAATGGCACCCCTTTTGGGCATGACCACCAATCCCCAATACGTAGTGAAAGTTTTGGAGTAGGGTGCTGTGGATCAACCATGGCAAAGGTAGGGACATGTTGAAAATAATTAATGTGGCTGGTTAGTTAGAATCCAAGGCCAAACAGAGGTTCTTGTTCATGCTTGGCACTATTTCTTCTGTCTCCATTGTTGGGGAAAATTCAGATTGTCATTCATCAAATAGCCGACTCTTCTTACTGTACTTTTGTGCTTGGAGGTTAGCTCTTCTTAGGATGGTACCTCTAATCATTAGTCTGTCAATTAGTCAATAGGCAAAAAGAAATACAGGATCAACTTTGGCCTTCTTTAGGTATGTTTGATGGCCACTTGTTTCCACGAGTGTGTGATAGCGATTTGCAATTTGAGAGGCATTCCAGTCAGCAGTAAAAGGCCGTACTACACAGTTAAAGTGATAGCGATGGCTGAGCAGCCAGACTTATCTCAAGAGCAAGTGAGCAGTATCAGTTACACAAAGGAAGAACAGAAATTACTATGATTCAAACAAACACTGACTCAAGGTTTCCATGAAAAAGAATATACATTTATTTACTCTTATTTATATAACATTTCATTATCATAAAGCAGTTTAAAAATCACACTCTTAATACACCATACTACTCCCAATAAGTTCCAGACAAGTTAAGCTCACAAAATGAAGTGGGAGCAAAATGGCACTCCATCAATTTAAAAGGGAGGGAAAGACAAAGTTATTTGAAATTGACCCACACCAACAATTAAGTACTCAGGGCAATTGAGCAAGAGGAACTACAGTGACAGAATCATGTAGAAAAGGCTTAGGGCCAAAGTCAATAGGTCAAAAGTCTTTTGCTCAAGATTGCACGGTTCAGGGTAGTTCGCGGTAAAGTGTTTGCCACGGGTTCTGGACGAGGTTGGTTGGCTGTGTGGGATGTTTTTACCCATGCATCCAAGCCCTACCATAAAACTGTGCGTTACTGGCATTGAAAACATCATGATGGCCAGAACTCCCCAGAGAGTGCACAGGGAAAAAAAGAAGAATAGGCTGCCACCCATTTTTGCCTATGTTGTGAGCACAGGAGGGCACTGCCTAAAACCACCATTGGGCTACACACACAGTAGCCTGAAACCATTGGGAATGGCAATGTTGATTGCCAAAAGCAACCCAGAACTGTGGGGAATTCATTTTCTTAATGTCAAAAATGGATGCAATACCGATGCTCACCACTATCAGAAAGCCGGCGTTTTAAAACCACCAGACTTTGGTGTAAAACTGAACAAATGAACCCAAACCAGGCCAAGGAAAGACTTGCTAAGAGGTGGATACAATGTAAAACTATATTCTGAAATGACTTGAAGGAAGTAATTATTTAATGTATATATAAAAAATAGCTGCATGTAAGTTGGATTTGAATGTAGAAAACTGGGAACTAAAGTGACATTTAGCTGAATTCTGCCTGACAACTACCCCCGACAGGAGAAACCTGCTCAGCCACTCTTCCCAGGCCTAGCTGCATCCTGCTGCCCCTGCCAAAAGGAGATGACACCTCTCTGATTGGGTTAGGGGAGGAGCACCTGGTGACTGCAGGAAGTTGAACAAAGCCCTGTCCTGGACTCAGGCAAATGTTATATTGGGGGGGGTCGTAAAATGGCTTCCTCTTGGGAGAAACTGGGAGGGGCAGTGCCTCTGCTAGCAAGCTGAGCTTGGGGGAAGTGGACAAACCAGAAACTCCATCATGTGCTTGGGGGAAACCACATCCCTTTGGCCCAGAGCATAATTTTAAAAAAAGATGGATAATTCATAGTACGGACTTGTCAGAATTTTATAAGTAATATCATTATTCTTGTGATTTTTCTGTGCACGTTTTAAGAGGTGTTAGGACCCTGTGGTGTATTCCTGGGGGGGTTGCTAGCGGAAAATAGGGTCTTACTCCAAATGTCTGCATGTTAAAAATCTGACACTTCATCAATTAATGTCCATACTCCTTGCGCACATTTGTGTAATCTTTGGTAAATGTCCGATATTGGTAAACCGACCAAAAAGCGCAAAATGTTGTCATTTCTGAATCCCAGCTCGCAGAAACATGGGGCTTGAACAGAGACCTGTCTTAATTCATCTGTAATATGTACATGTAATGTCAACCACTTGTGTATCTGGGAAATATGTATTTGAATCAAATATAGATTTGTGGGCAAATTGACCAGGGGAGGATCCTCTGACCCATAAACAGACCGCATCACTCTGACTCACATTTCCTTCCCCCAATCAAGGGAGAGAGGAGGAATTGGCCAATGACAAGTAGAGAGGGGCAGGCTCAGTGATGCCATGCACACACCCACTTTCTAAACACATAAAAGCAGACAGTGCAGGACAGGTAGGGACATTCACTTTCCACTTTCTTGCGGGACGCTTTGCCGGGAGACTCCAGACTACAAATCCATCAACCTCCAGAGACCAGAGATCCAGAGAGACCAGAGATCCAGAGAGACCAGAGATCCAGAGAGACCAGAACTGTGCAGTGCTGAGAGCAGATCCAGAGACCAGACCGCTGTGAAGAACCGCTAGCAGAAGTCCAGCCAATCCTGACCCGATCGGTGACAAAGCCATTCCTGTCCAAAAGATAGTGTGAGTACTCTAGGACTGTGCCAGCCTAATCTCTTAGTTTAAAATAATCTAATTAAAACTATTTTAACCTATTTAGAACTACCTCATAGGAATCGTGTGTGTCATTCTGTCCTTTTTAAAGCTGAAAACTGTCACCTGTCATTTTGAACTTTTAAATTTCAAATCCGAAAGACTACCTACACAAAATCGTCCGTATCTCTGGAACCGTTTTTAGGAGCTAAGATTCTAGGCTTTCCAACGAACCTAGAACCGACTTGTTACTCCTTATAGGGCCTCCGTAATTACGCTCGACGCACGCGATTAAATTTGCCGCGATTTGACATTTTGCACAATTTCAGCCACGTGTAAAAATCAGCAGCTCCTTGCTTTCCTTTGTTAAAATTTGTTTTAACCTGCTAGTTACTCATAGAGCATTGCTAAAGTGAGCCTGAACTAATATAAACTAGATATCACCCAGCCTGAACCTCTAGAGGGAATTAAAAGCATTTTTAGCACATTTCTCACTTCGTTGCCATCACATTCAAAGCATTTTGGGCCTGTGTTTCAAAACTCATACCTGTTTTCCTCTAAGCTTGCTAGGGGGGAACTGAATTATATTTGATTGCATTCCTGAGAACCATGTGTCTTCTTTCCATCTCCTTATATTGCATAAAGGGGGGGAGTGAATTGTCAAGGAAAAGTGGTTACATTTTCTTTTGTTGAAGCCATATCAAGTTATTTTCTGTACTGCATCTCATTCATCATTGCGTTTCCTTGAACCATATAAAGCATTCTTTCCCACCTCATTCTTCTGTTCCTATTCATAAGTAACCAAGAACTGTGCTACTGTAGGATTACCTCTTGCTGATTACTGCTCATGTTCACAAGTGTACTATCCATTATCAATTTATTTATAGAAGTGTGATATATATATATTATTTAATTTTTCAAAATAAACCTTTTAAATTTGCAAAACAAGCCTACTTCTTGGCTCAGTGGGGTCAAGGGGGATTCTAAGAGAGGGATGTTATACAAGGGTTCATCATCCAGATTATAACTCGCCATAAAAATACATAAATAAGGGCTTCCCTTGGGCATCCCAGACAAGGCACTGACTTAGTGGGATTGCTTGATCGGAGTCACTTACAGCTGAAAAGTTAGTTCAAAGAGAAAAGAAGGACAAGCCCTCGGATTGGAGAAAGATTTAAAACACTTTCACCGCGGTTATACGAAACGAACAACCGGATTTGCACAGTACCTTAAAACGGAGAAGAAGCTGTAGCTGAGGCGGATGTTCCTGGTAGCTCCTACAAGCTCACGGTTCCTGAAGTGACTGTCGGACTGACAAGAAGTAGGAAGACTAGAGGGTCCTGCACTACCCAGGGAAGAAACCAGCAGCAGATCGAAACAACGAATAAAAGGTGTGCTCCTTAAAACCCAAGTAGGGTCCGATCTTCCTGGCTATCCTGCCCACTGTAGCTCTTTACAGCGAATTCAACCAGAGGAGTGGTCATGGCTTGAAGTTTGGGCAAACTGGTTGGTCCCACTAGCTCAATGGAAGAATTTTCCTGGAGGATGTTCTCTGTGGTCGGATTCTGAAGATTCGACTTGCAGCCGGGCTTCACCGGGCGGTTCAGTCGTTGTAGGGGTCCTCTTCCAACAGCTCCTCATTGGTTCTTTCATTCCAGTGGGGACTCTGCCTTTCCAGTCCCAGAGACCTGCTTTTTATGCAGTTTTCCCCCATTCACACAGCCTGGCTGTCAATCACACAGCAGGGTGGCTGTCCTGACAAGGACAGTCACCCAGCCAATTAAACAGGAGTGCGACTTGGGCTACCAAGGCAACCCATGGCAGGGGTCCTAAGACCCCTCCCTCACATCCTGCCCACCCAGACTTTCAGGCACCTTAAGGAGGGCTTCTGTGCAGAAGCCTGCGAAAAGACGGTGAGCAAAGGGACCAAACCTGGTTTGGCGCGCAGAGTAAAACACGAGAAAGACTTTAACAAACGGTAAATAAACCCAGCCGGAGCTGAAATAAAATATATTAGGTCAAACGTGTTTATGTTCGAGTCTAATAAAATAGCCTAAAACAATAACATGGTTACGTAAGATAAACGTGGTATGAAAAATAGGGTAGTTACCACTGAAACCAGCCAAGTCTTTATGAAAAGGGAGCGAATCAGTGCTCCAAGAGAAACAAACAAAAAGGGATAAGAATGAACCCTTTCCAATACTCCATGTAAGATGGGGTGTACTGGATCTGTGATTTAAAGAGACTACATAAAGTTAATGGCAACTTTACATGTTTCTGGGAGAAGTAGTCAGTCCCAGAAAAATGGAGTCACTGGGAAGTCTAAAAAGACAACCCTGTGTCACTGCACTGAAGGTGCTGTGTAACACACATACAAATGATGCTCATGGAGTAGGTGAGGCTCCAGAGCCCAAGATCACACAAATGGTAAAAACACACACAGCAAAACACATGTAAGAGTGGGAAAAAGGCTCACACTCTTACCAGGTGAAAAAAAATAAACCCTAGAAATCCAGCAAAGCTGCTGGGGCACTCATTAGGTAAGGGAAATCAGTCATTTATGAGAATTCTCCGTAACAGTGCAGTATGAAGTTTGACTTTTTAGAGACCTCAGAGATATGGGCGGAGAAGGAAAGTGTGGAGCCAAAGATGACCCTGAGGTTCTTAGCCTCGCAGGTAGGGGTAGGAGGAGGGCCAAGGGAGGCCGGCCAGAGAGTGAGGGAAAAGGATGGAGATGGTGTTGCGATGAGGAGGATCTCAGTCTTGCTGGCATTCAAACAAAGATCATTGGCGGCACACCATTCTTGGATGGCAGTTAGACAGTCAGAGATGAGAGAGGGTGAGGAGGTGGCCGAGGGCAGCTGGAAAATGGCTTGAGTGTCATCAGCATAGCAGTGGAAATCTGAGCAGAAAATGGTAATGCAGTGGACGATCGTTGCCAGGTATTGGTTGAAGAGCCAGGGTGAGAGGTTAGACCCCGGGGGAACCTAACAGGTAGAGAGGAAGATAGATGATAGGAAGGACCCCAGTTGGACCTGGGAGGGTCGATCCGAGATGAAAGAGGTGAGCCAGGCCAGAGCCTGATCAGTGATATCCAGTGATTGAGCAGGATGGAGTGGTTGACCGTGTCAAAGGCAGAACAGAGATCAAGAAGGATGAGGACAGAGGGAATGTTAGAGTTCAGGTTGGAGAGCAGATCTTCACAGATGTTCAGGAGAGCAGTTTCCGTGCTTCTGGCTGTTCTGAAGCCAGGCTGGTGGTCATGGAGACAGCCAACAGAATCTGAATGAAGGTTAAGCTGAAAGATGGCCAGCTTTTCCAGGAGTTTGCCCAGAAAGTGGATAATGGAAACTGGGCGATAGTTAGCTGGACAGGAAGGATCAGAAGTGGGTTTCTTGAGAAGAGGATGCACAAGGGATTGCTTCAGAGGGGAGGGGGAGGATCCTGAGGCAAAATAGTGGGTGCAAAAATTGTCAAGGGCCGGAGCGAGGGTGTCAATGTGGTCCTTGAGGGTTTTAGAGGAACAGGGATGAACCTGTTTTTCTAA
Source organism: Ambystoma mexicanum (assembly GCF_040938575.1). Classification (NCBI taxonomy): domain Eukaryota; kingdom Metazoa; phylum Chordata; class Amphibia; order Caudata; family Ambystomatidae; genus Ambystoma; species Ambystoma mexicanum. The sequence continues at coordinate 600,879,461 of NC_090933.1, forward strand.
GGCTTTCATAGATCGGACTTGTCTAGCAACCTCACCAGGGGAGAACATTGGAAAGGAAAAGAAGGATGGTGGTGGGGTACTCAAGGGGGGGTCTGTAAGCACAGACTGAGAGGGAATAGGAGGGGCAGGGGTGGAGAGGGTGGACAGGATGTCCTGGGTTTTTTAGATAAAGTGCGAGGCAAGGGCATTGCAGAGAGCCTGGGAGGCAAGAGGAGGGGTGGAGACTGCTGCAGGGTTGGCAAGTTCCTTGCAGACTTTAAAGAGTTTGGCCGAGTTGTTAGATGCCGCAAAGGCACGGACTTGAATGTGGGCTCTCTTCTTAGTGCTGACAGAGAGTTGGTATTGCCTTTGAAGCAGGTGACAGGTCAGTTTGTCAGAGGATGAGCAAGAAGCCTTCAATTTCCTCTCATCCGCCCTACACTTACGTTTAAGTGTAGCTAGAAGAAGTGAGTGGTGGCACCGGAGGGCATGGGACAGTGAAGTGCAGTGCAGAGGAGGGACAGAGGCAATGAGATGGTGAGTAGACAGAGATATAATCTGACGGGTTTTGAGGAGAAAGACCATTGATAGCTTTGCAGATTGGGAGAAGGAAATTGGAAAGGAAACAGTTATGCCTAGAGAGCCAATCTGCATTGTGTCAGTAGGTGCAAGTGGGGCAAGATCCGGGTAGGCTGGATAGAACGTTGATAGCGAGTTGAGGACTTTGTCTAGAAGGAGGAAGGAGTAGAGAGGAAGGTCAAGGAGTCTTTATATAGTGGTTAGTAAGAAATGGGTGCATTTTCTGAACATTGAAGTGGATAATACGAGCAGCTTAGGTGGGAGTAGTTATGAATTGTTGTAGTTTGAGGCCGCTATCTACAAGGACCCCAAGGTTGCAAGCCTTGGGTGAGGGAACAAGAAGGTCAGGTTGGATGGAGATAATATAGGATAGGCAAGGCTTGGTTTTGGAGGCTGGGACTTCAATTTTTGAAGAGAATAGCACGAGGTAGCAGAGAGCCATCTAATGCTGGATTGGTAATCCATTCAAAGGTGGCTGGGGAGAAAGGATGATATAAGTATTTCTCGGCCAGCGGTACAGAGGTTGAACATCAGAGATTTAAGTACTAATCCTTGGAGAATGATGAGATGGAGCAGGGTGGGACCATAGATTTATGAGTTTTAGAAGATTTTAAAGGATCAACCTTACAGGTAGGAGGTGATCCAGATCAGAGCAGATTTGTGAATCCCAAGCTCTTGGAGAGTGAGGCGAGAGGAGTAGTTGACAGTGCCAATAGCGCCAGATCGGTCGAGAAGGATGAGTATATAAGAGAGTTTGGAGTGGTGAGCATCGGAAATAAAGTTGGAGATATGCATGAGTTCAGTCTCTGCAGAATTTTTACCAAGGAATCTGGATTGAGGTTGATCTCCAAGTCCATTATCCTCCAGGTACATGGTGATCCATTTGTTGACCACTGGTTCAAGGACCTTTGAGTAATGGGGAAAGAGGGAAACTGGGAGGTAGTTCATCAGAATGCTTGGGTCAGAAGAGGGTTTCAGCAAAAAAGGGTAGGACAGTTGCAGATTTGAAGGAGCTAGGGAAGAGTCCAGCATACAGAGAAAGAATAAAGAGGTCAGCGAGATAAGGGGCAGGTGATTGAGACCAAGTCTTTTACCATTAGAGGAGCACATTGACTAATAGGAGCACACAGTGGGTTAGCACTATAAAGAATGGGTGCTCATTTGGTAGAGGAGAAGTAGTTGAGCACAGAAGGATAAAGGGGAGAGGTGGTAGATAGAAGGTGGGTGGGGATGCAGAGAAAGGAGGGCTATGAGAGTGTCATGAAATGTCAGGATTATGGAGGAAAAGCAGTGAGCAAAGGCATTATTGGAGAAGGAGGAGGCAATTAATGCAGCCTTCTGAGTTGTGAGCACTGAGTGGAGGGTAGATGAAAGTTTGCAGGGGTATTTGTGAAGCATGGGGATTAGGTTGGCAGAGTACAAGCTTTTTTGGAATCCAGTGCAGAGATGAGAGGAGTAAGGGGATTTTGGGAGCTAGGAGTAGTTTGGCAGGGTTCGAAATTGAAGGGAGCTGGGAGCTATTTAGCTCGTGCTTGTAGCGTAGATGAGCCTGGTAAGTTTTGACTCGAAAGGCAAACTAAAGCTACACATACACACGCATTTGTATTTAACTCTGTGCATTTGGGACAACCTATAAATAAACATAAGGACACATCTATACGACATTTGAAACATAATGCACTAGCCCCTCATTTCCCAGTGGTAGCTCCTGTTCACTGGTTAATGCTGGATACCCAGGAGCTGCTTTTAGCTCCTGCTTATCCAATCTTAATTTTAAAACCTTGGGTTGGGGACCATGATTTGCACCAGCATTGTAGTTCCTGATGCATGTCCATTTTGAGGGTCTGGATCTCAATGGTGGTCTAGGGCGGAGGACTGGGGAGGGAAGGTGTGAATGTGTATGAGACATAAGTACATAGTGAAAGTCAGAAAAAGCATGGTCAATAGAAGCAGCATCAATAGGAGAGTAGGACAAAAGGAGATTCCTCACATATTCATGGTAAGAGGCAAGAGGGTGCATCTTTATTTTTCTCTTGGTCATTGAAGAGGGGAGGAGGAGACGTAAACAGTGGAGGGATGGAGATGTTAAAGTGAACACTCACAATCAGCTCAAGCTAAAAGTACTCACACCGACAAGACACAAACAAAACAATAAAACGCACACCCTACCTAACCAGTACTAATCTAATTCCTCAACCATAAATCCTACCACACACAGGTGTAGAATATACCAAAACATAACACACCATCCCCATGCACACAACACCACAGACAACTCTCCACCCAACACTATATTAAACACTACCAGACCCTCTTTATCACCCATTTCAAATCTACACAACAGCCCCACCACCCAGTTCACATCACTCACACACTAAAGACACTTAGCCATTCCATCCCAACAATAAATACATGGAACAACAACACAGTTCACACCACCCACACACTCCATGGACCTGTTTAAAGATGATCAGCCATCCAACCCAACCATAAATACATGGAACAACAACACTGCTTTTCACACCTCAACAGACCATAACACTACTCTATCCATTACATTCACAAGCAAAATACCAGGCCAAAATCACATTGAGTCCATCAATGCTAGATCAGCAATTACAAATGCACGTCAGATCTCAGGACTTTCATCTAGATGTATTGGCCATCACAGAAACATAGTTTACTGACAATTGCATTACAACTCTTAACACAGGGAGCCATTACAGGAAGGGGAAAAAACATGTGTAAATCATGCTTGGTCCCACCCCAAAAAGGGGGGACCAGCCTGAACTTCAACCACAGACATGTTTTGGCCTCATTGGGCATCATCAATGATGGGTAGCTTGTGTCTCTAGTACCAACAGGCTCTGGACCCACGTCTGGACATATTCATCCCAATAGAGATCATTAAGAAAAACAAGTGTGTTGATGGCTGGAAGGTTTAGAATTTATCTTAACCTCTGGCAAAGCTCTAAGCAACCCTCCAAACATTCAGTCTTTAGCCTGCCAAGCCATTAATGGAAGGGGAAATACCATATGTAAATCTGGCTGGGTCCCACCCCAAAAGGGGCAATCCAGCCCAAATAGCTAGGTCACATTTCTTCTGCACAAGACCACATGCAACGCATACATATTTTGCCCTCATTGGGCATCATCATTGAGATGCAGCTTGCGTCCATAGGCCCAGCCTGCCCAGAATCCATATCTGTCCAGACCCGTCCCACATGGGGTGACTAAGCAAAACAAAAGAGGTGAGAAAGTTTAAAATTAATTTGAATCCCTGGCATAACCATGGGCAACTCTCCAGACCCATACAGAAGGGGAAAAGACCACATGCAAATCAGGCTTGGTCCCTCTCCAAAGGGGGCAGTCCAGCCCAAATTGTTTTTTCACATCTCTTCTGCATGAGACCACAAGCAACCTCCGACATATTTCAGTCTCATTGGGTGCCCTTAAGTGAGGTGTATATAGCTTGGGTCTCTAGGGCCAACTTGCTCGGGATCCACATCTGGAGATACACTGTCCCACTGGGATAAATAAATAAAACAAAATGGGTGATGGCTGGAAGATTTTGAAATCATCTTCACTTCTGGCATAGCTTGGGGGCAACCCTCCAGGCCATTGTTCTCCAGCTTGCCAAAGCGTTACAAAAAAGGGAAAGATCATATGAAAATCAGGCTTGGTCCCGCCCCAAAAACAGTAGTTCAGCACAAGCTCCTTGGTCACATCTCTTCTGCATGAGACCACAAGCAACTCAGGCATGTTTCAGCCTCACCCAAGTCTACATAGTACTCCAAACTGCTTTATTTATGCTTATGTACCGGTGTCCCTGAAATCACTATGTAGTAAGAGCTCTGACCTTAAGGGGTCTCCCCCAGCTCTCAGCTTGACTCAGAGGAAAAGGTTAGCACTCTTTTTTCATTTGACAGATAAGCTATCAGCTGCTAAAATAGAACCCAGAGGACATCTCCCTTCGTCTTTGCACAGTACCAATTTTGTTCTTGCTAGAATAATTTAGACTTATACAATGTGGGCTTCAGAGTGTATCTCCTTCCCAACTCACTTGTCACAGTTCTGTCAATTCATTCCCCATAAACCGGGTAACGTACTCTTGAGCTCTGCAACCTGTCCACAACAGTTCCTGTTGCTCAGATAGGGATAGAGAGTGGACAAAACAGAAAGACTTCAGGGAGAGAGACATAATGCATCACATAACACAGTGTAGTTAACCAGCATTTTACTGTATCAACGTATGTCAGTCAGGAATGACCAACGTTGTAAAAAAGAAATGTTTTATTGACACATTTAAACGCTCATAACATTCTTTCTAGATCAACACAATGTTACAACATATTTATCATCTTCAAACGACCCTCAAGTTGTCTCACTAAATTCACATAGAATTCAAACACATTTGTTTGGTAGATACATCAGTCTACATCAATTGCCTATCACTTGTCCAACAGATAAAGCTCTGTCTAACCCAACATGGGCTTAAATCACATTTACATTGACAAAAGGCCCTCTCCAGCCTTACCTTTTCAGCTAAGGAACATCAAAATGCAAATAGAATGCTCAATTCCCTTAGGGCAACACTATATGAAGGCATTCAAACCTGATCTATGGTTTTCAAACTAAATCAAAAACTTACATCAATAAAGCAATCATTGCATTTCAATATATCTCTCCATAATATATGATGAAAAGCAGAACATTGCTGCCTCAAAATAAAATGACCAGACATGTTGCACGCTATTCAATAAAGCAAACTCCAAGGTGCAGCATAGAGCATGCCATGCACCCCTGCATCCTGTGACAGGATCTCAGAATACATCAGCCTCAGCGTCCCTGTCAGGCAGTCTTTGTGTGAGAGCTGGCAGCATATGTATAGGGAACAGGGCTGGAAATCCCCTTACCCAAAGGGTGCTGTCATTTGGTGGGCAGAACCTCGGCATCTGACCCTAAATTGGAAGTTCCTCTCCTTAGCATCATGCTAAATTATCAGCTCTTAGCATCATGCTAAGTTATCAGCTCTAAGCCCTAAGTCAAGGACCGTATGTCATGATGTTTTTTCTTGGCTCCTAAGCAGGCTGCGGCTTCTTCCCTCAATGTGGAAAATAAAGTGGATTTCATTTCATGGTCTAGCAGCATAATGTGTATGGCACATGGGGTTCTGACACTGGCCTTCAGAAAACTACACACGCAATAGTGTTTGTATGCATGCATGTATGATATGAATAAGCTGTTTAAGCTGCTGAGCGCTTTGCTATAATAAATTGATACTTTTTTCATTATTAGGTTTATTGGTAACAAACCATGAACCCAAATTAGATCACATTGCTACATCAGTTAATACCATGAAAAGAAAACATCAAATATAACATTGGAATACATTAAAAACATCATCAATAACATCATCAAAATGCACATTGTATCTAAAATGTACAATCGCCTAAAAAAGGGAAAAGATTAAATTATCAATCTATTTCTTTATAATATCTCTTGATAATCAGCTGCCAAATATAATATGTTGCTTGATTCAATTTTAAGACTTCACCTGAATACATTAAGGCCCAGAATTGATCAGCTCGAACATTATTCAGGTCAATAACCATCTTACTATAGACTTTTCATAAATCTTATCAAGTGTGGGGCATTGTGTCAACAGATGTTGGCCGACTCCACCTTATCAGCACACATTCAACACATTCTATCCCCATAGGGACCATTAATCCATGGATCAATGAATGAATGAAACACACATCTGTGACACATAATACAACTCCTGCTATATAGTTACTTTGCAATCCAAGGCTATTTTCGGCCTCTGGGAGCCTTTTTGAGCAGAAAGAGCTTTTTGAGTATACTGCTGTTGTCTGAAGCACTGCTGTTGCTATTTTAAATGCTGTATATTTTACAACGTAGACTACCTCAACCACACTTGGTCTTGATCTCATACCCTCATGGTATGTGTCCATCATTGACTCTCATTGGGGAGTGTTATATGCCTTTTGGGGGACGCTTACTTTCAAGTGGTGACCCCTTAGACGTGATTAGTCTTTTTTGTCCCCTTTTGGCACGAGACATCCCCGGCCACAGTGGAGACGCACGGTGCACCCCCTCAGAGAGCTGCCCGCCTACAGCAACTGGTACGCTTAAACGTGCGTACGCAGTAGGGCGAGAGGGTACGGTTCCCACTTCAAAAAACCCTTAGTACCGCCTGCCGGAGCCAGGAGCGCCCATTTAGTGTGAGGCAGCGCCACCTGGACGGACCTAGTCCGGCGAGTCTCGGATCAAGACGGCACGTGATTATTAAGTGCGAGTGACATTAAAAGTAGTCGGATAATAGAAGTGTACGAGGTTAGGATAAGCTAAAAGGGGTTCTCTTAGGGGTAAATTAACTGTTGAATTCTTTTCTTTCTGTTGCATATGGCCATTAGGATAAGTTAAAAGGATTACAAAGTAAAGGAAGACAGGAACCTAGCTATGCAAGGGGGTGGAAGGCGCCGCCGCATAGTGCTATCTTGACTAGTACTGGGAATAAGTGAAACAAGGGAAACAAGGGAAAATATAAGTAAGAGTCTTAGACGAGTAAGACTCGGTGTAAAAATTAAACGCTTTTTTCTTTCTCATTTTTCTAAACCTCCAAGGGGAAAGAAGGTCCGACATTTCAAAGGGAAGAGGGTGTAACGGGTCAGTGGGAAAGGATCCATAGAATAAGAAACAGTGGGGGCAAAAAAGGGCAAAAAAGGGGGGTATATGTTGTGTGTTGTAAGTAAACATTTGTCAAAGTTACGTCATGCATTGAATATGTTATGCTTTCTTTTTTCCTATGCATTTGATGACCAAGTGATACATTGATTGTATCAGAATTTAATGAAAAGATGGTCATGGTAAGTGTGACCTTTTGACATTAAGTACCCAGGGTGTGACATAGATATATAAGTATCTAAGAGTTGCTATCATTGTAAGTGTACACACAAGGTACCCTGATTAACGTAACGAGACACAAATGGGTGGAAGACAGGGGAACAACATGGGTGCCGAAACACCCCTGGCCCATATTTGTAAAAATGTACCACGTTACGCAGAACGCATAACCAAATACCATGACCAGTGGGTCACGGAACTAAAGGGGGAGGGGCTACCCCAGGTATGGCTCCAAGGAGGGTCATTCAATAAAAGTGTACTTGACATGGTGGCCACATGTTTGTTTATAAAATACAAAGGAAAACAGTTCCACAACAGGAGAGAGATATTAGATCTTTGGAGACTATTTGAAGAAGTGCCCCCAATTAAAAAGAAGGAATTAGCGCAAGAGCAGGTCACCTCTCCCCTGGCATTAGAAGAGAGTGAAAGGGAAGGCAAAGGAAAGGTAGGGTCAATAGAGGTAACCCGGTTGTATCCCCTGCTAAACAAACCAGTCCCGGCTGAGGGGTACAGTGATCCCGTGTATGTGTCCACGCCTACTCCCGCAGTTGTCGCACGACCCACTGCACCGCCACCATATGATTGCCCCAGCACTAGTGGGCAGGTAAGTACTCCTACAGTAGATATTGAAAAATTAACAGAAGACCTAGACTCCCGATCTCAATGGCCCGGAGCGAGCTATCTAGAATACGAAATATATGTGAGCAAAGTGGGTCAAACATGCCAAGAACTGAGCAAACACCTAGGGCACAAGCACTTGACAGGTCCTCCGAGGAAGGGTGGAAAAAGGGGGAAATACTATTACGAATACAGGAAGAGCCAACTAGAATAATCAAATTGGAACCACACACGCCTGGAGAAAACACAGGGGAGGGGGGAATGGCCCCTGGAGGACTGGAGGAGTTGTGGCATAGAGGAAGATGATTTGGAAGCGGGAAGACTGGGGGTAGCAACAGGGGGAATGTCAGAAAGGCTGGATGAAACACCTCTGGGGAGGGCCATGGAAGAAGAGTGGACGGGGAGATTGAGGAATAGAACGGGGAGAATGGCAACGTTGGGGAGAAAAGGGCAAAAGGTGAGTAGTGGGAAAGGAACAAAAAGTAGGTTACAGCTATCCTGATACATAGAAGAGGTGGGAGGCCAAATTACATTCCCATAGGCTCAGATGGATAAAGCCAACTTATTGAAATCATTGCCCCCGCTGTCGGGGGGAGCAAGTAAATGGATTTATGCATTTGAGAAGCACACAGCGGGAGTCCCATTAGCTGTCAGCGATGTTAAAAGCTTGTTAGTGTCTGCAATGGGTGACCAAGCCGACAGGGTTTGGGCAAAGGCCGGTTTCCCAGTGATAACATTAGATTGTGACCGCCATGATGGTGCCTCTTTTAATACAGTACACGCCAGGTTATGGGACGCATTGAGGGAAACCTTCCCAGATACACCAGATTTGCAATCAGTCATGCAATGCACAATGAATGACGGGGAGGATGCTATGGAATTCATCTTAAGGATGCAGGAGATGTGGCGAGCGGAAACGGGGACGGGGTGGGATCAGTCAACATCTTTGTTTTACTTCATAATAAAGAGCGGGCTCCCATAAGAAGTTCAGAAAGCGCTCGACAAAATAGCAGGGATTGAAGCAAAAGGCTGGCCTGAAATTCAAAGCATAATAGTACATCACCGCAAGAGAATAAAAGAAAGGGAGAAGGAGATAGCACAGAGGATGTTAGCAGACGAGGCAAAATGAATACAAACAAAACTGGTGAAGGTCGCAGCAGCTGTAGCCGCACTCCCTCTAGATAGGGACGCAGAGGAGGAGGAGGGGTCGGTAGCAATACAAGGGAGAATGGCAGCAAACTGGGCAGGGAATGGGCAGCCACAGTGGAATGGACAGGAACAGTACAGAGGACAGCAGTGGCAAGTGTGTAGCGCCCGGGGAGGAAGAGGTGGGTACAGAGGGAATAGAGGGGGTGGCCTGGGATATGGAGGGAATGGCGGGGGACCACAAGGGCCCCGGGTGATAAGGGAATTGTTGGAATTGTGGGAGGTGGGGGCATTTCTCACGTGAGTGTAGAAGCAGGCCAATGTACAATTACCAAAGCGATCAGCAGTACGGCCACCCCCACCCGGGAAGCTCATACGCCTTACCGATGGGAAATGGAGGGGCACAAGAACAGCAAGATCAAAGGTACCCAGAAGAACGTAGGGAGCAAACACACAGTGTCCAGCAACACCCTCAGAGCGCAAACACATGCCATACACTCAGGGTAACCCCTTTGCCACAGCCGCAAATGGTGCACCCGCACCATTTAGGGGGGTGGCCGTGGTATCAGGACATTTTTTCAGCCAAGACACCCAGCATAGGACAGCCCACAGAGAGCACTTGCGTGTCCAGTACTATCGACGACCCTCGTTGCAGCAGAGGGACCATTGATAGGGGCGGAGATAGGGAACAAACAATTCATTTTTATGGTAAATTCGGGAGCTGAAAAATCATGCCTACATGAAGGCAGGTTTCTGTTATCTAATCGTAAATTCGAGACGCAGGTGTTCTCTGGGGCGGTAGTCGAAGTTCCTTACAAAGAAGATTTGGATGTAACAGTGGGGGGCAAAACAGTAAGAGCCCGGCTGTTGTGTTACGAACAATCTCCAATCAACAAGCTCAACATGACTATTTCTTTTACAAAAAGGGGATAGTTTGCTCGACGCCTGGGATCTGCCCCTTACGAGTGATGTTGGTAGTACACACACGAGCAACAGTGCCAGAAGTACGCGATATACCAAATAGACCCAGACATGTTCCTCTAGGGGTTAAAAACACTGGCATGGGTGGTCCCAGAATTGTAAGCGCCTATAGTGGGGGGGTGCCTGCAGAATTTGTTTTCTGCCCCATAGCACGCCCAGAGATAGTGCCAGGAACAGTGATGTCATTAGATTTACATGCAGTTCAGATCTCAGCACAAAGAATAGCGGTTAAAGCAATGGACATACATGGCTGCGAGTGGCGCACAGTGTTGTGCATCAATGCCGACATTGCACTGCGAGATTTATCAGATGAAGACCTCTTCACAGACTCAGATAGTGATGGGGAAAAAATAACGGAAATAGCAATCCCCTGTGATATCATGATAGAGACAAGACAGGTGCCAGTGCAACTAATGGCAGTGGTAGGAGCACCACCTTCATTCTTTGACAATGACATGCAATCAGTGCCGGGTGACCTGTGGACCACCGGCCCACATGATGTGGGACTGTTGCATGAGGTGACACCAGTTAAGATAAAACTCAAACAAGGAGCATTATTGCCTAGAGTAAAAAGTATCCCCTGTCTCGGGAAGCAGAAGAGGGGATAAAAGAAACAATCACCGCATTATTAGCGCTGGGGATAATCGTGCCATCAAATTCACCATGCAATACCTGTATCTAACCCAATGAAAAAGCAAAAGGCAGAGCTTGGAGGATGATCCAAGATCTACGCCCACTCAATGATGTCATCTAAAAGGAGTTCCCATTGGTCCCCAATCTTGCATCAATTCTATGCAGCATCCCGAAAAATGCGTCTCACTTCACAATGGTCGATTTGAAGAACGCATTCTTCTCAGTACCACTCGCAGAAGAGTCTCGATATCTAATAGAATTTACACTGGGAGGGAAAAGGTACAAGCATTGCAGACTACACCAGGGGTACTGTGAAAGCCAAAGTATATTCAACAGGATTCTAAACGAAGATCTAGGAAATGTGGCCACAGACAGCACAATTATTCAGTACGGGGATGATTTGCTGATTTGTGGAAAAAAATGAGGAGTACAGGAAAGATTCTATTAAACTCTTGACATTGTTGGCCCACAAAGGTTACAAGGTGGATAAAGGAAAGTTACAATATTGTCAACAAGAAGTGTTGTACCTGGGACAACTAATTTCAAAAGACGGTAAGAGAATCATACCAGACTGAGTGGCTGCCATTAGAGCAGTAAGCAGGCCAAAAACAGTGAAGGAAATGCAGAAATTTCTTGGCATGTGTAATTACTGCCGAGCATGGATATTAGATTATGAGGAATACACAAGGCCATTACTGGAGGGACTAAAAGAAGCTCAAAGAGAAAACATAGAAATACAATGGTCAGCAGAACTAGATGATGCCTTCACATCACTAAAAGAGCTAATTTCAAGCGCACCAGTACTTGCGAACCCAGACTATGAGCGCGAGTTTTATCTGTTCTCACATTGCAAAGGGGCACTCATGACAGCAGTACTGACACAAAAAAAATCTATGGGACACAAGCCGCTGGCCTATTTCAGTGGAACACTGGATGCAGTAATGCAAGGACATTTCGCTTGCGAGCAATCTCTCGCAGCCGCAGCATTCGCAATTGAGAAACGTGCAACAATAGTGATGGGATGTTCCGTGACACTGTTCGTGGAACATTCTCTATTCGCTATATTAGAAAGATCAAAAAGCACACTCACAATGCAGAGAGCCACAGCGTATAAAATAATTCTGTCCAGTTCCAACATACACATGGTGAGATGCTAAACAGTGCACCCTGCAAGATTCATCACAGAACCATGCACAATGGAAGACATGCAAGTGCATGACTGTGCAACTTACAGAGGTTTGTTTGTTTGTTTAGAATTTAGTGTGCACTCCAGACCCGGGGGTATATGGGCGCAAGAGCATAAGAAAACGTACAGCTTAGTGGCAGGTTACAAAAAAACGTACAGCTTAGTGACAGGTTACAGAGTACAGAGGTGTCGGTAATGAGCAAGATTAAACAATACAACAGTTTAAATTAGACAAAATGGAACAATTGAAGCATGTTTAGAAGTATATACAGTAGAGTAGGTGTGTAAGTTTATTTGTCATTAGTTTCTATTAACCAGCTGATCAGGTTCTGCCTAAATTTGGTGAAAGATTGTTCCATTCTCATTGAGGTGGGTAACTCGTTCCATAGTTGGGCGGCTTTGACAGGGAAGCTGGAGCCTCCAATGGTGGAGAGTTTAAAACGGGGTACCTGAAGGCGATTAGTGTTTGCTAATCTAGTCAGTCTGGAGGATGCTATTCTAGAGAATCTGTCTGTTAGGTATTGTGGGGCTTTGTTAGTTAGACTTTTGTGTGTGAGCGAGGCAGTTTTAAGTCTAATTTTCTCATGTGTGGAGAGCCATTTATACTTCCTTATTGTTTTGGAGATGTGTTCTCTCTTGAGGATGTTCCGAGCAGCTCGGAGAGCATTATTTTGTTCTATCTGTATTTTATTGATAGTGGATTTGGTCATTCCAATGTAAAGGGCATTACAATAGTCTAGTTTGGAGATAATCAAGGCTCTGGCTAGTGTCATGAAACTATTCGAGGATAAGAATTGTTTACCTGCCCTGATAAGTTTACAGGTGTAAGCTGTTGATGAAGCTAGAGAATTTACCTGTTTGGTGAATGATAGTGTGGAGTCTAGGCATACTCCTAGCGTTTTTACTTCCTTAGCTACTTGAATTAAGCTCTCATCGATGATGAAGGCTGAGTAACTTGAGCCTAATTTGTTGAGCAAGGTTGTAGTGCCCAGGATGAGAAGCTCTGTCTTGTCGTCGTTCAGGCAGAGGCCATGGGTAGCCATCCATGCCTGAACGATACTGTAGATTCTGTTCACCATTGCAAGGTCCTCACTGTAGTCCCCTGTAAGTGGCAGGGGGATCTGGGTATCATCTGCATAGTTAGTGTAGGTGATACCCAGATGGTCCAAGTCACCAAACAGGGGTTTAGTGAAGATATTGTATAGTGTTGTTGATACACAGGAGCCCTGTGGCACTCCACAGGTGATGAGGATAGGGTCAGCAGCTGCGGAGGGAGAGAAGACCCTCATGGTACGTCACTAAGAAAGGATTGAATCCATGCTATTGCCTCCCTAGAAAAGAGAGCTGCTGAATCCAAGTGGTTACATAGGACTTGATCTACTAGGTCAAATGCCGCAGATAGATCTAGTAGGAGGAGCAATGCAGGTTTTCCATTGTCTCTTAATTTATCTATTTGTGCTTTGAGGTCAATGAGTGCGGTTTCCGTGCCATGTAGAGGGCGGAAGCCAGATTGACAGGAGCCTCGTAACTGGTTAGCTTCAAGGAAGTTCTGGATTTGTTTGTAGGCTACCTTATCCAGAATCTTCAGCAAGAATGGCACAGTTGTAATTGGTCTGTAATTGGTGGGTACAGCTGGGTCTAAGGATTGCTTTTTGAGGAGTGGGAGTACCCATGATTCCTTTAAGTTACTAGGAATAGTGCCAGTGCTGAAGGAGGCATTGATCAGCTTGGTGATAAATGGGGCTAGATCCCTAGCCGCATCTTTGATCAATTGTGCTGTAGATAGATCGCCTTTGCAATTGGATGGTTTTAGTCCAAGTATTACTTTTTCAACCTCAATTAAGGAAACCTTAGAGAAGTGAAATTGGGTGTGGGGTTTAGTTTTGGGCGGTACTGTGGTTTTAGGAGGTGCTGTGGTAGCTAGTGACTCTTTTTTTAATTCTATTTTCTTTTGGAGGTTTAGGACTTTATTCGCTAGTGCATGCTGGATTTCAGAGCATCAGGTTTTGTCTTTGATACAATTGTCTTGGGCAGTTATGGGGCTTTCAAGTTCTCTGGGTATGGAAAATAGCTCTTTCATATTGGAGTTAGCTTGAGTGATTCTATTGTTATAGGTCTCTTGTTTGGCTAACAAGATCTCTTTCTTATATTGTGATGAGACGTTTTGTAGTTTTAGTTTATTTTCAGGCGTAGGGGAGAGTTTCCAAATGTTAGCGCATTTTCTTTTTTCTAGTCTAAGGTTTTTTAGGTAAGGCGTGAACCAGTTGTTCAAGTGATTAAGAGGTTTACTATTTCTGAGTTTGAGAGGGGCGATGTTATCAAGAGTTTTGTTCATAATTTTATTGTATTCATCAACTAGAAGGTTAGGATCTAGGTTGGCGTTGAGGGTGGGCTGGATGCCTGGGATTAGTTTGTCTGCTGTCATATTCTTCTTATTTCTGGTAAGTATAGGTGGTGCCAGGGGTTGTTGAGGGGTGGCAGTTTTAGTGTCTAATGTAAAGGATATCAAGTGGTGGTCTGTCCAGATTTGAGGTGAAATAGTTAGGGTAGAGATATTACAGTTGTGGTCTGCGACCCAATCTAAAATTCTCCCTTTGTTGTGGGTTGGCTCATTCACTCTTTGGGTGAAGCCCAGTTCTGTCAGAATGTTAGATGCTGCTATGGCTTGTTGGTCATTGGTGTCATTGAAACCAATATTTAGGTCGTCCTGCAGTAATGTTTAGGATGTGTCTTTTAGGTTTTCTGAAAGAATCGTGGACAGTTCTTCTATGAAGGTCTTGATGGGACCAGGGGGTCTATATATCAAGTGAATGTTCAATGTTTGGGAGTTAGCTGAGGGTATTTTAATGGACAATGTTTCCCACGCTTCAGCGATAGGTGATGGAGAGAGTCTCATGGCGAGCTCAGTTTTGGCAATAATGGCGATGCCGCCCCCTCGAGCTTCACGCCTGTCCATTCTGAGGATAGTGTAGTTGTTAGGTATGGCTAAGGATAATGCTGGGCCTGATGCCTCATGGAGCCAGGATTCAGTAATCGCTAAGAAATCATAATCTTCAGTGGAGATGACTTCAAATATTTATATGGCATGGGCGACTAGAGATCTGGCATTTATAAAGGCACCTTTAAGTTAGGTGTGGGTTTGTTGGGCAGCTCATAGTTCTACCACTTTTTATCTGTAGGTTGTTGTGGCTATTATAGTTATGGTGGTTAGATTTATATGTAGGTTCAGACGCAATTTTTGTTCGGATGGTATTGGTCTCATATCTGATAAGAGGATCAAAAATTCTTGGTAGCCGTGGCCTTAGTCTATTTTTTCTAAGAAGTGTATTGCACGGTGTAGTTTGGTATGGTGACGTAGGTTGATGATTGACTGGTTTAGGCGGTGGTAGTTGGGTTTTGGCCATGTTTATTATACCTCCTGAGGAGGACATTGTATAGAGTATTACTAATGTTGAAAGGGGCCCCTAGGGGTCCCTAACGTCTATGGAAACAAGGCGAGTCACGACACACGATAGATACGCCAGACACAAGGTTGTAGGGTTTATTGCAAAGCAATAGTCTCAGTTGGCCAACTCGGTCTCACGCCCCGCGACGTGTATCTCTAGATCTCGAGGGACGCAAGAGAGTGAATTACTTACATCAGTTACATATGTACAAAATGCATATCAAACAATCAGCTATGACATGTTTAACATCCCCCTTGTCATGATGCCTACCCCCGGAGCACCAGGCCAGGCCCAGCACCCCCGGAAGCAGGCATCATGCCCTCGGGTAAAAGCCCAGCGGCCCTTTATAGGGGCTCTTTGGACTCAGTCCTGGAGCCTTTGGTGCCAGGCTCATGTTGGATATCAGTCCTGGCGCCATAGGCGCCAGGCTCATAAAGGGAGGTGTTTTGTGCACTTACCTAATGCAGACCATGCTGCACGCTTCAGGCCTCCCTGAGACCTGAAAGGGACTATTTTTTCATAGGGACTATTTTTTCACTCGGGCGTGGCCAGGGAAGGATACATACCTAGTTGGGGAAGGATACATACCTGGGACTTCTTTGGAGGCTATTTAAGCCACGCCCAGACAGCAGCTCATGCTTCGCGTTGTTCTGCTTCCTGCAGCTTAACGCTCACCGTGTCTGCTCCTGCTCCTGGACTCCAGCCACGCCCGCCTCGAACCTGGAAGACCTGCAAGGAAGGAAGAGAAGAGAAAGGTGAAAACCAAGGACTATTTCATACTTCTTACCTGCATCTGGAATCTTCTCGCCAGCATCCCTGAAGAAAGACTTCCATTTAAAAGCATTGCGTTGCTCGCTGCAGCGCCACCCTTCACTCACCTGTCCTCGAGACATCTCCCGGCTCCATCGCGGCTGTCAGCATCAGACGCCACATCTCTGCACCTAGGGGAGAGAGGAAGAAACAAAAGGTGAGCAGAAGGAACACAGAAGGAAAGCCTGATTAACAGCCATAATACTTACTGGCTTTTCTTCCACATTTCGGGTCGGCGCCACCCCGTTGGCAGGTACCGTACCCCGGCCCCTATGGGGAAAGCACAAGAGACATTTCTGGGGAATGATAAGGACATTTAGAGGGATCGCCCTCATCACTACTCACCTCGGCAGCTAAACCCCTCGACGCATCGCCTTCATTCTGCACCTGAAATAAAGGACAGATCACAGGTTAGAAAGACAACATAAAGGGGGCCTCACTTGAACTTTTAACTTTCATACTTACGGCGCATCGCTCAGGAAAGTCAAGTGGATTTTGCCAGCGCCATTCTGAAAACCAGTGAAGTAACTGGAGGAACGCGCGCCCCTGCACCAGAAGCAGGATGGAGAGTTCATCCTTCCAAACCATAAGGTGAGCTTAAACTGGGGTTTGGAGGAAGTTAGAGAGGAACGAATGGGGAAAGGGGGGAGCTAGCACACTATTCTGCAGACTGTTAATCCCCTTTCTCATCTGCAGAAGGATATTCCTACGGGCCAGGCAAGCACGATTTGGAGGTCGTGTCCAATCGGTGTTCCGGGTCCTGCGCATCACGCTAGAAGAGGCCACAGCAATCCAGACTAGACCAGCGCCCCCGTGGGAACCAGGTGAGCGTTACAGAACGCGAAGCCTTCCTACAAATTCCCACCCAGGCGCTATGGAAACTTCCGAAACTGACCAGTTGGCCCAACTACTGGGGGAATTACGGGCCGAAGTACACGCCGCTCGTCAAGAGATTAGTGCCCTCAGGAGGGAAGTGATTGTAATAAAGGATAAAGCTGATGACCTGGCTAGACAGCTTTTGCAAGGTCAAGCTGGACAAACTCCTTTACCCGGTTCCGGGGGGAACCCCGCTCCTGTGGTTTCCAGTAACCCGGTGCAGATTAATCTACCTGGAAACATGCCGCTGGCCCCACCTGAACGCTTTGCTGGGGACCCCAAACGATTCGCCGTATTCATGAATCAGTGTCGTTTGCACTTCCTATGCAGACCTGGGGCCTTCCCTAATGATCAGACCAAGGTAGCCTTTGTGTTGTCATATCTCAGCGACTGTGCTGCCGATTGGTCAGTACCACTGGTAACTCAAGATGACCCGATTCTTCGTGATTTTCAAGGATTTAAACAAGCATGGAAAGGTTATTTGCTCTACACTCCCAGGGACAGGCTCTGGATGACGAACTTCTATCTCTGCGACAGGGCAATCAAGACCTTCTATCCTACATTGCAACCTTCAATAGACTAATTGTGGAAACTGGTTGGCCAGAGGATAAAAGAATCACGTTAATCTATTGAGGTCTACGCGGAGAACTTAAAGATGTCCTGGCACAAGTTGTAAATCCGCCCCAAGAATGCACTGAATATATAGACTTAGTGGTCCAATTGGATCACAGGCTGCAAAACAGAAAAGCAGATCGGTCCAAGTTTGAAACCCGGGTGTTGGCCAAGACCCACGCTAACCCCAAGGGGGCTGATGGCTCAGAGCCTATGCAAATCGGAGGGGTTAAAGGACCCCTAACTCAAAAAGAACGGGAAAGAAGACGACAGATGCAATTATGCCTTTATTGTGGGTCCTCTGGACACTTTCTACGAGATTGCCCGGTTAAGCCGCCCAAGAAGGTGGTAGGAGCCGCTGATAAAATCCATGGAAACTCTGTATCGGGAAACAACCACGCCCGGCAAGCGTAGGGGTCCGCTTGCCGAGCTTGAAAACTAACTCTCAGACCTCGCATTTCATTGTGCCAATGGTCCTCGTAGATCCGGAACAGCCTAAACGGTTGCATGCTATAAAGGCATACATCGATACCGGGGCTATAGGAAACTATGTGGATCGAGAATTGGTCTCTAGGATAAACCTCCCTCTGCGTCCTAAAACCAATAAAGATGTCATCACCACAGTAGATGGAACCGAAATTGCCTCTGGACCGGTAACACATTCCACAGCTGAGGTGACACTTGTAGGTCCGGATGGCCATCGGGAGGCAGTTGTGTTTGATGTAATCAAGGCTCCACAGTTTCAGCTTATTCTCGGAATCCCTTGGTTAGAGACACATAATCCTCGAATTGATTGGCGAGCGAAGAGAATAACCTTCCCGGATTGTGCACAAACCTGCTACCCAGAAAATCCAAAGATTAATCTAGCATCAGTAACCTCTGTCCCCGTGCAACTACCTCCAGAGTACCAAGACTTTCAGGACGTCTTCCAAAGGGAACAGGCCAACACGTTACCTCCCCACAGATCGTACGATTGCCAAATCGATCTGGTGCCCGGTGCACAACCCCCTTGTAGCAGGATTTACACCCTTACTGAACCAGAGAATCTGCATTTGAGACAATATTTAGATCAATACCTCGCCAATGGTTTCATTCGTCCGTCAAAGTCCCCGGCATCCTCAGCTTTGTTCTTCGTGCCTAAAAAAGAAGGCGACCTTAGAACTTGTATCGATTACCGCGCATTGAACCAGATAACTGTTAAAAATCGTTACCCTCTGCCTCTGATCCCTGAACTCCTTGACCAGGTGAAGGACGCTTGCATATTCACCAAGTTAGATCTCCGGGGGGCTTATCATCTGGTACGAGTAAAAGAAGGCGACGAATGGAAAACGGCCTTCCGTACAAAATATGGACTATTCGAATACCAGGTGATGCCTTTCGGGTTGTGCAACGCGCCTGCAGCCTTCCAATTCTTCATGAACGATGTCCTTCGGGAACTCATCGATGTCTGTGTTGTCGTGTATATCGATGACATTCTTGTGTACTCCTCTTCGGAATCTGATCACAGAAAGCATGTCAGGGCCGTCCTAGAGAAACTGCGCCAGCACAAACTGTTTGCCAAGCTGGAAAAATGTGTTTTCCATACCACTGAGGTTGAGTTTCTCGGATTCATCCTGACACCTAAAGGGGTCCGAATGGATTCACGGAAAGTGGATGCCATCCTCAAATGGCCATCACCTAGTTCGGTGAAAGGTGTCCAAAGCATGCTTGGTTTTGCCAACTTTTATCGCAGGTTTATCCCGGAGTTTTCACGTGTGGTGCAACCCATCACTGCACTCTTGCGAAAAAATAAACGTTTTGAATGGACCGAGGAAGCCGAACAGGCCTTTCAGGAGTTGAAAGCTAAGTTCACGTCCGCACCTATTTTGAAGGACCCGCGTCCCGATCTCCCATATATAGTCGAAACCGACGCGGCCAGCTTAGCCATGGGAGCTGTCCTGTCTCAGAGAGACCCTGAAACCAACCAACTGCACCCCGTAGCATTTTGGTCCAGAAAGTTCTCGCCGCCGGAGATAAATTATGCGATCACCGATAAGGAACTATTAGCCATTAAGTCCGCCTTTAAGGCTTGGCGGCATTATCTCCTCGGCGCCCGGCTTATCATCACCGTGATCACTGATCACCGAAATTTACAATATTTAAAAACTGCCAAGGCTCAATCGTCTCGACAGCTCCGATGGGCTTTGTTCTTTGCTGAGTTCGATTTTGTAATCACCTACCGCCCCGGCTATACGAATGGTAAGGCGGACGCTCTATCCCGAATTGGAATGGAAGAAATAGACACAAACTCAGAACCTGTGCCGATAATTCCCGAACAAAGAATTTTGGGGATAACCACTTTACAAACCCTTGAAGACATTCAAGCACGAGTGAAACAATTCCTGGACTCTTCAGCCTTGCAGGATTGGATCAAAAGGGGGTCTAACTTTTCAGTCAAGGATGGCTTACCTTACTCCCAAGGACGCTTATTTTTGCCAGAAAAGGAATTGCAAGAACTGGTTATTTCCTGTCATCATGATACCCTGATGGAAGGACATCCTGGCATTGCCAAAACTGAGGAAAAGGTTAAACGACAATTCTGGTGGCCTTCCTGGCGAAAGGATATTAAATCTTTCGTGATGTCCTGTGGAGTTTGTGCCCAAAACAAAGGTCAAAAGACAAGGCCCGCCTGTCTTCTTCAGCCCTTAGACATTCCACCAGCACCTTGGCACACCCTGTCACTAGATTTTATCACGGACCTGCCCTCTTGTAATGGTTACAATACTATTCTGGTCGTGGTGGATTTATTTTCCAAAATGGCCCACTTTATTCCGTTGAAAGGATTACCTTCAGCCTTTGTTCTTGCCAAGGAATTCCTCGAAAATATCATCCGTTTGCATGGATTCCCGTCCATACTAGTCTCCGATCGGGGAAGCCAGTTTATTTCTCATTTTTGGAAAAAGTGTTGTCAACTGGCACAAATCGACGTAAGACTCTCGACCAGCCACCACCCACAGACCGATGGTCAGACGGAGAGAACGAACCAGACCCTTGAACAATATCTACGATGTATGTTGCACCAATCGGAGGGTAATTGGAAGGACATTTTATGGGTGGGTGAATATGCATACAATAACTTGATACACTCTGGAACTGGTCAGAGCCCCTTTTATACCCTATATGGACATCACCCTCGTACTTCAGACTTGGACTCACCTCTGAGCCTTGAAATGCCCGCAGTGGACCATTTGCATTCTACGATTACTCAAGCCTTCAAGGATGCAACTGCGCATTTGCAACATGCGAAAGGGAAATACAAAAAGAATGCGGATCTGCATCGAAGAGAGGCGCCTCCATACCAAATAGGGGATCAAGTATGGTTGGCTACTAAACACCTATCACTCAAGGGGCCTCGAACTTTTAATCCAAGGTATTTAGGCCCTTACTCGATCAAAGCCATAATCAACCCAGTGGCAGTCAAGCTCGATCTACCAGCTAACATGCGGATTCACCCCGTTTTTCATGTGTCACTTTTGAAACGAGTGCACCCAGGAACCAGATTAACAAAGCCACCAGAACCGATTCAGATAGATGGGGAGCCTGAATTCGAGGTGAAGAACATTTTGGATTCTAAGATCTCAAAATCTAAACTTTTCTATCTAATTGATTGGAAAGGGTACGGGCCTCAGGAAAGGTCTTGGGAACCCAGTGATCACGTACATGCACCTCGGCTGGTACAAAGGTTCCATCGGAATTTCCCAAACAAACCGAAACCTCCAGAAGGAACGACCTTGGGAGGGGCCTTGGGGGGGAGTGCTGTCATGATGCCTACCCCCGGAGCACCAGGCCAGGCCCAGCACCCCCGGCAGCAGGCATCATGCCCTTGGGTAAAAGCCCAGCGGCCCCTTATAGGGGCTCTTTGAACTCAGTCCTGGCGCCTTTGGGCTCATGTTGGACATCAGTCCTGGCGCCATAGGCGCCAGGCTCATAAAGGGAGGTGTTTTGTGCACTTACCTAATGCAGACCATGCTGCACGCTTCAGGCCTCCCTGAGACCTGAAAGGGACTATTTTTTCATAGGGACTATTTTTTCACTCGGGCGTGGCCAGGGAAGGATACATACCTAGTTGGGGAAGGATACATACCTGGGACTTCTTTGGAGGCTATTTAAGCCACGCCCAGACAGCAGCTCATGCTTCGCGTTGTTCTGCTTCCTGCAGTTTAACGCTCACCTTGTCTGCTCCTGCTCCTGGACTCCAGCCACGCCCACCTCGAACCTGGAAGACCTGCAAGGAAGGAAGAGAAGAGAAAGGTGAAAACCAAGGACTATTTCAAACTTCTTACCTGCATCCGGAATCTTCTCGCCAGCATCCCTGAAGAAAGACTTCCATTTAAAAGCATTGCGTTGCTCGCTGCAGCGCCACGCTTCACTCACCTGTCCTCGAGACATCTCCCGGCTCCATCGCGGCTGTCAGCATCAGACGCCACATCTCTGCACCTAGGGGAGAGAGGAAGAAACAAAAGGTGAGCAGAAGGAACACAGAAGGATAGCCTCATTAACAGCCATAATACTTACCGGCTTTTCTTCCACATTTCGGGTCGGCGCCGCCCCGTTGGCAGGTACCGTACCCCGGCCCCTATGGGGAAAGGACAAGAGACATTTCTGGGGAATGATAAGGACATTTAGAGGGATCGCCCTCATCACTACTCACCTCGGCAGTTTAACCCCTCGACGCATCGCCTTCATTCTGCACCTGAAATAAAGGACAGATCACAGGTTAGAAAGACAACATAAAGGGGGCCTCACTTGAACTTTTAACTTTCATACTTACGGCGCATCGCTCAGGAAAGTCAAGTTGATTTTGCCAGCGCCATTCTGAAAACCAGTGCAGTAACTGGACGAACGCGCGCCCCTGCACCAGAAGCAGGATGGAGAGTTCATCCTTCCAAACCATAAGGTGAGCTTAAACTGGGGTTTGGAGGAAGTTAGAGAGGAACGAAGGGGGAAAGGGGGGAGCTAGCACACTATTCTGCAGACTGTTAATCCCCTTTCTCATCTGCAGAAGGATATTCCTACGGGCCAGGCAAGCACGATTTGGAGGTCCTGTCCAATCGGTGTTCCGGGTCCTGCGCATCACACTAGAAGAGGCCACAGCAATCCAGACTAGACCAGCGCCCCCGTGGGAACCAGGTGAGCGTTACACCCCTTTTATTGGGTTTCTTTGAACTTGGTGTGATGATGGACATCTCCGACAACTATGACACCTTCAAACATCTATTCTAGTAACAATTTGCAATTTGTGAGTGCGGAGGCATCTTTCAGCTGTTGAATAGAACACAGCGCTTCTGTTCTTGGAAGGGAGCTACATACGGGGGGGAAGAGTTGCATTCCAAACCTTGCTATCTATTAGGTGCTATTCATGTCCTGGGAGCCGACACGCTCTAGCGGGCTCATCAAAGGGGGGCCGTAAGAAAAGCATAATTCAAGCCTTTAGCTGTATTATTCTAACATATTCTACCATATAACAAGACTGGCTGGCAGCTGCAAAATGATTAAATGCCCTGCAGCTCTGCTTCAAGGTTACATTCAGGAGGGAGCCGGGCATTCTTCCTGGTGCTGCCTACATTTGTGTTTCAACAAACTCTTGTTATCCTCACGGCCCTGCGGCCTTGTCCTTTTTACGTGCAGACAACAATGTTTTACAGTCGAGCAGTGTAAGCGGAAAATATACTGCGAAGCAATAGGAACAGAAAGCAATGGGCAATGGTTAGAAAACAAAATGGCGATTCTTGTTACATCAAAATGGCCGTTCATTGGCAAACTCGAAAACCTATATTCTGTCATATCGTGCATGAGACGGTTGGCCCACGGCCACCAAAATACGTTTGCGGTCACAAAGTAGAGGTATCCATTTTTCTAGACTGACGATGTAAGTAAGGTGCACTGGAGTACTAGGTTGGACAGTGTCACGTGCATGATGTGTTGAGTGGATCTGTCTAGGGAAGTGCTCTGAGTGAAGGTGAAGAGGGAGACACACTCACAGTAAGTGAAAACACACTAGTTGAAGGTGAAACATATTTCATAGATGGATCAGCATCAATAAACTCAGAGACAGGAGAGAAACACGTGGGAATAGCTGTTGTAAGACCAGGATCGGACTGGGACAAGAAATAGGCCTGGAAACCCAAATAAAAGTGGCCCACCCCTCGCCTCAAAAAAGTGGCCCTCAAACCATCATCCATGAATCGCGTCAATTCACAGCTTTACAGAATTTCTATCCCAAAAACTCACACGTAAATAAATTGCCCTTTGCAAAAGGGTGGCCACATTTTCAAAATGGCTTGGCAGGACACTTTACGCCAGAGGCTCCAAAAATGGTTTGTAAATTGTAGTACACAAGATTTTATACAGCGCCATTTGTTCGCACCAACATATGGATACTTTTGTTTACATATGACTGTTGTGATGTTTAAATGTCCTGTCCTCTCTGGGTGCAGAGCAGTTGACCTTTGACTGATGACTGCACACCTAGTGCACATTATTTTATAGGCTTAGCCATCTTGTATGTCACATGTATTTTAGGCCTGGCCGTTTCAGGTCTGTTTTTGGCCTCGTTTTGCCATAATGTGTCCATGGGTGTGTAAAACATGGAAGGGGGAATTAATGCATGTGCCCTCCGGACTCGGGCCACACCACAACTCCAGGTGAAACAAACCTGAGGCAAAATGGTGTTGCCCCAGCACCCTGATCCACCAGAGAGAGAGTGTGGTTATGTGTGCGTGGCAGAGAGGGGGTGGGCCTTATGATTCGAGTACTTAGTATAGCATACACTGTCCATATCTTGTGTGCTGTGAGCTCACTGTTTTTCTTTTAGTTTGGGCTATTAGGTGCCGCTTTAAGCCAAAACTATTGCATTAGAGTACAGATAGGGAGAATGGTAAATGAGGAGGGCCACACAGCTTGTAGGTGTTGTTTAGTTATTTGCTCACCCATTGACTGCCCATGGCTATGCTAATCCCTATGGCCATATCCACCCAGTTCTTGCCCCTGCCCGCCCAAAACACCTCTTCATGGGAACTCTTTCAGCTTGCTTTAATCAAGCCTTACCGTCAAACTTTGCAGTGTGAGCAGCCTTCATGAGTTGAAGGGCTGCTCCAGCATACCCCAGCCTGTTTCTTTGTCTTCCTTTTCATCCACAGCTCTTTAGTGCCATTAATATTACATGCCCTCTCCCTCACGCCCTAGAACATCAGCAGTAGACCTGTATGCTTAATTCCATGCAATATGCTCCTTCCTGCAGGAACGGAACATCCTGACAACACAATATCATTGCCAAGCACTTTATACAGTGCACATCACAAACTCAACTCTCTCTAACACGTGATTTTCTTGCCCATTCACACACGGTACGTTTCACCCCTCGTGGAATGGTAAAAGGCCAATGGGGAACATGTTACACACATATCATCTTCTACAGGAGTATTTACCCACTCAGTTATTGTTCTTTGCATATCAGACAATCCCCACTTTCTCTTTATAGCCCTATTACTTGGTGCGCACTGACACTTGCTACACATTCTAATCAACTTTGGGTGATGATGGGAACATTTAGTCAGCCTCACATGGTTCGCAAAGTTCGTCGCAGCAACCACCTGACCTGTCTTACTTTTTTGTACCTATCAGGATTTGAACCTTGCGGAACTGCATCACCCCACATCCATTTGTTTATGGTGTTTGTAAGGAAGTTGGTTTGGGTCATACCGTGGCTGCGGGGTCAGCTTTGGATCAAAGAATGTAAGCCCGGCTTTACCACTCGACTACAGGGTGCCACCCCATGTGTCAAGCTTCCTCTCCCTGGCAGTTATAGCGCTTAGAAACAATGTTGTGAGTGCTTTATATAATATATTAAATAATGAGGTCGGAGCAAGGGGCTTTCGGGATAGTCGCCACTGGTGTGGTCGGGGGAGAAGAAACATTGAACACATATGACTTACCTGCCAGAAAGAGAGGGTTAACAGCAGCCAGTAGAGGACCCCACACAGCACCTGCAGCTCCATGGATGGGACTCACCCTAGAGAGGCCTTAATGTCCAGCCTGCGCAGCTCCGGACTGTAGTCTGCAACCATCGTGTCCAGCTCCAAAAAATCCACAAGTTCCGGTACCAGGAAGGAAATGCAATGCTCAGTTATTGGGGAGAAGTGGGGACCAGTTGAGAGAGTCAGGAACATAAATGTGAAGATAGAAAATGGGCGGCAGTCGGCACTGCAGAAGGTGCCTGCGGGACTGGCGGGAGACTTTTCCTGAAAAGTTCCCGTCAGTGCTGCCTGCAGCCGAGCTCGGCAGTCCAGGATCAGTGGACAATGCGCCTCATCTGGGGGAGGGCCGGGGGCCGGGGTCATATCCAGACCTGCAGAAAGTGATAGCAGAGTCAGACAACACATAAATGAATGGAGAGACCGAGGATGGAGAGTCCGAGAGCGACCCAACCCTCCTAGCTGGGTCTGCCCCCTACCCGGATCAGTCTCCCCTAATAGTCCCACCCCACCTGTCTCCCTGAGAATAGAGTCCTGTTAGCTTGTTGCTAATGCAATGAACCGCAACAAAAGGAGTGGCTCCCCAGGAGCCATCCTTTTTGCTGCGATTCATTGCCTTTGCAACAACTGGCGCCACGCAATTGCCAGATCGGCTCAGGGCTAAGGGCACTGCCAGGCCAGCATGCCTACGTGATGCATTCATTAAAGAAAGGTAACACTTGCATGTTACCTTTCTCTAATGAATGCATCTGCTGTGTGTCTTGCCAGCGCCGCAACAAGGCAAGGGCTGGCTGGTGGCAAGCCAATTTAATTAACAAACAAAAAAAGGCCCCGCTTGAGCCACACGCCCCGCAGCAGTCGCTGTGAGCAGCACTGCATTATGTTTATTTTACATTTTAACGGCAAAAAAAATGGCCAATGGGGTGGCCTCATGAAAACTGGCCGCCCAGGACCTCAAAGATCATTGGCCAGTGGCCGATGGCCGATGCGGCCAGTCCGATGTTGTGTAAGACTGGAGGAAGAGGAATATGAAGTGCTAGCACAGCAGCGACTGCCAGCCCATTACTCAGCACAGGCTGCCGAACACAGGGCAGATGGGTCACCAGTGCAACACACAGAATTGCTCAAGGAGTTGATAGAAGCTTTGAAAGACCCTACAATTGTAGCCATCGTGAAATGTCAGGCCCACACAAACAGCACCAATTTTATGTCTTTGGGGAACACGGCAGCGGACGCTGCCACCAAGGAGGCATCTTACCTAACAAAAGAAAGAACAGGTGAGTACTTGATACAGAAAAACGTAGAGGAAGATCTCTCAGATGGGTATAATACAATGCCTGTATCACAAATATTAGAACTCCAAGATGGGGCAGTAAATGAGGAAAAAGAGTTGTTGGAAAAATGAGGATGTAGTCAGTCGCCCACAGACCTCCTGTGGCGTCAAAACAACACAGGTAAGGTCGTTATGCCCTGCAAGCTACTAGAAATAGCTTTCCAACAACTCCACTTTCCAGCCCACAATGCAAAACAGCACATTGCAGCAGAGATACAAGAGAATTGGTTTGTCCCAGGGTTACAGGACCAAATTTCCAAACTTGCAATTGAATGTACAATGTGCCAAATATATAATTCAGGAATGACATTGAGGACACTGCGAGGGACATTACCAAAACCGTCAGGCCCCTTCAGGGAACTCCATATTGATTATGCAGACATGGGAGAGAGGTGCAATGGGTCGCGCTACATGATCGTAGTGGTGTGCTCATTTTCAAGGTGGGTTGAGGCAGAACCATGTGCCCACCCGGATCCCAAGTGTGCTGCAAAGTTCTTAGTGTGAGAAGTATTCCCGCGCTGAGGAATTTGTGACCCGATTCGCTCCGACAACGGCACACACTTTGTAAATGATCTCTTCAAGGAAGTAACAGCCCTGCTAGGGATAAAACACAAGATATGTTCTATTTATCACCCACAAAGTAACGGCGTGGTTATGAAGATCAATGGCCTTCTTAAGGGAAGATTGTCAAAATTATGTTTTACTCTGAAAAGAAATTGGGTGTATTGTTTGCCCTTGGCTTTGTTTGAGCTGAGAAATCAGCCCAGCAAGGACCACCACCTGTAACCCCATGAAATCGTAACAGGAAGACTCATGCACACAGCAAATTCTCCACTCTGTAGGCACTCAGACGCCCACAGAAGTGCAACAGTATTTGGTGAAGAATTCAATGACTATCTGACAAAGCTCACAAAAGCAGCCCATATGATAGCAAGACAGCTTACGCCCCTGTTCACAAGTGAAGAAGGAAATGAGACAACAACCCCTACCACAGAAAATTCAACAGGCCAGCTACTGCCAGGGGAGATGGTCTATGTAAGTTTCATACGTAGGTGGAATGCTCCAAGGGTTCATGGCCCATATGAAGTAGTGTATTGCACACCAACAGCGGTTAAAGTGAAGGGCCTGAGATATTGGATACATTTAACAGACGTTCGAAAAGCCTATGATAATGTTACACAGGGACAAGATGAGGGAGTGGAGACGAAGGAAAAATGGACATAATAAGTACAAAAAGAGAGACACAACGCCCTCCTACCGGTAATGATTGATGTAATATAAAAAGGATTCAATGAGTGACTCTTATAACGTACATACTGTTAATAATGCACTACAATATGTTTCTCTCTCTCTCTCTCTCTCTCTCTCTCGCTCTGTCTCTCTCTCTCTCTCTCTCTTTTCTCTCACTGTTTGCTTACCATTAGAGAGTGGTGTAACTTAAACAAACTAACTGATTAAAATAATTGAGTAATTTTTAAAAGTGTACATATTTTTATGATGCATTACAGAGCTCTCTCTCTCTCTCAGACAAAAATGATAAATACATGTTTTTTGAAGATGCTTAATGCACTTTTATGTTCTGTGCTTGATCCTATATGTACTGTATCACTTGTATCATTTGTTGTAAGTTACCCCTGTTTTGTAATAGTCTGTGTCAGGCACTGTAACTAAGTTTCGAGTCTACTTGTATTGTTGCGCCCAGCTGCCCAAGGGCTTGGAGCACATTATCAAATAAACAAACAAACAAAAAATGTATAGGAGAAACCATGAAAATGGACGGGCCGCCCGCAACAAACAGTATTAGGGCAGACAGGAATGGGAACGTTAATTTTGATTTGTGGAGATATTCGTATGAGTGTGGTCTGTTTGTATGCGCTGTCATATTTTTTACATTAATGTTTGGACTAGTTCTATACTGGGTGGTCACATTCATATCTATCGATATGATATAGGGGGGAGCGAATGGAATCAACATGGGGAATGGAACCAAGATGGTCAAAGAAGGAGCCTATCTAATATGGGACAGCTTTCAGCTCGTATGGGGTTATGACACTCACCCTGAGCCTGAACAGCACCCAAATCACACCAGTAATAAGCTGACCCCACGTCCCACTTCCCCGTACAATGCCTCTGAATATAGTGTCTATGGTTTAAATGATCGTAATCCCTCTGTTTTATCATGGTTATATGACACCACCGCCACCCCTTTCACGCCAACAGCCCAACCGTCCATAGAATATGAATTCCCGACAAGCATACAGGAAGAAAATGCAGAAATGACTGAAAGGTTTTTTGCCCTATATGATGAGTGGGAAAAGGGGGCGGACGGGTGAACAGAGCACAACACTTCATGCAGCAAGGAATGTGAGATGGTACCTCAAGAACAACAGAAGGAGGAGGTAGGTTGGGAGGTGGAAATATGATGAATATTCCAGCCTGGGGCTGGACAAAATAGAAGACCCCAGACACCCACATCAATCAAATAAGTGGTATGCGGATATGAGCTCCACCGCCAAGCAAACAACCAACGAGAGCTGTTACGTGTGCTCTCTGATACCCCATGCCTCAGGCACACCTAAGGTACTACTGCCTCAAGAATGGCCTCTTGCAGATGCCCAGTGCCTCCTTCATCTCAACCCATGTAGAATTAAGAACACCTTCCAGGCACACACAGTATCTTTTGAAATGCTGCAAAACAAGAAAACATGATATTCGAGACCCAAAGGAGTGATATGTTTAAAAGAACCATTCTTAGTGATTAAAGGAACATTATTTTCAGCGAACAAGTGGAAAGAGGAAGTAATAACATGCAAAGCAGAAGCGCTACGAGGATTGCCATCAGAGAAATTGCAATGGATCGAGAAAACGTGCCCGCCAGTGTGGATCGAGCACATCACAAAGCTAACCTGGGTGACAGCCATAGAAAAACCCTTGAAATTGCAAAAAGAAATCACATATGAACTATGCTTCCTTGGCGAGTGAATTAACAACATGGGCAGAAATAAGAACTGTAACAAAATGCTCATCATCCCCGGCATGAAGAAAGGGACAGCTGCCCTCCTGGACACCCACTGGGTCTGCGGTAAACAGGCATACCTGCACCTCCCACAATCCTGGAGGGGTACATGCTCTCTGGCGATGCTGCATTCCGCCCTGATGGTGGTTCCGGAGAGTCATATCGAAGGGGGAAATGGACTGCAAGTCATCCAAGTTCCAGAGCACATGCAACCAATGGAAGAAACTCCAATGTATGACCTATCCGTGGTCAACATGCAAAGTCGGATGTCGAGAAAACGGAGATCATCCAACTACATATCCAAAGCTTCCACAGAACTGTTGGCACAAATTCCTGACAGGTTCCGGCTATTTAACTCTGCTGAAACCTTCTTTGCCTCCCTCATCCCTAGTATCCAAACGCGAGCCATACGCAAAATGGCTGCAAATAACATGCTGGGAGCTGATCCAACTGGCCAACGACACTGAAGAAGGATTCAACGTAATCAAGGTGGAGCTAAGGGCCCTACGGCTAATGACAATGCAGAACAGGTATGTCTAGACCTGTTGATGGCGATGGATGGAGGTGTTTGCCGAAAAATCAGGCGCGAGTGCTGCACTTTCGTACCTTCTGCAGACGCAGACAATGGAACCCTGTCACACGTTATCGTGGCCGTGCACAATTTGGGGGAGAGGATGAAGAAAGAAGGTGGAGTTGACCCGAGCTCT
Organism: Ambystoma mexicanum; assembly: GCF_040938575.1. NCBI lineage: Eukaryota > Metazoa > Chordata > Amphibia > Caudata > Ambystomatidae > Ambystoma > Ambystoma mexicanum. The sequence goes on from NC_090933.1 coordinate 600,910,325, forward strand.
TGTTTCGATAACATTTTTTCATGGGTACCATCCTGGCTTGGAATAACTGTCAAAATGCTGATACCCACTATCGTGTTTTTGCACCTGATTTTTTGTGTGCCCGCTTTGTCTTCGGTGCTGCACAAACGCAGTTCCTAATGGTACAATGATAATGGTGACAATGGGCAACCCTAGAGGAGCAGTGCAAATTATGCAGGAGGCACAAGTACCAACAGGTGAGGATCCCGAACCCAAATATAGAATGATGGCTTTATATTATGACGGGGACATAGTGGACAGGATATACCACACAACAATAAAAGAACCCCTGGAACGAGAATGGTACAAGGAAGTATGGGTAGATTTGGAGGGGGATGAGGGATGTATATATATATGACCTGCACTCCGGACGAGTATGCTTGGGCGGGAGAGAGCCTCCGAGGGGTGTGTAGGGCATGGATGCCCATTAAGGGGACACCAGCATGGGATGAAGCAGTAGCTAATGAGAAGGAACCTGAAAGATTGGGTGAGTTACAATATTCGTTACTTAATTAACGAAAGGGGGAAACGTATGGGAGGAAAGGTCTTTAGGACCCCCCTCCCCCACATTGCACCCCTACGTGAGGCTCATGACTCGTCTGCAGCCCTCTTGCACCTGGGCCCGGGAGGCAGGGTGGCTGCGGATCGACATGTGGGGGCGCACGGCTCACCTTGTAGCATAACATAGACTCCATTTTGTAATACATTTAGACTCCATTTTGAGCATACTGAACCCAGGCCTCTGTGGAACAGGCTGCCTGCAGAAGCTGCAGCTCACCCCCCACTTGTTCGCGCACAGCGAGCCCTGTGCTTCCCCCCAGCCCCATGGTAGATCCATTGAAGACCCGTTCCCACGAGCAACTAGATGCAAGAATGTAACAGAACAAACACTTTATCATTTGCCTTCTACAGTACATCATTGCCCTGGCGGTGACCTGACTTTTAGTTGGGGTCTGTGAAAGAACCTAGTCGTCCCTATCAAGTATACCTCAACCCTGTGCAGACCCCCCACACCCATGATATATGGTGCTCATGACCCCCCAACCCTGTTCCCCCAGCTGAAGTGTTAAACACTAATGTTAAACCCCTGGGTCTCCCAGCCTTATCCAATGTTGCTAAATCTTTTGCTAAAAGGCTCAAAACCCATGGTGCCAGTTGCCCGCGTTAATATGGTACGACCCCAAAACATTTCCGTGTAAGGGTGTCAAGCGTATGGACACTCGAAGGCTCCTTTTACTGACCAATGTTTGCTGCTAGGTTAAAATAATTAAAAGAGCAATATATAAAATGCTTGTGTATAGTATGATTGAGAGTGTTATGATGTTTGTGAGTTATTTGAAGTTCTGAGCCACATCCGCTGTGGTTGAAATGATAGATGAACTCGTAGTATCCTCGATCCTCGAGTCACAAATCCTAATCACATGTTTAAAGTTGTGATATGTCACTGAGACCCATGCATCCACCAACCAGGTTCTACCTCACGTTGTGTGTACATTTTTCCCCCCCGTGGGATCAAAGCAACAGAGTAATGAATGTTATATGATGTGATGTTAATGAAAACCTTTTCACTGTATTGATTCAGTAAACACGAGAATAGGTGAATTATAAAAATGTGCCCCTTACATAATGCTCCCGAGCCCCCCAGCCACCCTGCCCTGTAAGAGCATTCCTGCTGTTCCGTGAACAGAGACCCGTGTGAAGTTACAAGGCCATCTCCCCCTCCTTCTCGAGAGCTGCACATCTAACCACCCTCCTCCCCTCAAGGCTCGCCGGGGCTTGAAGGTCCCCGGTATTCTGTTGTTGAAACAGTACAGCTACACCTCCCCGCATTCCTGCTGGATCCGCAACAAGCATTTACCTTCCCCCATGCCTCCGACGCCAGATGCCACCATAAAATCACTATGTGCTGCCCTGGCCAGGCCAAGGAGAATTACAACCCACATGACCCCAACTCCCACCGCCTTTTGAGGTATTAGCTATGTGCCCCCTCCGACCCAACGGTATTTCAGTTCACCCTAGGTTTAATGGGCCAGAGAAACAGTTATTCACCCTTGTACTAACATACCGTAAAACTATCACTCACTACATCTAACAGAATAGAATGATGAAGATAGCCTAACTCATGCCCCCTGACAAGACACCTGTGCCCATGAGATTGGATCTTTTGTTAATGCCAACTTTATGATGATGTATAAAGGAAGCCTCGTATTGCATACTGTTTTCCTGTATCCCCTCCCTGGTACTAGATTGATGTGTTAAAGGTTTTACATACCAACTTGACATCGACGGGTGTGATGAATGTGTATGAGTGGCCACAAGGGCACATTTTAGTATTGAAGTGGTGAATCTCCTTGGAAAGCCTGCGCCCTGGCACCTCACCCCGATGAGCCCGGTTGACCCAAGCCCTCCGTGATGCCACCACGTGGATCCCCGCCAATCATGGAGCACCGTGCCTGCAACCGACATAGTAGCTAGTCATCGCCATCCAATCCCAAAGACTATGTGGCCCCTATAGCTTAGCTCATGCATGATGTGTATTGGTAATATAAATAACTGTCTTTGCTATTGTCAGACAGAGCACTCTCAGAGTTTGCAGAGTCCTTTGCATGCCCTATATCGATTTAGATAAAAAGACTTTTAATCTCAACCGCACTTGATCTTGTACTCATTCCCTCCAGGGATGTGTCCATCATTGACTCTCATTGGGGAGTGTTATATGCCTTTTGGGGGACACTTACTTTCAGGATGTAACACATAACGTGCTCTCTCTTCGAAAAACTACATTCTACTCAGCCTTATCAAGCTAATGCTAGCTTACTATTATGAAGGGAATTCTGACATGTAACAGTATCTCACTCTTTGCTTCTACCGAGCAGGGCAGAATGGGTGAAATCCCATGACAAGTGGCCACTGCAATCACTGCAGGTCATTATGTGGGTGGGGCTGCCAGGGTGAAGCATACCCACACATTATAATTAGAAACATGTAATGTATCTTTCCACGCCCTCTGTAACCAGAAACGTTTGACAATGCAACCACGTAACTACGCTGTGATACCTCCAGGTTTGGGCGCATAACACATGCTATAGATAAATGCATTTTAAGGCAGCCCAGGAACATCTCTAGATCATGTGTGAAGCACTGTAGATGCAAAACGGCATAGCCTGTTTTCAAAATCTTACTTTTCAGGTTTTCTCGGAAGTGCATTTAATTCTTTTTCTTTGGCCTAACTTTCAAGAATACTTGCACCATTCTGTTCTTTCGGTAGTGTGACCTACAGTGCAGTCCACATAAGGAGGCCTTCGTAGCACCATGCATTTTCTTCCTGCACCTAATGGAGTTCAAAGTGACCAAGTCCCTTTTTCCAAGGGCGGGGAATGTTCAGTTTCCTTTTTGTTACTCGTTTTGCTCTGTGACTACCACCTCATGAAGAAGTCACGGGGACTTTGAAAGATAGTGCTTTGTGTCAGCTCAGCATTATTCTATCAGTTAGCCCACTATAGAGTGTCCGGACGTGGATTTTGTGTGGTTAAATATTTTAATAGTGTGTACACAGCCTTTACAAAATATAAACTAATATGAATACAAAATAAAAAACGAATATGAATACATTTTCAATCTATTTCTGCACATCGGGAAAACCATACAATCTGCTGGAAGAATCGCCTTTTCATCACAGTTAATGAAATTCCGGCATTACGTGAAGAAGACACAATTCATTGGCAAACTCCATCTCGTCAACTAAGCATCTCTTTAAAAACAAAATGACTCGCACAACTCTTTTAGGGAGCAGCAAGAAGAATGACTAATTTCATTTTAATTCATTGTGTTATCTTTGCTTTTCATGAAAGTCAAGGCGGGGAAAGATTAAACTAGAATTTCATTTTCACTTTATCAAAAACTAGTCAAATGAATTCAGCCACGTTCAGTACCTTTAATAATGATGATTTCCAAAAATGAACAGTGGGCTGGTATGCAGGTGTATACATCTTCTGCTCATCTTCATGCAGTGCAGTGCCATTGGCCAGACATTACAAGGCGGTCATTTCCTTACATCTCATCTTTTTTAAACCCACTTTCATTCGGGTAGAGCTGGAGAGCTGCTGTATATATATATATGTTCTTGCATCAATATCTCCTTAATTTGAGAAGGTCAAAGGCTAGCATTTCAAGAGTCACCTCGTCTTCATTTCTCCTTTTGTTTCTGCGTCCATCTGTGATGAGCCTCTGTCAGCCTCCCTCAATAGTTCCCCTCCCCTATGATATTTTGTCTTTAGCAGACTCCAAATGTTGTTTGTCCTAGGCCCATGTCCGTGTATATGTGCTTAGCTGCCCTTTCATATCACCCCCATCCAGAAGACCTAATTGTATCCCTGATGGGACGACAGGGGACAGTGTTTCATCACACTTGAATGCCAGTTTTGGCTTTAAAATACTCAAATGGACGAGATTCTGTCTCAGGCAAGCATGTCTGGCATGAACACATTTCTTCAAATATTACACAATGTATGGATCCGTCAATGGCAATGCAAAGCTTGTTTCTAGAATGGCAGTGGCTATGTAATTGCTAATGTTTATATGTTCCACCTGTGCTCCCAGAAGCAAGAATGCACATCAATTGCAGAACCAGGGAATACAGCCCATGGTCAATGAATAATAATTAAAAAAAGGAAATCGTGAATAGGTCCTGTTGCGAATACAGGCAGTGATCTAGTAGGTCATTTGTGTGCGTGTTCTGTACACAGAATAGATCAGAAGCATTTGTCTACCCATTCCCTGACCCAATAAAGGGACATTGATGGGAGTACATGTTACTGCATCAGCCACTATAGCTAGACTGAGTGGCATACATCCTTCCATTTCTAACACTGATAAGACTCCGTTTTTGAATGGGGGTCTCAGTAGCGGGTGGGGTTTCTAGGTCCAGGACTCGGATGCAACAGGTGATCCAGCTTGCCTTTTTAGGTGGTCATAGATGGTGTCCAGCATTCCTTTCCAGAGATCCAAGAGCCCTTGTCCTCCTGCAGCCCCAGCCACGTCACATGCAGACCGGATTGTTTGTAGTACAGCACCAAGGCCATTACAAGAGGTGCCACTCTTTCCTAAATATGATTGGCATGTGCATAAAGATTTAGAAATGCAGAGCTGGTCAATGGGCCAACTCTTGATGGGTCCGAGAGTGGCATTATATGTCTCCCTGGATCTCGGACCCAGCCTGCCTCAGCCCTGACAAGCGGTTCAGACCGGGCCACGGTGCCGAACGGGAGAGGTGTCCAACTGGCAGGACAGTGAGAATACCCAGCCGGAGCACTGTGTCCCTCCTCAGCACCCTCATTGTCCTGGCAACCAGTGCTGGCCCGAGGCGTGGCACCTTCTGCTGTAAAGAGCTCAAGACAAATACCCTCCTCCCAGTGGCCCATCAGAACCTGCAGGCCCCATAAGTGCTGCCTCTCACCTCCTTTTTTCAAGCAGAGCATTCAAAGTGGCAGTGATTCACAAGAAATGCCCCATTAAAGAGACCATTGTTTTGGGCAAGACATTAACGTTTCCGCGTTAAAAACTGCAAAGGGACATTCGTATTGTGAAGGCACACGCAAAGAACCAGTTATCTGCCTAAGTCCATGCTCTTCTCAAGGACAATTAAACATAGCCCCCAAACCGGTTTAAATTATCTGTCTTATTTGCACATGCTCATATATATCACACCAAAACGTTTTTTTTGTTTAGTAGAATGTAACATTTTCCTCACATTGTATACGAAGCACACCTTTGTCAAACATTGAAACGCACATATGTAAGCTATTCACACATAACATTTTGTTATGAGCCTTTAAGTCTTGAAAAACACTTTCAAAATCAGTAGACCATTTGTTGTTTTTATCACAGTTTGTGTACTTTTTAAGTTATGCGTTCCTCTGGCACAAACTCCTTACTTGTGAAGTGGTTTGCTAAACAGAGAGCTGGTGGCTGTTCGCTTTCCTCAGTGGGCTCCCTTCTGTGGAATAGCCTCCCTCTTCCTCTGTGCCTTGAGGGCACACTATACTCCGCAAAGGCCTTGTCGAGGGTGGGGATGATGGCATTTGCACTCATGGATGATACCAAATGAACTTCAGGGTATCGTGACATTTCATCAATGGCCACAAGTACATGTTTTCTATTTGCCAACGGGCCAAACAAATAAACTGCCACTTCATCCCCTACATTCAATGGCATGGGAGTCATGTGTAACAGTTGAGGGAACGTGTGGCGTGCCTCAGCCTTGCATGTCAAGCAGTCTTCCAGGGATGCCTGTATCTTGTAATCCATATTGGGAAACCACACCTTGTGCCTTAGTTGAAGCTTGGTGGAAACAATTCCTTTGTGACCCACACGTGCAAGTTCAATAACGTGCTCTTCTAAAGCGAGGGGAATGACAATCCTATTCTCTTTGAGAAAGAGAATTTACGCTGATGTGGACAGCACATCCCTTATGAGCATGAAAGTGTGATTGAGCATGGCTTCTCCATGGCGTGTGGTATTCTATTGTCCTCCAAGGATCTTACCCTTCATCCGTGACAATAGTTCATCTCTCTCTGTTTCTTGTGCAATCTCCTCAATGGTCAAAATGCTGCAGGAAGCACCTTGTCCACAAGGTAATTGACATACTGGGGCGCCTTGGAGATTTGCGCCTTCACAGCAGCAGGAAGCGGGAACTGGGAGAGAAAATCAGTAGGGCTGTTGTCCTTGCCTGGTTTGTGCACAATGTCAAAAGAATACTCTTGCCGGCAGACTTGACGTTAATGGTGGTGAGGACCTGATGATCTGTAATGATGGTGAATTTCCTCCTGTAGAGGAACAGATGATAGTGCTCACAGCCCCACATCACAGCCAAACTTTCTTTCTCTGACTGTGAGTTGGTGCTCTCAGCGTTTGGCAGGCTCCTGCCGGCATGGGAAACAATGCGCTTGGGTGAGCCGGATCTTTTTTCGTGCTGTGCCATTATGGCCCCCAGTCCTACAGGGCTTTGTGGGATGAAATAGCTCTAAAATACCATCACTACAGGCCTGCGTCAGAGGGGGAGATATGCCCCTCAGCACAAGGCCTGCGCATGAGCATGTGCAAAATGAGGCCCGTGCTCAAACACAAAGGAGCAAATTTAGGCATTTAAGCCTAGTGAGGCCTGAAAATGTTCCTTGCCACACATGAGCGGAAGAACTCATGGCACTTTTGCGAAAGATTCAGAGAGGCTGAGACCATGTTGGCCAAAACGGCAACATCCAGCATGTAAATGAAAGGGCCAAAATGTGTGCAAGCCTGCACAAAGAACTGAGGTTTTTACTGTAAGAAGAATGATTGTCTTCAAAAATCCATTTTCCCCTCTCATTATATTGAAGACATGCTTTTCAAAATGTGTAAAAGATGTGCAATCAAGGAACTGTACGTTTGCTCATCATGAGCACATCACAGAGAATCTATCAAGTAACCAGAATCTACAAGGAAATGTGGAACTACAACAGCATGAAAGGTTTCACGGCTAAAACTGACACCAGTGACATTGCAATTGGGTCTTCAATATCAACACTTTAAGTATTCAAATGTATAGCTACATTCTTTAAATATACTATGTTGCCTTCTGTAATCACTGTTTGCAGGAAAGTACTGTTTCAAGGGTTTACATGTTTAGATTGTGTGCAATTGCTTAAGTTGGATCAAATGTAAAATGCTGGGAAAAGACAACTCTTAAGTGCCAATTATTAGAAATGAATCCCAGGTGTGAAACCAGCCTTCCCAAGCTGTGTTACCATGGGAATGGGCTGAGGAATACTGTGGAGCCTCAAGTTTTACGACCAAAAGCACTCAGGCTGTCGTAAACATAGAAATTAGCCTTTGAAGATGTAGCCTAACCTGAACAATAGGGTCCCTCTTGACATCAGAGCTAAGAACCAGATCTCTGCTTACAGAGGGGGAAGAGTGAAGGCGCAGCTTCACACCCATTGCACACAATAGGAGATACGCAATTTTTGGAATAACTGGAAAGTATTCATCGTACATTTTCCATGTTCGGATTTTTGAAAAGCTATCAGTGATCTGCTTCTGGTGGGTCCAACACGATTTTGGTGACACTAACCTATCAAAAGTTATCAAACAAAAATGTATTGTGTACTCTGCATAAATATGACGATCATACAAATTTGAGAAACTGTTTAACAGATGATAGGCGTTAAGGGCGTATCGTATGCCCGATTTTTAGTAATATATTTGGGCGAATATTTCGCATCAGTAGGTCCCACGGTCATCAAACAATGTTAGGTGACTGCCTGAAAAATATAGTATCTAGAATTATGGCCATCAGTGACATAACATGATGAAAAAGGGTAATTATTAAAATGGGAGATTTCTAGGTACCAACGCCAGATCCAGCCCCCTGTTTTGGTATATGATTGATGGGGTATTGATGTGGCAACACAATAGCACAAACTTCTATAAGGTAACCAGGTTAAGAGATACAGTAATGCACCACCACTTTTGTGTGATGGACGCAATGCCAAACTATTTCACCCAAATAATTGCACAAAGGTTAAGCACTCCCCCCTGCGACAATGGAAAAATGGGTTTTCAATGATTTTATATTACTACTATGGGACCGCACACAAGGGTATTCCAGACTGCTTACACTAGAGAAAAAATAGGGCTTCAAAACAGACTAGCAATCACACATAGGAAATCCGATTTTTACACAGACAGCACATGAAAAATAAAGGTAAAAAATAATAGGGAATATAATTCGAATCTGTGATCAGGGTATGATAGAGAAGAAAAGATAGAGTAGAAAAAAATATTTTTCAAAGGTGAAAAGAAAGATTTCAAAAAACCATTTTGCCAATCCCACTAAATTTTGCGGGAGCAGGCACTGTCACGCAAGCTCAAAACCATGAAAAATGAAAGTAAGGCAATACTAAACCCGAGCTCAGAACATAATAGAGGAAGGGAAATACTTTAGGGTAATCACCGTTTAAAGGATGAAAAGAAATATTTGGAAAAACTAAATTACAAATCCCACTATATTTAGCTGGAGCTGGAGCTGGAACTGTCAGGCAAGCTCAAAATAATGAAAAAGGAAAGAAAGGCAATGCTAAATCCAAGCTCAGAACATGATAGAGGAAGGGAAATACTTCAGGAAAATCACTATTTAAAGGATGTAAATAAATATCTGGAAAAACAAAATGACAAATCCCACTAATTTGTATGGGGCTTAAAATGACACACACGCTTTCAACAATGAGAAAGGCACGTAGGAACCACGGTTTTCAGTGAATATGACAGGGGAAACTCACAGGTATTTTTTGGGGCAAGAGATTCTCACAGTGGGAACAATAGTTTGGGTTTATTATGACAGATGCAAATGGAGATTTGTTTTTAACCCCACAATTTAACACATGGACACATTCAGATTTAGTTCATAATAGGAATAATTCTTTTGGGGCCACACTTTAATGACTATAACAATTAAATAACAACACTAGGCACAAGATTGTTGATTTCGAATTGCAACAACCTTGCTCTGTGAATTTCAATGGGGGAATTCATTGATTTAATAAGCAAAATACTAGGGAAATAACTTACTTAACTATGCAAACCAACAAATGACTTTTCAGGGGAAAGATAACTATAATCATCAACAGATACACAAGGGAACCTAGGCAAAGTCCTTAATGTACCTCGTACAGTAGCAGGCCATTCCAAGAAAATACTTAATGGCTGAGATGGAGGATGATGTAGGTGCCTCAACCAGGGCTTGCACTTTAGCTGGGTCTGGTTGCAGCCCGTTACATGAGAAGATGTGGGCAAAGAATCTCAGAGTGGACTTCACACTTGCTGAGGCCAAGCAACAGACTGGCACTTTGTAATGCTGTGCAAACCTTTCGTAGCATGTCATCATGAGTTTCTTGCGTGGCTCCAAATATTTAAGTGTCATCCCTGCAGATTAAGCACTGTGGAATGTGCTTAATGACCTGGTGATTCTCATTTTGAAATATTTCAGGAGTAGAGGATACTTCAAAGCTTAATTATTTGTACCTTAGCAGTCCAAAGTGCATTTTGAATGTAGTGATGTATCTTCTGTCCGGGAGAAATTCCAGCTGATGGTAGCCTTTGTCCCAGATGGGATCCTTTCCACGAGCTGCAAGGAAGGACTTTCTCTCAAAGTCCTTCACCAGTACGAAGTCCCTTGGTCGAAAGCGATGACCAGGTCCTTTATATTTCTTGGGCAAAGCAGCTCGAAACTGATGGTGAATCAAATGCAGGTTTTGAGTTAATTGATCACAGTCGTCAGTTAACAATGGGTACTCTATCTCACATAGTTTTCTAGGTGTAGGTGCATTCCATACGTTAGCCGGTCTCTCCATGACGATCTCATAGGGAGAAAGTCCTGCTCTAGACTGAGCTGCTGCCTCATTGACAGTAAGGCTAATGGTAAGGCGTCAGGCCATTTTAGTTTACTGTGTGCACACACCTTTGCTAGTTTATTCTTAAGGATACCGCTATGACGTCCCACTAAAACGGCACTCTGTGGATGTCTTGCTGAATGAAATTTCTCATCTATTTGTTGTGCTTTGCATACCTGTGGCCGCTATAAAGTGCGGTCCATTATCGGACAAATTACTCTAGGTAATCCAAATCTAGGGAAAATACTCTTTCAGCATTACTTTTGCAGTGGATAGGGCAGTGTTGTCTCTTAAAGGGAATGCTTCGACCCATTTGCTAAAGGCACATATCACTACTAACACATACTTAAAGTTTTGGTATCGCTCCATCTCGATGAAGTCAAAGTGTAACACTTCAAATGGCATAGGGGGAGGTCCAAAACTACTTTTTGGTGCTGTTGTTCCTTTACCAATGTTGTGTTGCAAGCAAATCATACATTTCTGGACTAATCGTTCTGCAATTTTTGATTATTATCATTGTACCAGACAGCGTCTAGGTGTTTACAAATGCTCTTCGCACTATTGTGTGCTGGCCTATGTGCCATAGTAACTATTGCGGTAACATATGCGTTGGGCAGCATCCATCTCTGTTTCTCCCGATCAACCCAACATCCCTCATTATCCAAACCTGCACGTCCCAAAGCCCAAGATTCGATTCACAGCTTTGAGAAGCTCTGTGAGCTTCTCAAAGCTTTCCCCTGCACAGGAAAACCTGAAACTGCTGTGCATATTGTTTGTCTTTAACTTTGGAGCCTTGAAGTACTGGCACGAACGTACCAAAACTGTAATTAGGTGTCTTCCTGTCTTCCTGGCCTCTCTTTCTTGTTCCATAGCTAATTGTGAATGTACATCTAGAGTATTAAAATGAAGCACAATGCATGGCATATGTTGCTCTGAAAGACCAAGCTGCTGAGTAGAAATACAGATTGACCTTTTAGTCTAGAAACAACATAGATAAAGTTGCGTGAGGAATGTTACCTTGTGCTAGTAACACAATATGCTCCCACACCCCTAGGGTGGTCTAAATCCACCCTATTCTGAAGAGCCACTAACCTAATTGCTCTTTGTTCCAATGGCATGTTGAACAGTATATCAGTAGTTTCTTGATAGTGTTTTCTAACGTGAATTTATTATTTGGCCCCAAAAAGGAACCATGGATTTTGCTACATCTCCCAATACCTGGAGACGGTTATCGTCATCTATTCCCCCCCTTGGGCGATGCTACATATGTCTGCAGTGGATGTGACATATACTCCTGGCAGTAGTATCCCCAAATAACAAGTCCCTTTCCAATCTTTAGGCACCATGGATAGGCTTCCTTTCCACAAAGTAAATGGGTTCCCCAAAGTATAAGGGCCTATTTTCGTTTACAAGAACTGCAGTGTTCACACATTTATCATACGTGTCCATATACAGGGTACCTTCTTTCCGCAAACAAAACGGAACTATATCCGGATCATGTTTAATGGTGTAGGACGGAGAAATTGTTTCCCTGTTTCCTACAGTTGTCATTCTAAATGAGATCATGGATTGGTAGGGTCTAGCATGTTTATCAGTATTTTTAGTGGAGGCAGTATTGGTTGTACATTTATTCGCAAAGACAGAACAACCTAAATGTAACAGCACTAACCGATCAAATTCATTGATGTTCATTCCATCAAAGTTACCAGTGGCACTATTGTTTCACTTACCAAAGAATAGGGCTCTGAATAATGCATAACAAGAAGTTGATAGTGGAAGTGGATAGGCGAGAACATATCCAGCAGTTAGTTTTGTTCAATATTGCGTGTGTGGCATTCATAATTTGTATGAGCGTATTTTTATGTTGTGCCTTCTCTGTGTTTCAGATCAATTGGACGAAGAGTGTGAGAGTGTACATAAAGAGGAGAGAAAGTAGTGCTAGGAGTAGGCAACAGTACACTAAGCGGATGTGAATTCTCCAAGTACCATAATGCAGGTATCAATGTGATCACAACACAGACTACAATTCTGATTATTATAAACTTCTCTTTCGTGGACCATGGCCCTGTGGATATGGGTTCCCAGTGGCAATGCTTTCCATGTCCTCATTTCTACGTGCCCCAAATATAGGCACAATTTTCAGTGTCCATTAATGAGCCTCACTGAAAGAGGCATTATAGGTTACTCCGTAGGTGGCACTTGACCACGTGGCCGATCTTGCTTGTAGTAGTCTTCTTGCCCTGCCCCCCACTGGAACTCCTCGAACTGTATTTAGGGGGATTGGAGGGAAGGCCGTTGGTTTCTTGTGGGTTTTTTGTGGGTGCAGTATACAAACTACACTTTCCTAATCTATCAAAATGTCATTCCCTAACTATTTTTGTGGTCGATGGTTTTACCTCTTGACTCCAGGTACAGAATGGTTGGTGAACAAAGGAACAGATCTGAAGAAAGTGAAGAATCCTCAAGTAGTTTGTGCTCAAAATTTTGCTCAGGATCAGAAGGGATGCCCTTATTCAAAGGCACGTTCTTGCAATCAGAATCATCAACTCCCTCCTTAACCCCTTTGTCTCATGGTAAAGGCAAGGGCACTGGTTTCAGGTGCGCTCCGTGGATCCAATGGCGTTTTCCATACACTCGAACAGCCATCTGAGTAGCCAGTAGCACCAGATGGGTTTCTTTCCACGAGCTGCAAGGAAGGACTTTCTCTCAAAGTCCTTCACCAGTACGAAGTCCCTTGGTCGAAAGCGATGACCAGGTCCTTCATATTTCTTGGGCAAAGCAGCTCGAAACTGATGGTGAATCAAATGCAGGTTTTGAGTTAATTGATCACAGTCGTCAGTTAACAATGGGTACTCTATCTCACATAGTTTTCTAGGTGTAGGTGCATTCCATACGTTAGCCGGTCTCTCCATGACGATCTCATAGGGAGAAAGTCCTGCTCTAGACTGAGCTGCTGCCTCATTGACAGTAAGGCTAATGGTAATGCGTCAGGCCATTTTAGTTTACTGTGTGCACACACCTTTGCTAGTTTATTCTTAAGGATACCGCTATGATGTCCCACTAAAACGGCACTCTGTGGATGTCTTGCTGAATGAAATTTCTCATCTATTTGTTGTGCTTTGCATACCCGTGGCCGCTATAAAGTGCGGTCCATTATCGGGCAAATTACTCTAGGTAATCCATATCTAGGGAAAATACTCTTTCAACATTACTTTTGCAGTGGATAGGGCAGTGTTGTCTCTTAAAGGGAATGCTTCGACCCATTTGCTAAAGGCACATATCACTACTAACACATACTTAAAGTTTTGGTATCGCTCCATCTCGATGAAGTCAAAGTGTATCACTTCAAATGGCATAGGGGGAGGTCCAAAACGACCTTTTGGTGCTGTTGTTGTTGTTCCTTTACCAATGTTGTGTTGCAAGCAAATCATACATTTCTGGACTAATCGTTCTGCAATTTTTTGATTATTATCATTGTACCAGACAGCGTCTAGGTGTTTACAAATGCTCTTCGCACTATTGTGTGCTGGCCTATGTGCCATAGTAACTATTGCGGTAACATATGTGTTGGGCAGCATCCATCTCTGTTTCTCCCGATCAACCCAACATCCCTCATTATCCAAACCTGCACATCCCGAAGCCCAAGATTCGATTTCCTCCTTTGTGGCTTCTACCTGCATTTCTTTCACGCTACTAACACCCTCCTCCATCATCCCAGTTTCGGCAGCCCACTTAGTAGAATCTAGCACATACATTCGTGAGTGTGGGTCAGTGGCAGTTTGCTTAGCTATTTTATCTGCAAATGCGTTTCCTTTTCCAATGTCTTCAGTCACCCTCTGATGTGCTACGCATTTCATTATAGCTAGTTTTTTGGGAACAGCTAAAGCAGATAACAGCTGCAGTATCAAGGTACCATGCTACATTTTTGTACCGTGAGATGTTAAGAATCCCCTCTCAGCCCATAGCTTTCCGAAGTTGTGAGCCACTCCAAAGGCATACTATCAGTATAAACATTCACACTAAGCCCTTGTGATATCTGGGAAGACTGGGTTTGCTCTCACACTGCGCACACAATATCAAATAGAAAGCCCAATTTGCTGATTGTATTAGGTGATTTTAATCAACAACTGATGCTGCTTAGACATCGTTTTGAAAAATAATTATTGCACAAAACCATTATCAAGACAAAAATCAATGATAAAGGGAGAACAAAAACCCAGACCCGAAACACATAGAGCAGTTAGGGTGTGCCAACCAAAATAAAATCATAGCAACCACAATGCATTGTCAATTGAAAAATGTTGCCAGAAAATATATTTGAAAGAAATCATAAGGTAAAAAGCATATTACCAATGATGTGCGGCATTGTTTGTGAGAGGATATCAGGTTGATAAAGAGAAATAGAAAAATAGGAAGCAATTCATTGAGGAAAGAGGATTGCAATGGTGATCAGCCAAAGAATACATGGGTAAAGCCCGAATCACATAGGAGTACCTTAATCTTGGTGTGTCTGCAAATCTTGTGCTATGGAAAATAATTGCGCAATGGATTGGAATGAAATAAATCAAGGGTTAGGTGCAATTCCATAAAAATGCATTGATTGCGAAAAGGCAGTGCCAAGAGTAAACCCTTACCAGGTATTGAACCTTAAATAGAAATAAAAAGTAAGACATGGGCTCCCTATAAGACAAAAAGGAATTGTGGGAGCCTGTTAGCAGATCTGATGAGCAACAAAAACACACCAGTAAAATAAATAAGTAAAAGCGACATACCAAATAACTTGCAGTTGCACGGAGAACATTTTAGAAATATAGAGCAATGCTGGAGCATGGCCGGAATCCAAATGGTGAGGGTCCCGTAATGAAAAAGAAGAGCAAAAAAGAGACATCAATTAGCTAATTGAGTGTTGCCTCCGGCGGTTGTCTAGACTAACACGGATTTGATTAGAGTCCCCGCATGGACCAGGGTTCATCTACAAACTAACTGTACGATGCCTTACCAGCGCGTCCGCTGTTCGATGAAGTGAGTGAAGCCGCTCGAGTAAGATTCTGTGTCCATAATTGAATGGTTTGCTTAGCAATTTTTTCTGCAAATGCGTTTCCTTTTCCAATGTCTTCAGTCACCCTCTGATGTGCTACGCATTTCATTATAGCTAGTTGTTTGGGAACAGCTAAAGCAGATAACAGCTGCACTATCAAGGTACCATGCTGAATTTTTGTACCGTGAGATGTTAAGAATCCCCTCTCAGCCCATAGCTTTCTGAAGTTGTGAGCCACTCCGAAGGCATACTATCAGTATAAACATTCACACTAAGCCCTTGTGATATCTCACAAGCTCTCGTCAAAGCAACTATCTCCGCAGCCTGGGCGGAGTTGTGTGGAATTCTCTTGCTTTCTATATGTTGTCTAAAGTGGTGATTACATAGGCAGCAGTGGAAATACCATCAGGTAGTTTAAAACAAGAGCCATCACAAAACAGCTCTCCATCAGGAGATGTCAATGGCGTATCGTTCGAATTGATTCTGCCTTTTGTATCCTGTTAAGTAATGTAGAAGCAGTCATGGGATGCATTATTAGTGCAATCCTCGTTCAGAGGAGGCAGTAGTTCAGCCGGATTCAAAGAAATGCATCTCTTAATTTTGAAGTGAGGGGTCAAATAGAATCAATTCATACCTCGTGAGTCTAGCAAATGTGAGATACTGAGTCTGTGTTCTATTTAGCAGAACATCCACTGAGTGGGGTACTATTACGTTTAAGGAGGGACCCAAAACCATACCCTCACTTTGTGTTACTGAGGAGACATTTGGCAAAGCGCATGCAACAGGGTCTAATGTGGAGGAAAAATAGCTGGATAGTCTGCTTATTCCCCCATGTTCCTGCATCAAGGCAGCCAAGCCACATAAATTCCTTCCATGCACAAATAAAATTAATTATTTTTTATAGTTTGATGTGCCCAAAACTGGTGCCGAACATAACTCCATTTTGAGCAGATCAAAAGCTTCCTGGCAATCCGTTTCCCAATGTAATGGTAAAGCTGCATCCTTACTTGTCAATGCCAACATTGGATTAATGAAAAGTGAAAAATTCGGAATCCATTGTCTACAATATGAAGCTATGCTGATAAAGGCCTTAACTTCTTTCTGCGTATTTGGAACAGTCATACCAGAGATGCTTTGTATACATTCAGGTGCAGTGTGCCTACCCTCCTTCAACAGGAGACCGCCTAAGTAGGCAGTCTCATGTTGACAATATTTTCATTTCTTCAAAGATGCTTTATGGCCATGCTCAGCTAGATGCTTCAATAATAACACAGTGTCCGCCTTGCAAGCGTCCTCTGAATCAGCAGCACTAAGTAGATCATCAATTTACTGTATCAATGTGCAAGTGGAAGGCAAATCAAGCTTATCGAGTTGTTCGTTAAGTGCTCTACTGTATATACTAGGACTCTCAGTGTATCCTTGTGATATGCATGTGAAAGTGAAAGAACAACCTCCAACGGAAAATGCAAACATGTATTCACTATCTGGGTGAATGGGTATACTAAAGAATGCGTTTTTTAAGACGATGACAGAAAAATCTGTAGCCATAGCAGGTAGCATTGTCACAATAGTGGTTATGTCGGGGAAAATGGGAGACTGTGGTGCTACGACCTTGTTAATTGCGCAGAGATAATAACAAAATGGTAGGGTAAAGCATTATCACCTTTCTTGTAGACAGACAAAACTGGCCTATTACATGTACTACCAGAAATCTCGTCAATAACACCTTGCTGCATTAAATCCGAAACAATACTTTTAAGCGCTTGTTCACCTTCAACAGATACTTTATACTGTGGAATGTGTGGTAACGTAATACCAGATTTTAATACTATGCGTACAGGTTCGACATTCAGTAGCCCTACATTGTTGTCCTTTACTGCCCATAAATGTGTAGGCACTTGTTGCAATTCACTCAGTAAAGGCAAAGTCACAAATTGTGAAGTGGAATTCAGCTGGGGTGAAATTATCAAATATATTCCATCTGTCGAGCAGTAGTTCACTGCAGGCAATTTCTTCAACAAATGTAATCCCAGCAAATTCTCACCACAATTCGTGGTCAATAAAAATGGGCACGAGTCAGTGAAAGGACCCAAAGCTATCGGCACCGGTCGAGAAACCAGACTCACTACTGGTGTACCAGAGAACCCTATGGAAACATTATTCTGCCCTGACAGTGAGATATCTGGAACCCGCAGATAGTCAACGGAACACTTCTGTGCTCCCGTGTCTACTAGAAAAACATACGCCCTATTCCCTACTTTCATTTCTACGTAGGGCCATTTCTGAACTACGGAAATAGGAATAGGTTCCAGACTCTGTTTCGGGCTATCCTAGAGAAACAGAACATCATCGGTTGTGAAGTCTTCAGTAAAATAGGACTGTGAATTTGTGTCAAAAGTGTTCGTATTACTAGTATTCTGTTGTTGACCTCCCTGATTACCCGCATTATTATCTTGGGGATGGCTATGTTGATTCTGAGCAAACTGATTCCTATTTGGACCTCTCGGTCTTCTACCAATTGTACCATTCGCTGCTCTCTGCTGGAGTGTTGGGCACTGCGTCACCAGTGACCCTCTTGTCTACAATAGGCACATTGGCTCATATGAATAGGTCCTGTTTGCGGCACGAACTGCCTCTTGGCTATATATTACCACTATTTCCATTCTGTACTCCTTGTGCGATCTGTTTCAATACTCTAGTCTTTAAGTCTCCCTTCTTCTTCTCTATTTTCTCTTTCTCATTGTTCACTCTGTTTTCATAATACTGAGCCATATGTAAAACTTCTGATTGCGACTTAGCCTGCCATGCACTTTCAGAAACAGTGATCTGCAACTGAATGTCTGGCAATAACCCCCTCACAAGTTTGTCAACAAACAATCTCTTCCCAGGTTCTGTACTTAAATCTTGGCCTCTGAAATCTGACCATACTTGTTCAAACCTGTTAAAAAATGTGGTTGTTCCCTCTGTCTTGCATGCACGTGGTTAACTTATCCCAAATAATTCTCTTCTCAGGCACTAAAGTTTTAAGCTTAGTCACAATGTGGTTCGGTAACATTAATATGTTCTGCAGTGGTTTTTCTCCAGCTCTCCTAGATCTATCTGCTAGTTCTAGTGCAACTCAAGTATCACCCATTGCAGCTTGGTCATCTATGGTCCTAATTTGCTTCCATAAATCTGTTGGAAAATTCACAGGGAATAATAAGTGATGTCACGTAAGTGAAGACTGATTAATTCAGAACTGATTCTATTTCCTTATAGAATCCTGTAGGATTCTTTCTAATGTCTGGAATAGACGGTTTAAGAGTGTTTACTTCCTGTCGTGAGAATGGAACATGCACAAACTGTGAAATAGGCTGTGGCAGGTGCTCCACTTACCACAGGTATCTCTACCTTCGGCACAAGAGTTGGAGGACCCTCTCTCATAGGCAATTGTATAGTGGGAAATTCTGAACGTTTATTAAGGAGTAAAGCCAAATCGAGTGACAATGAAGTCAGTGCAGTGTCAGCAGAAAATACGTGCTTGTAAATTAACATAATATCAGCAGGACAATACAATTTCCTTTTCAAACATTCATGCTGTATATATTCTACCATAACTTGTAATACCTTTCTGTGCATAGGCAGAGAATATTGGCTAAATGTATCATGAACTTTGATAGGTTTAATGGAGGCATCTGAAATCTATCTAAGCGCGTCTATTGTGCATATGCGTGTCACTTCAATAACTGTTTTTGACAGAGGCAAAAATCTTTTCTGCACATACGAAGGTTGACGGGGACCCTCGACTAATGCTATTTGATGCAAAGGATCAAGTTCATGTTTAAAGAAAAATAATTTTAATAAATGGTAGCGCACTTTCACATTGGTATCTCTAGTACAAGATAAACAATTCAAATCCTGCAATTCCTGTGGTACAGCTGAATCAGTTAAATAACCCCAAAAACTCTGCTAAATATAAACCCATCTGTTCTATCAATATCTTCTGCTCAGGAATACCCCCAGGATCTGATAGGGAATGCAAAGTTGCTGCCTCATTACCCCCTTCTATATATTTCTCTGCCCAATCTCGCAATTACTTTTTTCGTGCTGGCGGTATTGTGCTACGTGTTACAATTCTCTGATCGCTAACAGTATTGTCATCTGTCAAAAGTGGAGTACCAGAAGTGGTCGGTAACGAAAGTAGGAGTAAGTCGTGTGCACTAGGAGGCAAAGAAAATTATCAGACTTTGTAGTTGGTGCAAGAAATGGTGATTGTGGTTGTGGTGCTTGTGGCTGTGGGAGTACATATGGAGGCGATGAAGTAGGAGATGCTCTCCTTTCGTTCAAGAGTTTGTCATGCACTAAGGCTCTACCAGCCTGTGTAAGATGCTTACGTGCATGTTTCTTTATGCTTCTGAGGCATTGGGTGGCTTCCTTCCACCAATCCCTAATGACATCAAATGCAGCAGGTCTCCCTTTCTTACATAACAATATCTTTTCCAAATGCCCAATTCTCGTTATCTCAAAACTCCCTTATTCTGGCCACTGAAGGTCTGATTCATGTGTGGTTTGACAATGCCAAATACTAGTGAACAATATAGCTCCTAAATCGTATTTCACATACATATCAAATGCTGGCGACCCTGGGGGTGGCGCCGGTTGACCATGTTCCAAACCATTTGGTCGTCTTCCCCTGCAACAAAACGTTGCCCAACAGGATGGCAACTTACTGAAACCTGGCATGTCTGAAAAAGCAGTTCTACCAAGTCAATATTTACACGTAAAACATGTATTAACAAAACAAATGATCAGGCACTGTCAGTTTGAAACAGACTCACCTGATTCCAATTAAAGAGGGATCCCCCATCAAATTCAAATCGAAATCCTCGTTGTGGCTGGCCTTCTTCCCAAAAAGCCTCTAATCCGGGTATCTTGCCGTCATGACCTCAAGGTGGAGCCTGGCGTATGGAGATCATAAGCAGCAGTCTGCTGAGGAATCGCATCTCAAGGTGCAGGGGCACCCAATACTCACTGATCTCGGTCCATCCACTTCGCCCTCACCAAGCAGCGGGTCATAATCGGAAGAGCCCACGTTCTGGGCGCCATTCTGTTAGTCTATGTTGCTATGGTAAATTGCCCACGTTTGTAGGTCTGTAGGTCATGAACTCTCATCACGTGGTGGCTTAGCACGAATTCATCATGGTATTCTGATATGTATAAAGCAAGCTCACTCCCCCATGTCTGAACTCACTTCCTCCGATCCTGTATACATGCATTGATGAATCTGAGACCGCATATGTGTTAATAAACTGTTGTTTATATATTTGTCCCTCGTGACTGGTGTATTCATTTCATTGCAGTAGCCTTATACTTTTGGACTAACAATGAGGTTTCTTTCTCTTTCTATTGCTTGGTTTGGCATACTCAAGTCCATGTGTCACTGTGTTCTCTTTTGGGTACTGGCAATATGGGGGGGACCCTCAGTGTTGGACCTTTCACATACTCTCTGATGCTCTGGTTGAGTAGGGCTTGAGGTCCCCGTTTGATCTGAACATGGATGTTGAGCGGAGTGCCCCTGTAGTTTTGTGCTGTTGGTTTTACATGCTTGTCGGTGTGCAACTTTATCTGCTTTCCTTTTAGTTTTCCCAAACCTTGGAAAAGTGATGGCAACATTTGCACTAACATGTCATTCGGGCTGGAGGTGTATGCTAACATGATCCAATATATGATTTGCAGCAGGCACATCTTGATTGCTGATTGAAATTTAATATGCTGCCTCTTGGCACGTCACCTTTTATGATGTACATTCTTACTGTTTCAGTCTTGTTTTTGTAGGAGGATGTGCACTCGAACATTCCTTTGCATGGCAATGCTTTATTTGAGCCGTATGCATAAATGTCGATGTCTGATCCTTTAAACTTGACGGGACCTTTTAACTTGTTGTATGTTGACTCACTCATAACGTTTACAGTAACCCCAGTATCAATGAGAATTTCCTGAGTGCTGCCATATATTGGGCTGATTTCCGTTGCCGTCCTATTTCCGATGGCATGTACGTATCCTCTGTTTCTGCAACCGCTGGAGGATGATTCAGATCTGGACTAACGTCTTGTTGACGATTCAATGTATTGCACATTTCACCTCATATGCCTTCATTTTTGTTCTTCTTGTGTGTCTGATCTGCGCCGTTTCTGGTGTCGTCCAGTGGTGTGCTTTGGACTTTGAGGCAGCATGCAACGTCTTTCTGGGGAGCTTCTTCCATTGCGATGAGGCAATGATCTCCAGAGCATAGATGTGTGGCTTTCGGATATTCTTCCTGTGTATCGTCTCTCTGATTTGCGTGAACTGTGTTTGAATACCTTGCAAATGGACCTAAAATGATTTTGTTCTCCACCCGCATTACACCAGTTTCCCATGGCAGGACATGTCCCTTCATGAGGGGAATCATAGCCGCATCGGTAGCATCTTAGTGTGTCCTTCTTGCATGTCTTGTCCAACGCTTGTAACTGACAGACAGGGGGCGGAGGTTGCGAGAGGGATGGTGACCTTCCCCATGGATTCATCTTGGCTGTCAACAATTGCCATCTTGACTCTGGCCAACATGAGAATGCCCTCTAAGGATCTCCGTTTTTGGAGTCATTTCTTGCAGAACTCTGGGGACTCAAAGCCGGCAATCACCTGGGACCGGAGTGCCTCATCAATGGAGTAATTATCAAAGTCACAGTATTTTGCTCTCTCTCTTAGTCTCATGATGAACAAATCCAAGGTTTCACCCAGATCATGTGTAGTAGTATGGAAGATATGTCTGTCTTGTAAGCAATATTACGGAGTGGGTCAAAATAGGCATTCAGAGCATCAATAACATCTGTATTTGAGACAGTGGTTTGAGCAGGCAGTTCATACACCATGTGTCTCACCATGGGCTCCAGTGAGTACATCAGGAGTCCTCGCACATGCCTTGGTTTGCACACCCCCAGAGCGTCTATATAGACGTAGAAGTCCAACAGCCTCCAAGCCCACCTGGGCCCCATACTACTCGTGTCTGTGAGGTTGAAAGGTTGAACTCCCTGCAGCTGGACACGCTCGTGCTGCTGTTCATGTTGTACAGGCATCATTGGTGGGAAAGAGGAGAGGTGGTAGGTGAGGACGTAGAAGGCTGTTCAGATGACATGTTGAGAGTCATTCCACCCTTTCACCTTACTGGTGTGGAACACTACGGCAGCCACCTTGATGGGTCCTTCCCTAGGCAGAGGGGGGGGGGCTCTAGGTCATGGTGTGTTCTTTAGAGTGACCTTTTACTGTATTACAATGTTTTTTCCTGGTATGAACACCTTTGTTCACCACTTTACGCAGTTACTATCAGGGTCAATCACACTTTCAATACTGTGATCAGCATGCGTGTGGATGCAATGTCAGAAGGGCTCAGGTTGCTGAGCGTTGGCAGACCTGCAGGGCTACGCACAGCAAGCTCTTTTCACAAGCTCTATGTATTTTGCCTCTACGGTCCATTGGGCGCAGCCTGCAATGGTCATCACAGGGCTAAACCTCTTGTCTGCGGGCCGGGGCACTGCCTAGCTTGTTTCAACCTGCGAGGCTGCCGGAGGATGTGGAGCCTGACATAGGTGGGGCACACCCAGTGTCAACCTGAGGCAGGATGGGCCTTCCAAATGCCGAAACAGAGTGAATTATGCATGGAAAACGCTGAACGTTTGGAGGCGCGAAACGGGAGTGCTAATAGCAGGCACAGGCCTGATCAGTTCTTCATCGCCAGTGTAGTATCTCCAGGGCACCAGCTCGTGGTCTGACTTGCCCGACGAACACAAGTTAAGTCAGTCATCAACAGCATACTTTATTCTCTGACTCAGCTTACAGGAAACACACATGACGTGTTTCCTGCCAGACAGACCAATGGACACAAACGAGGGGCGTGGAGACCATAACAATTAGAACATTACAGAGCCAATCACAGCTAGTGAATCTGGCACCAGAATAAAAGAAAGGATTGGCCGTAATAATAAAAGGCCGACATAAATGAACTTTACTACTTCTATCACATAAATGTAGCAGTCCAGGTTAGGTTTCCAGATACAGTCAACATTTTTCAGTGTGAAAAAGATGTAGGGAGGTCAAATAGCATAGGGCAAGATGGAAGCCATGAACAATCATTCAAATGATTTTTAGGGCCAAAAAGAAAGTCCTTAGTTTTAGAAGGATTGCGCTGTAGTTCATTAAAGGCCATCCAATTTCTTACTTCTGAGGCTCAGTCAACTTTGTACAGAAGAAAATCAGAGGAGTTGTTAAAACGCATTTAGATCTGCGTATTATCTGCATCGTAATGGTAGTGAAGATTGTACTTTGAGAAGATAGTGGGTGGATATAAATGTTAAAACGTAACGGGGACATAGAGGAGTCCTGCAGACTGCAAGTGATCGGAATTGGGTCAGAGTAGTGAGGATCGGTCTTGACCTGTTGAGTCCAATTGGTTAAGAAGGATTTACACAATTTTAGGTATTGGCAACAGTTATATTTCTAAATCGACCATATCGAACAATGCCGATGGGTCAAGCATAATCAACAGTGCAAAGGCGCCCTCATCTGCACATTTCAGAATGTCGAGACACATATTTACAAGCACCATTTTCATTCCGTGAGATGTTCGAAAGCCAGACTGAAATGAATCTAAAAGCTGGTTCTTATCCCTGCATTTTTGCAACTGTGAGGTGAATACCTTGGCAAGAATCTTAGCTAGCTATAAAAGACCAGCATTGTGGGGATGATTCTGTAGTATATTATGATTCAAAGGTGCGTTTTTCAGCATGGAGGTCAAAATAGAAGCATACAGGGCCTTGGGTACAATGCCTTGAGAATTTGAGATTTTCAACAATGCTAATCATACATTTATTTAGGGTGTTGGCCTGATGAAAGACATGGCTGTCTGAAACAGAAAGGATATTTATGATTGGTGGCTTTCAGTGCCAATTCCATTGAAACTATTTCCTCCTACAAAAAACTGGAGAGTATTCGAAGTTACAGTAAGAGCAAGTTGTCATATGAGTATCTTTGAGTGGGGGAAATGTAGTGGTCGCAGATGAATTAGCAATATTACCTTTGATTGGGCTCATTTTGTTCAGATATAAACCACTAAAAGCATTTGCCACCTTTAATGTTGGCAGCACATTTGAGGATGCACATTGTGGGTTGCAAAACATTTTTATAACATCAAAAAGTTATTTGGGTTTATTAATTGCATTGTTGATACCCACTGTAGATAGGTGTATTTAGCAGACAAAATTGCATTTTCACAAGTGTTAAGTCAATCCTAACTAGGCAAAAAGACACAGGATCTCTGAGCTGCTAGGAGTTGTAGACCAAAGCATCTAAACAGCCAAAGGTGGCGGGTCCATGCCCCAGAGCCTCTCCCCCTTCCCAATATTTTCTGTGGAAGTAGAATATTAGGCATCAGGTGTGAGGGTTGCTCATGTGGAGAACATTTTAGGGATGGCAGTAAAACTCAGACACTGATTCACAATAAAACAGGCGCTCCATGGCTGCCATGGAAATGGAAGCGGGGCTCCATATGGAGCTCCGTCTTCCACATGTATGGCACACATCTTGAAACAGCATTTGCATTCAATGAATGGGATGTGTGCGGCGCCCCATACATTGACTGAAAATACATTTTTCTTAGCACCCTGGGATTGGAAACCTTTCGCTTTGCTCTGCCCTTTTACTCGGGCCACGGGCCATTAACACCCATTCCAGCCCATGGAACGAGTGCTTAACACAATATTGCATGCCTGCTTGCAAAAAGGAAGAAACACAGTGTGGACAAGCAGCTTTTAACCCCCTCATGCTTCTCTGATCAGGCTCACTGACAACTGTATTCACTCATGGCTGTAGAAGATTCCAGACCACTGGATGTGTAGAAGACGTTAAATAAAATCAATAAATAAAAGTTATTCACTGAAACAGGGATGGAATGAGATCATGATTCGGGAGAGGGCAGGTCTTGGTGGGCCTTCCGTGGCAAAAGAAAAACATGGAAGGGGAAATACAATCTGCATCTTACTGTAGCATCAAACTCATGTCCCTAGTGTTTATTAAGTTTATTTTAATCTTAGTGGACTTTGGTAAAGCTTTCCCATTTCTAGTGGCACCAAGAAATACTGGTTGCCGGCATTTGGACTACACAGGCACATTTTAAAGTGCTGACTCTGGACTTTCAGCCACCTCCAGGTGACTGGGTCAAGGTCATTAGCTCCATGCTAATGTATCTCTCTGGACTAAACTTGATTCAACAAAGAGACATTCTTCTGGAGTGGATATCATCAGGCATCAGGGGGTGGAGACTTAGACCTTTGCCTGAGAAGGATATAACCAGAAAGATGCCTACTCCACCATGTTATACCCTGAACTAGTGAATCATGTGAAACCCTATGGCAGGGGTTTGCAACCACTGGCTCCACAGATGCAGGATAGGTGCACGCTCCTCCAGAGACAGCCGCACAACAGGCAGCTGTCCTGGGCCCAGGCATTTAAAGGGCGCACCCATTCAAAGGGAGTACCCTCACACCACGATGCTGCAGTTTTCAAGTCCCTTGATCCTAGTGCGAAGGGAAAGGGGCAGGGTTATTGTACACAGTAGAACTCTATACCCTGGGGGAAGACTTCCACCATCTTGTTTCTCTCTTTATTTCCTGTCCCCTCCACTATCTCTAGAGCAAAGCACTTTGAGTGTGATGTCAGAAGGGTAAAGTCCATTTCTTTTACGAACAAGGATTGGACTACTAATGCAGGCTAGCTTTAGTCCAATCACTTGCAGGCTTTCACCTTTAAAAGAAGGGTTCTCACACCATTTCTTTGAATCATTTATTGGACTTCAACACTTGAAGAAGATGGTTTTGGACCCTGCTAGGAGAGCAGTCCTTTCTAAAGTCCTCCAGTTGTGAGGTGAAGGCAGGTGTTCCAAAACAGAGGCAAGCTCTGTCTGCTAATCATCCTCAGGGAACATTGGGGGTGAACTCTGCTGCTGAATCAAGATCTGCATCTCTGCCAACCACACTGTTGCCCAGGACCTCATCATGCTACAGGACCCCCAAAGGTTTGTGCCAGCCTCCCCCAGGTTGGGAGCCAGAGAAAAGGACTAGTATTGACCTTTGAGACCCTGTAGTGAAACTCACAGCTTCTGAAAACCATAACAGTCAAGATCCCTGTGTTTTAAGGTAGACCTTCTGTGAGCCGTGATTCAAATATGTACAGCGCAGACAAACCACCAAGACTCTTTGACACTGCCTTTGGTGTACATTGTTCTACATACAGCTGTTTACCTGTTCAACTCCACCACACCAGCTGAAGCGCATTGTTGCCTCAGCTCGAAGCAAAGTACTGCTACCTTGCATTGCTCAGAGCACCGTTCGGACCTGGAAGATTCTTCATTGCCGTTCCTGTAAGTCAACCCAAACCTTGGTGCCCTCCAAATAGAGACCTCAGAGTCTCCACATCGAATCAAATCACTAGCACATTCTTGTACCAGATCACCACCTTCTCACCTCGCCAAACCGAAACTGGTGACTGCCGGATCTTCACAGCTCAAGTAGAAGCTTTAAAGCTGCAGCACCCTTCCATTAGACTCCGACTTGACACTCACTTACTGCTGGATCCCTACAACAGCCGCATTCTCAAACAGAAACAAACCCGCGAACGATGCAGAGAAGCCTAACGCACTGCTGTGAAACCGTCAAGACATTTGCAAAGGTATTACTAACTGATATCTGCCTCCCTGGGCCATCTTTGTTCCGTAGAGCCTGGGTAGGTCATTTTAATACCTTTTGCAACCAAATATTGCTTTTGAACATTGTGGTTTTGAATTGCCTTTTCTTTCCCATCTTATTACCCAGAGTGCTGCATCTATTCTTTTTTGTTTATTTAATTCTTATTATTGTTTTCAAAACAACCAACAACGTGAAAATAATGGTTCTGCCTCCACCTCACCTGACCATAACACAGCAAGTATTCCCCTCTCCTGCAAATACACTTAACATTCCTTTAAATCATGCAGTTGTACCCAATCTCCCCTCCATCAATAGTCATAACCCCAAGAACTGTAGAACCAACAGAATCATCATCAAGTGCTTCCCCTCACCAACCTCTTCGACTCTCTTTGCCAGCAATATCTCAGGTTATCCCCTCGTCCTATCCTGAACCTGTCTCTCACAACAGTGAAATAAGATATTGTTCATATGAGTCCCAAAGATCATGGGTTAGCACTTAGATGCACCATAGTTCCATATTCCATCTCCATGTCATTGCAATAGAAAATGTCCTCCTTCCATCGTTCTATTGTAGGTCACTTTTCACAGCCCCATACCTTTGCCACGCTCCTCTCTGTCAAAAGTAGCAGCAGCCCCGGTAATCTCCTCGCGTGATCAGTGATTTGTTTAGTATATCCCAGTTGGGCCATCACCAGAGTGGGGTCAACCGGCTCCCCTAGAATGTGACTAAGTATTGCAAAAATATCCTCCCAAAACTGCAACACAGAGGGATAGCTCCATGTCGCTTGGAAATAGTCTGCAGGTGAAGATGCACTTCATCCGAAGTGTCCGGGAATATCTATGTAAAATCTTAGGTGTATAGTTGAACTGGCGAAGACATTTGAAATGTATCAACTTAAATCTGCTGTTAATAGCATTTTTTCTATTCTGTGTGCAGCAATATCGCCAGTCATCTTCAGTGATGGTGGAACCCAGGATAGTCTCCCATTTTATTCAGGATGACTCTGCCCACTCTACCCTATCTGCATCTATTATATCTTTACATATTCTGCGCTCCTTCTACAAGGGTGCGGCTCATACAGTGTTTTCTAATTATTTATTATTGTACAAGGTGTGTTTGATTAAAGTATATATATATTTGCTTAGAACCTTCATTGGACATTCCTTTATTTTGGACTATTATACTTCGCTGTCTGGGCTGCCACTCAGCCACAATCACACCCCTCTTGAGAATATAGCCTTCTTAATATACATATCAAATTGACATCAAAGTCACTTCTGACTTTGATGTGAGTTTCCACACAAATAGCATCATATATTAATTGTACAAATCCTCCAAGTGCACGTACAGTTCATATAAAAGATACACATTCATTCTTTGCATAGATATAGGATGCTGATGATAAATTCAGCAATTTTCATTCAAAGTATCAAACATTATTAAAAAAGCTAATTTCGAAAACCCCATAGACAATTACATGTAACCGTAATTATGCCATGCTCTAGTGCAATGGCATAATATATAGAAATATAAACAAGCATTGGCAATGTCAACAGTTTGGGCTTTTGTT
The DNA here is from genome assembly GCF_040938575.1 of Ambystoma mexicanum. Classification (NCBI taxonomy): domain Eukaryota; kingdom Metazoa; phylum Chordata; class Amphibia; order Caudata; family Ambystomatidae; genus Ambystoma; species Ambystoma mexicanum. The sequence continues at coordinate 600,939,126 of NC_090933.1, forward strand.
TAGGGATGGGAAAGAAACTTGCCAGGCACAGCCATGGTGGTATTAACTGGGCATTGATGGTAGCATATGCAAAATGGTGCGAGTACCTGGACATCTAATAGCAGTGCCTGGCAAATGCCTAATATTTACAGACAAGCCAAAACTGTTGGCTTTCCAATGCTTGTTTTTAACAGGACTTCAGTGAGGGACAGCAGGGGTGCTTATAAATCGAGTGGCTGAAGGCAGACCTGATAAGACATTTGTATTACACACGCAGCAGGTTTAAAACTTCAATTAAGTCATTAACTCTCAGAAGTTTGCTTCGAAAAAACACTGGCAAGCACTTTTAGTCCAAAGTTTGATGGCAAGGTTTGATTAAAGCAAGCTCAAACACTTCCCTTGAGGAGTAGTTATTTTGGGCGGCGAGGGGCAAGAACTGATTGGGAATGGACATAGGGATTAGCACATAACCAAACACCACCTAAAGGCTGTGTTTTCCTCCTCATGTACCATTTCTCCTTATGTGTACTCGAAATCAATGGTTTTGGCTCATGGGTGTGGTAATCGACACCTAATACCTTAACCTAAACATGTTTTGCCTAAGCACTGTAAACGAGTGGCTACTTCACAGTGGGTAAATAGGTGGGCGAGCAAGGACAAAAGGAGATCATTTTGAGAATGCAGTGCTTTCCTTGACAAGGAATGGGGCCTGTCCATTATGTTTGGCAATAGTAAAAACATCTCCCTAGTTCTTTAGTGTCAGCAAGCCCTCCCACGCTGTTTTTATATGGCTGAATCTCAATGGGGCTTCATTCGTGATCTACAGACTATAAACCGCATACACAGTATGAAATGTATCTGCCGCTCCTCGGGTGAAAGCCGCTCATACATCACCCTGATCCTGCATTTGTTTCTTTAATAGACACATTCCTGTGCCAACATAGCCTAGGAACTGCTCCTTGCATCTAGAAGTGTGTGTCCGATAATGTAATAAAGGTTTCATGTCGAAGTATTGATGTTGCCTGTCTGGTAATATATCTGAATCCTCGAAATCCCTTATCTGTCGCTCATCCTACTAGTTTTCGCAATTATTGCTGGCTTACTAATGAGCTCAGAAGACATTGGCGTTTCATGTCTTAATTGCTGTTTAGCATGTCAAGATGCAAATGCCAACTGTCCTGCCTGTCAATAAAGGAAACAAGGGTCACTTGAGGGAAGTAGTTAACTTTGACAGAAAAACATGGCCGGTGTGTGGCATGGCTGAGGAATTTGAATTTCCAGCTTCAGGTGACTATGACTGTCAGACGCAAACAAAGCCAGGAATGAACATTTCTTGGTACAATTGCAGTTGAAAACACACCCCACGTCCAGGCACTTGGAAACTAGTTTAGTTTAGTTTATTATTTGTAGTGCGCTCCAGACCCGAGGGTATTCAGGCGTATTCAGGCGCAAGGCATAAGGATATTCAAAGCTTGGTTACAACATGAGAATACATTTGTGTGCAAGTGCCGATTGGTTACATGTTGGCACAATAAGGTTACAATATATATAGGCAGGTACGTTGTGGCATGCATAGATTTACAATGTAGTTAGTTGGTGCTGCTGGTGCCTGCAATGTGGAGAGAGTTGCGGGCAGAGTCAGCGGGTATGTGCCTAGATGTCGGCATTTTTGAGCCAACTAGTGATGCTCTGGCAGAACTTGTGATAGGTTTGATCGATTCTTAGAGGGGATGGTAGTGAATTCCATAGAAGTGCTGCCTTGACCTGGAAGCTGCTGCCTCCGATTCTGGCACGTTTGTATCTGGGGACCCAGAGGTAGTTGGTGTTGGCGAGTCTGGTGATTCTTGTGGTAGGCTTCAAGGTGAATCTGTCGCATAGGTAGCGGGGTGCTGCATTGTTCAAGCATTTGTGGGTGAGGGATGCAGTTTTTAGTTTTATTTTATTGTGAGTGGAGAGCCAGTTGTTGGCTCTTCTGGTATTAGAGATATGTTCTCTCTTAGGGATACCTAGGGCTGCTCTCAGCGCATTATTTTGTAGGAGTTGGATTTTTTTAATGGTTTGTTTATTGGCTCCTATGTATAGAGCGTTGCAGTAGTTCAGCCTGGATAAGATGAGGGCTCTGGCAAGGGTGATGCAGCTGTCCTGTGACAGGAAGGCCTTGCCAGCTCTAGTCAGCTTGCATGTATTTGCCGGGGCCGAGGCCAAGGCATTGACCTGCTTGTTGAAGGAGAGAGTGGAGTCCAAATAGAAACCCAGAGTTTTAACCTCCTTGGCGACAGTAATAATATTATTGTCTATATTAAATGCTGATTATTCAGGGCTGACTTTTTTGAGGGTCGAAGGAGTGCCCAGGATGATGATCTCTGTTTTGTCATCATTCAGGCATTGCCCGTGGGTGGCCATCCTGCCTGGATGATGAGATATATCCTGTTCACCAAGGCCAAAACCTTGTCGTAATCACTTGTAAGCGGTAGGAGAATCTGTGTGTCATCTGCATAGTTAGTGTAGGTGACACCCAGAAGGTCCAGATTATCGAAAAAAGGGGCTTGGTAAAGATATTATAGAGGGTGGGTGAGACGCAAGATCCCTGGGGCACTCCGCAAGTTATGAGGATGGGGTTGGCTGCTGCTGTAGGAGAGAAGACTCTCATAGTCCTGTTGGTTAGGAAAGATCGTATCCATGCTATGGCTTCTTTGGAGAAGTGAGCTGCCGAGTCCAGGTGGCTGCATAGGACTCTGTGGTCGACCAGGTCGAAGGCAGCTGATAAATCCAGGAGTAGAAGGAGGGCTGATTTCCCTTCATCCCGGAGTTCATCAATCTGTGACTTAAGGTCTAGGAGGGCTGTTTCTGTCCCATGTTGGGGTCGGAAGCCTGATTGCCCTGTTCATAGTAGAGAGTGGGTTTCTAATTAGTTTTGTATCTGGGAGTATGCCATTTTATCTAAGATCTTTAGGAGAAAAGGCACTGTAGTGATCAGGCAGTAATTGGTGGGTATTGGTGGGTCTAGGGTCTGCTTTTTCAGTAGAGGAAGCACCCATGATTCTTTGAGGTTGGATGGGATGGTATTGGTGGAGAAGGATGAGTTGATAAGTTTCGTGATAAAGGGGGCTAAATCTCTGGCTGCATCCTTTAGAAGTTGAGCGGGGCATAAGTCGCCTTGACAGTGGTGGGTTTGAGAGATAGTATAGTATTTTCTGTTTCTTGTATGGTGACTTTGGAGAACTTAAATCTGGGGTGATTGGTAGGGTTACTTGGTTGCTCTAGGTTGATGCTAATGGGTTTGTTTCCGGAGAGTGTGGATTTTTTCTTGGCAATTTTCGTTTGAAGGGTAGTGACTTTATTGGCTAGAGCTTGCTGTATGTTGGAGCACCAGAGTTGGTCTTTGATGCAGTTGTCTGGCACAGGGATGGGTGCTTCTAGCTCTTTGAGGATGATAAAGAGTTCTTTTGTGCTAGAGTTGGCTTGGGCAATTCTGGCGTTGTAAGTTTCGCGTTTAGCTAGGATGATTTCTTTTTTGTATAGGGCTGTGATGGAACTGAGGTTGGCTTTGTTTTCGTCAGAGGGTTGTGCTCACCAGGATGTCTCACAATGCCTTTTTTGTTTGTGCAATGGTTTTAGGTATGGGGTATACCATGAATTGAGATGGGCTTTGGGTTTGCTTTGTCTAAGTTTGAGTGGTGCGATGGAGTCTAGAGATGTGGTCATGATGTGGTTAAATTCCTTAACCATAGCTTCGGGATCCAGATTTTCCGGGATAGCATTGAGTGTAGGGAGTATGAGGGGTAGCAGTTTGTCACAGGTGATGTTTTTTTTGTTCCGGGTAGGGATGGACGGCGCTAAAGGTGCGGGTGCCAAGGTGGGTTTGGTGATAGTTAGGTAAAAGTTATGAGGTGGTGATCTGTCCAAATCCGGGGGGGATATGGAGGCTATCGTGGTGTTGCAGTTGTGGTCTGCTACCCAGTACAGGGTTCTGCCTTTGTTGTGTGAAGGGGAGAGCACTCTTTGGGTAAATCCTTGTTCTGCTAGGATGCTAGCCACATTGGATGCATGTGTGTCTTTGGAGTCATTGTGACCTAAGTTCAAGTCGCCTTGTAGTAGGACTTGAGAGGAATTTTTTAGGTTATTCGAGATGATATTAGATATGTCATCTTTAAATGACCCAATGGGTCCTGGAGGTCTGTGGACCAGGTATATTGTGAGGGTCTGGGTGTTGTTTATTTTTAGTTTGGCTGTCATGAACTCACATGAGTTGATGACCGGGGATGGCACTAGTCTTCAAGGTAGATTGTTTCTCGTAATGAGTGCAATGCCTCCACCCTGAGTATCAGTCTGTCTGATCCAAATATGGTATATCCGTTAGGTGCGGCCAGTGAGAGGGCGGGTCCTGCTGCGGCGTGTAGCTAGGATTCGGTGACTGCTAGGAGGTCTAACTGTTCAGAATGGATGATGTCTGCTATCTCTGTAGCGTGTGCAACTAACGATCTACTGTATATTAGGCCGCCCTTGAGGCTAGTTTTGTTTATCTCGGGTGTGGTGGGACTAGCTTGTTCGTTTGTTAGATGATGCCAGGGTTCTAGCTAGTGGTTCATAGAGTTTTGCAAGTCTTGAGCGAAGTTTGCCGTTCCTTTCGGGGGTATTGCAAGGTAGTGTGTTTTGTGTCTGGCGTCACAGGCGGCAGTCAGTTGGCCAGGGTTTGTTAACGTGGTTGAGAGGTAGTGACATGGTGTTGTGGTGAGTGGTGTGGTATTGGTACGTTGCTAGTACTAGGAGCAGGATGTGTATGATACTTGTTGTGTAGGAGGTGGGGAGCAGGATGCACATGGGTGTGTGCATTGTTGGTATGGGTGCTGTAAGTGGGGGAGCCTGTATCAAATTTAGTATTGGTGTGCTAACTAAGTCGGGTCTAAGTCATGTGGCTAAGTGCAGGGTTCAAAATGCAAGTACGGGAGCAGTCTAAATGCAGTATGTGTAAAGGGCGCAGCATTGACTAGGTAAAAAAGCAAAAAATGTAAATACAGATACAGCTACAGCAATTCAAAGACAGTGGGTCACCTAGATTCAATTTTGCAGTGAGTGCCTAAAAATGTAGCAATTCAAAAACACAGACAGTGGGTCACCTAGATTCAATTTTGCTAGTAAGAACTGCTGAAGATCACACCTAACAAAGAAAGCTGCATAAACAGAACACAGATTAACTGAAAATAAATGCATATCAAAGGGTTATGCTGACTAAGAAAAAGATGAGTGTAGCCAGCATGTAACACGACTTACTTTATTTTTTATTTTTCATGTTATACATTCAATACAGGACACTAACGCAAAGGGTAGTGCACTTCTGTACAAGCAACATTAGATAAAAAGATGAGGAGATGCATCAAATGACATAAAATCAGCAATGTTTCGACCTCAGGAGAATTAGTCATTGACATAGGGGAGATACATTTAAAAACAAAAATGTATAAATTATGACAAAAACAATAAAAGTAGCATGGATGAACTGAAATTGAAAGGTATGAAAATTGTTCTTAGACATTTGAGTGGAGTGTCTGCTGGTTCACTTTGTCTCACAAGGAATCATCGCCTTCCAGCTCGCCCACAGAAAACCTCACTGGAGTGACTTTTTCATTGGCAACATCTCCAACTTACCTTCCTCTGCCAGTTTAGCACACACTAATGATGTTTTTCTGAGAGATTTTAACATCCCTGAGCAGTGGTCGAAGTGTACGACTAGAAGTACACAAACCCCATTGCCACAACCCCTCCCACACACAATACACCCTCCAAACACTTGCACCTGCTGTTTAAGGGAATGTTCAGTACAGTGCAGTGCACTGAAAGAACGGTTTCTTTTTAAAATAAAAGTATAGGAGCTGTACAAGGTAATTTAAAAAAGTACAGGAGCACCGCTCCCGACCGCTCCCACTCACTTCGACCACTGTCCCTGAGTCTCACTCTGACAACACCTGAAGTGCACTTTTTGCACTGACTGGATCCATGGACCTTAAGCAAGTTGTGCTCTCCCTAACGCACAACAAAGGCAACACCCTCCACCTAGTCTTTACATCATCCTCACTCATTACCTGCGCAGACCCTACCCCACTCGACTTGTCTGACCACGTCACCACGCCACTGTCGATCACCCACTCGACCACCGTCCACAAAGGTCAGGCTGAACGTCTACTCACTCAGCACTGCTTTTCAGTCAATCAGCTAGAAGCATACTTTGCAGACTTCCCCAATTCCCACCACATGGAATGCCTTGGTTTGGTATGACACTGGTGGATATTCGTACCTCCCCAAAAATCAGCCATGCTAAAACCAAACCATTTTGCACCTTAGTATAACCTGAGCTCCCCTCCAACAAATGATCAATCAGAGCTCTAGAGAAATGTAGGCAACCTTGGAGATCTCACAAACCTCAAATCTTTCTGTGCGAACCATAGAATTCTGATCACTGAGGCCAACGTTTCTTACTACTCCATCACCAATTCAGCAGCCTTTCACAGGAGCAAATCCCTCTTCAAATTAGGAAAGCATTGTACCACACCCTCACTAGACTCAGAGGTGCCAGCAACTAAGAATAAATGGGACGGAATTGATAACTTTTTCATGGAAAAATGTAAAATATCTGACTGACCATCCAATCAACCTTCCCCAGTGTTAATCCTCCACGCCCAGCACCCACAGCACACACATTGCCCCTCTGAATTATCTCCTCTCTTTCCCTCAAACCTCCTAAAAATGCTCACCTCCCTCCAACCTACTTCCTTTCTGACACTATCCTCCTGTGCCTCCATCATTAAACAATTGGTGGGCCCAGGGGGCCTCATTAATGTCTTCCTGACTGAAGAGTCATTTCATTAAACCCTCTAAAAAACAACTCTACACCAAGGTCAACTACCGGCCCTTTTTAAACCTCCCATTTATCAGCAAAATCTTGCAAAAAGTGGTTGCTACACAACTACTCACCAGAATTAAGCAACTTCACCCCCTAAATGACCATCAGTCAGGGTTCCGCCTCAAGTGTAGCCTCGAGACAACCACTTTCCTAGGTGGTGGATAATGCCCTCCAAATCATAGATGAGGGTGCCTAGGTGTCTTTGTCCTCCTTGACCTCTTGGATGCAGTCAACACTGTCGAGCACCACATCCTCCTCTCACTCCTCCCCAACCAGATGGGATTCTCTGGCACTGTCCTGAAATTGTGTACCTCTTGGACAGACACCAGGGCATCCAGAAAAACATGTTTTGTTCTAACCAACTCCCTGTATCCTGCAGAGTCTCCAATGGATCCATCCTCTCATCAATCCTTTTGAATCCTTTATACAGAGACTCTGAGCACACTCAAAGATCCTAATATAGCCATTCATCAAAACATGACAAATACTCATTTGTATATGAGATTAGAAAGGCCACAGGACATCAGTCATCCCCATGATTACCTAGCCATCAACCAGTCCTGGGTGTAAACTGTCCACCTCAAACTTAACCCATCCAAGACTGAATTCATCCTCATTGGTCCCACCACTAAACAACAACTCCTCCAACAATGGCTCAGTGATATGCACCTTGAAGAATTTGATCTGTAACTCTCAGATTCAGCAAAATCTGGACCAAGGTGGACCGTACAGCCTGGTTCCCAATATCCACCCTTAGCAAAATTAAACCTTCATCCCTTCACATGCCTTCTGGATCATATTACAAGCCCTTGTGGTCTCGCACATCAATAGGGGAATGCCATCCTGGCAGGACTCCCTGCTGCTAACTTGGCTCCCCTAAAATAAGCCCCCCAGCAATCCTTATTATTGATAGATAGGAATTTGACTTAATCATCCCCATCCTACACAAACTACATTGGCTTCCGTTCCAAGCTGAGACACTGTTCAAAACTTCATGTATCATCTACAATGCAGTCATGGGTCATCAAGTGTACCTGGAGTTAAGCTCCACATATCTGGTGGCACACGCTCCTAGTGTAGCAAATCAACCATCTGGCGCAAATCACAATTTGTCTGCAATAAGAGGATCTGTAAACAATCCTTTTCTTGTCACGTACAAGTTCTCTCGAACTCAATCCCGGTATCGGCTCAGAATGACCCCACAATTCTTCCATTTTGAAAATCTCTCAAAACATGGCTTTTTCTACATCACTTTAACAAGGACTAATCGCAGTGGGCACACAGATAGACACACAGAACACAATCACAGTACCCACACCCTGTACAATGTTCCACTGCTCTCAAGCTAGGTAAACAATAAATTAAAAAGTTATGAACAGTTTGTTATATATATATATATATATATATATTCACTACAAAAATACTTTCCACCTCCCCTTTATGCTTCAAATTAAAACCGAAAAACGCCTGAAATTCGACAGTTATGGTAAACTAAGCCCCCAACCCTGCCACCGCCCCTGTGTACTGCTAAAACTAACAACCAGACCATGAAAGATGTCATCTGAAATGTCAATGATGACATCAATGATGACATCACTTGTTTAGCCCCTTTCTTTTCCTTCCCTGCCATAAATATGTATGTTCATTCAGTAAAAAAAATCACTAAAAGAATGTTATACTTCACAGTGCAACCAAATACCACTGCACATTCCCCCATTATAATAAGCTAAGCAACCATAACTCGCACCATCTATGTGCATTGCTAAGACTAACACCCAGGACATCAAAGATGACATCACAAATATCATTGATGACATCACTGATGACATCACATGTGAAAATAATATCCCTAGAAGTCCCTGCCTACAAGGGGTACATAGTCCCTCTTCCTTTTCCATTGTGGGTTGCAAAAACCACAAGGACGTGGCGTGACGCAGAACCTGTAAATAAACATTCAGCGACGTACAAGCTAGTAAATTACATTTGCAAATAAAACAGAGGAATGGTAAAGAACACGTGACCATTTTACAGGTTACAAACTAGATTTATTTAATAACAAACTTGCAGAGACCATCGGAATAATCGCATAAGCAATGCAATGATCACAATCCTGGTTAGGGAGGCATTGAAAACGTTGAAGATAAGGAGGCTGTTTTTTTGCGCAAACAAACATTCATCATGACGTAGAGCCTACAGCACCATAAATGATGTCACGTTGCTCCGAATAACGAGTTCAGCGAACGAACAGAGCGGGCTTACAGTGTCATTCCAAATTATTGTTATGGACAGGCAACCGCTCACCAGCAGTTGTATTTGCCGTCCGAAGAAGCCCTCACTCGGGATTTGAAAACCATGGCACGCACAGTAGGGCAAAATATACCTAATCGGGAAAAATTACAAAAAATAAGTGTCAGTAACCAACCTGTACCAAAATTTTGTAAAAGATCAAATCAAGACTGTGCAAAGTGGTACACAAAAGTACGTGCTCAAATTTGACATTTTAGTAATATGTTACTAATGTCCAAATTTACCTATAGGTGGAGGTTAGAAACAGCGAGATTTTGCATGCACCGTAAGAGTAAATAAAATGCCAAGTAGACAGAAAGACGATAATGTAGGTATGAAACAAAAAAGAGTGGAGAAATAAAAAAAAATATGTCTCGTCATTTCAAAGAAGACCAAAAAGACATGCAAAGTTATACACAAACCTATGTGGACAAACTAAGTGTTTCAAATTAGGAACATAAATAGTAAAAAAGGTTGAGTGCAGTCATACCCTGCAAATGAGCAACGTGTGCAATCTGCAACATTACAGGAAAATTGTACAAGGCAGAAAAATAATACGTTAAGTATATTAGCACAATTAGATGGGCAGTTATGTAAAAATAAAGCACGGATTGCTGTACAGTGAGCCAAAGTAAACATACTAAATATTTACAGCCTCCATTCTTTTTCGGCAAGTCAGTCAAAAATGTGTTTGCAGCGAAGAATCTTCCTTGACTGATATGCATGTCACTTAGAAACTTTTTAATACATAACCTCATCAATTGCGTTTTTTTTTACCCTTTCATTCCGTGAAGAGTGCGCGAGTTTGTCTTGGGCTCAAGGTCAAAAAACAATTGCCCCTTTACTTTCACTCGGATGCGCGGGCGTACTGAGCGGTCAACCAAAAAAGCAACTTGTGTGGCCTTCACTCAGAAGGCAAGTACATTCTTGCTTTGAAGCAACATAATGAAATCTAATTATAACAACCTGTACTCCTATACAGCTTCAGAAGCGCTGTTTTAAGCAAAGAGTGCAGATGATAGCCTTAGTTCCCAAAACTGTAGAGGCCAATCTGAGGGAAATATTAGTGGAAAACACATTTTAATTCACACGCAATAATTAGTCATGGTGCAGTGAGCATGAACGTCCATTTAAACGTATCATTTTGCAGAGAAGAAAACTGCACTTTTTCACTTTGTGCTGCCACAGCTCATTGGGCCCCCTGAAATGTCACCTTGTGAAATACTATTACTTGAGTGTGAGAAATATAATGCTGTCTTGTTTTGGGGCTGTTTCTGCTGGTATCCGTGCACACGAAAACATTAGTAGAAGAGAGGGGGCCACCGAACTAAGGTACCTTACTGCACGCTATTTTGCGAACAATCTGGGAAAGAGCCACATGGTCATCAGCACAACCTTTTCCCCCATTCAGTGTAAGGGGAAAAAAGACGAATTGAGAACCCCTTCCCCTTATATCTTTCGCCCCCCTGCACCAAACATGACCAAACGTTCCAACCAAAGTCAGAGTAGGCGATATATTTTTTTTCCAAACTTTGGCGACAATTAGTCCAAGGCAGCCAAAAACAATTCTTTCTATGGAAACAGCCACTCCACCAAAGCAACACAGTCAGTAATGTCCCTCTCGAATGTGCTGCGGTGATTGCCGCTAGGACCTAGAGGTTAAGATATATTTCCACATACTTTTAATGTATACGTGTACAATGGCTTATGCCTCCACCGCTAACAAGGTCGTTACTGGGTGCATGGGCTTCAGCCATGCAGCCAACACTGTACACCCTCCCCAGAACCATCTGACATGCTAACGTATAGGACAAGTGTATGCACTGCAGTAATATGAAGTGGTGTTTCTGGTCAGGGCCTAGGGTTTTACAACAATGATGTATGGGCTATGTGCTGTAGCCATGGAAGCAAAACTCTACATCCTGCCCACAATCACCTCAGTGATGTACAGTAGTATGGGTGTATTGATAGGTGTGCTATGTTTCACTTATTCTCGCCAGACACTGCACTCCTACCTGTTTGTACATAGATAATATTGCAATGTGTTGATGTGCACTGGCTTATAACTCCAGTGCTTATAACTTTCTTGTTGAGTGCATGGCCTTTGGACATGCACCCAACACTGTGCACTCTCCCCTCAACCATGTAAGCGATAATGAATACTACACGTGTAGCCATGGTCGTGGCATGCAGCTGTGGTTGTGGGCAGGGCCTACAGTCTTGGAAATATGGCCTTCGGCCTACAGTTTACGGCCATGCACCCAAGACTCTAGGCTCTGTCCACAACCACTGCAGCATGTCACGACCATGGTGGCGTACTAAGCAATAACACACCCATACCAAACTGTAATATAATAGGGAAATACGCTTAAAATTAATGGTCACTAACGGCACGCATGTCCTGCGAACATTTTCAAGGTGCCTGTACACAGCACGGACTCATATAGTAGCCTTATTAGATCCCTAATTTTCTCCACATACAAACATCCTGAAGAAGGCATCAATACAGAATATATAATAGACAATTGCCGGCCAAACAAGTACAGTATTTCATCCGTCTCTTACTCTATGAACGTCCCCACGCACTATAGGAGAGCAAAACAGTTTCGAAAACAGCATTTCACCTCTGGTAAGTAGCGCGCTGTCTTAGGATCCAAGATGTCGGGCGCATCCACTCATTCTGACGTACATCACGGCTCGCTGTAGCCAGTCGGCGCACACGTCGCGTGTCCGCGGTGATGACGCCACCCCCCCTGGCCAATCGGTATCATGTCCGCAGCGCGAACAGGGAAATGTGACCGCGGAGCGGACATAGATATCACTAATTTATTCAGACATATTTTTTGGTCATTTTAAAGGAAAGTACTAGACGGATTGTCACCAAGTTTACTAAAGCACCCTTTTGAGTCCAAGCCTCTGCCCCGGCCCAAATTTGGTGCAAATCCGTCCAGCGGTTTCACCTGTAGCCGTGCGCAAAGTTTTTCCCCCATTCAGTCTATGGGACAAAAAGATGTTTTGGGACCCCCCCTATAATTTTGCCCCCCCGGCACAAACATGTCCAACCCATATACTTTTTTTGCAAAGTTTGGTGAGGATTCGTCCAGGGGGAGCAGAGTTATAAGCCGCCCAAAAAGTGCTCTTCCTATGGAAACAGCAACTTAACCATAACTACACGGCCACTACCGTGGCCGTGTAATATATATATATATATATTGGTTCTTGCATTTCTGCAAGATGCATGAACGTGCTATCTGGTGTCTTTGTCCTGCTATTTCTGCAGATATACTGTTAGAATGTTTGTGTCTGTAGGTGAATGACAGATTAGAGAATGTTGGATGAATCAGCATGCATGAATGTGTTGTGAACATCAGCTGGGTCCTGAGCTGTGATGACTGAGGATGGACCTGTGGGTATGATATGACATGATATGATATGGCATTCATAACGTGACTGTACAAAGGCGCGGCGAGGCAAGGGGGCGGGAACAGAGGGAAGACAGAGACAATGATCTAATTAGGCCAGATGTCATTGAGATCCTGCAAGTGCAGGGTACGGGGGAAAGGGAAAGTGCAGGGTATGAGGGAGGGGGCAGTGCAGTACATAGAACCAACAGTAATAAATACATAGAATAAATTAAAACAATAGGTAAAAAGTGAGGCCAGCTTGTAGCAAGTGGAGGGGTGAGAACAGACATCAAGTGTCAAGAGCTGGTGGGGACTGCAGGGATACAGAAACAGCCCCCAAGTGCAGGGGTTGACTGGGAGGCAGTGCAGGTGTGCAGCTGGCCCTGGGCCCAGGATCAGAGGGTAGCCATGTGATCAGTGCAGTTTCAGTCAGGAGTTCAGCAGTGGAGAGGAGGAGAGAAAGGAGAAGCAACGAGGAAGGTGTTGAGGTGTTTCCAGAACCTGATATGGTTCTCCTCAAGTTTCATGGAGGCTGTTCCAGTGGCAGGCCCCAGCCGAAGAAAAATATCTACCACCAACTCATTGATTGGAGAAGCAACTGACCCCGAGGGAGTTAGAGGCGGATGAGCGAAGATCTCGAGAAGGAAGATATTTAGGAAGAGAGAGTTGAAGTTATTGAGGCCCCAGGCCCCCGAAGGCCTTGTGGACAATGCAGAGGGGTTTGAACTTAATCCTCGCAGCTACTGGGAGCCAGTGCAGAGATTTCAGTCCTGGAGAGATATGATTCCTGGGCTTGAGGCCAAGGACAAATCTTGCAGTCCTGGTCTGGATGAGTTGCGGAGAGTAGAAGCAGGCAGATTTAGAAAGAGGCTGTTGCAGTAGTTCAGCCTAGAGAGAACCAGAGCTCTGGAGACAGTGAGCTTGTGGGGGAAGGAGAGGAAATGAATAATTGGTCATTGGGTGGCAGAGGTAATTGAAGGCGCCAGGGGCAGATTTGGTGCCAAATGACCTTTTACGTTCTTGTGTTGATTTACAGGCGCCTTTCCTTGCTTGGGTGATTAATGCAATTTTGTTAATAAATCATATCCCTCTGAGCCGCAAGACTAGAGTACTGATGTTTAAAAATGGCAATAAATCCTCTCCTCTCTCCTTTTATCCCATTATCCTTCTTGATGATACATCCAAGCTATTTTCTGGTATCCTTATGAAAATATTGGAGGAATGGGCTATAGATTCTAACATTCTCTCTCATACTCAGTTGGCTTTCAGACCAGGAATGGAAACTATAAACCAATGAGTTCAGCATTTGACCACGTGGACAAAAGCCGCATTTCACAAACTCTGCATGAAATGGGTGTTCCAGGACCAGTGCTATGCATTTTGGAATCCCTATATTCTGGTTCAGAGGTTCAAGTCAGATTTGGGAAGGAGGTGGGAGGTGAGCTCAGTAGCAAAGGTGGAGAAAAGGGTACGTCAGGCATGTGTGCTCGTGACCCTTCTTTTCAATTTATGAATTAACTCTCTGACTTCTGTTCTGGAGAATATTGAAGCTAATGTTCCACAATGTGGGGCAAGGAGGTTTCCTGTGTTAAGTTATGCAGATACTGCTGCCCTTTTAGCTAGAACTCCAACATTGTTACAAACCTTAGTAGAGGGCTATGTCACCTTTATGACTCTTTGGGACATAGGGTGAATATTGCTAAGTGTTATGTGCTGTGATTCTCTTCCAAACCTTATCAACATCCAAAGACCTTGCTTGACGGTAAAAGATTGGCTAACTGTGAGAACTCGGAATATCTGGGGATACTCTTCAACAGACAGCTCAATTGGAGTAATAACATATGTAAAAGAAGATAAAAAATAAAACAGGTCATTGGCAGCCCTTTTTGGCTTGCTGAAGCCCTGCAACAACGTCTCATTGAACATATGTTAACTGTCTACAGAGGAAAGGGGTGGCTCTCGACCACCTCATTGTATGCTACCCACGTAGAAAATGGGCAAGCCCATTTCTCACATCTGCTGCCACTTAAGACTATTCTATTCTGGCAATCTTTATGGTCAGGGCAAGGTGAAAACCTGACTAAATTCCTGATAAGGCGTTTGCTGTCCCTGAGAAGATATCGTAATATTGAATGGTTGGCATATATAAAAAGGCCCCTCCAATCAGTGGGGTTGGAGTGCTGCTTTGAGACCCCTGAAAACATTGCTGCAGTTCCAGTTCATATGCTGAAACTGAAATGTATGGTCCTGTGGGGAACTGACAGGGAGTTTTTAAACTGTTCTAAATCCTGTGTAAGTCAATATTTTCACCTTTCACCATCTACGGGGACAGCAGGATATTTCAAATGGGTCACCAATTGTTATCATAGATTATTGCTGACTTGTGCAAGGCTTAATGTGTTGCCGGTAAAGGCCATAACAGCAAAATTGTCCCGTGTAAAGTTTCCAAATGAGATTCACTGTCTTGGTTGTGCCATTGAAACCGTGCCCCACTTTGTGCTTTTCTGCCCTCTTTACAATGGCATATGGAGAAGGTATCTCCTCGGTTTTCTAAGGAGAATTGGCTTAAGACACTGGAAACCGGATTTTATGTTATTGCATTCTATACCTGATTCTACAAGTGCTTTTACACTGACCTGTTACATACACACTGGGACTCATTACGACCTGTGGAGAATGCGTTTAATGGTGCCGGCATTGTTAAATGCATTCCGCACTATTACGAGGTTCCTTCGCGGGGCACGATGTGGACATCTGGTTTTACCAGACGTCCAGAGCGGGTCCTGCAAGAGGACCAGGGAGCTAACAACTGGCCGGTCGTAATCGGCCCGTTGTTAGCTCCCGCACCCATTCCCATTGAGCCCTATGGGGGCTGAAATGGGAATGGGGAAGGTCCGGGCCCGGGTTCCCTGAAGGAGGAATTACCGGGCCCTCCAAACTCCGAATGGCCCGGTAATTCCCCATTCAGGGAACCCAGAACCGGACCCGATTTTGGAGGCAGCCATGCGCTTATTAAGGGCATGGCTGCCGCCAAAGTCGTAATGAGGCCCACTGCGTGGAAAGAAAAGGAGACTATCAATTTCTACGTGATTTGACATATTTAATTATGTTTCTAACTAAAAGGCCGTTATTGTTATTGATTTATTCTTGCTGATTTATATGTCCCAGGTATATTCGATTTTTTTAATGATGTTGTTAATCTGAATAAACTGATTTTGGCTGACTGACCAATGATGTAAGGTAAAAGGTGATAATGTAGGCACACATGATGCAGGTCCGCGCTTGTTGAAAACACGTTTTTATAAAACAAAATATTTTTATTAACATTTGTTTTATCATAACATAAACATCCCTCTACCCCACCCGCCCTGTCCACCCTCACCTCCCACCTCCGGACAGCTGCTCATTTGTTAATTCCATCCCATTACCATTCCATAATATAGGAATTCCACTTCTCAAAATAAGTCTAACAAACAGATTATTCGTGGACACCGGTTCTCTCGATAGTCTTTATGCAGGAAATACAATAGCAGGTCCCAGTTTTCCTTGAACTTCCCCTCATCCCCTTGAACCACAAATGTGACCCATTCTAATGAAACGTAATGGCAGATCTTCAATAACCATTCTAGTTCTGTGGGGTCTGTGCCTGTTTCCATTTTTGGGTGATAAGTGAAAGAGCTGCCACACTAAGAATCATATATGCCTTTCTTTGAGACTTCAACACTAAAGTGTCCAATACTTCTCCCAAGCCCAGCATTGCTTCCCCGATGTCTCTACATATTCGTGGGCCAAATATATCTTTCATTGCCATATTAATAATATTCCAAAATGGTTTTAAAATGGGGCACACCCACCATATATGTCTCCATGACCCGATATCTTTGCATCCTGCTAAAACACTCCCACCACTTTTGGAGGCAATGTATGTAATTTCTCGGGTTTCAGGTGCCACTGGCCATTACCTTGACCCACATCTCTTGTATCTCGAGTGCTCTCGTGAATTTTGGGATCCCTGCCACACCACGAGCCATCGCTCATCTGATATAGAGTTGCTCAAGATATTTTCCCACTGCTTCATATAACCCCAATACAGATGAGATGGGGAACCACAAACAGCATATATAGTGTGCTTACCATTTGACGGTCTCCCATATTTGTGGTCAGAAACCTTTCAAAGGGGGTGAGATCCCTCATTTCCAGTTGTTTATTTCCTGAAGTAAGCAGCCAATGTCTCACTTGTGTGTATCTGAACCTTTCCTCTTTACGTATTGCAAATAACTGTTTACATTGTTGGAACGTCCTGATCTCCTGGCCCTCCACCATATCACCCATCTTCTGAAAACCAGCCTCTTCCCCTCAGTTAAAGGCACCCTGCTCTACCCCCAGTGTGAACTGTGGATTATGAAAGAGAGGTGTGAATGGGGAAGGAAACATAGTAATTCCCACAAGCCATACCACTGCATCCCACACATCCCCTATCATAGCCATAATTGTACTCCTGTACATGTTTGGCGGTCTATCAGCCTTCGGACACCATAACACTTCTTCTAAGGGCTTACTTACTACTGCTCTATCCATCCATAGCCATATCTTCTCTTGGTTCCCCCCAAACCACTCCCGTATTATACGTAGCTGGGCTGCTTGGTAATAGGTTTTGAAATTTGGAGCCCTCATCCCACCCCTCATTGTGTGCGCCATCAGTACTTTCCATGCCACCTTAGGTTTTTTTCCCTTCCATATGAAAACCCCACCAGCTTATTTAAAATCTTAAAGAATTTCTGAGGGGCTGCCAATGGTAAAGCTTGGAAGTAATACAGTAACCTTGGGAGCACTATCATTTTAATAACGTTGATCGGACCTATCCAGGAAAGTAAAAGGGGATTTCGTTCCTCTAGTCACTTTTTGATTGCGTCTAACACAGGGGGATAATTAGCCTGATACATAGGGCCTCATTACGAGTTCGAACGGTAGCCGTGCCTGCATTACTGGCATGACTACCGCCGAACTCGCATCCGTCACTGTCACCCGCGAATGGGCACTTACCGGCCCATTACGAGTTGAATGGGCCGGTAAGTGCTCATTCGCAGGTGGCGGTAATGCCGTGCTCCTCATCCCCATTCTGCCCTATAGGGCAGAATGGGGATGGGAGAGGGAGCAAACAATGGGCCATTACGAGATGGCCCGTTGTTTGCTCCCTCTTCCCCTCGCGGGACCCGGTAAGCACGCCTGGTTTTCCCAGGCGTGTTTACCGTGTCCCGCGAGGGGACCTCGTAATGTGGCGGAACGGGTTGAACGGCGTTGTTACCTTTTACGGCGCCGTTTAACCCGTTCCGCCTGGGTCGCAATGAGGCCCATAGAATCCAAGGAGTTTGTTATCTTCACTCCCAGATATTGTAGGCCCTTATTCGTCCTCATATACTGACCCATATTTAAAGAGCATTCCCTTGACACAGCTCCCCCCTGCAGAACCATAATTTCCGATTCATGTGTAATGATTTTCAGGCCTGCCATGTCACCAAATGAAGCAAGTTCTGTGGTTAGCCCTGGAAGCGAGTTAGTTAAATCCATAGCCATGACAAGCAAATCGTCAGCGAACGCCATCACTTTATGCTCCACACCTCCTAATTGTATGCCTCTAACAGCCTTCTCATCCATGATATTAGCTAGAAATGGCTCCAAATGTATTGCATGCAGTACCAGAGACAACCGGCATCCCAGTTTTGTCCCCGTAGACACCTTAATTCCCTGTGATAGATAGCCATTGATGCCTAACCATAAAACAGGAGACTGGTAATTAACCCTGATCATTCGTAAACATTTCTGCCCAAATCCGATTACCTCCATAGTGCGAAACAGAAAAGACCACTCCACCTGGTCAAACGATTTTTCCTCTTGCAATATTTATACCCCTGCGGTAAGTCTTGAATTATTTCCCTTCTCTATCAGATGGCACACCCGTCTTGTATTGTCGACTGTTTGCCATCCCTTAACAAAACCTGACTGATCCAGGTGGATACGTTTGGGTATTAGTTTTTCCAATCTCTTTGCTAATATTTTAGTAAATATTTTCACATATATGTTAAAAAGAGCTATGGGTCAATATGACCCACATTGTGTTCTCTCTTTGTTAGGCTTTGAAAATAACACTACCTATGCCTCCTGCATAGACTGAGTGATACATCCTGAAATAGTACAGGAATTAAAAAGAGATGTCATCACTGGGGTTAATATATCTATATACGTTTTGTAGGACAGTGCAGAGAAACCATCTGGTCCTGGGGCCTTATTCATTGGTAAAGACGTGATAGCTGATCAGATTTCCTCTGGAGTAATTTCGCCTTCTAACCCTTCCCTTTGCTCATGGTAAATTTTGTTTAAATGCCAATGCTTCAAGTAGGCCCACTGAGCTTCTTCATCTGGTGAATCGGTAGTATATAGTGCAGAGTAATGCTCTGTAAATACCCGTATTATATTTTGCAATGAAAAGCTAAAGGTTCCCAGTCACATAGTAATATGGAGGGTGGCCCTTGCTTCCTCCGTTTTCATCACCTGGTACTCCAACATACGATCCACTTTGTTTGCCTTGATATATTACCACTGTTTTATGAATAATACAGCCTGCCTGGTCTGAAGTAAATCCAAATGTCCTTTAATGTGCCTAATTCCCTCCATAAAGTTACCTCCAATCTATTTCTATTCTTCTCATCACCCCCTACAATTGTGATAATTTGCCTTTCATTGAGGTGAGTCGCTAGCTTGTTTAATGTACTGTAAGTACGGCCTAAATAGTATCGTATTTAATGATATTTGGCACAGACAAACTAGACATGTTTCTGAACTTCAGTGGACAGTTCATGGCAGTTTTGTTTTTTGCGTCTAGAGTATTTAGAATCTATATTGTTGAAAAAAAAGGCTAGGCCTGCAGCATTTGATGCAATTAAAGATTGGAGAAAGAAAGCTATGCAGCAACTCAGATGTAAAGGAAAGCATTAACGTAGGAACATGACTAATACTGAAAAGACACTATTGTATGATCAGCAGAAACAGTCAGAATCTATTAGAAGTATGGAAAGGGCTTTTTTACTTGATATTATAGAAGATATATCCGTCTCAGGATTTTCATACATCAGATGACCTAATGAACAAACTGTTGAATGCACATAGAACTGTTGTAACTGCACCCCCTCCTTATGTGCCTCCTCCCACTGTTGCGCCTCCACTCTGTTTAGTTCCTCCTACCCTGCTGTTGTTCCTCTTCCTGTTGTTCCTCTTCCTGCTGTTGTTTCCTCCTCCTGCATCTCCACCCTTACTGACAGTTGCCGATCCCTTAATTTCATCTCCACCGCCAGCGGTAGTGTCTCCGCTACCTATTGAACACGATTTGTCTGAACTTTCTTTTCCAAGTGGTTCTGCTCCACTTGTAGAGGTTGGAGAGGCGGGAACTGATTCAAGAATGGTGACTCGTGGTACAGTATCTAAAGGTAGAAAAAGAGAATTGTATACCTGGGCTAAAATATATATAGAAGAGGGTGAAGAATCAGCTGTTAAGTTGCAATCTCTGCCCAAAAAAGTATTCCCGAACAGACTATTTTGATAGAGGGGATGGCAACGCATTTGGCTGATATTTGGAGTGATTTGACGGACATGAATGTCCCACAGGGGTTGAGGGATTTGAATGTCCTTGCTCACTCAAGGGACACTGCAGAGAAAGTACATGAGCATGTTGAGAAGGCATTTGAGTTTAAAAGGGAGCTAGATTGGTTACAGAATGATGAATGATATGGTAATAGACTGGAAGCATCATATGTGCAGAAACAATTTCTTCCTCCATTGAAACCAATGAGTGAGGAAACGCGCCTTTGCATAAGAGACGCTCTTAGATGGATTTCGGATGTTTCAATTTCTCTCATTAAAGTGCATGGCACGTTTAGTCAGTATGCTCCGGCAATGCAAAGGAAATTGTTACAGGTGATGGTAGAGTTTCTACAAGATGAGTTTATGTGCAGAAAAATGTGTTGTCCCGCAGATTTGATGGTCATTTACAAGAGATTTTTTCTCCCGATACTGCTTTGACTACTTTGTCACTAGATTTAGCTTTGTTACTTAATAAACGTTCAGATTTGCCTACTTCACAATTGCCGATGAGGGAGGTTCCTCCGACATAAGTTCTGAAAGTAGAACTTCCATCTAGTGCTGCAGCAGGAACGTCTGCTACTACTGTCAAAGTACATTATGTTTCTCAGTTTGTTCATGTCCCGTTTTCTAAAGAAGAAGTGAATACCATTAGACAAACAATTCCAGATATTAGGAAGAATCCAACAGGATTTTATAAAGAAATTGAATCTTTCTTGCATTGATCAGTTTTTACGTTGGGTGATATAGATTTATTGTTTCCCGTGATCCTTCTTGCTGATTTATGGAAGCAGATTAGAACTGTAGACGATCAGACAGGGATGGGTGATACATGGGATAACTTGGTACGGATAGATAGAGAAAGGAAGGCTGGTGAGAAACCGCCACAAGTGATACTGATGTTGCCAGACAGAATAGTAGCTAAATTAAAAACTCTGATTCCTGAGAAAAGAATCATATGGGACAAGCTTACGGCTTGTGTACAATTGAAGTCAGAGGGTGCAACTGAGTATTTTAATAGATTTGAGCAAGTATTTTCAGACTTTAGTGGTCAAGATTTGAGCACAGAGTCAGGGAAAAGACTATTTGTAGACAAGTGTGTGCACAGATTATTTCCTGAAATCCAATCGAGGATTATGACTTCTGAAAGCACTTGGCAAGTGAAATTATGATCTGAAGTATTACATAATGCTCAGTACTATGAACATAGAGTTAATTAAGAGAAGGAAAGAGTGGAAAAAAGAAGGGCGACTTGAAAACTAGAGTACTGTTGCAGCAGATCGCTAGAGGAGCCAGAGGTGGGAATACACAGTTTAGAGGTCAATTTACACCACAGAATAATGCGAAACTGGGTCCTGTACACATGAACCAATGTGCATATTGTAGACAGGAAGGTCATTGGAGAGCACAATGCCCGAACCTTCAGCAGAGATCGAATAACACATATGGTGTCATGGGTAGACAATCCAGAGGCTGTCCTGGGATAGGGAGTCCTGGTAAAATTCAGTTCACTCAGAATCAACAGTCATCTTCACAGGATAGTCAGCAACATAGTGTTAATAGTGAGAACATTTTCAATAATCCCTTGACTGTCTATTTTTCTGAGGATCTTGCATTTGATGATATACTGTTCTGCTAGGACAGCCGGAAGCAGAGTCTGGAACCAGTACCTATTCCCGTCGATCAGAAAGGGCCCTACATTGAAATGAAGGTGGGAATAGGGAGCATCTATTTTTGATAGATACAGGAGCACAGAAGTGTTCTATTGATCATTCACGGGTCCCCGATATTCCACTGTCAGGGCAGAACAACATTTCTGTAGAGTTTTCTGGTACGCCAGTGGTTAGTCCGGTCTCTCAGCTGGTACCGATTTCACTGGGGCCATTTACTGATTCATGTCCATTTCTTCTGATGAAAAATTGTGACAAAAATTTGTTGGGATTGAATTTGTTGAAATAATTGAATGCTGTAATTTACTGTTCTCCGGATGGATTGCATTTAACGATTTCACCTCAACAAACTTCCATTCCACAATTTTTGCCTAGACTTTTACCACCGAAATTGAATAAGGTTCCGACATGTCTATGGGAAGCTAATGACAATGATGTTGGCATTTTACAAATTGAAACAGTTAAAATTGTATTGAAACAAGGTGTTAAATTACCGCATATTCTGCAATATAAGATTTCGGTTGAAGGTGAGCAGGCTTTGAAGAGTATTATTTCTGATTTCCTACACATAGGTGTGATTAAGGCAATTGCAGGGAACGTGTGTAATAGTCTGATTCTACCTGTGTATAAGAAAGGGGATAATGTGATTCCTTTTTGCTTTATTATTGACTTATGTGCTATTAATAACATTGTTGCCACACAGTTTCTGATTGTATCTGATATTACTACAATATTGACCATGATTCCAGCCTCAGCTACTCATTTTAGTGTTGTGGATTTAAAGAATGCCTTTTTCAGTATCCCTGTACATGTTGACAGTAGATATTTGTTTGCATTCACCCGAGGGGAACACTTATTTCCATTCACTTGTGTGCCACAAGGGTACACTGAGAGTCCAAGCATTTATAGTAGAGCATTGACGGAACAGCTTGATACACTTGAGTTACCTTCTACTTGCACGTTGTTGCAGCATGTAGACAATTTGCTTCTAGCTGCAGATTCTGAAGTTGCTTGCAAGGAGGGCACTGTGTTGCTGTTTATTCATCTATCAGAACATGGGCATAAGGCTTCATTAAAAAAGTTTCAGTATTGTCAACAGGAGGTCACCTATTTAGGCTACCTCCTGTCGAAGGAGGGAAGAAGACTGACACCTGAACGGATACAAAGCATCTCTAGCATGTCTGTCCCAAATACACAGAAAGAGGTCAGAGCTTTAATAGGCATGGCTATGTTCTGTAGACACTGGATCACAAATGTTTCATTAATGATAAAACCTATGTTGGCACTGACAAAGAAGGGCATTTCTTTGTCTTTACTATGGAACATGGATTGCCAGAGAGCTTTTGTTCTGCTCAAGGCTACGTTGTGTTCAGCGCCAGTTTTGTCTGGGCACACCAGATTACAAAAAGGCCTTTGTGTTGTATGTGCATGAATGTGATGGATACGCTTTGGCTGTTTAAACGCAGGAACATGTGGGTAAAAATCGTCTATGCTGTTATTTTTCCTCCATGTTAGACCCTGTTGCATGCCCTTTGCTGCTTCTGCCACTGCATCTGTAAAACAAAGTGAGGGTATGATTCTGGGTCACTCTTTAACCGTGATGGTACCTCACTCTGTAGACATTCTATTAAACAGAACACAGACACAACATCTCACATCAGCACGACTAACAAGGTACGAGCTGATTCTATTTGCACCACATATCCAAATTAAGAGATGTTGCTCATTAAATCCAGCCAAACTATTGCCTCTTCCTCAAGAAATAGATTGCAGTGACAAAATGTCACATGACTGCCTCTATACCACAGAACAAGAGACTAAGAGCAGAATTGACTTAAGTGATACACCTTTAAAGAATCCACAAGGGGAGCTGTTTTGTGATGGCTCCTGCTTTAAACTCCCGGATGGTACATCCACTGCTGCTTATGCAATCACCACATTAAGCACTATTGTGGAAACCAAATGTATTTCTGCATAACTCTGCGCAGGCCGCAGATATTATTGTGTTGACTAGAGCTTCTGAAATATCTGAAGGGCTTAGTGTAAATATATTCACAGACAGCCAGTATGTCTTTGGGGTAGTTCACAACTTTGGTGGAATATGGGCTGAGAGAGGTTTCTTGACCTTGCATGGAACTAAGATACATCATGGCACTCTAATAGTTCGGCTACTTTCAGCAGTTGCACTTCCTACACAGTTAGCAATAATGTAGTGCGCAGTACACCAGAAAGTAATGGACGATGTGGGAAAAGGAAATGCTTTTGCTGACAGAATAGCCAAACAGACTGCCACCAATTTGCATTCCGAGATGTATGTGTTGAAACCAACAACAGGGGTTACTAACACTTGTGTGACAGATGTTGCATAAAAGAAAATCAGGCTGATGCTACACCAGAGGAAATTAAACAGTGGGCTGAGGGTCCAGCAAGTTTAGATGATGAGGGTTGTTGGGTAGATAATGAAAAACAAAAATGATGCTACCGAATGCCTGTGTTACCCCCAAAAAGATTTGCAAATTGTTAGATCCTGTATGGTATAATACCAATATTAAAAAAAACTGCTGAGCATCTTGTCCAAAGTTGCATGGTATGCTTACAGCATAATATTGGCAAATCAAAGGTACATCCACAAAGGTAAATCGACACCAAAGGATAGTTTTGGTCCCCCCTCCATGCCGTTTGAAGATGCCAAAACCCAAGTTATTGAAGGATGTTAAGCTTGTACTCCTTTCTGAACATTGTGACCAGTAAACTCAAAACTTGTATTTGATTCATCAACAGGTGCGAGAAGCCCTCCCAGTAAAATACGAGGGTGACTGGGTGCTATTAAAAGCCTTAGAAAGAGCCTCCTGTCTTGCACCTTGCTGGAGAGGACCACATTAAGTCCACTTGGCAACACAGACTGCTGTCCGAGTCACCGACAAAAAGAACTGGATCCACGCGATGCACGTGAAGATGATTCCTTTTCCTCTGGCCTACGAGAAAGGCAAGGAGAAGGGAAGTAGGGATCTTGATGCTCACAACAAGCCTGGTTTAATTGACACCGAGGGTGTCCCAGAAATCCTTCCTGAGCCCGTGAGGCCTAGGGAGACTGCTGCTTTGTCAACAAAAGACCTTCCTAAACCCGTGGGGACTGGGGAGATTGGTGCTTCTTCTTCGAATTCTTCTTCACCTTCAAGCAATCTTGCTTCTCCTTCCTCATTGTCTTCATTGCCTTCAGGAAACGGCAACACTCTGTTTGCAGATCACACCGTAGCTGGAGTCTTAAGGAACGATCTGCGACCACGAAATCGAACTTACAGTACAGCATCAGATGTGCCTACAAGAGACCATCATTGAGCCAGTCCCTCGTCACTCTTCTGCTGAAAATAAAGAGGCCAGGACCGGCAAAGTTACCTTCAATCAACATAGGCCACGTGGTCAGGAGCCACCATCAGATGAACTAAAAAAGCCTAACGGAGAGGCTTCTTAACTGACTCTGAGAAAAAATGGCCAATTTTAAAGCCACTCGTGCAAAAATGAATGTTGGTCACTTCTCTGATGATGAATCTGCCCATCAAGGGTTATGGTCCCCAAGGACCAAATGTTTACTGGTCACAATAGCAGTTTGTTTAGTCATCGTATTTTCATTTGGGTTTTGGTATCTAGAAGGTGTGCATCCACTTGATAATTTATTAACGACTCAAGTATCCCTACTACGCCTTCGCCTTATGTGCATCTGCACACTCTTCCTTCGCGAGACCTCCAACACAGAGGAGGTTATCATAATAAACTCTTTTAATGATTATGAATGCTACCCATGCGATTCTAAACAAAACAAATTGCTGGGTGTTTTTGCATTTGCCACAACATAGGGAAAAGGGACTAGACTGGTATATTCATCCTCTCCCTTTAACTACTGCTTGCTATGCCTCGCTCAGGGCACTATTCTTTGGCCATTGTAATGACAGTATTTCTGGGAACTTGCATGGGACTAATCTAAATGAATTTGAGAAACGAGTCATAACACCTTTAGGATGTTCCCTCTTTGCAAATAGGAGCAAACTCAATGTTGCTTCTATTAGGCCTTCTGGCAGATTTTCGAGACTTTTCAATCATTGATAAACTTCAAGATGGCTCCCGTAGGGACTAGAGATGCCATGCCTCCTTCTTATACTATCAACCACAGTCCAGAAACTGTTTCATTCTGCATACAGAGAGAGGGTTCCCAACCAATGGGTACATTTGAGGGATGCACGAATATTGCAGTGTTAACTAGTGAGGATAGACCTCTGTATGTAGGAGATCCTGTTTAATTTGTTTGCGGCAATGTGGCCTAGCCATGTTTACCCAGAGATTGGCAGGGTACTTTTTACTTGGGGACATTGTTGCAAGAGTATATATTGCCATCAGCACCGAAGTATCTAAAGCTCCTCTAAGGTGGGATGAGAATGGTGATACTCCTTCAGAAGTCTTGGGTGATGTTGCAAAATCCTTTGTGTCATTCAGGGGACAGATAATGAATTCCCAGGATATCAGGAGATTAGCAAGGGTATTAGAGAAAACCATCAATAGGACCACTGATATTTTGTACAACATGACGCTAGAGCGAAAGGCAATTAGATTAGTAGCCCTCCAAAATAGCATGGTGTTAGAAATCATTTTAGCTGAGCGTGGTGGAGTATGGAAAATGGTGGGATCTGCATGTTGTGTTTTTGTACCCGACTCCTCCCCACCATCTTTAAGGCAATTCAGAATTTACATCTTCTAAGCACTGAAGTACAAGTCCCAGAGGGAAATTGGAACCTAAGTACGTAGGTCGGGGATTTGTTGTGGTCTTGGGGATTGGAAAATGTTTAGTCTTAATGGTGATCCTTGGCATTTTTCTTTTCTGCTGTTGATGTATACAATGTTTGGCTGTCATATGTTCTATTCTAGGAGGATGTTGGGCACAATTAATAGGTACACTAGAACCTGAGATAAAAATGCCTGAAAAAGCGACCAATGCCTTAGTAATGCAGGAAATTGCTATCAAAGAGTTAATGGCGATTGATGTCTTAGAAACCAGCGACTCAGGGTGCTCCAATAATGACACATGGTCTTTGTACAGTCGAAATGATTGAGTAATGCTCTTGGCTTAGGCCAAAAGGAGGATTTGTCAAACCATATTCACATACTACCGTCTGATAATGAATATTGGCCTATGCTCCTTCGCATTTGTACTAGACAAAACAGATTTAAACAGACTTGAATAGAGTTCACTTCGCCGCCATTTTAGAACTATCCACCATTTTGATTCAAACTCCTGCTTTCTGTCCTAAAATGTTAAACTTTGTTTTTGGCTGCAGCAGAGCAAAATGAACTTTGAACTATGTCAACATTGAAGCTGCTGAGAGCAGAATGTTTGTCTTGTGCTAAGAAACCTTGGAGACAAAGTGAACCTGCAATTTAGGTGTTGTCTGCACCAATAGCTTCATCCTCATTCAAACAGTGTAACTGAATGCTGAACAACTAAAACCGTGTGCCTTTGCATAAACTCATTGTGTTTGTTTCTTGAAACTGGACTCACTCTAATCTCGAAAACAAGGAAAAAACCAACATGACCAGACAGAAAAAAGTTTATCACCATTGTATTTGACAGATAGGAAAACATGTTAAATGTTTAGAAACACTATTGCTGTATTTGCCATGTGAACTGGGCATGAACCCTTTTTCTAATTTATTATTCTGGAGAACGGCTGGACAATGACCGGGACTATGTATAAATAAGCATGCTTCATGATATTCAGCTTTCTCTTCCCTCACGGTGTCTGCTGGTACACACTGCGAGGTGCTTGAGAGCCAGATAGCTATCTGCACTTTGATTAAAAAGTAAACTTGTAACTCTGAACTTGTGATTGGCGTATATTTCATTTTGGTGGTACTCAGCCTTGATATTTACTTTGGTCTTTCAGTAGAACCTTCCTATAAATTCACCCCTCGTTGTCGCATTAAAGGCATTAAATGTTCCTGCTTTCCCAGAGTCATGTTCATTTTAAAAAAGTCCCCAATTATACCCCGTATTGCCTAATAAATGATTTGTGAATTTCCAGCAACAGTGCCCAGACCGTTCTCATTCCTGCTGTAAATCTATTGATATGGGAGGATGGTCTGAAAGATTAATAAGCCAGAGATCCATTTTCCATACTTGCCCCAATAAAATAGATGACCTCCATATATAATCTATGCATGCCAATGACATATGGACATGAGAATCGTACGTGTATCCTTTGGGTCCCCTGTGAGTTTCTTTCCAAGAGTCTACCATGGCTAATAGGATCATACATTCTCACAGTTTTTCAGTGGCCCCACTGTGAGTAACATTTGCTGTCACACTCCTGTCTGCCAGCGTATCCCATGATACATTGAAGCCCCCTGTTATAATAATTCACCCCACTGCAAATTTTCTGAGTTTGGTCAACACCATCCGCACAAATCCCTCTTGCCCCGAATTAGGTGCACATAGGGTTGCTATTGCTTACCGTGAGCTCCCCACTGGATACGAAAAAAGATATATCTGCCATCCTTGTCCACCTATTTCACACTTATTTAGAGTCCTACCAATCCCTTAAAAGCTATGAGGACCCTCCCGTCTTCTAGTTGTTAGATTGCACTATATGGAGGTACCCATTGATCTTTAATTTGTGGCTGCCACTCTTATGATTGTGGGTCTATTGCAAGGTCACAATGTCCGGTATTCCCCACCTTAAAAAATTACATCTTTTAACCAGGGAATATAAACCCCTCAAATTCAGTGCCAGGATCTGGAACCCTTGTTTACCCCCATGGGCATTTTGGCATGTAACTGTAGAGGAGAAGATGTATCCCTCTGCAGATGTATACCTCTGCAGGATATCCCGCTGCCGCCTACCTCCTTTGTATTGGAGACATGAGACCCTGCCTTGCATGACACCAGCTATCGTACCAATACCGCAGCGAGTATTTGGAAGGAGATAACCATTGAGGCAACCCTATCGAAAGTACCCTCGAAGTGATGACAACCTGCAGGAAGAACTCCCTGAAGGATTATGAGACGGATCTAAGAAAATGAAATGATGATGTTATCAGAAAATGTGAACAACGTCCCGAGATACCGAATGAAGATGATGCATGGATCCTAGAAGACAAATGATGAAGTAAAGAATCGAGTGGACTATCAAAGTGGAAAAGATGGAGATTACACGTAAACAAAGTGATGCAGAAAACACAAGTTCGACACATGTAGAGACACTGAAACGCAAGGTAGATCAAGTCATCATAATAGGCTAGCAAGGAGTAGTGAATAGAATACAGGCGAAGACGCCATTGTACGGATACTAGACATTGGTATCATGAAATAGCAAACCAAAAAAAAACAGGAAAGGAGAATGAAAAATTGTGTTGCAGCAGAATACGCAGGCTAGAGGAGCTGTGTGGCGAGGGTGTCTGGCCTGAACTCAAGATCCTAGAAATCAAGGTCAGCTACCTACTCTGAAGAGAACAAGTGTGCGGATGATGAATACTCTCATGTTAAGGTGCAAGAAAGAAAACAAAGGATGGCAAGTTTTAATTCATTTTAAGCATTTAAAAGCTGCAGAATTAACCAAATTGTGGTCTCTTGCCACGTGTGTCAAAGATGGAAATAGAGCTTGCATTTGGACTTCCAGACACGATAGCGAGTGCCCTCAATCCTGTGCATTCCCAAGATGAGAATACTTTGCAAGGCCAAGTACAAAGACAATTTCATGGCAGAAGGCATGGGTGATGAGAGATTTTGGGCTCATTGGGTGGCGAGGTAGCTCCATGTCCTATCTCCCCGGACCTGGGTTTTGGCATACGTGCTGCTAAATGAGCTGAATGTTCCAGACATAGCACGAGTGTGCCAACCAATTGCATTAATCTGTAAAACAAAGGACCTTGTATTTGTTTGTATTTTATTTATTTATATAGCCCACCCGGCACAAGGGCATCTGGGTGCCTCACTTAGGGTACATGGTGGATAGACATTCAAGAGTATACAGGTTACATGGCCATTTTAAAAGAGCATAGTATGCAGGTAATATACAGTAGAAGAGAAGCAGAATACATTTACAGTAAAAATGGTAGCAAAACAATGGTGATGAGCAAGGGCTAGTCACCAGATACAAGGTAGGTACAGGTGATTATGAGGACAATAAGAATGCAAGAAGTATAAACAATGAGTATAAATATATAAAAAAGCAGCTTTATACATTGAGGTAGAAGAGGACAAGTGGAGGCATGTTAGTGCCGGGCAGGTCTTGGGTAGACATCCAAGCTTCGGCCTTGTTCTTGAAGGCAGGGAATGATGGTTCAGCTCTAAGCGGGTTTGGGAGTGAGTTCCATAATTTCGCAGCATGGGCAGAGAAGATGATCCCTCCTGAATTCTGTTGCTTAAAGCGAGGTATGGAGAGGCAATTGGCCTGTGCAGATCTCATAGTTCTGATGGAAGTGTGGTAGACAAATCTGCAGGCCAAGTAGTTGGGAGATTGGTTGACAAGACAATTGTGAGTCAAGGCTAGAGTTTTGAGAGAAACTCTTTGTGATACTGGTAGCCAATGAAGGTCCCGCCTGGTGTCAGAGATGTGTTGGTCCTTGGAATGTTTAATGCAGCTCTGATGGTGTTATTTCGAACAATCTGAGTGTTTTTCATAAGCATTACATACTGGATAAAGATTGAGAAGAGGGAAGTCCCTCAGCGAATGGCGCTAATGCGGCAATGACCAGCGTTCTTTCAGGAAGATCGAGAACAGGTGCCAAGTCTCCTTTGGAGTACAGGCCCATATGACGTCGACCTATTAAAGGGAATAGTAGAGGTTAAAATAAAACTCAAGCCAGTATCAGTTTTACCATGAGCAAGACAGTATCCTATGTCTTGAGAAGCTGATGAAGGCATATTTCAGACTATTTCAGTGGTGATGAATCAGAGAATTCTAGTGCCATCGGAATCCCTGTGCAATACTGCAGTGTATAAGATTAAGAAATCTGAAGGGGGTCATGGAGATGTATCTAGGACTTGTGCCCTCTTAATCAGATTGTAAAAGCCGAGTTTCCATTAGTTCCTAATCCTGTGACAATATTGTGTAGTATCCCAGTTGAAGCTACTTCACGATAATCGATTTGAAAAATGTATTGTTTTCGATCCTGTTGCACGTAGACTCACAAGACCTTACTTCCTTTACGTTCAGAAAAAAGAGACTAAGACATACTTGTTTACCTTAACGGCATTGTGAGTTCCCATCGATCTTCAACAGAGTCCTACAGATTGATCTAGGTAACATTGAACTCAAGAGTGCGATAATTCAGTACGCACATGACATATTTATCTGCAGTGAAACAGAGAATGAATGTAGACAAGACTCTGTTCAGTTAATGATTATATTGGCAGACAAAGAGGAATTATGGTACTGTCAAGTAGAGGTGTTGTACAAATGTCAGTTCATTTCAATTGAAGGAAAGAAAGTGACACCTGAAAGAGCTGAGGCTATCATGAAGGCACCCAAGCCAAATACAGTGTGGCAAATGCAGCAGTTTCTGGGTTTATGCAATTATTGCAGGGCCTGGGTGTTTGATTACAGCACACATACCAAGATGCTTTTGCAACCACTTAAGAAAGCACAAGTTGGTAAGGAAAAGATAGAAAAGTCTGAAGAAATGGAGGAAGGATTTGGAGAATTAAAAAGAGCAATCTGTACAGCTCAGTTTTAGGAATTCCCAATTATAGTGAGGAATTCTATTTATTTTCACACACCAATGGGTCAGTAATGACAACAGTACTCACACAAAGAACAGCCCTAGGGTATTAACCTTTGGCATACTACAGTGTGATTCTAGATCCAGTTATGAGAAGACATTTTCCATGTGAACAATAGTTGGCTGCTGCCACATTTGCAATTGAGAAATACACAAGTATTACCATGGGCTATTCCATGACTATGAGGAACACGCCTTATTTGCCATTTTAGAGAAACCCAAGGGTACACAAGGGTCACAAAGAACATCTATATGCGGTCATAATTTCTAATCCAGCAATTAAGGCAGTGAGGTGTAAAATAGTGAACCCAGCCACGTTTGTAGCTGAGCCTGTAGAAGAAGGTGATCATGTGCATTTCTCTTTATTCATGGTTCTTCAACAATTTACCAGACTAGTTGTAAGTCAGAGATTAAAATGTAAATTAGAGGTAGTGGCGAGTGCAAGACTACCATCTCATTGGTGGTGAGTGCAAGACTACCTTCTCATTTTTCCGCACAAGCGGCAGAATTGGTGGCGCTTAATTGTCGCACTTGAAATACATGAAGTGACAGTGTAAAGTGACTCTGCCTATGTGATGTAGACCATACATGCAGGCTGTCAGGCTGGAAAAGGAGGGGATATCTCTCCACAGATGGCACTCCAGTGCAACATGGGCCTTTATTTGACAGGCTCATTAAGGCACTACAAATACCAGTACCCATAGCAGTCTTTAAATGCACAGCATATATTAAATGGACTTTATCTCTTGAGGAAATGATACTGCAGACTTGGAAGCCAAACGAGTTGCTTATTCTTCAGAAATTTTGAGTTTCAATACTGAAAATATCAAGCATGAAGCATGCTAGTATGAGAGGGGTTTAATATTCTGTCAATTATGGAACTAATAGAGATAGATGGTAGAGACCCACAAGAAGAGTAGGAGCTATGGAGACAAAGGGGGTGTCTTATCACCCACAGAAGGATTATTGGAGACAGGACAGCACTGACAAGTCAGTGATGTCAGCGGCAATACTAAAAGTCACACTTGAGCAGTTGCATTAATCCACGCATATAGCCAGATAAAGTCTTGCTGCCACAATTGCAGTAGACTGGTTTGTTCCCAATCTATTGGAACACGTTGCACAGTTTATTGTGCATTGCATCACATGTTAAACATTTACTGATGGGCATACATTGTGAACAATCAGAGGATTAATACCCCGTCCAGATGGTCCATTTCAACATTTGCATTTCAATTACATTGGTATGCTGCAGACATTTAATGGATACAGGTATCTATTAGTGGAGGTGTGTCCCTTCTCTGGGTGGATTGAAGCGGCCCCTGTACACGCCCTGAGGCCACTTGCACAGAGAAGTTTTTAGTGCACAAATTATTTCCAAGATGAGGTGTGTGCGAAGTATTAAAATCCGATAATGGGCCACATTTTGTCAATGAGCTATTTGTACAAATAGGACTTCTGCTGAGCATAAAGCATACATTTTCTTCTGCTTATCATCCACAAGCAAATGGAATATGTGAGAGACTCAATGGCCTCCTCAAAGAGAGAATAGCCAAGATCAAATTAACATTGAAAAAGGGATGGCAATGTTGCCTACTCCTAGCCTTATATGCCCTTTGAAATAAGCCACGTTGAGACCACCATCTTACACCCCAAGAGTTAGTGATATGGAGTCACATTAGGACACCTCTTACGCCTCCGTCTAGAGTCAGGAGTGATGGCCAGAATGTAGCGAAGGGCCTAAGTGATGAAATGCATGATTATTTGACATGTATGTGTAGCAGTGCTTCTTTCATTGCAGATCAGGCAAGCAACACAGAGAGGGGTCAAGGAACATGGAAGCGGACCACCTAGTAACTAACCCAAGTGAATTATTGCCACCTCTGAAGTTGCATGTTGGAGACAAAGACAAAATTCTTAACAAGAACTTCACCCGTAGATGGCATAAGCCGAGATTTAATGGCCCTGTTTGTGTTGAGGAAGTGACTCCTAATGCAGTTAGTGTAAGAAGAGCTTGTTTGCATTTAGGAGATGTAAAAATCTACAAAGGTTTACCCTCCCTCCAGTGCCTGTTGACCAAGAAGCAAGACAAGAAGAAGAATTTCTGCATGTGTAGATTCAATTAATGACTAAGAAGAAGGAAGATAAAACAGCATGTGGTTAGCACATATTTCTTTTGGACTGAAATTCAGTGTACACACCTAAAAAATTGCAGCATGGACTTGGGAGAATTCTAGAGGCTAAAAATCTACTTTTTAGAAATGTATTGAAGGAGTAAAACAATGCATCAGTGCTATGCCTAAATGTCAGTTCCTGAGAGATCAAAACCCAGATTTGTTTTTAGGAGCATATCTGTTTCAAGAATAATATATGAGTCTCATCGACAGTGACACACATAAACTTGTAGTTGCTATTTTTGTGTTTATACTTCAGTCATACCCCGCTCTTGTTAGGAGAGATGTTAAAAAATGGTCCAGTGATAAGGAGACTCTTAATTGTTATAATTGAGCAGATATTGCAACCACAAATGTAAATTGAACACCTGTGTTAAACATTATTTGTGAAGTGGATAATGTGATTATAGAAATAGCACAAGTTCAACAAGTATTGCGATGGCACACCAAACGACTTCTATGCCTGATATACATATGCTTGTGTATTTTCATCAACTTTCTGTATGTTACATTTAAAAGTCTTTATTTTCTTAATGGTCCCATTGAAAAAAGCAACTTGTATGATTTTTCCTAGCATGAGGACAAATAATGATAATTTCTTGGACGTCTATGGGCATGTCAGGTGACATAATAAGGATGCAGCTGAAGATAACACGCAGATAAATACCTATCTTGATAATTCACCTCACTTGGAGAATAATATCTGCTACCAGCATGTGAGAAAGGTGGGGGAGAGAGCATCTGATGAGAATTGCTATGTCTGCTCTCTCATCCCCTATGCCATGACAACAGTAAAAACATTTGTTTAAAAAAAAATATTGGCTCAAGATGTGAAGTGCCGCAGCCATCTTGCAGCATGTACCACTATAGAACAGTTACAAGGGAATTGAGTAACTTTGTGATGGAGACCGAGACAGTCATTTCCATACCATGATGATTATATAAAGACAACACAGATGAAAAAAACCCTAGATGGACAGATAGCAGGATATACAAGGATGCTTGTGTATCCTGCTGCAGGACAAGACAAAGTGATTGTTGAAGAATTTAAGAGCCTTAACTGTTCTAACATGCCAGAAAAGGCTGGAATACCTGGATGCTGGGAGCGTTCACAGCTGCTAATCTATGCACAAGCAAGTACAACCAAAGGATAGCAAGATGGAGTGATGTCCTTTGCAGCTTATCTGCTGAGGAAGGAAACAGTGAAAGAGGTGCAGAAGGTGAATGATGGGTGTTTAAAGTCATGGGCCAAGTACTCTAAACTGCTGACATGGGTGGAAGATGAATCAGGCCCCATTGTGTAGTCGCTTTGGTTAATGCAACACTGTGCCTTTAGAGCAAGGGAAACATTCACGTTGCGCATAAAAAAGGGTGCAAGAGGTGGTTCACCTCCTCCTTCCTTGTCCTTTACTCTTCGTGTCACAGAATACAAGCGAATGCAAATGTGGCAGCAAATTCACACTTTGCTGAAAATATGGTGGAATGTTTTAAGACCAGCTCTGCAATAACATTCAAGACACTCCACTGTTACTAGTGGGTAGGGGGCCCAGTCCGATCCTCATTGGTCTTGCCAGGCATGGCTTCCAAAATGGCGATTGGGCAGACCGCTACTGAAGTTTACTGTTTGTCCCTCAATATCCATGGAGATCCATTTCAAGTGTGCTTCTAGAAGCCTGGAACTTTCCTTAGGCCATTCCGCGGGTTTATCCTCTCCTAGGTGGGGTTTGCAATGCCGTATCTTTATTGATATGGTGGTGCTGGGAGGGATCCCTCTCCTCACGATGCGTGCATCCCGGCAGCCATCTTGGAAATGAAAACACATAGTTGTATAGTACATAGTTACTTGTTCCAGTTACATGCATTTTTTAGAGCACTGCCTCCTAAAAGCTTCCAAACATCCTCAGTTAAGTCGCTTGTGCAGTTTTTCTGCAAAAGAAGAATTTTGAGGGACTCAATTATGTGAGCCACAGCCTCCCTGAACTATTTGCTTGTTTTTGCTGTGGCACTTGGGAGGCTGCTCTTATCAGTGAAAGGAGCAGCTACAGGACTTTTCACATGTTGATAGAATTGCAAGTGTTTTTCCCTGTATATGACTAGAACCTTGCAGTCAGCAGAAGGCCTTCAAACACCAGGTTGTGTGCCCAGTAATAAACAGCTGTGTGGGTCATGTGGCATATTTCCCTGAGGACTCAGCAGGATGTGTGTTCACAATGAACTTTGTAGATTTCTCTTTTCATGCTGACAAGCATGTATTTCATTCACTGGGCCTCATTCCATGTTTGCCAGTACAGTAACAACGGTACCGGTAAGCTTGCTGGTACCGTTGTTACCGTACCGGCAAACTATGATTTCTGCTCGCGGGTGCCTTTTCGCCCGCCAGGTCTGGGTGGACCGGCACCCGTGAGTAGACCATGCCGGATGCATTCTGAATGGTGCCGGTGCATCCGGCCTCCCCATTCCCATTAAGCCCTATGGGCTCGAATGGGAATGGGGAGCTTTTTTTTCTGGCACCCAGGAATGGCCAATTACCGGGTCCAGTGGGGCAGTAATGACCTGGTAATTGCCCATTCCTGGGTGCCGCAAAAAAATGATACCGGCGTCAGCCGTGCCTGTTATACCGGTATTGTAATGAGACCCACTGGGCCTCATTACGACCGAGGCGGTAAGTTACCGCCTGGGTCGTACCCTTACCACCATGGTGTAAACTATGTTTACACCATGGTGGATGGCGGATTTACCGCCCCATTCCAAGGTGAGTGGGGCGGTAAATCCCCATTTCCCATTTTACCCTTCCCCATTCCCATTTTTGCCCCACAGGGCATAATGGGAGTGGGGAAGGCGCTAATTACGCCACCGTAAATTATGGTGGCGTAATTAGCACCATGGTCCCTTAGCGCCATGGATTTTAACGCCTGCAAAAAGCAGGCGTTAAAATCACCATGGCGCTAAGGGACCTTGTAATCAGGCGTTAAGGGTCGGCACCGTTTACGGCGCCGTTAACCCCTTAACGCCTGACTCATAATGAGGCCCACTGTCTATTTGTTTCAAGACTGCCAGGCGGTCGTATCTTTCTTCAATTGTTCTATTTTCAACACTGCAAC
Source organism: Ambystoma mexicanum (assembly GCF_040938575.1). Taxonomy (NCBI): domain Eukaryota; kingdom Metazoa; phylum Chordata; class Amphibia; order Caudata; family Ambystomatidae; genus Ambystoma; species Ambystoma mexicanum. The sequence continues at coordinate 600,976,038 of NC_090933.1, forward strand.
ACAAAGATCTTTCATAAGCTTTTCTAACTTCTCTCTCATTGTCATATTCTCTTTTATTCTTCTCACTAGCTCTTGTGAAGAATCTTACTCTGATCAACTTTTGCCTATGCATCTGTCAATTGTAAGGTGAGTTAGTGAGCCTCATTATAAGTTTGCTGGTATCCCACCAGTAATTCTGTTGGGATGCCGGCAAACAGTAATACCGTTACTGGCACTTGGAATGCTGGAATTACCAGCATATTCCAAGTGTCGGCAATGGCAGTAATTCCCCATTCCATGGAGTTCCATATGACTCAATGGGGGAATTGCCAGTATTACCAGCACCTGTAATAGCGGTACTGGTGATACTGGCATTTTTTGGTGCTGGGGTGCCCGAATAACCAGCAGCTTGGAGCTGTAGGTAAACTTTGGCCACCCCACCATCAGACTTGGAGAATGCCTGTCTGGAATTAACATGCTGGCATTTACGTTTACTGGCACGTTATTTCCTACTGTGGGCCTCATTACAAGTTTGTAATAAGGGCATGGCTACCCCCAAACTCGGGTCCGGGTTCCCTGAATGGGGAAATACTGGGCCATTCCGACCTAGGAGGGCCCAGCATTTCCCCATTCAGGGAACCCAGACCATCCCCATTCCCATTTGAGCCCCCATAGGGCCCGTTGTTAGCATGCTGGGCTGCTCGTGGGACGGGCTAAGGACGTCTGGTAAAACCAGGTGTCCAGAGCAGGTGCTGCAAAGGGATCTTGTAATGAGGTGGTAGGGGTTTAACGGCGCTGGCAGCTTTACCTGCACCATTAACTCCCTACCGCCTCACTCGTAATGAGGCCCTGTCTCTCTTTGATTGTTTTTATATTTTGCTGTAACTGGTCAAATTCAGTTTGCAAATTCCCATCATTTATGAAGAGGTTTACAGCAATTTACAGACTTTCTTTACACTTATTATTAGTTACAATATCATCTAGTAAACCATTGATATAAGTTTATTTTATGATCACCTAGTTTCAATATTACATTGCCATTTGCCTGTAAACATTCAGTGCCATTAATAATGAACATGTCTCTTTATAAATATTTTGGGCTTCTCTGCACACTTTCAATGAATCTTGTATGTCCTCAAAGTTTTTTTTGCAATGGCAGCTGCTTGCCATCCAGGTCCACCTTTAATTGTTTTATTTCTTGTTCTTGCTGATCATGAACCTGCTGAATATATGTTTATTATGTTGTTTGTTTTTTGGACAGTGTCTCTGCCTGTGTTTTGAGCATCATCCATTTTTAAATCAACAACTACCTCTCCAGACATTTTTAGATGGTATATGTGATCACAAATTACAATCAGTATCTACAAATCAATAATTGATAATCAAATAAACAACCTACCTGAGTTATATTTCTCACCTATAATATCACATTTGAGCAAACTGCAATTCCCCAGAAAACACAATTCTCAGTTTGTCTATAATCTCATTGCAAAGTGCCAATTGTATCCTTTGGGGGATTATTTAGCATGGGCCATCTGATTAAGAACAACAATGCAACTACACACTTATCTGTGATCTTGGGCATAATCTGTGTTACACAATGCATTTATATGATGGCAACAGCAACATTATAACTTCCCCATCTCGAGAGGATCCCCCAAATGTATAATGGCTTATTTCCATAGAATATATTTACTTTATACTGATTCCTTTTTACAGAGCAATCTTAATCCCACCAATATGACTCTGCCACCCCAAAATCTTGGACAAGAAATACCAGGGTGCTAAAACATAGATTTTTGGCATCCTGCTGTAAGAAGGAAGGATTATTCTTCCTACATCGGGACACCTGCGGCGTCCCGCTTTAGGAAGGACAATCCTTTTCCAAGACAGCCAACACGGAAAGAGAAGGCGGGGCTCCATACACAGCCCCTCTTACCTTGCCATGGCAGCCCGCAAAACCCTATGAACATATTACCACAAGCACTTTTTTTCCCTTTCAAACCTATCCTACCTTCGAATATCTTTACCACATAGCTGGTCCCAGGTAGACATAGCCACTTTAACACCATTTTTCGTCCCTATCGGTCATGGCCAGTAGCCAGATTGTCCGTGCAATAACCTTATGTCATGACCCAGACAATCTGGCTACTGCCCACAGCCACAGGCTATACCTCAGTCACCAAAGGTATATGACTATTTTTTGTACCTACATTATTACACTTGTCAAAAAATAAAACACGGGGCATTTGCAAAACCATGCTTTAATGTCCTTGCCAATGCTCCTCACAAGTTTTCTCGAAATCCGCCCCTGTTTTATTTTTTAAAAAGTGTCAAAATGTATATACATACAATAGTCAAATAACTTAGCCCACACTCGACAAAATCCATTCAGTCTTTACACAAACATTGAAGGTTTGGTCTATAATCTTTCTCAAAACTTTTGTCCACATTTGTCAAATAGCAACAAAGTTATAAGCCATCAAAAAATGTTGAGACCCCCCTCTAATTTCGCCCCCTCTTGACAAAATCCCACCAAACTTTAGAAAACCATTTATATCTAGATCCAAAATCGTTTTGCCAAATGTTGTGCAGATTCGTCAAATGACACCACATTTATATGACTTTACAGTATTTTGGGACCCCCCTCTAATTTTGCCCCCTCTTGATAGAATCCCCAAAAAATTTGCAAAACCATTCAGGATTAGTTCTAAAATAAAATTGCAAAATTACATGCAGTTTCATTGAGTGGCGCAAAAGTTATAAGCCATCCAAAAACTGCTTTTCCCCAACCCTGTAATACAGAAATAGGTACAGATGTCCTAGGACATCTGAAGTGTCCTCGAACACCACAGGACTGTCTCAGGACATCGAGAGTGTTCGCGGACCTTCGGGGGGTGAAACAACCCATTTTTCAGCTTCTTATGGCCATATCCAATCGAATCCTCATCCCCCCACCTCCCCAGAGATTGTTTGTCGAGTTTGACAAGTGAAATGCTGTTTTTTAAAAAAAAAGTTTTCACTGCGCTGTTCGTGGACCCCAAAAAAGTCTGCAAATCCAAGATGGCGGGCGTTTCAAGAAAACAGATGCATTTCATGCAGTGGTCGAAGTGAGCGGGAGCGGTCGGGAGCGGTGCTCCTATACTTTTTTAAATTACCTTGTACAGCTCCTATACTTTTATTTTAAAAACAAACTGTTAAGCAATGGTTTTATTTTAAAATAAAAGTGTAGGAAGAAGTTGAAACCTTCACTTTCAGTGCCCTGCACTGAACGTTCCCTTAAACAGCAGGTGCAAGTGTTTTTAGGGTGGATTGTGTGTGGGAGGGGTTGTGGCAATGGGATTTCTGGGGAGCAGGAGCAGGCCAGCAGGGAACATAGTTCCACTACTTCTTTTCGTACACTTCGACCGCTGATTTCACGTTTTCTCACCATCCAATCAGAGGATGCGGCCCGGTTTTCGCGGACTACGCAAAAGTCTGTGAATTTTTCTGGCCAATCGGGGGCCAGTCTGCGGACAGCACAGCCAATCAGAGGCCAGTCCGCGGACCGAACAGGGAGGTGAGTCCGCAGAGCGGACATAGATATCACTAACTTTTTTGCTTTACATTTTGGTCATTTAAAAAGAAACTACTGGACAGATTTACACCAAATAAAAAAAGCACGCTTTCAGGACCAAGCCGCCGCTCCTGCTGCAAATTTGGTGTAAATCTGTCCAGCGGTTCGGGCTGTAGGCGTGAGCAAAGTTTTTTCCCATTATGTCTGTGGGAAAAAAATAAATTTTGGGACCCCCCTATAACTTTGGCCCCCCTGGACCAAACCTCACCAAACATTGCAAATGAATTCAGAGTGGGCCATACACTTTTTCTGCAAAGTTTGGTAAGGATTCGTCCAGGGGGAGCCAAGTTATAAGCCGCCCAAAAAGTTCTATTCCTATGGAAACAGCAACTTAACCATAACTACATGGCCACTACCGTGGCCATGTAATATATATATATATAAATAAAATGTAAGCAGACCGTTTTTACTTCAGCACCATGGACCAGGATTTTGGTAATGACCCGAGTTTTCCTGTTGAAATATACAGAGATTGCTACCAGGTAGAACTTTTTATTTTGGAGATCAAGAATATCTTGATGTACTAAAGTGCACACAAGCTTGAGAATGTAAAAAGAATCAGCAAATTAACTAAACAATGTTATTTGGAAAAATTACATTGGCTATTTAAATTGACATTTATTTTTTTAGGAATGAAGCAGAGAAACTAACCTCCTTTCCTAAATCAATCTAAGAGTAAACAACTCTATTTTGTAATGTAAACTATGGTTTTCACAAGTCAAGAATTTGATTAGTCTCCTTGCAAACGCTGACATAATTTTCAACTGTAAAAACCTAGAATATTTATTAATTATTTGTTACTGATAGATACAAATATGCCAGGAACACTTCTAGATTTTAGGACAATTCATTTTAAATATGCTTCCACAACGTTTCATTTACATGCCCAGTCTCACCAGACTATAGCAGAAGCCAAGTCTTCTTTCCTCCACCCTCCAGTTGGTGTGCCGACCATGGGTACCCCAATAAGCATGGGTCATGGAAGGTAGGCCCTGCAGCTGCTTGATGTTTGTAAAGCTTCCTTTGGGTATGGATTGTAAAGTTTCCTTATAGCGTGTTCACTAGAGTGTCTTCCCATCCCCTAGTGTCTTCACATCCCCTAGTGCCACACCCACATAAACAATATTTCTTAAATTCTGTAGGACACCTGTCAAGAGTTTTCAGTAGATAGTAGCTAATGTCCCTTGGCTTCTGTCGAGAGATCTCTGGGTTGCACCCATGCATTATTTGATGATGTGTTTGATGTTGTGCAATATAGCTCCATCAACTTTTAGTGTTTCGGATGCTGCCTTCAGATTACCAATTATCATATACAAAGCCAAAAGCAACAATCCAGCGGGATAAAAATATCAATTTCAAATTAAATGAATAACATTTTTGTTCAAACAAGGTAATGGTCAGACCCATTTCTACACATTATGAAATGTTTTAACCAATTGTTTTAAGACATTTTTAAAAAGAAGATATAGGGCCTCATTACACGGTAGGCGGTGAGCCATGGCGCTATTAGCGCCATGGCTCATGCCGGTAAAATACTGGCACCGCCTTGGCGGAAAGGGGATTTACCGCCCCATTCCAAGGTTGGAGGGGCGGTAAATCCCCCTTCCACCATTGCCCTTCCCCATTCCCATTCCTGCCCCATAGGGCTCTATGGGAATGGGGAAGGCGCTAATTACGGCACCGCAATTTTGCGGTGCCGTAATTAGCTCCGAGCTCCCTTAGCGGGTTGGATTTTAACGCCTGCAAAAAGCAGGCATTAAATCCCCCAACCCGCAAAGGGACCTCGTAGTAAGGCGGTAAGGATTTACCAGTACCGGTATTTTACCGGTAAATCCCTACCGCCATCCGTGTAATGAGGCCCATAGTGTATTCACATATTAGTAAATATACTAGACAACATGTACATTAATTTTCATACAAAGGGTGGAGGTAGAATCATAGATTCCCTACATTTTACTTGATGTGAAACTGTCAGAAATACTAAACAGAAAAAACACATAATAGTTACACCTAACAGAGCCAACTAATATAAATAAGAAATGCATTAACAAGAAAACATGCACAACAATGACATGTTTAACAGAGACTTATCAATCATAATAAATAAGCGGCAGTCTAAAAAGAAACACATACAAAATATATATCTGTTTCGGCGTATCTGAGAGTAAATTATACACCTTAGTCACGACCCAAAAAGCCAATGCATTATTGTAAAGAACGAGTAGAACAATTCCTAGTCTTGTTTATAATCAAAACAAAAAACATTAATTAATACTGCTATATTACACAACACTTCATTGAGCAATCTCTGACATTGCTTAAACTGATAACAGTTCATAATAATTAAAACTCACATGGGGATCAAACCTTCAGAGGCCTAAATTCCCCCTGACACAGCAGCGATAGAACAATTCCAGGTATAATTTTCCTCAATTCTCCCTCCAGATATTTCTTTGAACTCTCACAGGAGATGATACAATACCACATTAGTCTAGAAAATGGTGAAAATGGTGAATCATGAATTGATAATATTGTGGCCTTCTACAGAACATAATAGAGTTAATGATAAGCCTTAGAACGGTCATGGTTGAGCCCAAATAAATCAATGCATTCATATTTTACCTAGATCAGTAAGCATCAAGTAGTTATGTGATCTCACCATAGAAACAGTCACATTTGGTATGTTCAATTCATTTTCACTGTTTAGCCTGTTTAGATCTATTAACATGTGTACATTCACACTTAGAAAGTCAAGGACTCAAGAACATACTCATAGAAAGCACCTTCTTAAAAAGGAAGGAGGCAGGAATTGTTGGGTGTCCTGACCCACGTTTGAGCTATCATGCTGCAACATTTGGTGCTGTGGGCTTAGAAAATCCAAGATGGCCAAAAAACCCACATGTACGCCAGAATAGGAAAACTGTGCAGTACTGGCATGGAAAACATCATGATGGCCAGAACTTCCCAGAAAATGCACAGTGAAATGCATGAAGAATAGGCTGCCACCCATGTTTGCCTAGGTTTTGAGCAGAGGAGGGCACTGCCTAAAACCACCATTGGGCTACCCACACAGTAGCCTGAAACCATTGGGAATGGCAATGCTGATTGCCAAAAGCAACCTAGAACTGGGGGAATTCATTTTCTTAAATCCCAAAAATGGTTGCATTACCAGTACACATCACTATCAGAAAGCCGGCGTTTTAAAAACACCAGACATTTGTGTAAAACTGAACAAATGAAATAAAACCAGACCAAGGAAAGACTTGCTAGGAGGTGGATACAATGTAAAACTATACTCTGAAATGACTTGAAGGAAGTAATTATTTAATGTGTATGTAAAAATCGTAATAGACTTAAACTGGGTTACAAAAAGTGCCATTTAGCTGAAACCTGGCTTAATGAAACTGAATTCTGCCTGACATTTACCCCCACAGGAGTTAAAACCTGCTCAGCCACTCTTCCCCTTGCCAAAAGGAGTTGTCACCTCTCTGATTAGATTAGGGGTGGAGCAGCTACAGGCAGTTGAACAAAGGCCTGTCCTGGGCCCAGGCAGATTGTTTATTGGGGGGGCCATAAAATAGCTTCCTCTTGGCGGAAGCTGGGAGGGGCAGGGTCTCTGAGCTTGGCAGAAACTGGATAAACTGGTTTCTCCACCATGTGACCTGGGAAGACACACCCCTGTTGGCCAGAATATGATTTTAAGAAAGATGTATAACTCATGGTGCGGACTTGTCAAAATTATCTAAATGATACCATAATTCTTGTGATTTTTCTGCCCACATTTTAAGAGGTTTTAGGACCTGGTGGTATGATCTGGGGGGTTGCTAGCGGAAAATAGGGTTTCACTCCAAATGTCTGCATGTTAAAAATCTGACACTTCATCAATTAATGTCCACACTCCTTGTGCACATGTGTGTAAATTTGGGTAAATGTCCGATATTGCAAAACCAGTTAAAAAGTGCAAAATGTTGCCATTTCTAAATGCAAGCCCCCAGGAAGAGCAGAGTTTGAACAGAGTATACCTCATGTGATATGTGATGGGTGCATGTAATTTTAAACAACTGTGTATCTGTGCAATATGTATTTGAATCAAATATAGATTTGTGGGCAAACTGACCAGGGGAGGATCCTCTGACCCATAAAACCTACAGCATCACTCTGACTCACATTTCCTTCCCCCAATCATGGGAGAGGGGAGAATTGGGCCAATGACAAGTTGAGAGGGGCAGGCTTTGCTAGGCCCAGGCACACACCCATTTTCAAAACACATACAAAGAGACTGCTGGGACAGGTAGAGACATTCAAATCCAGTTGCTGCAACGCGCTCTGCCGGACCACACAACATCCAGAAGATACCATATCCAGCACTTAGACTTTAAAACTCCAAAGAACTTGATTCAGAACTCAAAGCAAGGGCCTAAACCCACAAACTGAGAACTCTTCTCAGCAGGCCTCAGCATCCAGCAAACCTAACAGTGGTAGCAGAATCCAGGAGCCGTGCAGATCAGCGCTGTGTCCAGAGAAAGCTGTGCAGAAAGATCCAGGAGCTGTGCACAGACGCTGTACTCAGAGATCCAGGAGCCGAGCCAGGAGCAGTGTCAGACCAGACCAGCAGAGCAGAGACTAGACGCTGTGCGCAGAGACCGTCCGGGGCGAAACCAGAACCGAAGCCATCTTGACCCGATCCGTGAGACCTAGACCTTCCAAATACATTGTGAGTACAGCTAGGACGGTGTGAAACCAAATCTCTTAGTTTCCAGTGATATAATTCAATCTATTTAATCTAAGTAGAACTGCCTCCTAACTGTCACTTGTCAATTCTGCAGCCGCATAGCTGTCACCTGTCATTTTTAAAAGCTGTCACCTGTCAATTTGAGTTACTTTAAATTCGAAAAACGACCTTTACAAAATCATTCATATCTTTGGAACCGTTTGGGCTAGAAACTTGGTTTAACTTTCCTCTTAGAATCTTAGCTTTTCAACGAACCTAGAACCGACATGCTACTCCTTATACTTTTGCCGTAATCGTGATTCACGCATTTGCGAATTTTGCCGCGATTTGGTTAAAAATCCAGCCACGTGTGAAAACAGCAGCTTCCTTGCTTTCCTTTGCCAAAAATTCGTTTAACCTGCTAGATACTCCTAGAGCATTGTTAAAGGGAGCCAGAGCTCATCCCAAGTATCTCTCACTCACCCTGAACCTCCTAAAGGGAATTTTCAGCATATCTCTCACTTCATTGCCACCACATTCAAAGCATTTTGGGCCTGTGTTTCAAACTTCTATCTGTGGTCTAAGCTTGCTGGGGTGAACTGAATTATATTTGATTGCATTCCTAAGAACTGTGTGTGTTACTTCCATTTCCTTCCATTTCTTACATTGCATAGGGGGGGTGAATTGTCCAAGAAAGTGATTACATTGGGCCTCATTCCGAGTACGGCGCTAACCAATGGCGCTATTAACGCCTTGGTTGACGCCGTACCCGGACCGGCAGCGCCTTGGTGTATGGCGGAATTACCGCCCCATTCCAAGGTTGGCGGGGCGGTAATTCCCTATTCACCAAGGCTCTTCCCCATTCCCAAATGAGCCCCCATAGGGCTCAATGGGAATGGGGAAGATGCAAATAACGGTGACCGTTCATTACGGTCACCGTTATTGGCTTGGAGGCCCCTTTGCGCCCTCGACTTTAACACCTGCTCAAAGCAGGCGTTAAGGGCGAGGGCGCAAAGGGAACTCGGAGTATGGCGGTAAGGGATTACCGCCACCGGTCTCGTTACCGGTGGCCGCTATCCCTTACCGCCATACTCGGAATGAGGCCCATTGTCTTTTTCTGAAATCCTATCAAGTTATTTTCTGTACTGCATTTTCATTCCACATTGCATCTATTTGAAACCATAAAAGTATTGTTGCTATTTTATCCATCCTATACCCACTCATCATTGATTATAAAGAAGTGTGCTAGTGCCAGACTATCCATTATTGATTAATGCTCAGATTAAGTGTGATATTCAATTATTAATTTATTATAAAGTGTGATATATATATATATATTGTTTACATTCTCAAATAAACCTTTTAAACTTGCAAAACAGAACTACTTCTTGGCTCAGTGGGGTCAGGGGGATTCTAAGAGAGGGGTGTTATATAGGGGTAGTCATCCAGAACTCATGAACTGGACATAAAGATATATCAATAAGGGTTTCCATTCAGTATCCCAGACTAGGCATTGACTTAGCTGTAGTGTTGAATTGAATCTTCTTTCAAAGTGGGGGCTCGTCTGGGATCGTCTGGGTTAGATCTATCACTTGTGCAGCTTAATACAGTGTACTAACTGACGGGATACATACATCCAGTCGGATCACCACGCTGTTTTACACTGTAAAGCACTCTTCAAAGGGACACTCTAAGGAAAAGGTCTGTTTTGCAAAAATAAAATACTAATTTCTGTAAGTCAGGACAGAGATCAATCTCTAGAATGACGACCTTGGTAGACATGAAAATAGCGAGGGAGCACCTCTTACATAAGCTATTTGTGAGAGGTGAGTGGACTCACCAGGACCAAACGGTCTGGTTGCAGGCCATCGCGCAACAGGTCACTGAAACAGGGTCAGACACATGGAGAGATCAGGGTCCATTACATGTGGCCCTGAGTGAACTATATATGGCTCCTAAAGCCAAAGATAACCACAATAAGATTGCCAGGATAGCGGCATACCTGTACCTATATATGGGAGACATGCAGGATAAATGTACTGAAAGCCAAGATCTGCCAAATAGGTGACAGATGGCGTTAGAGAAGGTCCAATCTGACCTGGTCTCTTCTGAGCAGAGGCTGCAGGGGAGCCAGGAGTCAGAAAATGATAGTAGGCAGTATATCATTAAAATAAAAGAGGACATGGATAGACTGCAACAGGTGAAGGCTGATCAGGATACCAGATTTCTGGCCTTGCAGAAGGAGTACCAAGAAGGGTTGGACTCCCTTCTGCAGAGCCAGAAAAAGCTGGAGCAACAACTGGACTTCAACAGGGCATGCACAGAACAGGTAGCCACCCTGCAAATTCGATTAGACAGAGAGAAAGAGGAAAGCAATAAATTGATTCTGAAAGACCTGGATACCCAGGCAGAGTTTGATCAGGAGCACCAGAAAGCTGGTGCCTTCCAAAGGCAAAGGGATGCAGGCTCTTAGTCAGGAAAGGGATACCTTAGGCCAGGAAGTCTGCCACTTAAAAAGGAAAATGGAAGAAAATTACCTGGCCCTCCAGGGACTGGGTGACCTCCAAAAAGAACACCAGAACTTGTTAGAGCACACCAGGAGGGTGGAGGAGGCTCTGGCAAGAAAGGAGCAGGCCAGTAGGGAAGGGACTCAGGAGGTAACCCTCCTGCAGCAAAGACTGGCCCAGTACTCCAGGACCAATCACGAGGCACAGAGAGAAAATGAGGCTCTCTGTCAGCACAATGATAGGCTCCAGCAACAGGCAGCGATGCAGGAGAGACTGAAAGAGTCGAGTAAGGCCTTAACTGAGGAACTGAAAGCGAAGGCTCTTGCATTGCAACAGGGAGCAAGGGCGGATAGAGACCAGGTTCGCTGGGAGACGGAGACTCCTGAGCATAACCTCAGGAGCCCTAGTACCAGAGGCCTTCATATCTCTCAGTCCCTGGACTCTGCCACCCCCATGTCCCCTCACGCACATGAGCCCAGGGCCACGGGGTTGGCAGATTACTATCCAACCAGAAGTATGGGGCTCATAGGCCAGTACCTCCCAGGAATGGAGGGGCGGGCATCCGGGTATGGGCACCCAAGCACGGTGCAATTTAGTGGGGAACCCCAGGAGAGTAGGCCCATTAAGGGCATCCTGAAAACTTCTGCCCAGTTAGGTCAGTGGGGGGGGTACCCATCAAATCCTGGCAGCAAGGAGGAATCTGAAGACTCCTCTGAACGGCGCAGAATGGACCAGGGTTACCCAAACCAAAAAGGCCAATAAGGCAAAAAGGGCCTTGCTTAAGGACCCATTGAAGCAAATAAAGGCAATAAGGAGTGTCATCACGCCTTATCATAAGAACGCCAAGTATTCCGTTTGGGAACACTTGGAGCTCTATGAGCAAATGATGGAGACTTTCCATTTGAAGGACAGCCGTAGCTGCATCCAGTACGTCAAATGGACATTCTCCCCAGAATACTCCAGTTTCTTTGCGTGGCTGGAGGACCAAAATCATTTAAGATGGTCCACCTAAAAGGCGGCCATCTTGAAACATTTTTCTGTTCACAGAAATCCTCAAGAGGCTCGCAAGGCAGCCTACAATTTACAATGTGGGGAGGATCAGGCCCCACAAGAGTTTGTGCAAGAATTAAAGTGTGCTTTTGCACAGACCACTAGAAGGGTGCGCACAGACAGCAAAGAGTTTGTCAATACATTTTTCCATGCTCTCCCTAAATTTATAATGACCCAGCTCGTGAGAGATTTTCATGAGAAAAGATCTTTAGACTGGGTCATTGAACAGGCTACCCGGATCTATGAGGTGCAGAAGCCTATCGAAAATAAAAATAACGCGCCGAAAAACCCCAAAACCAACAGCACCCCTGCTGCTGCCAAGGTGGCAGAGGTCAAGGTTGCCCCCGTTTTAGATTTGGAGATGGGGGGGCCTCAAAACCTGCCTGCACCAAATAATTCACTGCCCAGAAGGCCCTCGGGCCAGTCACCGACAGGGAGTCGAGGAGGTAGTCCCACAAATGGCGTCCCGCGCCCCCATGACTATGTAAGTCCTCGCTACAAGGGAAACCGACCAATCCTGGGTTATGTGTGGACTCCTCAGCCCAAGGGGGGGGATCCGGCCAAGCACCTAACCCAGGGAACTTCCCTCCCAACTTCCCACAGGAGGGCAGAAATTCTCCAAATCCTGGGCAGAACTTTTTCCCCAGGTATCCACCCAATTTCCAACCCAAAAACCATCCATCCTTCTTTCCCCAATTCCCTGAGCCCAGACAACCTAATCCGGGAGAGGGGAGGCCAAGGGTGGAGGGGTACCCAAATCTTCCCAATCCGGGGTATTACCAGAGAAGGGATAGCTACCCTTCCCGGGATCAGCCCAGGGGAGAAAATAGAGCCCCGTATCAGCCTGAGCGGGTTTCACAACTTGAGCGCCAGGTCCAAAATATGGCACGGAATCTGGGTCACATACTGAGGGCTCAACAGAACCCTCAGATGAGCATGCCACCGCAGAATGCCCCAAACTCTGGACCTGGTGCTCCAGAACAATGACGGGGGCAGCACCCCGATAACACACCGGTTCCCAGGGAGGAGGCACAAGGGGAAGGGGGGTGTAAAGCCTTGGAGGAAGCTTCCTTCCCAATTTATAAACAGCCCCTGGAAAACCAGGAACCGGAAACAAAATCTCCTACCCCTGAAAGTCTGCCACCCAAGGAGCAGAGAGGAGGTAGGAGAAACAAAGGACCCAAACAGACCCACTTTGTGGAGGAGGTACAGGTCTTCCAATTTGAGGGAGAGGGATCCTCAGAAGATCCTGGGAAACGGATCTTCTCCTTCAGAGATGGGGGAACTCCTCCCAAGGAAAAATGGGTCCCAAGGGATGTCAATTCAGACTGGGGAGATGTGGAGACTGAGCTACCGCCGCCCATCATCTCACCCCAGAACCGACAATACCGAAATCCCCTGGTTCAAACCCATCCTGGTGACTGCCTCCAAAAGGGGGGGGGGGCGGTCCAGAAACGGAACCAGGGGAACCCACAATGGCTCTGATCTCCAGTTGGCAACTTTTTCTTTCAGATTCCCAAAACTCTCCACAGTATTCTGCCCAAATCTCTTCGCTAGCAATGTCCAAAACCAGAAAGTTAGCCCACCAGTTGTCCAAAAATGTGCATTATCTGTGCCCCCTTGAGGAGAAGGAGGGAAGATACTATGCCCCGGTACAAGTACAGGGGCAGGGTACAATTTTGGCACTGGAGGACACTGGATCCCAAGCTACCCTTCTGTCCAAAAGGGCCTTTGAGGAACTAAATGCAGGAAGGGGGGAGAATTACCGAATTCCTCTCACCTCTCTTCCTGGACAACTGCAGAACTTTGACGGGAAGGAAATTCCCGTTGAGGGGACTGCAGACTTGGACATTAAAATTGGGCGACACAAGGTGAAACACCCGGTCATAGTAGTGACTCCAGAGGGCACCCCATGTTTACTAGGGAATGACCTCCTGAGAAGGTTGTCACCCCTAATAGATTGCGTAAACAAGGTCCTCTGGACCCAGACTAGCCGACCAATAAAATTAAAACAGAGTGTCAACCATGTTAGTTTAAATGGCACCTGCCACATGGTTGAACAAAAATCTGACCAAGTAGAATTTCACTTCCAGAACATCCAAATTCCAGACGTGACAGTAATAGCAGTAGGACAACAGACTGGTGATGGGGGGGTCCTCTCTATTTCTGAAAATCAACCTTCCTTCCAGTTTAAGGTGGTATTCCACACTGGAAGGAAACACCCTGAAATTCTTTACTAATCCACAATCAGAAACTCCCACTCCTATAGTCCAGAAAGATGTGAAATCAGCTCAGAGCCTGGCTGATATTCAGCAAATTGGAGAGCAGTTGTTCATCCCTGTTCAGTTAAATGATGGGAAGGACTCTGTTCTCGCTCGAGTGTGTGTGAACAAAGGTAAGAGCTTCATCAGCGAAGCCATGTTCTGCCAACTCCCAAAAGATACAGCCATTCCCACATTCAAACTGATAGACAAATGGGAAATGGACCTGGAAGCACCTAATTCCAAACATCTCCTGCCAAGCAGGTGTATGCTCAAAATCTCATTGGCAACAAGAACATAGTCCATAATTGTTGGGTCATGCGAGAAGTCACTGCCGCCTTTTACTTAGGCAGTGACATTCTCAATCACTTTGCCATTAGTTTGGACCTAATAAACTTCAAAGCTTGGTCCCGATTAGCGGATAACCCCATGGGCTTTGATGATCCAGAAAAAGCATTTAGGTCAGCTCAATTGCTACCTTATGCAGTTGAAATTCAGATCAAAGAGGAAGTCACCATCCCAGAAAGGACCCGGCAATTCTCCCTGGAAGTGAAAGTTAAAAGAGGACAAAAATTGCAAAACCCTGATGCTTATATCCATCTAAACGCTTCTCTCCAACAGCAAGGGTTGGGGGTAAACCCAACTCCATTAGTCAACATAGAACATGACACCATTCTAATAGAGGTGGACAACAGCGACTTAAAGAGTATTACTCTAGCCGCAGGCACCATTATTGGAATGGCGGTTGATGACCGACATTTTTCCATTGATTTAGGAAATGAACTGTTAGGACCAATCCCCAAGGACTGTTTTGACAGTGACAGTGATGACAATACAACACCAGACAGGATTTTTACCCGGCATGGGGGAAACTTCCTGGTGTACACTTCCTGCCCCTATGGTAAGGAAGATGTGACTTGTGACTTCAGGAGGGATGAGGTGATTTTCCAGGTCCATGAGGGCTGCCTTTCCCACCTGAAGCCCCTAGTCCAAATCAGCATTCTGACCAGGGACTTCTCCACCCAGCTGGAGGAGGCTGCTGAGATAGCCAAACCAGATGTCTTTCCAGGCTTCAGGCAGATGGTGGAAGAGAGAGTCAACCTAGCTGATGCCTGTGTGACTCTGGAACAGAAGCAAAAGTTGAAACAAGTTTTCTTGGATTTCCAAGATCTCTTTGCGATAGACTCATATGACTGTGGTCGCACCGACATCCACACCACAATTCCCACGGACCCTGGAATGACTCCAGTGTTTGTGAAGCAATATCGTTTGCCTCTCGCATCCCTGGAGTCCCTTACTGAAATAATTAAGAACCTTGAGTCCCGGGGAATAATCCGTCCAATACACAGCACCTTCAATAATCCGGTGCTGGGAATATTGAAGCCAAATGGCCAGTGGAGACTCTGGACCGACCATAGGGAGCTCAACAAACGGGTCCATACTTCCCGATGGCCTCTGCCCTACATTGACCAAGGGCTGGCCCAGATCCAGGGGTCACAGGTATTCACTGCAATAGACCTGACCAATGGATACTGGACTGTGCCTGTCATTAGGGAGGACCAATACAAGCTGGCTTTTACCTTTGGGGGCCAGCAGTAAACATGGACCCGGACTCCCTTCGGATACCTCAACTCCGGCAATGAATTCAACATTTTCCTACATAAGGACATGCCCGTCCGGGGTGCAAGGGGTAACCGGGCTTATGTAGATGATGTCCTCATCAAAAGTTCATCTGTGGAGGAACACGTAGCGGAGATCCGTTATGTTCTGACCCAGTTGAGGGCCGCCGGAGCAAAACTTTCCTTTCAAAAAGCACAGTGGTGTAGAACCCGTGTTAATTTCTTGGGGCATGAGATTACTCCTCAGGGTCTCTGTCCCCTGGAAAAGAAAGTGGAAGCACTTCAGAAACTGAAAGACCCCACAACTCTGCGGGAACTAAGGAGCCTCCTTGGACTGACTAATTTCAGCAGAAAGTTCATTGAGGGCTACGCAGAGATCACCAGACCCCTGATTCATCTCCTGAAGGGGGGGGTCAAGTGGGAATGGGGTCCAGAACAGGCTGAGGCAGTAAGACAACTCAAAAGAAGCCTCTCACAAGCGCCCTGCCTAGCTTACCCTGTCAGAAACAAGGAGTTCTTCCTGGAGACAGGGTTCTCTAATACGTGCTTGACGGCAGTATTATACCAAAAGCATGACAAGGTCAATAAAGTAATCTCCTATGCGAGCAAAACTTAATCCTCTGTGGAGGAAAAATTCAACGATTGTGAGAAGGCACTCCTGGCAACGGTGTGGGCATTGAAGAATTACCGCCCGTTTATCCAGGGGGAACACATCATAGTGGAGACTCCACACCAGCCTCTGCAATATCTCCAAAGCGACAGAATCCGGGCCGGAAATGTGAGTAATTCCCGAATTACTTCCTGGATTCTGTCAATGCAAGGCTTTCCTGTGGAGGTCAGATATGGCCAAAACAAGAAGAGTCCCCTCGCGCAAGGTCTGGCTGACTTGCATGATTGTGCCAGGGAAAACTGTCTCGAGGACGAAAGTCTAAAAATCAAGGACAACACGGAGGCATACCTTAATTCCCCACACAAAGTCTTTGAAGAGGACAAGTGTGAGGGAATGCCCACTGTCTATGTGGATGGATGCTCTTACCATGTTGACAATGACTGGGAGAAAGAACTGGTGGCTGGCGTAGGGAATGCATGGGTGAAGGAGTTTCCAGAACCCTCCGCTGGATACAAAATTGGTCCCCGAAGTAGTCAGGTGGCAGAATTGATGGCTGTGCATCAGGCCATCCTCACTGCTGTCCAGCATCAACTCCACGAACTGGTCATAATCACAGATTCGGATTATGTACGGATTGGGTTCATGGAGCACCTGGTTAATTGGAAAACCAGAGGCATGTTATGTGCTAATAACAAACTCTTGAAACATGGGAAGTTAATCCAAAACATTGATGATCTGGTCACATCGAATGGGATGACCATCTACTGGAAAAAGATCAAGGGTCATTCCAAAGTAGAGGGACCAGACAAAACTGGAAATGACTTAGCTGATCAGCTGGCCAAAACCGGGGCCATCCAAGGGGATCTAATCGAAATAGAGTCCCTGTTGGGGGAAATCCAGGTCACTGCTATCACTAGGTCCCAGACAAATGCTCACAATGATCTTTCAACTGCCCAATGGAGCAAGGAGACCCCTGATGCTGATTTGATTACAGCTCAGAAGGGGGATCCAATTATTGGTAAATTTTGCCAACACCTTGAGGACCCTGAGAACTTTCCCCTGACGGATACCGATTACATTGGCAAAGAGGACCTAAGAGTGTTGATGAAATGTCCAAAAATGTTCCGGATCCAAGACGGTTTGCTGGTAAGGAAATCCAAAGCTGGCCACGATCAGTGGGTGGTTCCTACCTCATTCCGAAGCCTGATGTTAAGTCACGCCCATGATGCGTCCACCGCCGGTCATAGGGGGTTTCACACAACACTGGAAATCTTAAGAGAGGTTGCATACTGGCCACACATGGGGCAGGACCTCGGCCAATATTTGAAGGGGTGTCTTGTGTGTGCACAATTTCAGCCATCATCTCTCACACACCGGGCACCTCTCCAAAAGAGGGGAATGACACTGCCATGGTCAGATTTGCAAATCGACTTTGTAGGCCCTGTAATCCACTCGTCCAGAGGAAACAAGTACATGTTGACCGTTACATGCTTGTTTACCAAGTGGGTGGAATGTCTCCCAGCCCCAAACTGCAAGGCAGAAATAGCAGCTGCCTTGATGATTAACCACATCTTTTCCCGTTTTGGTCTACCTCAAAGGATTGAGTCAGACAGAGGTAGCCACTTCACCAGTGAAGTGATGACAAAGATGTGGCAGATACTGGGTGTCAAGAGAAAGCTACACATTGCTTACAGGCCAGCTTCTTCTGGAGCAGTGGAACACTACAACCGGACAATTGTGAGCATCTTAAAAAAGTTTGTGGCAGATTCTGGGCCAAGTTGGGATATCCAATTACCTCTGGTCCTAATGGCCATCAGATCTACCCCTTCATCTGCAACCAAAATGTCACCATTCGAGTTGATGACTGGGCGCAAGATGGTGCTTCCTCAGCATTTGCTCTACAGAACCCAAGAGCAAACGTTGATAAATGCCTCCACAACTCATGAGTATGTGGAGAATTTAAGGAAACACCTTCAACATGCTTTTGCCTATGCTCAGCGGAATCTAGAAAGATCAGCCAAGAGTATGAAGACCCACTATGACCTGAAAACTTCCAGGAAGGAATATCAGGTGGGGGACCGGGTCTATTTATACAACTTCCAAAGAAACCAGGCAAAACAGCGAAAATTCTTGCCTACATGGAAGGGACCCTTTGAGATTATAGACAAGATCTCCCCTGTTGCCTACAAGATCCACATCCCCAAAGGCGGTTTGGCAGAGGGGGAAGACAAGTGGGTCCACATAAACCAGTTGAAGTGTTGCCATCCCAGGCACACTTTGCAGCAACTGGAGGAGTCCTCTGTAATCCCAGAGGGTACCGCTCCAGAGTAATTCAATTCCAACCCTAAAATATCCTACATATAGCCTATCAAATTCTGTGTTTCTCAAGTTTATGTGTTCCTGTCGCTTAATTTAAAAAAATGTGCATGTTCATATCTGTTGAGTTCTAAAATATATATGCTACCCCACTATATCAATGGTGGGGGTGAAATGTCCATGAATAGGTATTGCCGCTTTTCCTTTGTTGTCCTAGGAGAAAGAAAACCTGGAGACTGGCCAAGGAGGACCATCCGGAGACCGGGAGCAGAGACCCAAGGGGCCCGGGGTACCGCCCAATATTCCCATCAGGACCGGCGAGGAGAACCGATCGATCAGTACCGGATGGAGGAAAAGATGCTGAACTGTGCCATTTGCAGAATTGGAAGAAGATTATGCGGACATACCAGTGCGTGGGTCAAAACATTCTGTGCACCCGACTCCCCATCGACTCAAATTCAAAGTGCAGTCACGTGGGGGGGCTTTGTTGGGTGTCCTGACCCACGTTTGAGCTATCATGTGCAACATTTGGTGCTGTGGGCTTAGAAAATCCAAGATGGCCATAAAACCCACATGTACGCCAGAATAGGAAAACTGTGCAGTACTGGCATGGAAAACATCATGATGGCCAGAACTTCCCAGAAAATGCACAGGGAAATGCATGAAGAATAGGCTGCCACCCATGTTTGCCTAGGTTGTGAGCACAGGATGGCACTGCCTAAAACCACCATTGGGCTACCCACACAGTAGCCTGAAACCATTGGGAATGGCAATGCTGATTGCCAAAAGCAACCTAGAACTGTGGGGAATTCATTTTCTTAAATCCCAAAAATGGTTGCATTACCAGTACTCACCACTATCAGAAAGCCGGCGTTTTAAAACCACCAGACTTTTGTGTAAAACTGAACAAATGAAACAAAACCAGACCAAGGAAAGACTTGCTAAGAGGTGGATACAATCTAAAACTATACTCTGAAATGACTTGAAGGAAGTAATTATTTAATGTGTATGTAAAAATCGTAATAGACTTAAACTGGGGGACAAAAAGTGCCATTTAGCTGAAACCTGGCTTAATGAAACTGAATTCTGCCTGACATCTACCCCCACAGGAGTTAAAACCTGCTCAGCCACTCTTCCCCTTGCCAAAAGGAGTTGTCACCTCTCTGATTAGATTAGGGGTGGAGCAGCTACAGGGAGGTGAACAAAGGCCTGTCCTGGGCCCAGGCAGATGGTTTATTGGGGGGGCCGTAAAATAGCTTCCTCTTGGCAGAAGCTGGGAGGGGCAGGGTCTCTGAGCTTGGCAGAAACTGGATAAACTGGTTTCTCCACCATGTGACCTGGGAAGACACACCCCTGTTGGCCAGAATATGATTTTAAGAAAGATGTATAACTCATGGTGCGGACTTGTCAAAATTATCTAAATGATACCATAATTCTTGTGATTTTTCTGCCCACATTTTAAAAGGTTTTAGGACCTGGTGGTATGATCTGGGGGGTTGCTAGCGGAAAATAGGGTTTCACTCCAAATGTCTGCATGTTAAAAATCTGACACTTCATCAATTAATGTCCACACTCCTTGCGCACATGTGTGTAAATTTGGGTAAATGTCCGATATTTCAAAACCAGTTAAAAAGTGCAAAATGTTGCCATTTCTGAATGCAAGCCTCCAGGAAGAGCAGAGTTTGAACAGAGTATACCTCATGTGATATGTGATGGGTGCATGTAATTTTAAACAACTGTGCATCTGTGCAATATGTATTTGAATCGAATATAGATTTGTGGGCAAACTGACCAGGGGAGGATCCTCTGACCCATAAAACCTACAGCATCACTCTGACTCACATTTCCTTCCCCCAATCATGGGAGAGGGGAGAATTGGGCCAATGACAAGTAGAGAGGGGCCGGCTTTGCTAGGCCCAGGCACACACCCATTTTCAAAACACATAAAAAGAGACTGCTGGGACAGGTAGAGACATTCAAATCCAGTTGCTGCAACGCGCTCTGCCGGACCACACAACATCCAGAAGATACCAGATTCAACACTTAGACTTTAAAACTCCAAAGAACTTGATTCAGAACTCAAAGCAAGGGCCTAAACCCACAAACTGAGAACTCTTCTCAGCAGGCCTCAGCATCCAGCAAACCTAACAGCGGTAGCAGCATCCAGGAGCCGTGCAGATCAGCGCTGTGTCCAGAGAAAGCTGTGCAGAAAGATCCAGGAGCTGTGCACAGATGCTGTACCCAGAGATCCAAGAGCCGGGCCAGGAGCAGTGTCAGACCAGACCAGCTGAGCAGAGACTAGACGCTGTGCGCAGAGACCGTCCGGGGCAAAACCAGAACCGAAGCCATCTTGACCCGATCCGTGAGACCTAGACCTTCCAAATACATTGTGAGTACAGTTAGGACGGTGTGAAACCAAATCTCTTAGTTTCCAGTGATATAATTCAATCTATTTAATCTACGTAGAACTGCCTCCTAACTGTCACTTGTCAATTCTGCAGCCGCATAGCTGTCACCTGTCATTTTTAAAAGCTGTCACCTGTCAATTTGAGTTACTTTAAATTCGAAAAATGACCTTTACAAAATCGTTCATATCTTTGAAACCGTTTGGGCTAGAAACTTGGTTTAACTTTCCTCTGAAAAGCTTATAATCTTAGCTTTTCAACGAACCTAGAACCGACTTGCTACTCCTTATACTTTTGCCGTAATCGTGATTCACGCATTTGCGAATTTTGCCGCGATTCGCGATTTGGTTAAAAATCCAGCCACGTGTGAAAACAGCAGCTTCCTTGCTTTCCTTTGCCAAAAATGTGTTTAACCTGCTAGTTACCCCTAGAGCATTGTTAAAGGGAGCCTGAGCTCATCCCAAGTATCTCTTACTCACCCTGAACCTCCTAAAGGGAATTAAAAGCATTTTCAGCATATCTCTCACTTCATTGCCACAACATTCAAAGCATTTTGGGCCTGTGTTTCAAACTTCTATCTGTGGTCTAAGCTTGCTGGGGTGAACTGAATTATATTTGATTGCATTCCTAAGAACTGTGGGTGTTACTTCCATTTCCTTCCATTTCTTACATTGCATAGAGGGGGGGGTGAATTGTCCAAGAAAGTGATTACATTGTCTTTTGCTGAAATCCTATCAAGTTATTTTCTGTACTGCATTTTCATTCCACATTGCATCTATTTGAAACCATAAAAGTATTGTTGCTATCTTATCCATCCTATACCCACTCATAATTGATTATAAAGAAGTGTGCTAGTGCCAGACTATCCATTATTGATTACTGCTCAGATTAAGTGTGATATTCAATTATTAATTTATTATAAAGTGTGATATATATATATTGTTTACATTCTCAAATAAACCTTTTAAACTTTCAAAACAGAACTACTTCTTGGCTCAGTGAGGTCAGGGGGATTCTAAGAGAGGGGTGTTATATTTGGGTAGTCATCCAGAACTCATGAACTGGACATAAAGATATATCAATAAGGGTTTCCATTCAGTATCCCAGACTAGGCATTGACTTAGCTGTAGTGTTGAATTGAATCTTCTTACAGAATGTAATGCAGGGTGTGATGTTATTAAAAAATAATAACCCTTAATTAGAGCGGTTCTTCTGATGAAGGAAGAGGGAGTGTAATGCAGGGTATGATGTTATTAAAAAATAATCACCCTTAATTAGAGCAGTTCTTCTGATAAAACCATAGGCTAAAAAGACAATTCTGTAGTTATTTTTCAAAATACCATACAGGAGGGGCAGCATTATCACATATTCGCAAAGTACAACAGCGTGGACCGGGGAGGGTTATCTAGAATCTACAACTGGAATGTTGTGTTGGCGAGCATGTTGGAGCAGTTACAGACTCAGTGGACAGCATACCAATAAAAGTAAGAATTAAGCTGTCATCAACAGCATTAATTAGGCATGCCTAATATCATTCTTTACATGACGAATCCCATAGCGGTGATCAATATTATTTGTTGAGGTACCAGAATAATTTACAGTATGAGCAACCTTTATATCAGACACTCACAATTGGAGCTGGATCGAAGTGTGAAGGCATGACAGCAAAAGAAGAATAGTGACATAGGTCCTGTGATACCAGCGCTAGAGCCAAATATACATAGTTCTAACAATAATTACACATCCTGTGCTACCCAACGGAGGGCAGTGCACATATCTCAGTTTATTAAGAGAATTGCTTATCATTAAACTGTTCACAGACACAAAACAATGCAGTCTAGCCTACGTCACTGTTCTAGGAAAGGGGCCATTCAAATTGATCATTCGAAATGCTAGGAACACATTCAATAAATCCATTATTGTTCAATCAATGTTAGGGAGAGGTCATTATGATTCTCCTGGTGCCAGAACCAATCTTTTGCACAACCCACCAGACATGGTCATTTTCAGAGTGACCGAGTCCAATGTAGTGTTGTACCAGTGGATCAGTCAGATCACATGTCAGCAGAGAGGCAATATAATTCCCGGATCATTCTTGGCTTCACCCAGAAATCTCTGCGACCAGTTTGAAATTCATATGGAATGCATTGGGGTCCTCCTCTGTTAGATATTGCTGCAGAATAACCAAACGCATTTCAGAGGATCACACAGGATAGGAGACTGCTTTCTTTAAATCCTCCACAATCTCATTATGGGGATCTAATGATCTACCTGTTGGTGTACTAGTTGGTTTAAGGAATTTTAAAAAGCTATATTATCCTGTGGATTGACCTCATCCTCGTGGACCCTTGCAAAAGTCTCTTTACCAGTGCTGCCACAAAATAATTGCTATTCATTCCTGGGTTTGGATAGTCAACTGCTATTTCAGGGTGCTTATAAAGGTTTGTCATAGGTGGGACATAATCCTTAAACTGTTGTTTTCTTCCAACCAGTTATGATCCTCCCCCCAGTCTCATTTGAGAAGTGATTTTTCTGATCCTGCAGGTTCTTCTTCTTGATGGGGCTTAAACGTGGATGAGTGGCTAGAGCTATGCATTTCACTAGTCTAAGGAGGTGAGGTTGGATAAAAGGATGGGTCAGATCTTGTCACAGGCGTAAGTGGAATGTATTGGCAGAATGTGTTGGTCCCTTGTAGCTTAAGGTACCTCGGACAATCCACCGGACCATCCTGGCTTCTCTGTAGGGATGCTGACACCTGGCTATCTGCCTCTTGGGTGACCTGAATTTGTCATCTTTCCAATGGACTGTCACCACTGTGGGTCGGATTGCATTTGATAGGTCTTGTCCTGGACCAAGCCTGACACCATTTGCCTTCATGAGGGAGGAACAGACCCCTTGTATGTGTATATGATACAATAATAGCTTTAATTTTGATTACAAAAAGAAGGCTGAGGTTTGTAGAAAATGAGGTGTGAAATGAACAAAAAAAGGCCTACTTAGCATGACAAAGGGGTAAATCAACAAAATGGGCCTTGGCAACCTCCAGAGAATAGGGTACGTGGCAGAACACAATTACGTGGGGTGGTAGGTCTAATACCTAATATTATCATGGTGGCCCTCCCCCATATTCCCAAACTTCAGTTCTAGAATCATCCTTGTATTCTGGGTGTGGTTTCCCCAACTAGTATCTCTGAAATATGATGCCTAATGACAGGGTAGGGTGTAATAACTCCTACAGGACATGGATGTAATGTCTACTCAA
Organism: Ambystoma mexicanum; assembly: GCF_040938575.1. Classification (NCBI taxonomy): domain Eukaryota; kingdom Metazoa; phylum Chordata; class Amphibia; order Caudata; family Ambystomatidae; genus Ambystoma; species Ambystoma mexicanum. Next base: position 601,000,374 of record NC_090933.1, read on the forward strand.
CATACAGTGTATAATCTTAGGCAAAACTGTCAGGATAGAGGAATAACGGAGTGAATGACTGATGTCCTGAGTTCAATGACCTATCCCTATTCTAATCCTCACAATTCCAGGGCATCCACACACAGGAAAAAATTATTTAATACACTCACAGTAGCAGGGAGTTTTAAGTGCCTCAGAACCCTTCTTTACTTGCCCTTGACAGATGGTGCCAATAATCAGTAGTTTTCAGGAACTCAGTAGGCTTGTATTAGGGAAAAAAACTGCAGATTCGCCATTTTGCAATAGGGGTCTCCTGGTGCTTCTACTGGGGCAGGACCATGCAGCCTTCCCCTCCTGCCCTCTGTTACTCTTGTGGGGTCATTACAAGTTAGCCGGTCCAGGGAAAATGGCGGTAAAATGTCCGGTAATACCGGATCTGGCATTTTTCCAGGACTGGCTTACTCCGAGTTTTCCAACACGGGCACAGAACTCACAGCAGGCCTATTGGCAAAGAAATGACCCTATCACTGGCACTGTTACTATCAGTGCTGCTGATAGGGGCATGCCCATTCCATGGAGTCCTATTGGACTCCATGGAATGGGAACTTACCGCTATTTCCGGAACCCGTAATATCCCGGTAACACTGGGATATCGGGTGCCAGTAATGGTAAGGTGCATTTGCCGGTGAACCGCCAGTCGTATCGGCGGCTTACTGGCAAACCTGCAATGAGGACCTTTGTGTTCTTACCAGGGCAATATTCATATGATATGATATGACATGATATGATATGATATGGCATTTATAATGCGCCTATACACAAGTGTTTCAAGGCGCGACGAAGCAGGGGAGGGGGAACAAAGGGAAGACAGACAACGATCTTACTAGGCCAGGTGTCATTCAGATTGTGCAAGTGCATGGGAAGGGGGAAAGGGAAAAGTGTGTGGGAGAAGGGGGAGGGGAACGTGCAGTGCTTGGGATAGTAGAATAATAAGATAAATAAAATAAAAAACGGCCAGCTGGTGGCAAGGTAAGTGCAGACATAAGTGCTGGTAAGGGGACTGTAGGGATACAGAAAACAGTCCCCAGGTGCAGGGGTTGCCAGGGAGGCAGTGCAGGTGTGCAACTGGCGGGGCCTGTGCCCGAGATCAGAAGGGTGGCCAGGTAACCAGTGCAGTTTCAGCCAGGAATTCAGTAGGGGAGAGGGGGAGAGAAAGCAGAAGAAAAGAGGAAGGTTTTGAGGTGCTTCCGTAACCGGAGATTGTTCTCCACAAGTTTCAGAGAGTCAGGAAGGCTGTTCCAGAGGGAGGGCCCAGCCGAAGAGAGAGAGATCTACCACCAACTTGTTGCTTGGAGAACCGACTGACCCTGAGGGAGTTGGAGGTGGAATAGCGAAGAGCTCGAGAAGGAAGATATTTAGGAAGAGAGAGTTGAAGGTATTGCGGCCCCAGAAGGCCTTGTGGACAATGCAGAGGGTTTTGAACTTAATCCTTGCAGCCACTGGGAGCCAGTGCAGAGATTTGAGTCCTGGATAGATACGATCCCTGGGCTCGAGGCCAAGGACAATTCTTGCAGTCCTGTTCTGGATAAGTTGCAGTGGGCGGAGAGTAGAAGCAGGCAGATTTATATAGAGGCTGTTACAATAGTCTAGCCTAGAGAGAACCAGGGCTCTGGAGACTTGTACTTCCCCTTTTGCCATTGGGTTCTCCTGGGTAGGTAGTCTAGTGGTTTCCACCTCTTTTGAATGTTATTGTGGGTAACAGTTACTGAAATTAGTATTCTGAATGATAGGCTGATTTCATTCATAGAAAATAGTGTGATTGGTGAGGATTAATGGGATCCACCTCCTCCCCTTTTGATCTTCCACTTCCCCTTTTTCAGCTGTTATGGATTCTCCTATAATTAGGCCCATGCCCCAGCCTCTGAGTACAGAGTGCTCAAATAGTCTCAGGCATCATGGTTTTGATGAGCAATGCAGTCTGGCTGCTGAGGCCGTCAGAAAGTGTGCTTGCTTGCTTTCAGTGTATTTGCGTTCTAACTTGTGCTTGATATGACATGATATGATTGGTTATTTATAACACGCTTAATACCCAGAGGTTTTTAGCGTGGTCCCGGGGATCTAACCTGTGTTGCTCCGTATCTTATTGCTTCCAAGGCGTGCACGTTGCCGCTGAGATAACCTCCCAAGCTTGATTTTATACTTGTTCACCTGAAGTACACTCGTCAGGAAATCTCCTTCTACTTGCGGATATGCAAATAGAGCTTGAAGCGAGCAGCTAAATCCATGTATGGACTATGTTCATTGCAAATGATTCCTTTTGTTGATTTTACAAGGGTTTACTCCTGGCACCATAAATCCTCACAGACAATGGTAGCACTGGGCACTTCTCCTGACTGCTCATGAAATAATTGCCCTAGTGGTACATTCCATAGGCCTTTTCTGCAGTGATAAGTGCATGGAAATGGATGCGGGTAGACCAGGGGAGACGTGGAGATCTTTGGGTGACCTTGTTTATCAACTCCAGGGGATGCATCAAATAGATGGTGACTTCGCCCGGCTTACAGTGTTCCCCAACGCCCTCCTTGTTCTCCTCAATAGTGTGAGAGAGCTGAATGGTCTGTGTGCTTAGAACATTATGTTTGGCCTTGGAGATACCTTTACTCTTATACAAACCATTTCTACATTATAATCCTACTGAAAATGAACGTTTGCTGCTTAGCTCCACTATGGTTTATACAGTTTATTGTGTTAATAGTCATGGAATAAATACCATTCTTGAAATGATGTTAATTTCCTGGCACCACAAAGTACTTCCCACATGGATTCTAATTTACCTCCTGTCCTAGAATATTTTGAGTAACTGCTGGATTGTGGTAGACGCAATAAAGAGTAAATATTGCTTTAAAAGAAGCATTAATTGCCCTTTATTATCACTGGACACCACGTGCACTTGTGTCACCAATCTTATCAGCTGCTATCAAATGTAATGCACTGTTCAAATCAGTTAATATACTAGCCAGAATATCAAAAGTGAAACTCTACGCTAAAGCCGGAATCCCGTTGTTTTGCTGACACCCTTTTCTTAAAGTAATTTTCTAAGAAAAAATTGCTTTGAAATACTCCTCGAAAAATATATGGGGAGACAATAAAGGGTTAAAAGGGGTTGGGTAAGGTAATAGTATAGGGAAATGGGGGCTTGGGGGAACCCCCCAAAATCAAAAACAAAAGCAGATGAGGTTTTTGGAAGTAATTTCTTCGTACAAAATTGCTTCAATAAAAAGGGTGTCTGCAAAGGGACACGAAACCGCTGATGCCATGTTATTAATATTAGAAAACCCTGAACGTCTGAAAGAATCATTAATGTGCACTATAACTGATTTCTCAAATTTATCCCACTTCACAACAACTACTAACACAGATATTCATAATTATCTTTTGTCACAAGCAAGCAGGAAGAGAATCCTTGACACATTTATCAGCTGGAGAACAACAGTTTTATTTTTATTTGAAAGGAATTCGGATGTGGGTATGAAAATGAAGTTTCATAAAATTAACAAAGATGGCCTGCTTGGCGATATACAGTTATGAATGACAGGGCTGACTCCCTTTTTCTCTAACTCTCGTGACTCTTCTAAGTCCAGCCCACTTCACTCAAGCAGGATTCCTAATTTCTGTAACTAAGGCTGAGTTCACCTCTAGAGTAAAGGGGCAAAGTTTGGTTGTCAGACACTTCCAATGTCTGGGGTATACAGCTAACAAATAAACGGGAGCAGCTATGTTTAACACTGTTAGGGAGCGGGAGAACTTGCACACAGTGCAAGGGTTTGACTTAAGAGGACCAAATGTACTTTGTCCAAGTGTGAAACCAGGCGGATTTGTCTGCTCTCGCATTGGATGTGTGCTGTGTGTTGCCCAGGGTCCTGATGTTCTCCAATGGTGTTCAAAATATAAGTCAACTCATAGATGGACTCAAGGAACATATTACAGTCACGGAGAAACAAAGAAATACCTCTATGTATTGAAAAAAAAGGGCAATGGTTAACAAATGCTTCCAAAGGCCACCTTCAAAGGCCTATGGTGCCAGTCTTGGCCTGCAACTTGAGCAGATGCCCAGCAGACCAGTATGCCACAGATGACCTTCCAGCACCCTCTGCATCCCCATTACAGCCATCTGTGAGCCACAGAGCGAATATACATTTAGAAATGTCTGCCGTAAAACATCCAGCCTTCCCTTCTGACCTGACTACCTTGAAAGCAACTCCCAAATACGAGCCGCCTGATTGGTTGCATACCAGAGATATGGGGATGCTACCTCTGTGCCAGCAGACGCAGCCAGTCCATATCGACGGCCAGCTTCAAAGGCCTATTCTGCCAGTCTTGGCCTGTCCTGACTTGTCTGCCATTCTTGCCGTCATTATGCCCAATGAGATCCTTTGATGTGTTCGCACAACGGAAAAAAACAATCGCCTTGCTGCTACTATTGTACAACAGACTGGTGTCCAGAAGTTATGCAAAGGTAAGAAGAGATCTTGCTCTACATCTAACTGCAAATATCATGTGCATCATATTACGGGAATAAACTAAGGCGTCCATGCTCTACAAGCAAGCCATGCTCTACAAGCAAGCCATTATTATGGCCAAATCGTCCTCCTTCAATTCCAAAATCGCCAATCCCAATACCGATACCAGAGAGTTATTTACAATCCTTAGAGAACCTGAAACCCCTGCCCCCCCCCCCCACCACACTATCTAAGGACGAACCATGGTATACAAACATTCAAGCTGCTATGCTTAGTAAAATTGCCACACTTAATGAAAAAATACCCAAAAAACAAGCTAGCCTTTCCTCTCCCTGACTTGCAGCCAACCCCAGCCCCCTACCTTCGCCACCCCACAATTCCGCTTCAAAGAAGTTACAGAAGCAGAAGCCTTAGCGATACTCAAAAGTCTTAAAACGTCCTGGTGTAAAGGGGATGTCTGTCCTGCCTCCATCATTAAGGACTGTTCGGAAATCGTAGCTCCATTCATCTCATCCTTCATAAATACTTGCCTTCTCTGCAGGAGTAGTACCCTCTAGTCTCAAGGAAGCCGGGGCACTTCCCCTTTTTAAAAAACATCCTTAGACCATGCAGTACCTAGCAACTACAGGCCCAACACCACAGTCCCCTTCCTTCTGAAAATCCTAGATAGAGCGGCCTATCTCCAAGTTCAGCATTTCCTAGAAACCAACCACATCCTAAGAATGCACCAGTCGGGTTGTTGCCCAGGTCACAGCACGGAATCAGCACTACTTGACCTAAAAAATCAGATGGATGAGATTAGGGACAAAGGAAAGACTGCCCTCCTCCTCCTGGACTTGTCAGCTGTGTTCGATTTGGTAGACCACAAAACCCTGTGTCACCACTTTATCATCTCAGCCAATTTCTCCCCAGAAGCCACTTCCTGAATTGCCTCATTCCTAGAGGGAAGAATCACACGAGTGTTTGCTGAGAATGCCAGTGTCTCACCAACACCTTACCCTTCCAGGGGAACATCAAGGCTCGTGCATATCCCCCACGCTCTACAATATCTTTACCAGATCCCTCTTTGACATTCTGGGCTGCGTCGGCATAGCACACACCAATTATGCCGATGACACGAAAATTCTCCTCCCACTCACTGGCAACTATGCGGAAGACTCCAACATGCTCAATATCGCCTACTCCACCATTCAGGCATGGATGGCAGCAAAACGTCTTTGCCTGAACGGGGATAAGACAGAGCTCCTGCTGGTACGGCCCGCTGTGTTTCTAAAAAAATCTCAATAACAAATACTCAGCGTTTCACATGGATGATATTCTGGTACCAGTGTCCACGTCAGTGAAGACGCTAGGTGTCTACCATGATGCCATCCTCTCACTGTCCCACCAAGTCAGCGCAATCGCCTCTTTGGCAGCCTATGCAACCAAATTACTAAATGCATTCAGACCTTTTCTATCCACAGAAAGTTGCCTAACCATTTCTCATGGAGTCATCAGCATTAGGCTTGACTACTGTAATGTAGTCTTCACTTGCACCTCGTCCAACAACCTTCGGAAGTTGCAAGTCATACAAAAAAATGCTCTCCGAGCAGCCCTCAATATCCCCAAGAGGTAACATATTTTAGAAGCCAGGAGAGCAGCACATTGGCTTCCAATTCGTGAACGTATCATCTTCAAAACCATGTCCATTACCCACAAATGCTTTGCTATCACTGCCCCCCATCCCACCCTTACCTCGCCCAGAAAATCTCCAGCGTCATTCCTCCAGGCCAACGAGATATTCTATGCTCACCGCCTCCTCCAACCAAAAGTCTGAAGTTCTAAAGCTGGAGGCTCTAGCTTCCTTAAGATTGCTTCCAAACAGTGAAATTCCTTGCCACCCGAACTGAGAGCTGAACCCTCATACTGGGTATTCTGAAGATCCCTCAGAACCTGGCTGTTTGCCTAGCCGGTTCTATTGTCCTTCCTGTTTGCTGTGTGCTCTTTACAAGTAACTGGTCTCTGTAACAGTGCCTCGATGCTTCTGGGTTGTTTGCATGCTTCATGAAATAAATAAATAAATAAATAAATAAATAAATAAATAAATAAATACTGTTAATACACTCCCTACTGTTTCCCCAACCCAACTCGCTTCCTACCATCCCTGCTCTGTGTTTCTAAAGCAGCACACAGTCTTCCAAGTGGCCCAGCTCAGCTCCAGGATCCTCCTCAGAGTTTCTTCACTCCAGTAATGGTGCGTGATATGCATGACGCAACCCCCATAACTCACCCACTCTCACCATTACTGCCCATACAGATTGACTGGTTGTCTTGCTGCAACCACGGCTCTCCCGTTGTGACTGTAACGTGCAAACTGCTACACATCCTGCAATCCTCTCCCACAAGATTATTACACGAAATGCTAACCCTTCATGCCAAAGCCCTCCTCAGTTCACACCATCACAGGTACACTGCACACAGCAGTACCATGCCTCCTCCTCTCACTGAAACCTGAACCTGCCTCGCCCTACCCCTCTTTTACCAGAGTCACTTCTCCAGCAGGTCCAACCCTGTGTGTCACGTCATCTGGTTGCTCCCATTGCTAGCAAACGGCAACCACGGAAGCTCGTGCCTCCCATCTCCCCCCCACCAATCCCCTTCTTCAGCCATTCCTACACCCTCTTGCTTCCTACCTGCCCATGTACCAGGGCTGGTGTCACCTCACCTACAAACTCGAGGTATGATCCATTCAACCAGTAAGTAGTGTCCACAGCCCCACGCCCAGCGCCCACTTACCCATTAAGCCTGAGCCCACATGTTGTATGACTTTTACCACAGCGTCCCCAAGTTTACACAAGAGGCCATACCCTAGCCCAATGGTAAATCCCCCAATCCAAGGGGTCCTGCCCCAAGCATTACAGGCTAAGCTCTACCCTCAGTAGCTACAGACTAAAGGAACAGTGCCCCACATGACAATAGCCTGGTTCCATAATTACCACTACCGCCACCATGTGATCCCATGCTACTCCCATGTCAGGTTCACCAGGCACCAATGCCACCAGCTGGCTGCCTACCCTGCAGCAACCACCGTAAAACAAAGGATCATCCCAACCCTATGTGGAATCACTCTCACTGCTCAGGCTCCGGACCAGAACTCTGTACCTGGTGCCTCCAGCCTCAGAACTTACCTTTACCTCAGAAGAGGCTGCCAGAAATGCAAGATTCAGCACCCGCACTAGCTGCCCCTCCCTTCCTGCCTACCAGTGAGGCACAACAGTACCTAACCCCCCTGCCCAAATCTTCTAGTTAAGTCAGGAGTACTGAAGTGTGTACTTATTAACTTACACTCTCTAAGACCACATGTTATTGATGTCCATGACATCATGCTGGACCACCACCTTGACATTATAGGCACCACAGAATCCTGGCTTCATAATGTCTTAGGCCCACTGCTCTCCTTAGCCATCCCACCAAACGACTATCTTTAGATCTGACCACCTTAATGCCACAAGCGGAGCTGTTGCCCTCATTGCCAAATCCTCCCTACAGATCAGATCCACATGCATTCCTATCACCCCTGCGTGTGACATGTTGCTACTTAAGCTTACTACAAATCCCCAATTTAAGCACTGTCTACTTTTGCTGTACTGACAACTCAACGGCCCTAGCCGTCCATACCTCAACATCCCCCTCTTGAACACCTCACTCCTTAAACCAACAAACAAATTAATTGTCCTGGGTGACTTTAACCTCAGCTTTAATGATGCATCAGACCCCAAAGATACTGCATTAGCACTAGCATTGGAAGACATGAACTTCACCCAATTGATCAACTCACCTACGCATAACAAACGGCACATCCAGGACTGGAAGCTCTCTGCCAATACCAACATTGATATCTCCTCCATTAGTACAGTACTGTGGTTAGACCACTTCGTCATACAGTTTAGTCTCCCTCTCGTCAAACCACCCACTACTCACTCACCCGCACTGAGCCCAGTACTGGTCAGTGATACCCATAAACTGACACATTATGCAGTGAAGCCCACATTCCTGGCATTACCTAACACATGCCCTTCTGCCCAGCAATATGAATCCCCATGACCTGGGCAACCTTTACCATGCCTGTCTCCTCAATACCATGGACCTAAATGCTCTGATCAAAGCCAAAACCCCCAAACCCTACAAACCATACAACATCTGGTTTATTGTTACCTTATGCTGGAACAAAAGAGCCCTCAAACACCTGTGGAAAAAGCACCCTTCCCCAAGCCACTGCAAATCTTTTGCCACGACCCGCAGCAACTACAAGAAAGCAGTTGTCACTGTGAAAGCCAATTCCTATGATGCTAGAATCTCAAATGTGGGTTCCAATATTAAAGAACTGATCTCACCTTGGGAGAACTTGAAACCCCCGTCCCCACAAGCTCTCTGATCCGTTCGGACAAAGCCAGTCTCACCACTTTACAAGATGCTCTCTCACTCACAATTGAGACTCTTTGTGACAAAATCAGAACAAAAGAAGCCACTCTAACAACCAGAGCCCCTGAACATGATGTACCAGGGCCCCCCAGAGGCCTCTACACCCTCTTTCCCACCATTCATGTTCACCCAAGTCACACAAGAGAAGGTCCAGGGTACCATCCTATCGTCAAAGCTCTCCAATTGCAAGGGTGATACCTGTCCCACACATATAGTGAAGCTCTGCGCACCTACCTTGGCACCAATTATCACAGACTTTGCTAATGTATCCTTCCTGTCCAACAATGTCCCTACTAGCATAAAAGCAGCTTGGATCACACCACTCCTTAAAAAACCCTCCCTGGATCCCACTATTTCCACAATCGCCCCCCTACCACGGTCCCCTTTCTGTTTAAAATACTGGACCGCCTAGTCTACACAATAGTTAAACAGTTCCTGCCCTGAATGAGGCAATTGGGCTTCTGCCCTAAACAAATCACTGAGAAATGCCTTCTGGACCTGGAAATCCAAATGGAACATACCTGTGAATCAGGTAACTTAGCCATCCTCCTTCTATTAGATTTCTCTGCAGCATTTGACCATGTAGACAATGACATCTTCTGTCAACATCTCAGTCGACACTTCCATTTCTCACCCGAGGACACAACGTGGATCAAATCATTCCTCAGTGAACGCACTACAAAAGTATTCATTGCTGATGCAGCTGCTGACCCTGTCTTGCTTCCTCTACATGTCCCACAAGCCTATCACCTACGCTTTACAACAAATACACCAAGCCCATATTCGACCTCATTGACTCCCTGGGGATCATCTACACTAATTTTGCAGATGACACCAAAATACTGATCCCTGTCACAGGTGACTACTCTTGTGACACTGCCACAATAAACAAGTGCACAGCACCATACAAAACTGGATGACCACCCACAACCTCTGCCTAAACAATGATAAAACTGAGCTCAAAACACTGGGTGTCCACCTGGAGGGAGAACTAACCATGACCAGCCACATAAATGCTTTACCGTCTGCCACAGCCTACACGTCTAGACTCATTTCTCTGAGCAGGCAATTCCTCTCTCCTAGCAACTGCCTCAAACTCCTCAGAACACTTACCTTCACTAAATTGGACTACTGCAACGTTCTACGTATGTGCACCCCAGCATCAAATCTGGCCAAACTAAAGCTTCTGCAGAACAAAGCCCTGCGCGCTGCCTTGGGCCACAACGATCTGACCACATTTCAGCAACAAGACGAGAGGCCCACTGGCTACCCATCAAAACTTGTATGGACTTTAAAACTCTAACTATTGCCCACTGTTGCATTTACAATGAGGCTCCCCTCCACCGTAACAACAGCATTTTACTGCTCACCCCTCGCTTTATGAATACAAGAGCAGGAGGCACCAGCTTTTGTGTACCACACTGGTTCTCTGGAACCCTCTTCCAGCAGCCATCAGAAATGAACAATCATACTCTGCCTTCAAAAAGCTTGTGAAAAGTTGCTTTTTGACAAATATGACTATTGCTTTGTGTCAAATGTACCTCATAACTCTGACAATTGTACCAAATGCTGTGATACCCCAGGGTATGGGCGTTACATAAATGTTATAAATAAATACATTCAATAAATAAAGGACTTCTGGCAGTAGAAGTCTGGATAACGGATGACACTCCAACGTAGCAAAAGACATACATGATTGTGCTTGGGACACGCACCTCAACGGGTTCTACACCATCTGCCCTCCATAACTGTCTTAATAAGGAAAACGGTTTGAAAAATTGGAGTCATGTGGGTTGAAGACATAAGCCTGGATTCGCAAGAGACTAAACTCTTCTTAAAACCTAAGCTCTTCAGAGACAATCCTTCCTACATCCAACATGAATCACCCCATGGCGGTTGAGGCGCTTGTTATTGACGATTTAACTATATCAATCCTTTCTATGATGGACTCCTAGCTTGCCAAATTCAGAGAACACAAAAAGCCCAGAATAATACAGTGTGGTTCATATTTGGCTTCAAAAATTCAATTCAATTCAATTTCATTGGACTTATGGAACCTTGTCTGGGAACGTATGCAGACTAAAATCCGGTTCAAGGTCCTCACAGTGCATTCTCTTTATAAAACAAAATTGACAGGTGCAAAGCTCCTAACCTTTCAAAGGGCTAAAAACCAAACCTAGATGGGATGGAGGATATGCTGGGATTGCCCAGTAATTATGGAACGATCTTCCCCAAGACCTAAAGAGACCCAATCACTCATTTGGACTTGCCTAAAACAAACAATAGTATACGTCCATCGCCTAACCCCCAACTCCACCCCCTTCCCATCACTCACGTACAAGATCCCTGGAATTCCTGTCAGGCTACTGCACCAGCACAGAATAGCAGGGAGGTCTGTAACACTCCTTACCCATGCACGGATAAGAAGACAGGTCTCACGTTTGAATACTATCCATGTAACACCAAGGCGATTTCTAACACTGCTCTCCTGCACCAGGTTCACTCAGCGCCAAGAGGCAATTAAATATGCGGTGGGTGCTATAGAACTTGATTTTTACTGTGTAGAATTGTAATTGTTTTGCTTATGGAATTGCTCCTGCCTGTCACTTCTAAACGGAGGCTTACCATCAACTCTGCTGTCAAGCAGAGGAGGCATTGTTCCTATGTTGCTCTAGTAGTTTTAATCAGGCATATTTGGTGTGCATTTTGGTGCAATAACAAAGTAAGATTCTGCCTTTTTACTGGCTTGGAGCAGGGTAAAACACACACACACACACCACGCACACCTGCATGCACACGTCCACTCTATTCTTTCTCTCTCTCTAGTCAGATACCTGAAATAATGGACCAATACTGAAGAATTGTAATGGAGCATTTTGGCATACTTTGCAGAACGTGCAATATATAACTAATGTAAAATACATACGTATATAATTGGTGTGTTCCTTAATTTGCCTAGTTTAATATTGATATAGCTATTGTGCATTTCTGGAATGCTTTTGCGTGAATTGTGGAGTTTTTCAGAAATGGTGGAGTCAAAAAATATATTTCTGGTTTCAGTTGATATTCACAGTGACAATGCGACTAGGCTATGCAATCAATTGTGTATAACACCCCAGGCCTTTCCTCCGTTCACCCATCAAAGGAAGCTGAAAGCACTGTTCTCAGGAGAAGGATAGTTTTGTTTCAGAATAATTACTGCCTCTTGTAGTCCCGATGCACTCTCCTTATCACCAGGAAACAGGAGACCGTTTGATCTTTTAATGCACATCAAAAGTTTTATACTGCTCTTCTGACTTCCCTTAATCTTTACACCTTCGCCTGTATCCGTTTCAAGAATAGCATAATTAGCACACCATTGTTGAATTTCTCTACTAATGTTAAATGCTGCTCACAACCATTCATTAAGAAATTATCAGGCCTAAAAGTTCAGGTATAATTGCTCTGTTGTCTCTCGAAACTAAAATGTAAACCCAATTATCCATACCCTTATGCAATTCTAAGAAAACCTATTCAAGCCATCAAACGCGTCCTTTTCGTCTTTAGGCAAATGGCATTCTTGCAAGGGCTAAGCGGGCCAGGGGCAATGGCCTCCTTACATTAGCAACATGACGCGAATGATATGATTTAATGACATGTTCTTGTGGAAGACTTGAATGAAGACCTAGGGAAACCGGCCAACAGGGAGAGACTATATGATATGCATAGAAGGGCAATCTGCATCTACGCGGGGAACTGGAGAATAACTAGAACAAGACTAAAAAAGGAATTGTTCCCAGCAGGTATTATTATGGCCGATATGGCTTATTTACTTCAGATATCCTATATTAGACAACTCTGCCTGGAAGAAATAGTTAATAAATCTTCATGTACATAGTAGTAATAATGCAATTTTGAGAAATCAAATAGTATGACATGTAGTTTATACACATGCTCAAACAGTACTTAATAATATACTGCCTGCAAACAAACGTTGAAGCAACACATGTACATAGGGAAGATTAGAAAACACAAGATGTACACAACACATACATTATGTTGGAAAGTCCAAGTGGACAAGGGAATCAAAGTATAATTAGAACATCCATGCAAACCAGTAAGGGATGTCGACAAGTCACATCGGGCTTCAATCATTCCCCTTTGTCACCAATTCTGACCCTTCGAATCAAAGAAAAATGGGCGTAATCTTAGGGGGGACATGGGTGTTTGTCCTCCCCAACTTTTGTGGCACACACTTTTGTCCCACTCATTTGACAGGGGCCCCTTTTATTTAGATGTCATGCCCGTCCCCCCGCCCCCAACATTTTCAGCAAAGTTACTCTACTGTTCACGGGTCTATGTTGAGCATGCATTGAAGAGAGTGCCCATGCCTAACCTATTCAGCTACTGTGATGCATATTTGTCAGTCTTCATATGCAAATAATGCAATCGTGGTTATGCAAATTAACAGTAGTCATACATGGGGCATATTCCAGATGTTTAGGCGACCTTAATAACTTTCCGCCTTGACCAGGATCGAATAAAGCCTGACCCAGAAAAACACAACAAATGGTCCCAGAAGTATTTCACAATCAGAAGCCGCCCAGAGGAAGTGTGCAAATAATGCACAGAGCACCCCTTAGGAAAGGACAGCACATGTCCTGCTATTATTGGAGTAGGGGCAGTATTGTCATCAGTCTAAATGCAATGTGCCGAAAGCACCATAAGGAAAATTACTCATTTGTGGAGACGTGGGCTCCCATCTGTGGGGGAAAAGAAGCTCTCAGAAGCGGGAATTCTCATAAGTGCCAAGCCACGCCTCAGGGGTCTGCAGTGTCCCCAGAGAGGAGATCACTCATATAAGGAGGTGTAAGCTCCCATAAGTGGAGGAAAGAAGCTCCCAGACACGAGAAGTCGCGGAAGTGCCAAGCCATGTCACAGGGGACTTCAGTGTCCCCAGAGAGGAAATCACTCATATAGGGATGCGTGAGCTCCCATATGTGGAGAGAAGACTCTCCCAGACACGAGATGTCTCATAAGTTCCCAGCCGTGTCACAGGGGATTGCAGTATCAATCATGCAGTAGTACTTACCAACCTGCCAAGATTGTGTTCATAAGGGGAGCCTGAGTCCGTGCCAGATAGACCCATAATGTATGTGTTGTGTACATCTTGTGTTTTGTAATCTTCCCTATGTACATGTGTTGCTTCAATTTTTGTTTGCAGGCAGTACATTTCTGAACTACTTTTTGAGCATGTGTATAAATACACTTCACATTATTTGATTTCTCAAAATTGCTTTATGACCTCTATTTACATGAAGATGTATTAACTATTTCTTCCATGCATGGTTGTGTAACATAGGAGATCGGAGGCGCTAGCCCAGATAAGTAAATAAGCCATATCGGCCGTAAATAATTCCTGCTGGGAACAATTCCTTTTTTGAGCTTGCAACAAGGAGAGACTGTCTTTGGTATAATTACCTGGAACTTTAGAGAAGTAAGGACTTTTGCAGGGACCAAAACCACTCCTAGGATCTAATGGGGAAGGGCTTTGCCATGTGGCGGGAGAGGGATTTATTGAATCATGAGAGACGCGTTTTGTAGCTACAGGGAGATCGTCCTGATTCAATATTAGAACCATCATGTGTTTTTTCAATTGTTTTGGCTTGTTCTTCCTATGAAATCTCTCCTTTCTTTTGCTGACATTATTTTATAAACAATTGTAAGGATGTAAACATTGCAGAGACCTAAAAAAATCCTTTTATACACATCCACAGAAATACACTTTTAACAAACTGATTGGGGACCAGTGAGCCCTGTAGGTGGTATTTTGTGCAGGTAGGTAGGGTCCTCCTCTTCACCCTGGTAAGGCCTGTGACCCGAGCCACTTACTGAACACGGCGTGTTCATTAGTTATTTCACGATGCTGCCAATGCTATTGTAGGCATCTGTGCCTGTGTGCTTTCCCCATGCTCCTCCCTTCTCAAGCCCACCCCGTTCCTGATAGACTGGTGCTCCAGGAAGCACGCCACACACAGAGGGTGCAGGGATGCCAGCTCCCTTCCTATCAGGAGATCTCCTGAGAGGTAGGAATGTCCTCTGCACCCGGGTAAGGCCTGAGATCTGAGCCGCTTGCTGCACACAACGTGTTCATTATTTATTTCACTGTGCTGCCCACGCTATTGTGGACATCCAGGCCTGTGTATTTTCACGATGCTCCTCCCTTCCCATGCCCACCCCGTCCCTGATAAGATCGTGCTCTAGGAAGCACAGCATTTAGTTGTGCACCTCAGGGCATACTTGCCCGGGCACCAAGAGCCATAGCAAAAGGTATATCCTTAGGGCACATCCCACTGCCTGTTTTTCATGTTCACCCGGGGCACCTTGCAAAGCCATACTACTACAAAAATCAGGTAAGGTGGCAGGACCTTGGAGAACAGCCAGAGTTGTATTTCTGAAATCGTGCCACTATATTAATATTACCATTTAACTTAACCTTGCTGCCATTTGGTTGAATCCAGGTGATCTCTGTATTTAGCCACTACTTTAAAAGTTGCTGCACTCTGAAGTGAGCTTTTTTGCTGAATCCAGGTGATCTCTGAAATGTGGCGCTGCTTTTATAGTTGCTGTGCTGTGAAGTTGCCATTGTGTTTGCCACTGCTTTAAAACCTGCTGCGCTCTGAAGTTAGCCATCTTCTTGAAACCAGGTGCCCTACACAATGTTTTTGAAATTTAGCTGTGCCCTAGAATATAGCTTTTGTTTGGAATTTAGTTGGATGTTTGAGTTAGTCGCTGCCTTTTCATTTAGCAAGACATTTGAGTTAGTCCCTGTTTTTTAAATTTAGCTGTACATTAAATTATAGGTTTGTTTTGAATTTAGCTGGATATTTGAGCTAGCCACTGCTTTTAATTTAGCGAGACATTTAAGTTAGTCACTGATTTTAAATTTAGCTGTGTATTAGTATATAGCTTTCGTTTAGAATTAAGCTGGATATTTGTATCCGCCACGGCTATACATTTCAGCTGTACACTAGACCATAGCCTATGTTTTGAATTTGGCTAGATATCTAAGTTAGCCACTGCTTTTAAATTTAGCAAGCAATTTCAGTTAGTCGCTGCTTTATATTTTAACTGGATGCTTGAGCTAGCCACTGCTTTTAATTTAGTGAGACATTTGAGTTAGCCACTGTTTTGAATTTTAGCTGTGCATTAGAATATAGCTTGTGTTTGAATTTTAGCTGCATACATGTGTGCGCTGGATATCTGAGCTAGCCATTGATTTAAATGTCAGCTGGACATTTGATTTTTTTTTATTTTTTATTTATTTATTTACAAGTATATACCAAAACAGTAATATAGTACAGAAGGAAAAGTAAAAACACCAAAATCAAAAGAAATCATTGAACACATTCCAGATCTTCTCATATGAAGATAACTTACATTTCGATTTGTAGATCAATTTTTCTGTTCTAGACAGACAGTGGATTTCCTGGACCCATTCCTCAAATGAAGGAGGGATCTGACCTTTCCATCCACGAAGAATTAACCTTTTCGCCACAATGGTTGCTCTAAAAAAACATTTTTTAAGGGCAGAGCTGACATCCGCCAGCACCGAATCATCACCCAAGATTATTGACTTAAAGTCCAGGACAGACCCTTCACCGAAAATCCTATCACACACATCACAAATTTCAATCCAAAAGTTCCTGACCCGCACACAGCTCCATAGCATGTGTTCCAATGACCCAACTTCCTGAACACAACCCCAACAATCAGCATTGTCAGTCATGCCCCTTTTATGCAAAGTTTCTGGACACCAATACACACGATTCAGAATCTTAATTTGTCGAGATCTTTCACTCAGATTCAGAGAACACAAGGAGATGTTTCCACACATATTCTGCCAGGTCTCAAGATCAATATCAGACCCAATTCTCTCACTCCACACTCCCCTTAGAATATCATTACTCTAAAAATGTGACACAAAAAGCTTGTATAACCTACTGGCTAAACCACCTTCCTGTCGGTTAGAATCTGTCAGAAAAATATTCATGTCCAAAGAGTCAGACCAGTCCACCTCACCCACGGACCTCTTGAGGCGTCTATAAGCCGAGTCTGACAAATCCTCAAAACCCCATCTCTCTCTCAGCTCAGCTGCTGTCAACCACCGATCATCATGCCCCAAATCAGAGACCCGTTTAATATCCATTAGGAACCATTCAGGCCAAAAAACCGTCTTGGAATTATCCCTAATCCTAGGATTCAGCCAGATAGAGGCATTCTCACACTTAAACGCGTCCCTACCTAGCAATGACAAGACTTCAATCCAAGAGGTACGCAAAAAGGACGTAGCCAACATACTACCTCCCGGAATCTTAGTATTAGTGGTCAACATGGCTTCCGGGCCCAGTGGCCCATAGGCATTCGACTCCGCCACCGCCCAAATGTCCAATTCACCATTCAAAAACGGAGCAAAAGAATGAGCCGAAAAGGCCAAATGGTAGGCCCTAAAATTCGGAACCCCTAAACCACCTAAATACATCGGAAGCTGTAATTTCCACACACTAAGTCTAGGCGGTTTTCTGTCCCATAAAAATTCCTGAACAAGACGGTCTAGATCTTTCCAATAACTACTCTTAATTTTCAAAGGAAGCATGCTAGATACAAAGTTAATCCTGGAGTCAAATTCATTTTCAGGGCATTGACTTTACCCCACAGTGAAAGATGAAGCAACGACTACCTTTCTAAATCCAATTTACAATCCCGTAAAACCACACTCATGTTCTCATCAACCATACGGGAGACAGGAAACGTCAGCCATACTCCCAAGTAGCGCAAGCGCCCATCACACCAAGTGAACCCCAGTCCCTCGACCAGAGTCTTATCACACCTGTTGGACAGAGGCAACACATTTGAGCTATCCACAGTTTTTTTTTTTAATTTAGCTAGATATTTGAGTTAGCCACTGTCTTGATTCTGGCTGAACATTAGAGTACAGCCTCTGGCCTGAATTAAACTACATGTTGAATATAGCCACTGTTTGACTATAGCTGTCATGATCTCTGCTTCCAAAAGGTCAGGGTTTTCCCAACTCCCTTGGAAGCAGATCCATAACCCAGGTTCCGAGTGCCAACCAGTCACAATTGGGACCTTTTGGACCCAGTCCTGGCGCCAGTGGCACCAGGCTCATAAATATGCCCAGTCCCAGCGCTGGAAGCGCCGGGCTCATAATGCTTGGGTGGACTTACCTGCAGCAGACCATGCTGCTTACTTGCCTGCCAGTTGAGCCTCTGATCCTCTTCTGTTTGGAACTACTTTTCCTGTTGGGTGGGGCAGGAGCCACTCCCTAGATTCAGAACACTGGAACTCTTCTGGAAAGCAGGAACTCTTTTCTTACCTAGGCGTGGCTGTGGTAGGAGACACCTAAGCACTACAGGAGGCTATTTAAACCACACCCGATGGATGAATCTTGCTTTGCGTTATTCTGCATCCTCTGCAGCAGAACGCTCATCGTGTCTTCTGCACCTGATCCTGGGCCTAAGGAAAAAGGCTTACCATCCTGAATCCAGTCTTCAGCAACACCTATAAAGACAAGAAAGAACAGGTTAGCATTACGGTCTTCAGTGACAGCTCTTCACTTACCTGGTCCATCGGCTGTCACCAACGCCTCGTGCTGCATTCCGGCATCTGAAAGACAAAGGCTTACCTACTCTTCGTGCGCTCCGGAGGTCTTCACACTGCATTCCGGCATCTGAAAGACAAAAGCTTACCAACTCTTCGCACGCTCCGGAGGCCTTTGGCGCTGCATCCCGCATCTGAAAGACAAAACAAGGTGCGTTTAAAGACATTGGGGAACTTTAATACTCACGTGCCATTACTCCTTTCCACATCTAACCCAGTGGGTATTCCGGCACCTTGCAGCCGCTCCGAACTTGTACCTGCAAAATAAAAAGACAGTTAGAGCGCATTGTGAAGCAGGCAACAAGCGCTTACTTACTTGCTTCCAGGCGCTTCTATTCATCACACGGGCTCCATCTTTAACTCACTTCAGCCCGTCATCCGCCATCGCCGGAACCCTGCAAAACAAGAAACATCATTACTAAAGACTTTAAAGACATTAGAATTACTCGAAACTTACTGTTCGTGCAGTAAACGACGGACAGCAGTCCTCTGAAGTCAAGAGGCCTGCTCCCCTTATCCAGTGAAGAAACTGGTTACAGCACCCTGCCCCGAGGCAGATGGAGAGCACGGCGTTCACTTACCTAAGGTGAGAGCGTTAACCTTTGGGGTTCTACAGGAGAAGAGAAAGGGAAGAAGAGAGAGACATTCAATAACCCAGTTCCTTAATCCCATATTTTCTATCTGCAGACATCTTACCCTTCTAGTCAGACATACAGTGCACAGAGGTCCAGCCCAAAGAGCCAGCCGTGTGTTACACATCACCTTTGAAGATACGGTATACGCCCAGTCAAGACCGGCGCCTCTACGGGAATCAGGTGAGCGTTACAGAACGCAAAGCCTACCACAAAACTCCCGTCCACGCGCTATGAAAACCTCGGATACCGACCAGCTAGCCCAGTTACTTGGGGAACTAAGGGCAGAAGTGCATGCAGCCCGTCAGGAAACAAACGCTCTAAGAAGGGAACTGATTATTTCCAAGGAGCGAACAGATGATCTCGCTAGACAATTGCTACAGTCACAAGCCGGACAGACCCCGTTACCCGCATCTGGGGGAAATCTTCCTTCTACATCCTCTATGAATCCAGTGCAGATCAACCTACCTGGGAATGTACCTCTGGCTCCGCCCGAACGATTTTCTGGTGACCCAAAGAGGTTTGCAGTATTTATCAATCAGTGCCGGTTGCATTTCTTATGCCGGCCAGCAGCCTTTCCAACTGATCAAGCTAAAGTAGCTTTCGTGCTTTTGTACCTTAGTGGCAATGCGGCAGACTGGTCGATCCCTCTAGTAAATCAAGATGATCCGGTCCTCCATGATTTTCAAGCTTTTCAGCTCAGTATGAAAAAACTGTTCGCAAGACATTCACAGGGACAGGCCTTGGACAATGAGCTTCTTTCGTTGCGACAAGGTAATCAAGACCTTTTGGCTTATATTACATCTTTCAACAGACTTATAGTGGAAACTCAATGGCCTGAGGACAAAAGGATTACGCTGTTTTATAGAGGTCTACGTGGAGAGCTCAAAGATGTGTTAGCCCAAGTAGTGAATCCCCCACAAGATTGTTCAGACTATATAGACTTAGTCGTTCAAATAGATCACAGACTGCAGAACAGGAAGGCCGATCGTTCCAAGTTTGATGCTCGAGTATTTTCCAAACCGCCAACTCCTTCCAAAGGAGTAGACTCCGGGGAACCCATGCAAATAGGGGGTCTGAAAGGTCCTCTAACACAAAAGGAGCGGGAAAGGAGAAAACAGTTGCAATTATGCCTCTATTGCGGAAACTCAGGGCACTTTCTTCGAGACTGTCCGGTGAAACCTGCCAAGAAGGCAGTAGGAGCTGCAGTTACCAAAGTTACAAACTCTGAGCAGGGAAACAACCTCGCCCGACAAGAATAGAGGTCCTCTTGCCGAGCGTGAAAACCAGTTCCGTGACCTCGCATTTCGTGATACCTATGGTCCTCATTAGCCCTGATAATCCGGATCGATTACATGCAATAGAAGCTTACGTCGACAGCGGTGCCATCGGCAATTATGTGGATCATGAAATGGTTTTGAGGATGAATCTAACTCTTTGTCCCAAGGCTGTAAAGGACGTCATTACTACGGTGGATGGTACGGAGATAGCCTCCGGGCCAGTAACGCATACCACTCAAGAGGTGACGCTAGTACGTCAAGATGGACACCATGAGAAGATCGTGTTCGATGTGATCAAGGCCCCTCAGTTTCAGATTATTCTAGGAATACCTTGGTTAGAGAAACACAATCCTCTAATCGATTGGCGAGCAAGAACGGTCCAGTTTCCAGAATGTGTCTCTACTTGTCACCCTCCACCTGGTGTTGCACTGGCAGCAATTTCTTCAGAGACTCCCCAGTTACCTCCCGAATACCTAGAATACCAAGATGTTTTCCGGAAGGATCAGGCTAACTCTCTACCTCCTCATAGGTTTTATGACTGCCAGATAGACCTGATACCTGGATCTACTCCTCCTTGTAGTAGAATTTATGCCCTCACCGAGCCTGAGAACCTTCACCTTCGACAATACCTGGATCAATACCTGGCAAATGGGTTTATTCGTCCTTCCAAGTCCCCTGCTTCTTCAGCTTTGTTCTTCGTTCCAAAAAAGGAAGGAGACCTTAGAACTTGTATAGATTATCGCTCCCTGAACCAGATCACCGTTAAGAATAGATATCCGTTACCTTTGATCCCTGAACTCCTGGACCAAGTCAGAAAAGCATGCATATATACAAAGCTGGATCTTAGAGGAGCTTACCACTTGGTACGAGTAAAAGAGGGCGATGAATGGAAGACGGCCTTCCGCACCAAGTATGGGCTATTTGAATATCAGGTCATGCCCTTCGGACTTTGCAATGCCCCGGCCGCCTTTCAATATTTTATGAACGATGTCCTCAGAGAGCTCATAGATGTGTGTGTTGTTGTTTACATTGACGACATCCTCGTTTATTCTTCATCGGAATCTGAACATCGGAAACACGTGAAAATGGTCCTCGAAAGATTGCGTCAACACAAACTTTTCGCTAAGTTGGAAAAATGTGTTTTCAACGTGACTGAAGTTGAATTCTTGGGATTCATATTATCACCTGGCGGAGTGCGTATGGATTCAAAGAAGGTCGATGCAGTTCTCAAATGGCCATCACCATCCTCCGTAAAAGGTGTGCAAAGCATGTTAGGCTTCGCTAACTTTTACCGCAGGTTTATCCCCGAATTCTCTCGAATAGTCCAGCCCATCACTGCCTTGTTAAAGAAAAACAAACGTTTTGAATGGTCTACCGAGGCGGAACAAGCTTTCCAGGATTTGAAGACTAAATTTATCTCTGCACCAATCTTAAAACACCCTCGCCCCGAACTCCCCTACATCGTGGAAACTGATGCTTCAAGCCTTGCCATGGGGGCAGTTCTATCACAAAAGGACCCGGTAACCAATCAGTTGCATCCCGTGGCATTTTGGTCCCGCAAATTCTCGCCTCCTGAAATCAATTACACGATTACTGACAAGGAACTTCTGGCTATCAAGTCTGCCTTTAAGGCTTGGCGGCATTATCTGCTGGGGGCCAGACACACCGTTACTGTGATTACGGATCACCGAAACCTGCAATATTTGAAAACCGCAAAAGCCCAATCCTCTAGACAACTCCGTTGGGCATTATTCTTTGCCGAGTTTGACTTCATAATTACCTATCGACCTGGTACAAAGAACGGTAAAGCTGATGCCCTTTCTCGGATGGGAGTGGAAGAACACTTGATCAACCCTAAACCTGTACCAATCATTCCCGAACAAAGAATTCTGGGTGTAATCGCCACAGAATCCATAGAGGAAGTTAAGGATAAAGCCAGGCAACTTGTAACTCCAGCAGACATACAGAATTGGCATCTGCAGGGAAAGGACTTTGCAGTAAAGGACAACTTATTGTATTTCCAAGAACGATTATACCTACCCAGCACAGATTTACAGAAAAAAGTAATCTCTTGTTATCACGATTCTTTAATGGAAGGACATCCCGGTATGGCCAAGACCTCAGAAAAGATCAAGCGCTACTTCTGGTGGCCGTCTTGGAAAAAATATATCAGAGACTTTATAATGTCATGTGGAGTATGCGCCCAAAACAAGAGTCAAAAGGAAACACCAGCAGTAGACTACCTGCATTCTACAATCACCCAAGCCTTTAAGGAAGCTGTTTCTCACCTTCAAAGGGCTAAAGAACAATACAAGAAAGGAGCAGATCAACATCGAAAGGAAGCCCCTCAATATCAAGTAGGGGATCAAGTCTGGTTATCCACCAAATATCTACCTCTAAAAGGGCCACGCACATTCAACCCAAGATACCTTGGTCCCTATTTCATCACTACCATAGTAAACCCAGTAGCGGTCAAGTTGGACTTGCCCCTGCACATGAAGATACATCCGGTCTTCCACGTCTCTCTATTAAAACCCGTGCAACCTCAAACCCGACTAACTAAATCTCCAAAACCTATCCTAGTTGATGGAGAACTCGAGTTTGAAGTCAAAAGCATTCTGGACTCCAAGATCTCCAAATCTAAACTATTTTACCTAATTGACTGGAATGGCTACGGCCCCCAAGAGAGATCCAGGGAACCTGCTGAATATGTCCACGCTCCTCGCCTAATCAAAAGATTTCACCGAACATTTCCTGACAAGCCAAAACCCCCGGAGAAGCCCGGTTTGGGAGGGGCCTTGAGGGGGGGTACTGTCATGATCTCTGCTTCCAAAAGGTCAGGGTTTTCCCAACTCCCTTGGAAGCAGATCCATAACCCAGGTTCCGAGTGCCAACCAGTCCCAATTGGGACCTTTTGGACCCAGTCCTGGCGCCAGTGGCACCAGGCTCATAAATATGCCCAGTCCCAGCACTGGAAGCGCCGGGCTCATAATGCTTGGGTGGACTTACCTGCAGCAGACCATGCTGCTTACTTGCCTGCCAGTTGAGCCTCTGATCCTCTTCTGTTTGGAACTACTTTTCCTGTTGGGTGGGGCAGGAGCCACTCCCTAGATTCAGAACACTGGAACTCTTCTGGAAAGCAGGAACTCTTTTCTTACCTAGGCGTGGCTGTGGTAGGAGACACCTAAGCACTACAGGAGGCTATTTAAACCACACCCGATGGATGAATCTTGCTTTGCGTTATTCTGCATCCTCTGCAGCAGAACGCTCATCGTGTCTTCTGCATCTGATCCTGGGCCTAAGGAAAAAGGCTTACATCCTGAATCCAGTCTTCAGCAACACCTATAAAGACAAGAAAGAACAGGTTAGCATTACGGTCTTCAGTGACAGCTCTTCACTTACCTGGTCCATCGGCTGTCACCAACGCCTCGTGCTGCATTCCGGCATCTGAAAGACAAAGGCTTACCTACTCTTCGTGCGCTCCGGAGGTCTTCACACTGCATTCCGGCATCTGAAAGACAAAAGCTTACCAACTCTTCGCAAGCTCCGGAGGCCTTCGGCGCTGCATCCCGCATCTGAAAGACAAAACAAGGTGCGTTTAAAGACATTGGGGAACTTTAATACTCACGTGCCATTACTCCTTTCCACATCTAACCCAGTGGGTATTCCGGCACCCTGCAGCCGCTCCGAACTTGTACCTGCAAAATAAAAAGACAGAGCGCATCGTGAAGCAGGCAACAAGCGCTTACTTACGTGCTTCCAGGCGCTTCTATTCATCACACGGGCTCCATCTTCAACTCACTTCAGCCCGTCATCCGCCATCGCCGGAACCCTGCAAAACAAGAAACATCATTACTAAAGACTTTAAAGACATTAGAATTACTCGAAACTTACCGTTCGTGCAGTAAACGACGGACAGCAGTCCTCTGAAGTCAAGAGGCCTGCTCCCCTTATCCAGTGAAGAAACTGGTTACAGCACCCTGCCCCGAGGCAGATGGAGAGCACGGCGTTCACTTACCTAAGGTGAGAGCGTTAACCTTTGGGGTTCTACAGGAGAAGAGAAAGGGAAGAAGAGAGAGACATTCAATAACCCAGTTCCTTAATCCCATATTTTCTATCTGCAGACATCTTACCCTTCTAGTCAGACATACAGTGCACAGAGGTCCAGCCCAAAGAGCCAGCCGTGTGTTACACATCACCTTTGAAGATACGGTATACGCCCAGTCAAGACCGGCGCCTCTACGGGAATCAGGTGAGCGTTACAATAGCTCCCTTCCCCCAACCCACCAATTGCCCCCCGCTGCATCCACGGTAGTAAAAACCTGGGATGCACCATGGACACTGACCTGAAACTCTCACACCACATTAACACTGTGACTAAATCTGGCTACCTACACCTATGCACTCTCAGACACAGAATTACTGCAATCTTATCAATTGTCCTCTCCCGCCTAGATCATGCCAACTCCCTCTACCTGGGCGCCCTGCTTGTCAACTCAAAAATCTACAAATGGTCCACAATGATGTAGCTAGGGTCCTCCTTGCTCTTGGCCACAGAGAGCATGTCACCATTGCCCTCCATATCCTCAACTTGCACCTGGTCGAACGACAGGCTCCTTTCAAAGCCATGTGCATCACTCACTGCATCCTCAAAAAGACAAGCCCAAACTACCTTCAACAGAAAGTCACCCACTACTAACCCAACATAAACCTGCATTTAGGCATTACACTCCTCCTTGTGATCCCCACCTGGCCTTCGGGAGGGCCCTGAAAACATGGCTATTTACCGTACCACCATGACAAACCTCACCCTCTTGAGCTAGTCAACCACTCCAGGTAGGCTGGGGCAGCAAAGAACTTCCATGAAATCACTGTAGGATGTTAAGAAAAATGTAACAATCTCTAGTAGAACACAGGAGAGAGTCCATGCCACACCTGCAAAACCAAGAAGCCAGCCAGAGAACACAGGTATGTATCACACTCCATGCTTATGGAAGATAGCCATAGGCAAGGCCACACATCTGCGCACATCTGCTACCATAGGCCACTCCCAATGACACATTGAACAGCACGTCTGCCATTACAATACAGATATTGAAAGCGACCTGGTCCCAACACAATACCAAACAAGCCAAATAAAGGACACTGGGAATGAGACCAGGAGATGGATTGCAAGTTGAACAAAGTTTATAAAGTTGTGTATGCTCTGCTGCCCTGAGAGCACTCTGCCAAACATTACATGAACAGTACATTATACGTTCTGGAAACATCACTATTGACGTTTCCCTATGGGTGCATAATAATAGAGCAGGATTGCTGGAATACATGGATACATTATAGGAACTTAAAGACTGGTCCCACAGGATTGGCTGGTAGCTTGGAGGTTCGGCGGGCAGTACGTGTATCAGCTGGGCTCGTCTCTGCGGAGTGAATGTCAGGCGCACAAGAACATTTTTAACTAAGCTATCTTAGCACAACAGGAACTGAAGTCAGGAGACAAATGACTACCATAACAGTTGACATTTACTGGGGTGCTGCAAAGTTCTTTTTGACAAGTATATGGTCATCCTACCATTTACACCCAAGGGCCCATAAATCACAGTATCCGAAGCTAGGTGCCGATCTTGAGGGTTTTTTGATCTGCCTGATGCCTCATGACATAAATTTACATGTGTTGTTTCTACAGTGGATAAATGGTGTGAAGGGATTAGGACTGTGGTGGGTGCTTGGTCTGGTCACTATAAAGGGGTTGGAAGTGTATCTACATCAAGGCAACGGGGAATGCAGGCAGGGGCTCTGTAAGCTGTAATTTCTAAAGGTGGGGGTCGAGGGAGCACAAGCAGGTTTGTGAAGACGGATGGGCACACAGGCCATGGTTTTCTCCGGTCACACGCAGGGCAGTGACCTCATAGGAAGAAGAAACGATAGAGAATACCTGCAACAATACATGGCTGGACTGCCATGAGAACTAGGTTTGCGCAGAGCTGCCAGGAGGTGCGGGGGGAAGCTGGGCTCTCCTGTGCGTGGCACTGGACAGGGTGGAGAGATTACCTTTTTAGAGATCATTGCATGGCTTAGGAAAAGATGGCATTTGTGGTAGCACAAAAGGGAGTCTGTATGTCTCACCAAATGGTTTTGTTTACCGTCTCATTTGTAGTTAAAACTTTGTCCAAATCATAAGAATAGACAAACAAACGTGGGGATGTCCCCCACCATTGTGCAAACATGAGATCCATTTCACACAGGAATGTCGAGGGGGGTCAGGAAGACCCTCCCTCCCCAACAATATCCCCAACAACAGAAATTCAGTCCAGCTGGACACATAATGAGTTCTACTACTCTCTCATACTACCTTGTCAACTTCAAAACACCCATCCACTTGTTAGCTGTCCACTCCTACCCACTCCTACCAAACTTTGCTTTGGCCAAAATGCACATATGCATTCTAAACTACCCTGATCAATTTTCCCAAACCTTGGCCTACGGTGGGCATTCATCTACAGCACTTTAAGTCCATATCAATTGGATAAAGACGCTATGCAAATGATAAATTACATTACACAAACCTCACCTTGAGTTTCTGAGCACACGCACACACATTTCAAACACTATTATGGCAGTCACCACTGTATCGTGGGTTGTACTAAGCTGGTAACGGTCCACCAGCCTGAGCCTAGGCAGTTTTATGTGAAGCGTGGACCTTCGGCAAGGACTCAGGGCCATTTCCTGCCCTGGTACACTCATCAGACAAGGGGCTTATAGCTATTCACACCAGGGCAGACGTGTCTAACCGCCGGGTTTGTCCTGGAGCCTCCCGGGTTTCATAATCTTCTCCGTGTATAAGGGGAAGAGCACACAACCTCTGGATTGTCTGGGCTGGAATAAAATGTGGTGGCTGTCTTCCCTCAGCAGTGATTATTAGAGAATGCTTGTGGGGGACAAAGTACAGAACAACACTCCGGAAGCGAAGTCCACAGAGCTCCCACTGGGGCATTTAAAGAGCTAGCACCTCTTTGTTAATGGATTATGATAAGAACTGGGGGGATACTAGCTATTTTGCATCAGGAAGCCCAAATAAACCTCTAGTTAAGCCTGTACCGTATTTATTTCAAGGCAAAAATAATTTAACTGTCTCTCATTTTCATTATCTGTTCTTATTTGGCACACACAAAGACGGGTTTGAATTCATACAGAATGTAACATTTTCTTCACACTGCAAATGAATTAGCAGGATGCCTCGGTTTACTAATAAGAAGGCTAGTTTATCACAGTATATTTTGTTATGCTACCTTACATCTTGAGAGTACATTTGCAAAATCTAAAGGTCATTTTTGTAAGATTGTATTACTTTACATTCTGGAGCTTGTATTCCTTCAATACATAAGAATTTACATATTTGCCATGCTGTTTTATTAAGATTTCTGTACTGCACAAGACATTTTTATTAAACAGTATTCTTGAAAGCCAAACATTAACATAAACTCCAACCATGTAGACCTGAGAAGATGTGCGGTGAAGGGCTTAAATTGCAGACTGGTCTCAAATACCAGGTTCACCACTTACCTAAACTGTGCGATCCTGGGCAAATAATAGTATTCTACTGCTCCTTAACTACTGTGTTTTAATGATAAATGTGTAAGCCCAGCTATTGCCCTGAATAGATGATGATCTAATAATTAAAAAGAACACATTTGTGCAGTTGTTTTTAACTTAGGAAAGAGGAATATATGTTGCTGCATTATTTCTATCCAATTCCTTCATACTGACTGTTCATTTGCTATGTGCGTGTCTGTATGTGTGTCTGTGAGAGTGTTTATGGTACTTATATGTTCTCCGAGGTGTGCGCACACCGCAAACCACAGGAATCTCTGCATTTTTGATTTTCAAATGCAGGAGTTCTATCCCCGGGGCACCATCTGGGGCGTGAAGTTTTTTTTTTTTTTTGGCTTCCATGAGTATTTCACGAGTCCCACCTCCTGTAAAAAAAAAGATGGCCTCCACCATAACAAATAGAAAAGGGACTGATTTCTATGGTGGCCTGATGGGAAGGACATGCAGAGCCAGGAGGCCGTTCAGATAAGTGGGGTGAGGGTTGGGGCATTGGGGATGAGGTGGTGGCGGTGGGTAGGGTTTGGAGGTGATGTGGGGGTAGTGGGCAGTGAGAGAGGTGGGTTGAGGAACAAAGGTGCTGAGACACTAAAAAAAGGGCTGCACCTGGGGACGGTCCTCGAGTGGCTATTAAAACGCGGGTGGTACATTGGCAGTTCACACCTGTGTTTCCAGACACCTGATTGGCTGAGTAACATTCCCCAGGTGGAAATGTGGATTGCTGCCCGGTGTTATTCTCCCACTTCTCCAGAGCAGAGGCAGGTCTGGCTCACATTGCTTTGAGAGGTGGATGTAAGCATGAGGGAAATTCAAGGTGTACCCAACAGTAATGTTCGTTAACTGCTGCCCTGAGTCAATTTCTAATTGCCAACACTCCAGCTCCTGAGTTCACAATTCTAGTGGCTACAGTCTCCCTGTATGTTATAATTCTGTCAAACTGTAACACACAGTTGCAGCCCATTTTCACCAAATGGAAGACTCAGCTTTCTTGGATCATCAGGTATCATCAATGGTTACTCATATGCGTCCCTGGTAAGCTTTATTGCCATGTTGCCTAGCAGAGGCAATTCAGGATACAGATAGGTACCCCATACTTATCGTTTGCGTTAAAATGACACTTGTAGATTCCAAGATGGCGGCCGAGCCGGGTAGACGTGCGTGAGCGGAGCTCCGTCCCCCAGCTCGGGCTGCAACAATAAAGGAACAGAATCAGCACATATCCTGCCCACCGAAGCGTAGCCACCCTCCAACACGCGGCGGGAAGCGAAACCCAGGAAGAGAGCCGATGCAACCTTGGAGAAAAGTGGCTCCGAACGAACCAGCCCACAGAAGAAATCCCCGCTAGCCCGCCCCCAAGCAGCCCAGCAGCGCGGAACCCCAGAAGGGAAGCGAATCACTGTAGGGATCCTCCGGTCTCTGCGGCAGCCCGTGGCGGAGATCCATCAGACAAGAAAGAAGACTGGGGTAAGAGAGGCGGAGACCCCAAGGCACAGTCCGGCGATGGGACCCAGGCAGACCAGCAGAGTGGATCCGGACGAGGAACGTAGAGGAAGTCGGCGCCAGCCCAGTGTAAGAAGGAACGTAGCCCAGTGAGACAGACCAGCAAGGAGAAGCAAAGGAGGCCTACACGGACAGCGAAGCAGGAGAGAGAGGTGCCCCACAGAGCCGCTCTGGCAGACATCTACAGGTACGAATCGGGGGGTGGGGGCAGCACCGGAGAGGCCGAGGCCGCTTCCCCATAGAACGCAACACCTACCCCGGGGAAACGAACCCGGGAGAGGTAATCTACGACGTCAGGGGTGGGGAGGCCGGTTAAACCTCCCGAAAAAGACAAGAGAGGCCCCACACACCCAACGTGTCCATACACACTCACCGCTGGCTCCGGCCCAGTAACAGGGGGAAAAGGCTCTCTCAACCCCCAAACGCGGGCCCACCCTGAAGAACCGAAGGGGAGTGAAACTTAATACCCAGAGACATGAGGCTCATCCCCCCCTTAGCCCCAACCCACAAAAGAGCTGGCAAAGCCCCAACGCTCACCAGGAGGAAGATACTGCTCCCTCCTACCAGGGACAGACACAGAAGATAACGGCCCCCCCAGGAGGGGCCACACCGGAATGTTGTATACGCCAAGGATCAGAAATAGCTAGCGAGATCTGGGGGGACAGCAGCATCCATAAGGGAACCAGAATCTACACCCCATTAAATCAATAGAGAATGACCCATCGAGAACTCGCCTACTTCCCATGAGTCCAAACAGAGATTGTTAGAGAACCTACATACGGGACACAAGAAGCTGGAAAGCCCCCGGTCCAACAAACAACAGACAATCAGTCAGAGCAAAGATAGGCCCCCAGGGCGCACTAAACACCACAGGCTCCCACCCGAATCCCAAGGCCACCACAAACACAAGGCGCCACAAGACGGCCAAATACCAAAGGAGACACACACATGTCAAAAGCCAGGACCCGGCAGGGGCAACAGGTAGAATCTGCTAACACCAGCAGATCCAAACTAGACCAAGACCTGATCCAACTCTGGAGTGCAGACAAAAGTGTGCCCAAGCAAACAAACAAACAGAAGGGCAAGGGGAAACTACACTGGAGCAGAAAGATGACGCGGAAATGGCCTCGAAAGATTATTTGAAAACATGGTTTAAAGAATTCCAGGATCAATTTATATCCTCCACACAGGTGCAGTTTGAAAACATGAAGGGGGAAATGAAACAAGCAGTCCAGGAACTGAAGAGAGACATAGGAAATCTAGAGGAGAGAACAGATAAACTGGAAAGGACGGTTCAGAATATAGATGAGGAAATGCTCCAACAGGCAGAAGCACAAGACCGGCTAGCACGTCTAGCACTGGAAATAGAAGCACAATGTGAAGATTTGGAAAACAGATTCCGGAGGTCAAACATAAGAATAAAAAACATGTCGGAAACGGTAGAAGATAAAGACCTCCGCACGGCAGTACAACAGGTGTTTCTAGATATACTCACAGACGGCTCAGGGGAAGAAATTCAAATAGATAGAATACATAGAGTTGGCCCATGAAAGAACGGGAGAACCCGGGGCCCGCCCAAGAGACGTACTGGTAGCACTGACACAGTACACACAAAAAGAGCAAATCCTGAGAAAAGCCAGGACAATAGAACATTTAAGAATGAACAGCAAAGAAAGACAGTTATTCCAAGACCTCGCACAATCCCTGCTCAGGAAGCGAAGAGAGGTGGCCCAGATAACAAAATACCTAATGGAGAACCAAGTGCGATACAAATGGACATTCCCATTTGGTCTCCTCTTCACGTGGGAGGAACGACAACACCGCATAACAACATGCGAGGAAGGCCTCAAGATTCTGGACAGGCAAGAACAAGAGACGGAACCTCCCAGGGACAGAGAGCTCCACAGAGGAAGGCGAGAGCCAAGGGGGTGGCAGACAGAGACAAGAAGGACAAGACTCCAATCCTGAAAACCGGAGCTAAATTAATACCGCCCCCAGGAATAGAAGACAGTAGCGAAGATAGGCTGGAGGGAGAAGCTACATAGAAAGAAGAAATACCTGATAGGGCAAGAGAGGACACGAGTATGCGGTAAGGGAGGGGGGAGTTGTGGGAGAAGTTCAAGAGGGAAAAGGTGTAAACACCGGTATCAATGGACACCACTGCGACACACACGGCAAGAGACAATTGAAACCGAAGACCCAAGGAAAAGAATGGGGCTAAAAATATTAACTTATAACATCAGAGGGCTGAACTCTCCAGTAAAAAGGAAAAAAAAACAGAACACTTTCTACACAGAGAGAAGTATGATGTAATAATGCTCCAAGAAACACATATACAGACAAAAAGGAAAGGCCAGATCCATATAAGAGGCTTTAACCAAATTCTCCAGGCCAACGATGAAGAGAAGAAAAAAGGAGTCATGATTGCATTCGCCAACCAACTCAATGTACAAATTAGAGGAACAATGACAGATAAAAATGGACGATATCTATTCGCGAAAGTCCAGATTGAAAATCGCCAACTAACTCTAGCAACGCTATATGCCCCAAATACGGGCCAGGACGGCTTCATAAAACCAACGCTGAAAAAACTAGAAAACATTGCAGAAGGAGAAGTGATTCTGACAGGAGACTTCAATCTTGCATGGAACCCGAGGGAAGACCGCTCAAACCCCAAGCATACGACACCATCACAAGCACTAAAGGAAATTATGAATAAGATGGCCCTGGAAGATGTATGGCGGAGAATCAGAGGCACAACTCAGGGATGCACATACCATTCACACATGCACGATACGAGGTCCAGAAATGACTATATTTGGGTTATCGGGAGCCTAGTAGGTGAGATCCAGGATATAGAAAAAGGCCAAATATCACTATCACACCATCCCCCAATATGGATTACACTTCCTAAGATCTGCAAACGCTCCGGCCTTTGGCGATGGACACTCCCAATCGAAATCTTACAAGACCCGGTCTTGAAGGAAACAATTAGAGAGAAAATAACAGATTATTTCGAACAAAACGACACTCCGGAAGTCTCACCAAGCAACGTTTGGGAAGCTTTCAAAGTGGTCATACTCGGACAAATAATAGCCCTGAAAGCACAAAAAGACAAGCAATCAAACAAATGGGAAAGGGAATCAGAAAATAAACTGGAAGAGATCAGAGAAGAAATGGCAGAGAATAGGTCTCTGAAAATAAATAGGGCATATCGACAAGTCCAGAGCCAGCTTGACGTATTCAGGAACAAAAGAGCGGAAACACAACTACTCCACTTGAAACATTGGTATGCGATGAAATCAAAAAAAGTCGGATAAACTGTTAGCAAGACAATTAAAAGGGAAACAACAAAACCAAACGGTACAAACATTAAAAGACGAACATGGAATAAAGAAGACACAATCAAAAGACATTAAAAAAATATTCAGAGACTATTACCAGAAACTGTACACTTCACAGAGTCCGAAAGAAGAGGAACAGGCAGGCTTTCTAAGGGAGATAACACTTCCAACCATCACATCAGACAAAAAACAGCACTGGATGAACAGATAACAATAGAAGAGGTAACAAGAGCAATTGGAGACCTACCTAAAAATAAAGCACCTGGACTGGATGGATACATAGCAGCATTTCACAAAACCTATGCGGACATTCTATCCCCCGTCCTAACAAATCTCTTCAATACCTTTAAAGACATGAACAATATCACTACCTCAATGAACGAGGCAAAAATATTGGTCTTCCACAAGAAAGGGAAAGACCCAGAGAATACGAGCTCCTATCGCCCAATAGTTCTAATCAACATTGATGCAAAACTTTACACAAAGGTCCTGTCATGACCACAGGCAGAGTTTCTAATTCTAGACCTAGGAAAGTACAGCTCCAGGAAGGCTCTTAAGGGAATTCAGGTTTTGTCCTAGCTGTGTTGTTGTTAATTAAATTCCCTATTTAAATTATAGGTTCTGGGTTCCTTAATGGCCGCTAGTTTGTGCTTCCTCAGATTTTGAAGCCAGCGGGTCTAGTCATTCTCCTATTGCAGTCTATATAAGCCCCACCCATCTGGAGGCTCGCGCTTCGCGTCGTTCGTCTTTTGTCCGATGTAACGCTCGCCACAAATCCTTCAGCCATAAGCCCACAGCGTTTCCCTTTTCCACAGATATTTAGCCTTCCGTTCCGTTTAGTATTTGCAGTATATTTATATAGTTCTCCTTTCCGCTGCCTTCGACCACTTCAGTTTGAGTTAAGCACTCGTTAAGTTTTGTATCCTGTAGCGTGGACGCCTCTCCTCATTGAGAGAACGCGTTGTTCACACGCAAGTACTATTTTGGTTTTCAAGGATTAATAGATACATTGTCCCCGCTCAATTGCTTTGTATCACTCTGTTAATGAAGGGTTGATTGCTTGTTAAGGAAATTCATTGCAAGTGGACCGCGTGTGTGTTTAGTCGTATTCTTTTGTGACACACACACACTTCTGGTATTGCTCACTCGTAAAAAAGGAATTTCTACACTTGTTTGCCGAGTTGTTTTTCCTGTGTGACTTGTGACACGTTATCTCAGTATTTACTGATTTTGTCACGCATTTAATGAAGAGGTTTTACACTGCGCAGTTTCCTCTCAGTTGTGTGTCATTATAATTACACTCAAAAGAACTCTGTGTCCATGAATTAGTACGGAGGCTTACCCTTATTTTCAGTCACCTTTTCAGTCCACTCACTATACAGTTTTGGCATACAGGTTTTCCCCTTTTGGCGCTTCTTAACGGCATGTAGGTTTATACCATAGGGCAGATTGTTTTTTCGATGAGCTTAGTGACTCTTCACAGCCCCATTTGTCCTTCATGGTTAGTTTATTAGGCTTAGGTTGTCACTCTCTTTTTATTTACAAACCTCCATAGTTTCTTTGTTCTACTCTATTAAAAAGGAACTTAACCCCTTAGTATAATAGTCCCTCCTCCTGGGCTACCATCTTCAGGACATGCGCCCCTTTAAGAACAGGATGGATAGCTCATCAAATTAAGCACTAGGGTGAGCTACAGTAGTGTCGGAATATCTATATAGGTTTTCCTATACTGGGAAGTTAACTAAGGAGGGAAATTTGTTATTTTTTTCCACAGAAGTTCAGTGTCCTGTCCTAAAGGGAAGGTAGAAGTCAGTCGGAGCTCCAGAGGGTCCCCGCGGAGTCCAGGTAATCGTTACCGTTCCTCGCAAATAGGCTCTCACCCCTACTCCCCAAACTGATACATCAAGAACAATCAGGATTCATCCCAAACAGGAAAACCCACGATAACATCAGACGAATTACACATCTCATAGAGAAAGTAGGAATCACTAAAACCCTGCCAGCAATTCTATCGGTGGATGCAGAAAAAGCATTCGACCAGGTAGAATGGACAATGCTCTTTGCAACTCTCGAAAGAATGGGCATGGGCAAAGCATATATAAACATGATCCGGGCTAACTATAACTCACCAACGGCTAGGATAGCATTAAATGGAGAACTCTCGGACCCAATCAGAATAGGAAGAGGCACCCAGTAGGGCTGCCCACTATCACCCCTTCTGTATGCAATCTTCCTCGAACCCCTGCTGGCAAAGATAAGAGCAGCACCCGACATCAAGGGCATAGACATGGGGGGGCAGACACACAAGACAGTGGCATATGCGGACGACATGATGATGACCCTAACAGACCCAACCAAATTATTACCTCTCCTCATACAACAGATCGAAGACTACGGATCAATATCAGGTTTAAAAATAAAAAGACAGAAGTCATCTGTAATGGCCCTGGCCGGAGACTAACAAGAGATATACAAGAAAACAGAAGAACTACACCTACAAGCTGCAGAGGACAGGGTGAGATATCTGGGAGTCATGCTAACCACCACGATAAAGAATCTCTACACAGGAAACTATACGAAACTCATAGAAAAGGTGAAAAGAGACCTGGATAGATGGAACCCACTAGCAATATCCTGGTGGGGCAGAATAACAGTTATAAAAATGAGAATACTACCCAGGCTACTGTATTATTTCCAAGCACTTCCAATACGGATACCGGCGACATTCTTTAAGACACTCACCAAAATAATAACAAAATACATCTGGCAAAACAAAACACTGAGACTATCACAACAGGCACTGACGGCTCAAAAGTCAGACGGAGGCATGGCGCTTCCTCATTTCAGGAACTACTACGAGGCAGCACAAATGTGGGTTCCGAGTGAATGGATCACAAACACATCAGAAAAAAGGTGGGAGGCACAGGATAGAGCAGCAGCAAGATCAAACATGCGCCACCTACTATGGAGCAGACCCGAGCATAGACATCAAACTGTCCGAATAAGTGAGATCATGAGCACAATTTTGGAAATATGGGACAGAGCAACCAAGAAAGAAATACTCACAATCGACCCTGCTCCGTTCATACCAATCCTCGACAACCTGGAATTACCTCCGGGCATGGAAAAAGGAGCATTTCAGAAATGGCGGGAAGCAGATTGCATAAAATGGGAGACATGTATGATGGCCTACAGATCAGACCGTTCCTCGAATGCCAGGACCTGCTGGGCCTCACGGAAAAGGACAGATATCAATATGAACAACTACACCACTGGCTCAATATGCCAAGAATAACACAAGCAATAACAAGGACCCTGACCCCTTTCGAAACATATATGATGACCCAGATGGGAGAAAAGAAATTTGTTTCCACCCTTTAGAAATGTATAAATGCCCAGGCAGAGGAAATAAAATGGCAGTATATGAAGAAATGGGAAACTACGTTAAGGAAGCAAATCACGAGGGAACAATGGACGTACCTCTGGCAAATAATCCCCAAATGGACACGGGCAATCCAAACAAGAGAAGCGTGGACGAAAATGATGATTCAATGGCATTAGACCCTGGAAAGACTCCACAGAATGTTCACCACATCGCAAGGAAAATGTTGGAGGGGATGTGATACAGTAGGAAACTGGAACTGCATGGTTCTACAGCCATTTTGGACAGAGGTGAAAGCCCAAATGCAAAATATCTTCAAGGGAGCAGGAAATCTAGGAGAGGAGGTATGGATGTGTGGCATGTGGAATCCTCAATGACGACTCAAAAGAGAAACTTCATGGGATTCCTCATAGCAGCATGCCTAGCAATAGCCCAAAAAGGGAAACAGAAGATACCCCCTTCCGACTGAGAATATGGACATACGTGGCGATTGAAAGAATCACATATAACATACAAGCGGCCCCAAGTGGGGAGAAGCGATAGACTATCTACAAAGTCACTATATGATGCAGTGGTGCCCACACAACATCCGCATTCTGGACATGTTTACAGGATAAGACGGAAGCAGAACAATGTGAAGCAGTGGGAAAGCAAAGAACAATATAACCAGTGAGGGGGGGGGGGAAGAGTTGGGGGAAAAGGACAAGGTTGTAGTCCCGAAGTTTATGTTTAAAGGAATGGCCATACAAATATTTTTTTTAAAAATGACACTTGTATCTAGCGCATTGCGTCATTGTCTATTTCAGCACGCCCGCGTCTTCTGCCTGGTGTACATGGTCTGCATTCTACCACGTATGCCTAGGAGGTCCTCTTCCCATCCAGGCCAGTCTTTCTGGTCCGATGACTTTGCTTCAGAAGATTAGAGGGTGTCTCAAAGATTGTTTGCATTGTTGATTGTCAGATTCCCTGACTCTCAGCTTCCCACAGATATTCTCAATTCAGCCAACCAGCTAAAGTGAAAGTCACAAACACCAGCAATTCAGTTGTTCCATAATCCCAGCAGGACAGTTAGGCAGCCCTTTAATTCCTTAGACAATTAGACTCTAATTTGGCATATGCATCTCATAAAAGAATGCACACATGCTATCCAAAATAATCAATCACAAGAAAAATAAACATTAAAAACACAATGCAATTCTTCATGAACAATAATATTAATAATTTAGCATTTATATAGCGTTACAATCCTCAGGTATCTGAGCATTGCTTATTATTACCCACGGTGTGAGGTGCTCATTTATTGACCTCAGAAGTAAAAGTAAATTACAACACAAATAACTTTTATCCAGTTTAGATAGATACTACATGATGTTAATCTCTCTCTATATATAAAAGGGAAATATGTGGATATGTGTGCGTGTATGTTCGAAATGTTCAGCATGTTTCCCAACATGCTATAAACCTATAATGTGGCATTTGGGTAGGTTCAATGGTGTAGACAATGTAAAAAGTATGAAATATACATTTTTCAAATTTGTTTTTTTAAAGTTTTTTTTAGTGGTCTGCAATGCTTGGATATGTATGTGTGTCTGTTTGAAATGTTCAGCATACTTCCCAGCATGCTACACACCTGACATTTGGTATGTGGGTAGATTCCATGGTGTAGACAATGTAAACAGTATAACCTATACATTTTGCTAATTTTTGCAGTCTGCAATGCTTGGATATGTGTGCGTGTCAGTTAGGTTCAATGGTGTAGACAATGTAAAAAGAATACAATATTAATATTTCTATTTTTTCTTTGTATGCGCTCTGCAATGCTTCGATATGTGTGTATGTCTTTTCGCAATGTTCAGCATACTTCCCAATATGCTACAAACCTGAAATTTGGCTTGTTGGTAGGTTTCATGGTGTAGACATTGTAACAAGTATAAAATGTACCTTTCTCTGATCTCTTTATTTTTTAAGCGGTCTGCAATGCTTACCCCTGCCATATGGCTCTGTTTGACATAGTTCTGCCGTAGTTCTATGTTCATTGCTCTGAAAGTTCAGCAGTTCATGAAACCTTCAGCCGTTCATTGTTCCTAAACTTTCCACACTATAAGCATTCTAGCTGAAATTAGCGGCACTCAATTTTGAAGTCATGGGGGTACACAATATGGTTCTTTTGTAGTGATGCGGGTGAAAGGAAACAGTGCATTTCTTTTCAATCGTGTCCGCAATGACGTTGTCCGGCACATTGTGGCAAATCTCTCATGATGATTACAGAAACTTCATTTCCCAGGGAAGTTGATGAATGTATGCCATCTCAAAAGTATGAAGCTTACACGCTTCAGCCGTACACGTACATGTACAGCATTTCAAGCTTACACACTTCACCCTACATGTACGGCACTTATGTTGAGGTTGCTGCTGCCTCGACTGCAGACCAGGACACCAATAATGTTGCTGCACAATCTCAACACTCCAACTCAAAGTAGCTTGAACCGATTTATGGGTTCATGCTTTTCTAATGGTCAACTTTATGTGGTTTGCTACAGAGTGGTAAACAAAGACAATTTGTTTAAACTAGCTCCTACATGAAAGACTAGCGATATTGTCTACAAAGAAGCATTGGTTTAGTTCATTAGATAAACTTCAAACTGGGACTGAAGTACCAATTACACTGTGAAACACGGGTACACATGCTAGTAAACAATAAAGGGAATCTTAAACTGCATTACTCTAACCAAACTCCTAATTTCCTCTCTCATCTTTTCCCGCCTCTTCTACTGCTCCTCTCTAATCTTTGGACTTCCCGCATCTCAGCTTACCCCTCTAAAATCCATATACCACTCTGCTGTCCGTACCCTTTGTCTCCTTATCTCCCGTGACTCCATCTCTTCCTCACTCTCTCACCTTGGCTGGCTACCTTTCCACTCACAACTAAAGTTCTACTTTCTCTGCCTTGTCTTCAAATCCCTCCATGGTCTTGCTCCTCCTTATCTCTCCTCCCTCCTCTCCTTCTACTCCCCTTCCCGCTCCCTTCGCTCCGCTGACCATTTCCTTCTCACTGTTCCTCCTTCCCCTTGCGCTTCCTCCCGTTTCCGCTCATTCCAACTCTTTGCACCCCTGCATTGGAACTCGCTCCCTCTTACAATCCGCTCTACCACAACCTTCACCTCATTTCACACTTCCCTTAATTCCCTCCTCTCCATTCTCTTCTGCCCTCTTCACTTCCACCCCACACACCCCCCTTTTTACCCTCATCTGATTCCTCTCTCCCCTCTCCTACTCCTCTCTTTTCCCCTTCCATTCTCCCTCGCCCTGTCCATCTCCTACTCCCTCCCACCTCTTCCCTCTCCCCTTTCCACCCCCAACCTAAGTTAATTGCTCTTTTGTTGAATGATTCATGATGTAAATTTTGCTCTCATGTTAAACGGTGTTGTCATTTTGTATTTTGTTGTTCCACTGTACAGCGCCTTGGTATAAAGCGCTATATAAATAAATCAATCAAACACATTTCATAGTCCCGTTATAACATAGTATCCTATAGACATATTTCATTGGGTTCTAAAACTGTGCCTGCTATATCCAAATAAATATTCTTATCACTAAAGATACATTATTTAAAATCTGGCAACATATCAGTCAGTCTTGGCATTTTATATGAAGCAAACATCTAGATTTACTGATAAATCTCCTCAGAATATGCCAGCGTGCTTGCTGATCATTTGACATTAGCAGGTTTTTAATGGTTTGTCAAACCTAGGGTGATCTTAGTCCAAGATCAAAGTGCACAGGTGTTAGACATTCAATCCCCTATTCTTCCATGACATAT
This sequence comes from Ambystoma mexicanum, assembly GCF_040938575.1. Lineage (NCBI taxonomy): Eukaryota > Metazoa > Chordata > Amphibia > Caudata > Ambystomatidae > Ambystoma > Ambystoma mexicanum. Next base: position 601,040,560 of record NC_090933.1, read on the forward strand.
ACAGATAGTGTTCTACCCCAAACAAACAACATGCATTCTGGATTTCTAGTTCTCCACACCAAAAAAGCTGTCTTTGACAGTCATAATGTTGAAGGGATGTTAAAGGTTCAAAAGATGGTTAAAGACAAAAGTGAAAACATTGTCAAGATTCTCAGAGACTCCAGAACATAAAGAACATGTATTAGATGATCATGGCAATTAATTCCATCTTGTGGTTGTAGAGGGGGAGCCAAGTGCCCCCACCTCAACCACCTCACCTATACTGCCTATATGTTGGGAGGCCGGATGTAAAAACCGTTTGGTACCAGTGAAAATGCTGATACCTAGGAGAATCCTGGAGGCAAGGTTCCCATTGAGAAAACCGGACCTACATACAAAAAAATATGATGGCCGTTTGAATGAAATCCCGGAAGAAGCAGAGCAAACGAATGGTCAAGATGAATGGTTACATCACACAGAGCTGAGCTGATGAGAAGAGATGCAGAGACTAGAGAATGCAGATATTCTATACGGTATCAAGAAGGTATCCAGGATAAGTGACATCTTGGGATCAAGGTGAAGAAGCCCATGCCATAAAATGCATGAAGATATCAAGTCAGTTTACATGCTTACAGATGCAAATGAAACACAAGCAGACAAAGTATTCCTGAGGCTAGCTTTATAGTGAATAGATTGTGGCATGTGCCAATTTATACATATATGCATAAAGAGTAAAGTATGGATGGTTTCACTACATGTCATAGCAGAATTGGACTAAAAAAGAAAGGCCTCATGTCCAGTGTGTCGCAGTAAGAAAATACATGAATTAAAAGTGAATCTCCAAAAGGCGAGGCTGGATGAAGCATGAAGCCAAGCCAAGAAGCCATGGTTGTTAGAGGTCTATTAAAAAATGGTATTTTAAAGACAGTGAAAGCTTAAAATCATGGTCTACAGTCACGTGGCAGAATGGACGAGTAAGATGCTCAAACCTACGTGCCTTCACTCCCCTGAATTCTCTAGAGCTAAGAACACTTCCAAGGACAAGTTCAAATCTTAATTGCCAGCAGACTACTGAGGTGATGATGGATTGATATTCTAATTGGTGGGAAGCTCTGTTTTAGACAAGCTCACCAGCACCTGGAAGTCCAATCTTCGTGCTGTTAGACGTAGGTGGAAAAGTACTGACGAAGGTTAGAGTGCCAACCAATTGTAGGGCACTGCATAATTAAGGGTCCTATAGTTTGTGTAGCCAATGGGCCGTCGTGTATTTAGTGGCGTTCATAGTGGCCATTTTGAAGGGAGGCTTAGTTGTCCCACCTGATGTTAGGAAACCTATCACTTTTCCACACTATCCCCTACCAGTATGGAACGTATACTTAGATGTTCACTAAGAGCATATCACAGTTGCCGTTAGGTTTTTGTAGTTTGCCACGTATGATGACGTTGGTAGTGACGTAGGTCAACGTCAATGATGACAAGTTTTGGATATAAAAGCTCTGTTTTTTATGAAACTCGTTGAGTAGGAGGATCGAGTGAATTCGTTGATGTTCGTTGTACTCCCTGTTTTAGATAATTGACAATAAAACAGTGATCTTTTTTGCCAACTACCTGAGTTGTTTCGATTATTGATGCATAAATAAAATCTGCATTCCCCATCCATCTCCAGGGTAATTGTTACTCATCTTAAAGGGCTGAGGTTATTCAGTTCACTGTGGTATGTATTAGCACAATAATCCCCACTCAGCCATATCCGTACATTCTTGCAACAAAAGGGTTCAATAAGATCTAAGCATTGCTCAGGACCCACCTGTAAATTTTGACCATACAGCAGGGCCCTGCAATCTTTGGCTCTCCAGATGTGGTGAACTACAACTCCCATCAACCATAGTCTGTGCCTGCCATATAATCATTCAGTTTAGACCTAGCATTGTCACAGTGACATATCTTACCCAGAGACCACTGATTAAATGGTCTTTAAGAATAGCTTTAGAGAATTGGTTATTGTCAAGGGTTTTGACCCATGTTGAATTATTAGGCCAGAACAAAACTAAATCAATAGACTGGTTAGATGTGGGGATGAGCTGTCGCCGCCCATCATTCTATCCCAGAACAAAACGAAATCAATAGACCGGGTAGATGTGGGGATGAGCTGTCGCCGCCCATCATTCTATCCCAGAACAAAACTAAATCAATAGATTTGGTAGGTGTGGGGATTGAGCTGTCGCCACCCATCATTCTATCCCAGAACCAGGAGAACCACGCAGTTTTGCGCACACCAAAATGGTTGTCTAACCTGCCACCCACCAGTGCAAGCGTGATGGACCGGAAGCGAAAGGGGTGAAAGGTGGTGCCAAAGGAAAAATAGCAGTGCCTGTTAGATCAAAAGCGCCTTGAAATCACTGCTGTTTCTCTGAAGTGCAATCTCAAAATGTCCATTTCAATTTGTTCAAAATCCGTTTTTATTGATGTCAACAAGTTGCTAAAATCATGGGCACAAGACCACTCTAAAGATTCAACCTTCTTGAGGGGGGTTCCACATCACCACTCTACTGTAAGGATGCCCATCAAAACAATGGCAGCAAGGATTAGAGCTGTCAAGCTAAATCCTCCTGTCAAATTCAACTCCTAAAAAAATAGCTGCAGTACCAGCTTTGGACACAAGCCGGCGCTAGTGGTCTAAACTCTGACAGTAGAACTGTACTTCAGGAGTTGCCAGCCTCCTGAGACAGCTGGAAACTTCAAAGCCTTTTTGGTTAATTAAGAATTTAAACACCTGCTGTTCCCTGAAGACAGGCTGATTCTATTAACACTGCAAGAGGCTGGGAAACCTTCTCACCTCAGAACTACACACAAGAAGCCAGGAGATCACATGGACATGCTAACCAAATGCAGAGTGGCCCCCTGGCCTGCTGACCTCAGCCGACACAATAGACTCTTGCAATTGAATGGAGTATGCTGATTTGAGTGTTGACTGTAAACAGAGATGTGCCTGGAAGAAGAGACATGTGATCCCTGACTCGCAAGTTTCTGGGGGCGGACCCAGACACTTTTTGTGAATTGAATTGAAGGCAAATATATGTTTTATAAAAACACTGATAACTAATTGTAACCAGATGACAGAAATGTACAACTTTGGGATCTTTAAATTGACACATTCACTCCCAGTTCGAAACTAGGCTGGTCGCTCTGTGATGTTCTGAGCCAAAACCCCGCTAATTATTAATACTACAGACACTGTGTTTATGCTAGAGACCTATAAATTAATGGAATATGGGTAGGAAGGCGGTGTACATGTGTGCCATTTTTGGTAAATGTCCGATATTGGTAAATCAACTAAAAACGCAAATAAGTTGTCATTTTTGAATGCAAGCCCCCAGGAAGATCAGAGTTGGGCCAGAATGTACCTTAAGTAATCTGTAATATGTACATGTAATGTCAAACTACTGTGTATCTGGGAAATATGTGTAGTTATGAAAAATGATTTCTAAGGTAAAAGCAAAGGGGCGTTTCTTCAATAGATCGCAAATGGGTGACATCACTCTGACACACTATCCTTTCTCAAATCAGGGACCAAAGAATCCTTTGGCCTATCAAATCTTGAGAGGGTTGGGCATGCAGAATTAGCCGACCCACCCATTTTCAAAACACATAAAAAGAGCCACTGGAAGCCAGACAGGGACTTTCAATTCCCATTTCCTTGCGGAGCACGCTGACAGACGACTTCACATCCAGAGATCCAGACTTCAAATCCATCAATCTCCAGAGACCGGTGCCTGACAGACCCAAAGAGCAGAGAGACCAGAGATCGCTGTGAGCAGAACCAGGCAGAGACCGTCCGTGGTGAGGGAACCGCAGTCCAAACCTGTTGGCCAGATTCGTAACGAGGCCCAATCCTTCCAAAATTAGGTGTGAGTATCCTTAGGACTGTAAAAAAACCCAATCTCTTAGTTTAAAATAATCTAATTCAAACTATTTTAACCTATTAGAACTGCATCATCAGAAATCGTGTCCATCCTGTTGATTCAAAACCTTCCAAAGCGCATCTGTCATTCTGAAACTGCAATTTCAATTCTGAAAATCTACCTCCACTAAATCGTCCGTATCTCTTGAACCGTTGGTGCTAGGAACAAAATTTCTGGGCTTTCCAAGGAACCCAGAACCGACTTTCTATTCATTATACTTTTTTCGTAATCACGCTCGACGCACTCGGAAAAAGTGCCGCGATTTGGCTCAAATTTCTTCACGTGTAAAAATATTTGTCTCTGCTTTCCTTTGCTGAAATTCGTTTGCAACCTGACAATCAATCATAGAGCATTGCTTAAGTGATCCTGAACTAATTTAAAGTAGCTATCACTCACCCTGAACCTCTAGAGGGAATTAAAATATTTTTTAGCATATTTTTCCCTTCTTTGCATACCACTGTTAAAGTACTTTGCCTGTGTTTAAAATCATCCCTTTTTCTCCAAGCTTGCTAGGGGGGAACTGAATTCGTATTTTACTGTGATTGTATTCCTGAAGACTGTGTGTGTTACTTCAACCTCCTTACATTGCATAAAGGGGGGATGAATTGTCAAAGAAAAAGTGATCACATTATCTTTTGCTGAAATCATATCAAGTTTATTTCTGTACTGCCTTTATTCATCTTTGCATCTCCTTGAAACCATAAAGCATTCTCTGATACCGTATTCCCCTGTTCCTAGTCATAAGTCACCAGAACTGTGCTATTGTAGGATTACCTATTACTGATTACTGCTCATATTCACAAGTGTGATATCAATTATTAATTTATTATAAAAGTGCGATATATATATCTATTGTTTAATTCTCAAATAAACCTTTTAAATTTGCAAAACAAACTTACTTCTTGGCTCAGTGGGGTCAGGGGGATTATAAGAGAGGGGTGTTATATAAGGGTTGTCATCCAGAGTACACGAACTGGACATAAAACATATAAATAAGGGTTTCCCTTGAGCAATCCCAGACAAGGCACTGACTTAGTGGGACTGCTTGATTGGAGTCTTTAACAAAGTGGGGGCTCATAGCCGGGGATTCTGGATTAGATCTATCACTTGTGCAGATTAATACAGTGTGCCAGCTGACAGGATACATATCCAGGCACTCCTCAAAAGAACGCTCTAAGGAAACGGTCTGTTTTGCAAAATAAAATACAAACTTCTGTAAGTCAGGAAGGAAATCAATCTCCAGAATGACGACCTTGGTAGATATGAAGATAGCTAGGGAGCACCTCTTACATAAACTGTTTGTGAGAGGTGAATGGTCTGAACAGGACCAAAATGTATGGTTGCAGGCGATCACACAACAGGTCACTACAATTGGGTCAGATATGTGGAGAGATCAGGGTCCCTTACATGTGGCCCTGGGTGAACTATATATGGCTCCTAAAGCCAAAGATGAACACAATAAGATTGCCAGGATAGTGGCATATTTGTATCTATATATGGGAGCCATGCAGGACAAATGTGCTGAAGGCCAAGATCTGGCAAATAGGCAACAGAGGGCGTTAGAAAAGGCCCAATCTGACCTTGTCTCTTCTGAGCAGAGGCTGCACAGAAGCCAGGAGTCAGAAAACGAGAGTAGACAATACATCATTAAAATGAAGGAGGATATGGATATCCTGCAACAGGAAAAGGCTGACCAGGATACCAGAATTTGGGCTTTGCAGAAGGAGCACCAAGACAGTTTGGACTCCTTTCTGCAGTGCCAGAAAAAGCTGGAGCAACAGATCAATTTCAACAGGGCATGCACGGAGCAGGTAGCCACCCTGAAAATCCAACTAGACAGAGAGAAATAGGAAAACAATAAAATGGTTTTGAAAGACCTGGATACCCAGGCAGAGTTTGATGAAGAGCGCCAGAAAGCTGGTGCCCTTCAATGGCAGAGGGACGACCTGGCGGCACAGATGCAGGCTCTTACTCAGGAAAGCGATACCTTAGGCCAGGAAGTCTGCCATTTAAAAAGGAAAATGGAAGAAAATCACCTGGCCCTCCAGGGGCTGGGTGACCTCCAAAAAGAGCATCATAACTTGTTAGAGCACACCAGGAGGGTGGAAGATGCTCTGGCAAGAAAGGAGCAGGCCAGTAGGGATGGGACTCAGGAGGTAACCCTCCTGCAGCAAAGACTGGCCCAGTACTCCAGGACCAATCAGGAGGCACAGAGAGAGAATGAGGCTCTCTGTCAGCACAATGATAGGCTCCAGCAACAGGTTGCCATGCAGGAGAGACTGATAGAGTCTACTAAGGCCTTGGTTGAGGAACTGAAAGCCCTGGCTCTTGCATTGCAACCAGGAGCAGGGGCTGATAGAGATGAAGTTCGCTGGGAAAGGGAAACACCTGAGCATAACCTCAGGAGCCCTAGTACTAGAGGCCTTAATCTCTCCCAGTCCCTGGACTCTGCCACCCTCAAGTCCCCTGGTGCACATGAGCACAGGGCCACAGGGATGGCAGATTACTATCCAGCCAAAAGGATGGGGCTCATAGGCCAGTACCACCCAGGAATGGATGGGCAATCATCCGGGCATGGGCACCTAAGCACAGTGCAATTTAGTGGGGAACCCCAGGAGAGTAGGCCCACTAAGGGCATCCTGAAAACCTCTGCCCAGTTAGGTCAGTGGGGGGGGGGTACCCAGCAAATCCTGGTAGCAAGGAGGGATCTGAAGACTCCTCTGAGCGTCACAGGACACAGGAGACCAGGTCCCCACATTCTGCCAGCCATTCCCAGGCTCGCAGAATCCGGTAAAACCTGGAAGATCAGACGGGCACCTCTGGGAGCAGTGCTTCTGAGTCAGAGGATGAATGGACCAGGGTTACCCGAACCAAAAAGGCCAATAAGGCAAAAAGGGCCTTGCTTAAGGACCCCTTAAAACAGATTAAGGCAATCAGGAGTGTCATCACGCCTTATCACAAGAACTCCAAGTATTCTGTGTGGGAACACTTGGAGCTCTTTGAGCAAATGATGGAGACCTTCCATTTGAAGGACAGCAGTAGCTGCATCCAGTACGTCAAATGGACATTCTCCCCAGAATACTCCAGTTTCTTTGCGGGGCTGGAGGACCAAAATCATTCAAGATGGTCCACCTATAGGGCAGCCATCTTGAAACACTTTTCTGTGCATAGAAATCCCCAAGAGGCTTGCAAGGCAGCCTACAATTTGCAATGTGGGGAGGATCAGGCCCCACAAGAATTTGTGCAAAAATTGAAGCGTGCCTTTGAGCAGACCACCAGAAGGGTGCGCACGGACAGCAGAGAATTCATCAACACATTTTTCCATGCTCTCCCCAAATACATAATGACCTAGCTCGTGAGAGATTTTCACGAGAAAAGATCTTTAGACTGGGTCATTGAGCAAGCCACCCGCATCTATGAGGTGCAGAAAACGGTGGAAAACAAGAATCAGCCAAAAAAAAACAAAACCAACAGCACCCCTGCTGCTGCCAAGGTGGCAGAGGTAAAGGTTGCCCCCGTTTTGGATTTGGAGATGGGGGGACCTAAAAACCTGCCTGCACAAAATAATTCACAGCCCAGAAGGCCCTCGGGCCAGTCACAGACAGGGAGTCGAGGAGGTAGTCCCACAAATGGGGTCCCTCGCTCCCCTGACTATGTAAGTCCCCGCTACAAGGGAAACAGACCAATCATGGGTTATGTGTGGACTCCTCCAGCCCAAGGGGGGGATCCAGCCAAGCACCTGACCCAGGGAACTTCCCTCCTAACTTCCCACAGGAGGGCAGAAATTCCCCAAACACTGGGCAGAACTTTTTTCCCGGGTATCCACCCAATTTCCAACCCCAAAACCATTCATCCTTCTTTCCCCAATTCCCTGAGCCCAGACAACCTAATCCGGGAGAGGGGAGGCCAAGGGTGGAGGGGTACCCAAATCTTCCCAACCCAGGGTATTACCAGAGAAGGGATAGCTACCCTTCCCGGGATCAGCCCAGGGGAGAAAACAGGACCCCGTCTCTGCCTGAGCGGGTTTCAGTTAGAGCGCCAGGTCCAAAATATGGCACGCGATCTGGGTCACATACTGAGGGCTCAACAGAACCCTCAGATGAGCATGCCACCACAGAATGCCCCAAACCCTGGGCCTGGTGCTCCTGAACAATGACGGGGGCAGCACCCCGATAACCCACCGGTTCCCAGGGAGGAGGCACAAGGGGAAGGGGGGTGTAAAGCCTTGGAGGAAGCTTCCTTCCCAACTTGTAAACAGCCCCTGGAAACCCAGGAACCGGAAACAAAATCTCCTACCTCTGAAAGTCTGCCACCCAAGGAGCAGAGAGGAGGTGGAGAAACAAAGGACCCAAACAGACCCACTTTGTGGAGGAGGTACAGGTCTTCCAATTTGAGGGAGAGGGATCCTCAGAGGATGCTGGGAAAAGGATCTTCTCCTTCAGAGATGGGGGAACTCCTCCCAAGGAAAAATGGGTCCCAAGAGATTCCAATCCAGACTGGGTAGATGTGGGGATTGAGCTGTCGCCACCCATCATCCTATCCCAGAACCAACAAAACCAAACTTCCCTGGTTCAAACCCATCTGGGTGACTGCCTCCAAAGAGCGGGGGGCGGCCCAGAACCGGAACCAGGGGAACCTAAAACCGAATCAATAGACTGGGTAGATGTGGGGATTGAGCTGTCGCTGCCCATCATTCTATCCCAGAACCAACAATACCAAAATCCCATGGGTCAAACCCATCCTGATGACTGCCTCCAAAAAGGGGAGGGCGGCCCAGAACCCAAAACCATTTCCAGTTGCCAACTTTTTCTTTCAGATTCCCCAGGCTCTCCACAGAATTCTGCCCAAATCTCTTCTCTCGCCATGTCCAAAACCAGGAAATTAGCCCACCAGTTGTCCAAATATGTGCATTATCTGTTGTGCCCCCTTGAGGAGAAGGAGGGAAGATATTATGCCCCGGTACAAGTACAGGGGCAGGATACAATTGTGGCACTGGTGGACACTGGATCTCAAGCTACCCTTCTGTCCAAAAGGGCCTTTGATGAACTAAATGCAGGAAGGGGGAGAATTACTGCATTCCTCTCACCTCTCTTCCTAGATAACTGCAGAACTTTGACGGGAAGGAAATTCCTGTCGAGGGGACTGCAGACTTGGACATTAAAATTGGGCGACACAAGGTGAAGCACCAGGTCATAGTAGTGACTCCAGAGGGCACCCCTTGTTTACTAGGGAATGACCTCCTGAGAAGGTTGTCACCCCTAATAGATTGCGTAAACAAGGTCCTCTGGGCCCAGACTAGCCGACCAATAAAATTAAAACAGAGTGTCAACCATATTAGTTTAAACGGCACCAGCCACATGGTTGAACAAAAATCTGACCAAGTAGAATTTCACTTCCAGAACAACCAAATTCCAGACGTGACAGTAATAGCAGTAGGACAACAGACTGGTGATGGGGGGTCCTCTCTATTTCTGAAAATCAACCTTCCTTCCAGTTTAAGGTGGTATTCCACACTGGAAGGAAATACTCTGATATTCTTTACCAATCCACAATCAGACATTCCCACTCCGATAGTCCAGAAAGATGTGAAATCAGCTCAGAGCCTGGCTGATATTCAGAAAATTGGAGAGCAGTTGTTCATCCCTGTTCAGTTAAATGATGGGAAGGACTCTGTTCTCGCCCGAGTGTGTGTGAACAACGGTAAGATCTTCATCAGCGAAGCCATGTTCCGCCAACTCCCAAAAGATCCAGCCATTCCCACATTCAAACTGATAGACAAATGGCAAATGGACCTGGAAGCACCCAATTCCAAACATCTCCTGCCAAGCAGGTGTATGCTCAAAATCTCCATTGGCAACAAGAGCATAGTCCATAATTGTTGGGTCATGCGAGACGTCACTGCCGCCTTTTACTTAGGCAGTGACATTCTCAATTGATTTGCCATTAGTTTGGACCTAATAAACTTCAAAGCTTGGTCCCAATAAGCGGATAATCCCATGGGCTTTGATGATCCAGAAAAAGCATTTAGGTCAGCTCAATTGCTACCTTATGCAGTTGAAATTCAGGTTAAAGAGGAAGTCACCATCCCAGAAAGGACCCGACAATTCTCCCTGGAAGTGAAAGTTAAAAGAGGACAAAAATTGAAAAACCCTGATGCTTATATCCATCTAAATGCTTCTCTCCAACAGCAAGGGTTAGGGGTAAACCCAACACCATTAGTCAACATAGAACCTGACACCATTCCAATAGAGGTGGATAACAGCGACTTAAAGAGTATTACTCTAGCCGCGGGCACCATTATTGGAATGGCGGTTGATGACCGGCATTTCTCCATTGATTTAGGAAATGAACTGTTAGGACCAATCCCCAAGGCCTGTTTTGACAGTGACAGTGATGACAATGCTACACCAGACAGGATCTTTACCCAGCATGGGGGGAACTTCCTGGTGTACAATTCTTGCCCTTAGGGTAAGGAAGATGTGACTTGTGACTTCAGAAGGGATGAGGTGATTTTCCAGGTCCATGAGGGCTGCCTTTCCCACCTGAAGCCTCCAGTCCAAATTAGCACTCTGACTAGGGACTTCTCCACCCAGCTGGAGGAGGCCGCTGAGATAGCAAAACCAGAAGCCTTTCCAGGCTTCAGGCAGATGGTGGAAGAGAGAGTCAACCTAGCTGATGCCTGCGTGACTCTAGAACAGAAGCAAAAGTTGAAACAAGTTTTCTTGGATTTCCAAGATCTCTTTGCAGTAGACTCATATGACTGTGGTCGCACCGACATCCACACAACAACAATTCCCACGGACCCTGGAATGACTCCAGTGTTTGTGAAGCAATATCGTTTGCCTCTCGAATCCATGGAGTCCCTTACTGAAATAATTAAGAACCTTGAGTCCCGGGGAATAATCTGTCCAGTACACAGCACCTTCAATAATCCGGTGCTGGGAATATTGAAGCCAAACGGCCAGTGGAGTCTCTGTGGCGACCTTAGGGAGCTCAACAAACGGGTCCATACTTCCCGATGGCCTCTTCCCTACATTGACCAAGGGCTGGCCCAGTTCCAGGGTTCACAGGTATTCACTGCAATAGACCTGACCAATGGATACTGGACCGTGCCTGTCAGTAGGGAGGACCAATACAAACTGGCTTTTACCTTTGGGGGCCAGCAGTACACATGGACCCGGACTCCCTTCGGAAACCTCAACTCCGGCAATGAATTCAACATTTTCCTACATAAGGCCATGCCCGACCTGGGTGCGAGGGGTAACCTGGCTTATGTAGTTGATGTCCTCATCAAAAGGTCATCTGTGGAGGAACATATCGCGGAGATCCGTTATGTTCTGACACAGTTGAGGGCCGCCGGAGCAAAACTATCCTTTCAGAAAGCACAGTGGTGTAGAACCCGTGTTAATTTCTTGGGGCATGAGATTACTCCTCAGGGTCTCTGTCCCCAGGAAAAGAAAGTGGAAGCACTTCAGAAACGAAAAGATCCCACAACTTTGCGGGAACTAAGGAGCCTCCTTGGACTGACTAATTACAGCAGAAAGTTCATTGAGGGCTACGCAGAGATAACCAGACCCCTGATTCATCTCTTGAAGGGGGGGTCAAGTGGGAATGGGGTCCAGAACAATCCGAGGCAGTAAGACAACTCAAAAGAAGCCTCTCACAAGCGCCTTGCCTAGCTTACCCTGTCAGAAACAAGGAGTTCTTCCTGGAGACAGGGTTCTCTAATACGTGCTTGACGGCAGTATTATACCAAAAGCATGACAAGGTCAATTAAGTAATCTCCTATGCGAGCAAAACTTTATCCTCTGTGGAGGAAAAATTCAACGATTGTGAGAAGGCACTCCTGGCAACGGTGTGGGCATTGAAGAATTACCGCCCGTTCATCCAGGGGGAACACATCATAGTGGAGACTCCACACCAGCCTCTGCAATACCTCAAAAGTGACAGAATCCGGGCCGGAAATGTGAGTAATTCCCGAATTACTTCCTGGATTCTGTCAATGCAAGGCTTTCCTGTGGAGGTCTGATATGGCCAAAACAAGAAGAGTCCCCTCGCGCAAGGTCTGGCTGACTTGCATGATTGTGCCAGAGAAAACTGTCTCGAGGACGAAAGACTAAAACTCAAGGACAACATGGAGGCATACCTTAATTCCCCACACAAAGTCTTTGAAGAAGACAAGTGTGAGGGAATGCCCACTGTCTATGTGGATGGATGCTCTTACTATGTTGACAACAACGGGGAAAAAGAACTGGTGGCCGGCGTAGGGAATGCATGGGTGAATGAGTCCCCAGAACCCTCCGCTGGGTACAAAATTGGTCCCCGAAGTAGTCAGGTAGCAGAGTTGATGGCAGTGCATCAAGCCATCCTCACTGCTGTCCAACATCAATTCCACGAACTGGTCATAATCACGGATTCGGATTATGTACGGAATGGGTTTGTGGAGCACCTGGTTAATTGGAAAATCAGAGGCATGTTATGTGCTAATAACAAACCCCTGAAACATGGGAAGTTAATCCAAAATATTGATGATCTGGTCACATCGAATGGGATGACCATCTACTGGAAAAAGATTAAGAGTCATTCCAAAGTAGAGGGACCAGACAAAACTGGAAATGACTTAGCTGATCAGCTGGCCAAAACTGGGGCCATCCAAGGGGATCTAATAGAAATAGAGCCCCTGTTGGGGTAAATCTAGGTTACTGCTATCACTAGGTCCCAGACCAATGCTCACAATGATCTTTCAACTGCACAATGAAGTAAGGAGACCCCTGATCCTGATTTAATTACAGCTCAAAAGGGGGATCCAATAATTGGTAAGTTTTACCAACACCTTGAGGACCCTGAGAACTTTCCCCTGACGGATACTGATTACATTGGGAAGGAGGACCTTAGAGTGTTGATGAAATGTCCAAAGATGTTCCGAATCCGAGACGGTTTGTTGGTAAGGAAATCCCAAGCTGGCCATGATCAGTGGGTGGTCCCTACCTCATTCCGAAGCCTGATGTTGAGTCACGCCCATGATGCGGCCACCGCCGGTCATAGGGGGTTTCACACAACACTGGAAATCTTAAGAGAGGTTACATACTGGACACACATGGGGCAGGACCTCGACCAATACTTGAAGGGGTGTCTTGTGTGTGCACAATTTCAGCCATCATCCCTCACATACCGTGCGCCTCTCCAAAAGAGGGGGATGACACTGCCATGGTCAGATTTGCAAATCGACTTTGTAGGCCCTGTGATTCGCTCGTCTAGAGGAAATAAGTACATGTTGACGGTTACATGCTTGTTTACCAAGTGGGTGGAATGTCTCCCGGCCCCAAACTGCAAGGCAGAAACAGCAGCTGCCCTGATGATTAACCACATCTTTTCCCGTTTTGGTCTACCTCAAAGGATTGAGTCAGACAGGGGTAGCCACTTCACCAGTGAAGTAATGACAAAGATGTGGGAGATACTGGGGGTCAAAAGGAAGCTACATATTGCTTACCGGACAGCTTCTTCTGGGGCAGTAGAACGCCACAACCGGACCATTGTGAGCATATTAAAAAAGTTTGTGGCAGATTCTGGGCCAAGTTGGGATATCCGATTACCTCTGGTCCTAATGCCCATCAGATCTACCCCTTCATCTGCAACTAAAATGTCACGGTTTGAGCTGATGACTGGACGCAAGATGGTGCTTCCCCAGCATTTGCTCTACAGGACCCAAGAGCAGACGTTGATAAACGCCTCCACAACTCATGAGTATGTGGAGAATTTAAGGAAACACCTCCAACATGCTTTTGCCTATGCTCAGCGGAATCTAGAAAGATCAGCTGATAGCATGAAGACCCATTACAATTTGAAAACTTCCAGGAAAGTATATAATGTGGGAGACCTGGTCTATCTATACAATTTCCAAAGAAACCAGGCCAAACAGCGAACATTTTTGCCTACATGGAAGGGACCGTTTGAAATTATAGACAAGGTCTCCCCAGTAGGGTATAAGATCTGCATCCCCAAAGGTAGTCTGGCGGAAGGGGGAGACAAGTGGGTCCATATAAATCAGCTAAAGTGTTGCCATCCCAGGCACACTCTGCAGCAACTGGAGGAGTCCTCTGCAATACCAGCCTATAAAATTCTATGATTCTTGAACATGTTCTGGCCTCCTGATTTGAAAAAAATTTATATGTTCATGTTTTTGACTATAAAATGTAAATGCCGCCCCACTATATCAATAGTGGGGGAGAAATGTCTGCGAATAGGTAATGCCGCTTTTACTTTATCATCCTAGGAGAGATGAAACCATTGAGACTGACCAAGGAGAACGACCCAGGAGAACGGGAGCAAAGATCCGAGGGGCCCGGGGTACCGCCCAATATTCCCATCAGGACCGGCGAGGAGAACCGATCGATCCAACTGGAGGGAGGAAAAGATGCTGATCTGTGCCATCTACGGAATTGGAAGAAGATGATGCGGACATACCAGCGCGTGGATCAAAACATCCGTTGCACCCGACTCCCCCTCGACTCGAAATCAAAGCGCAGTCGGGCGGGGGGGCTTGTCAAGGGTTTTGACCCATGTTGAATTATTAGGCCAGAACAAAACTAAATCAATAGACTGGGTAGATGTGGGGATGAGCTGTCGCCGCCCATCATTCTATCCCAGAACAAAACTAAATCAATAGACCGGGTAGATGTGGGGATGAGCTGTCGCCGCCCATCATTCTATCCCAGAACAAAACTAAATCAATAGACCGAGTAGATGTGGGGATGAGCTGTCGCCACCCATCATTCTATCCCAGAACCAGGAGAACCGCACAGTTATGCGCACACCAAAATGGTCGCCTAACCTGCCACCCACCAGTGCAAGCGTGATGGACCGGAAGCGCCAGGGGTGAAAGGTGGTGCCAAAGGAGAAATAGCAGTGCCTTGAAATCACTGCTGTTTCTCTGAAGTGCAAGCTCAAAATGTCCATTTCAATTTGTTCAAAATCCGTTTTTATTGATGTCAACAAGTTGCTAAAATCATGGGCACAAGACCACTCTAAAGATTCACCCTTCTTGAGGGAGGTTCCACATCACCACTCTACTGTAAGGATGCCCATCAAAACAATGGCAGCAAGGATAAGAGCTGTCAAGCAAAATCCTCCTGTCAAATTCAACTCC
The DNA here is from genome assembly GCF_040938575.1 of Ambystoma mexicanum. Taxonomy (NCBI): domain Eukaryota; kingdom Metazoa; phylum Chordata; class Amphibia; order Caudata; family Ambystomatidae; genus Ambystoma; species Ambystoma mexicanum. Next base: position 601,055,647 of record NC_090933.1, read on the forward strand.
TAAAAAAATAGCTGCAGTACCAGCTTTGGACACAAGCCGGCGCTAGCGGTCTAAACTCTTACAGTAGAACTGTACTTCAGGAGTTGCCAGCCTCCTGAGACAGCTGGAAACTAACTTCAAATCCTTTTTGGTTAATTAAGAATTTAAACACCTGCTGTTCCCTGAAGACAGGCTGATTCAATTAACATTGTAAGAGGCTGGGAAACCTTCTCACCTCAGAACTACACACAAGAAGCCAGGAGATCACATGGACATGCTAACCAAATGCAGAGTGGTCCCCTGGCCTGCTGACCTCAGCCGACACAATATACTCTTGCAATTGAATGGAGTATGCTGATTTGAGTGTTGACTGTAAACAGAGCTCTGCCTGGAAGAAGAGACATGTGATTCCTGACTCCCAAGTTTCTGGGGGCGGACCCAGACACTTTTTGTGAATTGAATTGAAGGCAAATATATGTTTTATAAAAACACTGATAACTAATTGTAACCAGATGACAGAAATGTACAACTTTGGGATCTTTAAATTGACACATTCACTCCCAGTTCAAAACTAGGCTGGTCGCTCTGTGATGTTCTGAGCCAAAACCCCGCTAATTATTAATACTACAGACACTGTGTTTATGCTAGAGACCTAGTAAATTAATGGAATATGGGTAGGAAGGTGGTGTACATGTGTGCCATTTTTGGTAAACGTCCGATATTGATAAATCAACTAAAAACGAAAATAAGTTGTCATTTTTTAATGCAAGCCCCCAGGAAGATCAGAGTTGGGCCAGAATGTACCTTAAGTAATCTGTAATATGTACATGTAATGTCAAACAACTGTGTATCTGTGAAATATGTGTAGTTATGAAAAATGATTTCTAAGGTAAAAGCAAAGGGGCGTTTCTTCAATAGATCGTAAATGGCTGCCATCACTCTGACACACTATCCTTTCTCAAATCAGGGACCAAAGAATCCTTTGGCCTATCAAATCTTGAGAGGGTTGGGCATGCAGAATTAGCCAACCCACCCATTTTCAAAACACATAAAAAGAGCCACTGGAAGCCAGACAGGGACTTTCAATTCCCATTTCCTTGCGGAGCACGCTGACAGACGACTTCACATCCAGAGATCCAGACTTCAAATCCATCAATCTCCAGAGACCGGTGCCTGACAGACCCAGAGAGCAGAGAGACCAGAGATCGCTGTGAGCAGAACCAGGCAGAGACCGTCCGTGGCGAGGGAACCGCAGTCCAAACCTGTTGACCAGATCCGTAACGAGGCCCAGTCCTTCCAAAATTAGGAGTGAGTAGTCCTTAGGACTGTGAAAAAACCCAATCTCTTAGTTTAAAATAATCTAATTCAAACTATTTTAACCTATTAGAACTGCATCATCAGAAATCGTGTCCATCCTGTTGATTCAAAACCTTCCAAAGCGCATCTGTCATTCTGAAACGGCAATTTCAATTCTGAAAATCTACCTCCACTAAATCATCCGTATCTCTTGAACCGTTTCAAATTTCTTCACGTGTAAAAATATTTGTCCTTGCTTTCCTTTGCTGAAATTCGTTTGCAACCTGACAATCATTCATAGAGCATTGCTAAAGTGATCCTGAACTAATTTAAAATAGCTATCACTCACCCTGAACCTCTAGAGGGAATTAAAATAATGTTTAGCATATGTTTCCCTTCTTTGCATACCACCTTTAAAGTACTTTGCCTGTGTTTAAAATCATCCCTTTTTCTCCAAGCTTGCTAGGGGGGAACTGAATTCGTATTGTACTGTGATTGTATTCCTGAAGACTGTGTGTCTTACCTCCACCTCCTTACATTGCATAGAGGGGGGGTGAATTGTCAAAGAAAAAGTGATCACATTATCTTTTGCTGAAATCATATCAAGTTTATTTCTTTACTGCCTTTATTCATCTTTGCATCTCCTTGAAACCATAAAGCATTCTCTGATACCTTATTCCCCTGTTCCTAGTCATAAGTCACCAGAACTGCGCTATTGTAGGATTACCTATTGCTGATTACTGCTCATATTCACAAGTGTGATATCAATTATTAATTTATTATAAAAGTGCAATATATATATCTTTTGTTTAATTCTCAAATAAACCTTTTAAATTTGCAAAACAAACTTACTTCTTGGCTCAGTGGAGTCAGGGGGATTCTAAGAGAGGGGTGTTATCTAAGGGTTGTCATCCAGAGTACACGAACATAAAAACATATAAATAAGGGCTTCCCTTGAGCAATCCCAGACAAGGCACTGACTAAGTGGGACTGCTTGATTGGAGTCTTTAACATTATTTGAACTGGGGTTCTCCCATAGTGAGCAGGGACATCATTTAGGGGTACCAGGGGTCGCAACTGCGATCCCTGAGTTCTCCCATGCTACCCCTGTGGTCTTCCTTGCTACCCCTAAACAAAAGGTTAAAAAGAAAAGAGGCTTTTTAAAAAAAATGCAAGCTCCCGTGGGTCTTTGCTTCTCGAGTGGCTGGCTTTTTTGTTCAGGCCTCTTAAAACAAAATTAACAGGGGTTTCACAAGTCCAACACTTTCAGCAGTGACCGTAAATAAGAAATATTGGAATACCAAATAATGTGTCTTTCTGGAATTCCATACAATAATTGCTAGACTCATTAAAGACTTATTTCAGGCACACTTCAGGGGGTGAGTCACTGAATTAGTCTGCTCTTAAACACCTTAACTCAGCCTTTCATCCTTCTGAGGTCGATAAATGAGTAGCAACACAGGGTGGGTGATATTGTATGTACATTTTTTTCTATATAAAGAGCTTAAGCGTAAATGCTATATAAATAACACATGATTATCATTTTGCCATGGATGTCTGCTTGGATTCACAGTAATTTGGTAATATGGCCCACACACACTGATCTTAACGATACATATGGCGATCCATTCTTGTATGAAATGTATATCACATTATCTTGATATCGTAAGCATATTTTTCATAGTGTACTTAGGAACAATGCTATGTGACGACACTTTCTGTTTTGTCAAGGGGTGAAAGGTCGCATTCCATGGCTTCCCGCGATATCATTTGGGGGGGGGGTCAAATGACATCACTTCCTGTGATGTCATCAGAGGTCAAGGGTCGGGTGATGTCACTTTCGCGACCCCTGGAATTTTGGCGAACTGACGTCCCTGATAGTGAGCCCAATTTAGAACATTGAAATTACATAATTAATTCATGACCTTGTTAATCCTGAGATGACTTAAGAGTGATACATCTAGATAGTGATATTGTGAAAGTTGTCAATACCAAATAAATGCCAAAAAGCGCTGCAGATAGACACTAGCCATGTGATCCACTGTTTTAACACCCAGTTCTAATCTTAAGGGTATGCTTTTGTACGTTGTTATACGGCCAAGAGTGTTGTTACGATCTTATTTGCTCTCTTACAAGCTCAAGTACATTTTCGCATCCGCATATTCCAGCCTCATAAAGGCCTCGATACATTGCACTGCGGTAGTTGCACGGTCCCCAAAATGCAAAGGGAACCCTGTAATCGCTCCCCCATGTTGAGCAGAAAAGTGTGAGATTTTGGTAATGCGTGCATCCTCAGCGTTTGCAGAAAATGTCTTGCTGTAAGGGTTAATTTCACAATACTAGCTTTAATGTATTTATTTTACAAATCATACATTTGATTGTATTTACATTTATTTCCAAACCTATCAGAGCGACAGCTCTATAGAGGGCGTCCACCTGCTTTTGATATCTCATAGCTTTTTTGCACTTCGCCTACAAAAGATAAACGGTTTTCCTGTGTCCTCCCAAACATAGAGCATCAGCTTGTAAGGATGACGTGTCAAGGAACAACGAGCTAGCATATAATAAAAAGAGAGGGGTACCAGTATGCACCCCTGTGCACAGGAAATGTCCTAGTATATTCTCCACCCGGACTCTCCTTTCTGTGGTGTGTTACGAACTGACCACAAGCTGCATTGCACGTGCGCACGCAGCCTCTTCCAACCACAGGACAATGGGGTGACGCACAGGACACTCCAAGAATGAAGCTGTGCAGTTCGGCAGCATGAGTGATAGGCAGCATTGCAGAGACTAACCAGTGCAGGGAGTCACATGAACACGCGAGAGGGAAAAAAGCATCACTGCCCCCAGCAGTAAGGGAACACAACATGTACTTATAGCTTTTTTCAAAATACTTTTTATAATGGTTTAAGTATTAATGATATCTGACATAATAACAATAATAATAATAATAATAACATGAACACGGGATAAAGACAGCAGTTTATACTTAATCTCTATGTTAAGGGACAGGGATTGGATAGAAGGATCGGAGTGTCCAATTGTATCTTTATAATAGATGCCTGGGGGTAGCCAAGTCTGTGCACGTGCGTAGTGGAGCACGCAGGTCCTGGATGTTTGGTTGTCTGTGCATTGTTAAATGTGCTGGGATATGGAAAGGCGGTCCCTGTACCCCATGGAGATGGGGGGTAGGGATAGGCCGGACTTGGATGAGGGGCTTTTCAGTAATATGTGCCCTGCGTGAGGGGGCTTAGAAGGGTGTAGTATCCTTCTTCCGTATAGCGTGCATCTGCACGAGACTATGCTTGGGGAGAAGAATGGAAGGAGGAGATGGAACGGTGGAAAAGGACAGTTGGAGGAGAAGCGGAGCTGAGGAGACGTACACGTCGTTGTCCCTTGTTTATTTATGCTTCCACTTAAACTAATATAATTAAAATAATAAAGAAATAAATATATATATATTCATGTTAACTTGCCCCTCCTTACTTCAATGGCGACGAGGATAAAAGAAAAAAGAAGACGCATTAGTGGCCGTTGAGAAGGATCTCCGGCCGCACCGCAGGTAGGAACGCGGCTCCCATCCAGGCTGCGCAAGGATCTTGGAGACTCCGGTCGAGTTAATTTATTCACTGCCTCTGGGCCCCGCCTGGCGCACACCGCACTGCGTGCTTTTGGAAGGGGGCGGGCCCCAGCTGTTAATTCCAGGTCCATTCACCGGCGTGTGTTCATATTTTCACCGCCGATAGACAGTGCGTGCCCTTAGAGGAGGCGGGCCTGGCCCCAGCTGTTAATTCCTGGCCCATTCACCGGCGTGTGTTCATACTTTCACCGCCAATAGACTTTGCGTGCTCTCAGAGGAGGCGGGCCCAACCACTTCACTGTTCACTGTCGTGCGCCACCTATGCCTGCTTAAATCCATTACGCATTACTCCGCGTCGAGTAATCGGTAATCCTCATTACTCTCCGTGATCTTCCTCTTCACAGTGGAAATCCAAGAAAAATAAAAATAAAGACTCACAGTTTCCAACGCCATAATTTTCAATACATACATCAAGTCCTCATTGCTCCTCACACTCTTCCTCTTCACAGTGAGAAGGAAGAACATAAAGGACTCGGATTTATACAAAATACAGTTTTAAGCTGCATCCTTGAACCGATCACGTACAATCAAAAATGGCCATGCAAGGAGTGCAACCACCACACATGTTTCTACCGGAAATTGGTGAACCTATACTTCCCTGGAAGCGATGGCTTAAAGCTTTTGAACATTATGCGCATGTAGTTTGTGGGGTAAACTACAGTATAGAGAGAAAGAAGTCCTTACTATTACATTGTTTAGGACCAGCGGGCCAAGAGAAATTTGAGGATCTGCCTGACCTCACAGAAGATGAAACAAGGGACAAGAACATGTATGAAATTGCAATTGCCAAACTCAATAAACATTACGACAAGAAAATGAGCACCATTCTGGAAAGATACAAATTCGGAAAGCGAGTTCAAGAAAAAGAAGAATCTGTGGAACAATATGTTACTGCTTTGAGGAAAATGGCCCGGAATTGCAATTTCAACCAACAACTCTATGAAAGGATCAGAGACCAATTTATGCTTGAGTGTCGGAGCAGCAAGGTCAGAGAGAGGCTTTGGTCTGAAGATGATCCCACACTTGATGTTGTACTTAGATTGGCCAAGGAAGTCGAGCACACAGAAACATGTGTTTCTACCTTAGAGAATAGAATGAAAGACTTGTCAGTCAAATCATCGATCAGTCTAGTACAATCAGATCAAGAAGAAGACATTGGAATTATTAGAGGCAACAAAAAAAAGAAAGTGAGATCACAAAGAGACGGAATAATACCCAACACCAGCAATTTACAGCGAAGATCCTTCGAGGGTAGAGATGTGTACAATAACCAAGCTAATACAAGAAGACCTGGCGGAGTCGAGTCTAGGAGGAGGAATAGACCCGATGTGATGAGGACGTCTACGTCAGGTGCTGAACGTCAAAACAGGAGCATGTTTCCCCAGGATGGTAGAGGAAGGACCAGACAAAGAGGATGTTACCGATGTGGTAGCCCTAGCCACTGGGCTGACAATAAGGAATGCCCTGCCCTTAAGATGATTTGCAGAAGGTGTGGTGGAAAAGGTCACATAGCAAAGTGCTGTAGGACCAACCCAAATGGCGAACAAGAACAATCCTCTAATTGGATTGGAGATGATGACGATGGAGAAGAATGTGTTTTCATGGTCACTGATGAAGACACGCACATAGAGAGCCCCAGGGCTGAAATTCTAGTGAATGGATTTCCAGTCAATATGATGGTGGACTCGGGAGCGAAGTATACGCTGATACCAGAAGAGATGTGGAGGAAATGTGGCCCAGAATATTTACATGAAGTTGATGTAAAACCCAAGGCATACGGTGGAGTCAGAATAGAATTGCTTGGGTGGTTTGTTGCAAATTTAGACTTCAAAGGGAGAAAAGCAAGTGGTCGCATTTACGTATCTAAAAGCGGAGAGTCTGCACTTCTCAGTTGGACACACCAAAAATCACTCAAGGTCCGGTTAGACCCTAATGCTGATGAAATGGTTTACCAAATCGATGGATCATACATGGGCGACATTCAGAAGATAAAGAATGAAATATTTAGAGATGATGTAATAGGATGTTTAAAAGGTTTCTCACATCGGATACTGCTAAAAAGGGAATCAAGACCGGTAGCCCAAAAACTCAGAAATATTCCATTGGCTCTTAAGAAGGAAGTCAAAGAGGAACTAACCAAATTAGAAATGCAAGGAGTAATTGAGAAAATTGATGCAGCGGAATGGGTTTCACCATTGGTCATTGTGAGGAAAACCACAGGAAAAATAAGAATATGTGTCGACATGAGAGAGTTGAATAAATGTGTGATTCCTGACAGACATCCATTACCCAATATACAGGAACTAATATCTACTTTGGGCCCAGCAAAATTTTTTTCTACACTAGATCTCACAGCGGCATATCACCAAATCAAACTACATGATGATTCCAAATCTTTGACGGCTTTTATCACGCCAGAGGGACTCTATCAATTTCGCAGGATGCCATTTGGGTTAATATCAGCGGCTTCAGTTTTTCAAAGGATAATGCAAAACATACTTGGTGATATGGAAGGTGTGGTTTTTTTTCAAGACGATGTATTGGTTTTTGCAGATGATCAAGATAAACATGATATGAGGTTGAACAGAGTGTTGCACAAACTACACCAAGCTGGAATGGTTTTGAGTGAAGCCAAATCGAAAATCAATAGAAAAGAGATTGAATATTTAGGACATGTAATAACGGGTGATGGTATTAGACCCAAGAGAGACCTGGCAGAATCTATCCAATCCATGAAGACTCCAGACAACAAGGATCAACTAAGGACTTTTCTTGGAATGGCAGAATATTACGCCAAGTTTATAGAGAATTTCTCAGACCACACTGTCGAAATGAGGAGTCTAATGAAAATGAATAAGAAATTCAGTTGGAACAAGAAGTGTGAGAAAGAATTCCAATTCATAAAAAAGGCGTTAGCCCAAGCCCCGGCACTGCAAAGTTTTGTTAGAGGCAGAAAAACTGTAATTACCACTGATGCAAGCGACGTGGGTTTAGGTGCATCCTTATCGCAATATTATAATGGACAAGAATTAGTAATTGCCTTTGCATCTAGGTTACTCAAAGGACCAGAAAAGAATTACGCTACAATTGAGAAAGAGGCTTTGGCAATCAAGTGGGCCATTGAGAAATTCCGGTCTTTTGTTTGGGGCGTACAATTCACCATACACACAGATCATAAACCTTTAGTGGAAATATTCAGTACCAAAGGTCTAGACAGAGTATCCAGCAGGATTAGGAGATGGGTCACAAGGCTTCAGGAGTTCAGTTTTAAAGTCATGTACATTCCAGGTTCAAAGAACATTACGGCAGATTGTTTGTCCCGCTTGACCAATCTTAATGATGTTGAAGAAGATTTTGGAGATCATGAAGCCGTGTGTGAAATATCAAGCCAAGCAGTATCCAAGGAGGATTGGAACGATCGCATGACGAAGGATATTACGCTATTAGAAGTTGTGAAGATGGTGAAAGAAGGGGGATGGAAGAAGAATGAAGTACTTTCTCCAGAAGTAAAGGCTTTTTGGGACGTACGTGAAGAATTATATTTGCAAAGTGATTGCCTCATGAAAGGAGACAAATTGATACCCCCTACCAACTTAAGAGAAAAGATTATAACGATGGCTCACGAAGGACATCAGGGAATTGTAAAGACTAAAAGAAGAATCAGAAGCACATATTGGTGGCCCGGTTGTGATAGACTGATCGAAGACCGAGTTAGAAAATGTATCCTTTGCTCTAAGAGCGATAAAGTGTGCAAGGGTGCAGAATATCCAATGGTTTTGAGAGAGGTCCCTGAGAGTCCGTGGAGCGAATTAGCTATGGATGTGATTGGTCCCGTTTGGAGTGATGGGTGTGCTACGTATTGTCTAGTTATAATTGACATGTTAACCAGATGGGTTGAAGTTGAATTTTTACCTAAAGTTACCACAAGTGATGTTATAAGATTCATGGAAGAGGTGTGTGAGAGAGAGGGATATCCCAAAACAGTCCTCACAGATAATGGCTCACAATTTAAATCTGAGGAAATGGAGACGTATTTGAAAAGTAAAGCCATTTACCATAAGTTGTGCGCCATTTACCACCCACAAACCAATGGCATTGTGGAGAGGTTTAACAGAGTGATAAAAGATGCTATAAAACTGGCATGGGCCAATGGGAAGGAATGGAAGGTAGCGGTCAAAGAGACTCTATTAGCCCACAGATTCACTCCTCACAGCTCCACTGGAGTCACACCGTTTGAACTCAATAGGGGCAGGAAAGCCAATACAAATATGTCTCCAGGGTGGATGAATGATCTTGTGAGTAGTGAGAATAAAATAGAAATAGCAAAGGAAAATATTAGACATAGACAAATTGACAACAAAAAAATACATGATAAAAAACGCTTTGGGAAATTACCTGAATTTCAGGTGGGTGATTGGGTGAGGATAAAACTACCTGAGAATTTGAGAAGAGATGGTTGCAAATGGTCCAAGCCTGTGAGAGTGGTAGAGGTTTATTCCCATGCTATTAGAACCCAGGATGGTAGAGTATGGAACAATGAAAGGGTAATGGATATAAGTGGTCAAAGATGGGGAAGTCAGTATGGTGCTTTGGGGAATATGGATAGTGAGAGAAGTAGAGTTGGTACTAATGTTGACATTGTGGATAGGAATGTGCGAGGTGAGGGTGAAGTGTTGAGCAGAAAATCAAAGAGGGTTTCTTCCTTGGCAACAGATTCAGATGAGTATCAAGACTGGAGTTACAGGTTTAGATCCAGGTCGGGAAGAGAATCCAGACCACCAAGATATCTCTGTGACTATGTGGGATGATGAAACTATGCCAAAGAGTTCTTCCATATAAAGAAGGGAGATGTGTAGTATCCTTCTTCCGTATAGCGTGCATCTGCACGAGACTATGCTTGGGGAGAAGAATGGAAGGAGGAGATGGAACGGTGGAAAAGGACAGTTGGAGGAGAAGCGGAGCTGAGGAGACGTACACGTCGTTGTCCCTTGTTTATTTATGCTTCCACTTAAACTAATATAATTAAAATAATAAAGAAATAAATATATATATATTCATGTTAACTTGCCCCTCCTTACTTCAAAGGGAAAAGGGAGTGGTGAGAAGGAAGGAGCTGCCAATTGGCTGTCCTGAGTGTGTTTCCTGGGCTGCCAGGCTTTTCCTCTGAAGGTAAAAGATGAGAGACCGAGATAGTTTAGGCAGATCGACAGATCACAAGACAACATGAATATCATCGTCGCTGTTAAGGCCGGTAGCGACTCCTCTGTATTTGCACATTAGTCAAGCTTCTTTTTGGCATAGGTGGAGTTCCCTGTCGCCACCTCTCGCATCTGTTGGTATTGATTCCAGGCCCACAAAGGTGATGTCATCTTTGTTGTCCTCCTGATGTTTTTCTTGCCAGTGGACGGCCAGTGGGTATTGTAAATTCTGAAATGCCACCATCAAATCACCACAACTCGCCTCACATCACTGCTCTGATAATTGTTGGCTCCATTTGCTATGTATGTTACTCCTTTGTCTCTCAAACAATACTGCCTTAAAATATGTTGAATCTGTACGAAATGTGATTAATCAATGCAAAAACCATACATGAAACGCATATGATGTCACCACGCCAGATCCCTTCACTCATACCATGTCACCCCACTCACCATAATCACAGCCTTGATAAATACTTTGGTTGAAACGCGCGTCGGCTGTTCTTTTTTTTTCGCCAACATGGCACGGAAAAAGATGAATATCTATGTTGTTCAAACACTAATAAAACCACAACTCACATGACTCAAGGACTGAACTATTACTATCAGATCTTCTAACAATTTGGACTACCAACTCCAGCCAACGCCACTACTAACTAAGGTTTGTCCACCCCTCCCATTAATGTGTAAAGACGTATCAAACCTTACATCTCTGATGCCCTGTTAGAGATGCTATGAGCGAATGTAGGGCAGTGTGTGATTCAACATTTCAACTTAACACTTAGAATTGGGGGGTGAGTACAGTGGGTTAATTTCACTTAGGCCAGGCAAATAGTAGAATAACTGCAGGTGCACAAATAAAGTTTGGTTTAAAAAATCAAGAATATTTAAAAGCTGAACAGCAGTGCTGTGTGAAGGAAAGATGTGCACACAGAGCAATGTAACAGAGGCGAGAGGGGCCTTGAAAGAAACACTAATTGTTTATGTAGAAACAGGAGGGTTGGAAGGAAAAGGGTGGAAGAGAAGTGCAACATTATTAGGAGATTCTGCTAACTGGAATGCTGCTCAAAGGTCGCAAGGGGGCAAGGTAGGTGCTGGTCTGGCACTTGATGTGGGCAGAGGTGACATCATGAAGCAGGTTGGGTAGTGGTAAAGAAAACCTGCAGAAGCATATAGAGTGGGCGATGATCAATGAAGAGGGTAGAAATAGGGGCAAAACGGGAAATAAATGGAAGAGAAAAAAGGAAAAGGCGATTGTCACAATCTCTCCAACACAAGTAGGTAGACCGTGCATATTACAACAGCGATCCATGTCAGGGGGCGATCTTGGTGGAAGGGCTCTCAATGTAATGCTGACTGAAATGCCTTCTGGCTGGAACGCGCTCAAGACTGGTAGCTGTATGGGAGTCCGTGCTGGCTGGCATCTGTCCAAGGGGCTCAGTAGAGACCCTGGCTGGGGAAGATCAGGGTCCGAATCAGGGGCTGAAATCATTTGGCTGGTGAGTATAAATAGATAAATATTAAGTAGAATCCCTCTTGGAGCATAATTGTAAAGGTGTCAGAATGGACACAAAGCAATACTTCCTTTACAGTACCAAAGGGTTAATGAAGTAAGCTGAGTTCAACATTTTCGAGTGGGAGTTTTTCACTTTGGTGTAGTTTTATTTTGGTATAACGAGCCATCCAATGATAAATGAGGAAAGGTGGTTCACAGAAGGCTGCAATCCAAATGTTTTTATATCGCTGTAATAGAAAGGAATGCAGGGGAGTTTTGCTTAGGGTTGTAACAAATCATATGTACTTTGAAAACCGTTCCAAAGTAAATGTTGATTTGCATGTCTGCTTTATATTTGCTGTTGCCACGTGTTAGTGCCTATGTACAAGAAGTGATGTAACAATATTGCCTGATACAAGCTGATGATTACCTATATGAAGTGCATAACTGAAAAGTGCGTAGCAGTTCACCCAGCTCCTGCAATTCTTGTGAGTATATCAATGTGGAGTATATGTTCGACCCCTATGCACAGAACATTTTCAAATGGGGTTTTCCCATTATAAAACCCTTCTGTGAATTAGGCCCTTAGTGTCCGAGGTCTGGTTAGCCACTGCGTATCCCCGCTCACAAGTGCAAAAGCAGTCTGGGCTTTCATTTCACACCATGACAAAACTTTAACTCTGGCATCACTTCACCTGGATTCATTTAGAAATATATGTGTTGTTAAATGTATTGTTATTATGATTATGATTGATCATGATTCTTATTATTCGTATTCTTATTCTCATTATTATTATTGTAACCTGCTGGATATTAGTAATAAATGTTAAAATGGGGGTATTTGACATTGTTTTCCAAGATAATGTTTGAAATGGCTAATGATGTCATTGAATTATATTTTTCATAACACTTCCTCATCATATGGTTTCTGTACTTGATGGTTCACTTAGCTCATGCAATTTTCAAGGAATTAAACATCCCCTCAATGTATGTCAATCCCTGCTCGTTTGGCCACTTCCCCAGAATGTACCACCTGCATTTGCATATAAAGAAGAAACAAGTGTTGATCTGCAACCTCAAAAACCTGAGTAAAGTCAAGTCAAATAAAAAGATTTAAAAAAAGAAAAAAACCCTGAGTAAAGTCTATCAATGTCTCATTTCATTTGCAGATGTGTGTGGTGCATCAGGGTTCCTAACAAGCCAGGCCCCTGCTCTTCTGTTAAGATGTAAAATGTTATAGTCACTATAATAATAGTAATAATAATAATAATAATAATAATAATAATAATAATAATAATAATAATAATAATAATAATAAGTATTATTATTATTATTATTATTATTATTATTATTATTATTATGTTCAATGGTAGACTTTTTGTAGGACATTTTAGTCCATAGAGGTTCACGTAAAAAATACGTACTGGGGGTGGCATTGACTGCCTACCTTGTAGAATAATAGATAATGCAACAAGTTGAGTATGGCAACATTGCATGTGGAATTGTGTTTTTCATATAATACCACAGTGTGGAGGGAGTGAGAAGATGCAGTTAATTAGCTTTTAGGTGTATCTGTGATCAGGAAAAAAAAATATGTGGGTGGCATTGCATTGTGACACAGGCTAACATATCGCGGCGAAGGCTACACCGGCAATATTCCAATTGTCGAAGACAAGTACTGGGCATGTACCAACAGGTAACCATCATTGGCCATATAAGTCATGACAAGTCATGTCAAAGCCTCCCTCAAAAACCTCTCAAATTCACAAATATCAGATGCTTGTGTGAGTCATACAGTGCAGGGTTCCATTTTGGATGCATGACTGTAATTCTGAGAATGCAAAGGGAACCACAGCACTTGGTGACCTATTCATGCATTGCATTGGGAAATTTGACAGTTTGGAACGCAGACGTGTTCAAATGGCAAGTGTGTTATCATCATCAGTGTGTGGCTACTCATTGTATACTCACATGTCACCTCAGACGGTATTGCAACATCTCAAGAAGGCACTGCAGCGAAGACTGATGACATCCTAAATATTGCTTGTACCACCCTTGGCACCACCAAGACTGCCTCTGCTAACTCTGATCTGCCCACATCCACCTCTGCTCCAGAAAATGCCACCTCCGCGCTGGCAACCACGACCTCTTGCTCCAGCAGTCATCACCTCTTGCAACAATCTCCATCCATCACTCCACAACAGTCCTGTGCCACTGAGCAAGAGCTTGATAGGGTAAAGATGAAGACCGCACATGGCACACCGGATGACAAAGGCATATTGGATCTTATATAATGTGATGCTGACTAGTGCACCCTTACTCCTCCTGCACTCATTTGTCAAAAACTGCCGGGTATACCACAGCAGCATCAGGTAATAGAGCCCAGAGAGATGGAACAGGAACGCGTGGGGATCCACGGGAGCGTGTTCTTTCATAATCAGATGATGCAATGTGGGTCCCCACTGGAATCATTCGTTCGGAGCTGTCAAAGGAGGCATTCAGCCCGGGCAGCAGGAATACCTCCTCTCAATAAGCAATGCTTTCTAAAGAAGCCATGGTGGTGATGGGTGTTGGGGTCAGGGAGAAGGGATGTGGGAACTGGGTATCAGGAGGAGAATAATGGGTGTGTGCTTTGGTTGTTGGGGTATCATAGAGGAGAGGATGGTGTGTGTGAGAGAAAGATGGGTGTCCAGGTTAAAGGGAAGTTTAAAGGGGGCTGGATGGACGAAAAGTTGTTTGTCATGGGCGTCAGGGTCATGGATGATGGTGGAGGGAGTGTTGGTAATATACAAATACAAATTAAATCCACAGATTCAAAAGACATTGTCTATGAGTTCCTGTCAAGGGATTCATACATGACTAACAACATCACCCTGGTGGGATACATGGACCAGTGGCTCTTCATCCTTTGCAAAGGCAGGGACCTAATGTCCCCGGGCAAGCATTGGCAATGATCACCTGATAGCCAGGATGTGGAGAATGTAGGGCGGTATGGGCATTTTCCAAATCTTCCACAGGCCATACTGCTGTGCTCCCCTGTACACTGCAGGTAATAAAGGGTGGTCTTCAGAAGCCCATACTCTCACTTTGCCCTGTTATAGAGCCTGATGCTCCCCATGCACAATGTTTCTGTTCCAGATGGGCGTGCAGGTACTTAGCATGAAGGAGTATCCAGAGTCACCTGCAATATAGAAGGGATTGTGGCAGTCAAGCGGCAGTCATCTATTTATCATGCAGAGATTGCGATGTCCTGATTGCTTCTTGCTTTTAAGTCATTGCACATGGATTCCCATTCTGTAACTAGCGCTAACCATGGCTGGCGTTTAGAGGGAGGAATATGCATGTGCGGAAAGGGTGTGTGGAAGCTGAGAGGAGGGATGCACACGTGGGGAGTGTGAATGCGCAAATGTGAAGGGGGTGTGGATATACCTATAGCCCTCCCTGTCTTCAAGACCAATGCTAAACACTGGTGGCACGCCAACAACCACTGATGCCCACACCACTGCCTGTATATACGTACAGTGCATATTATCCTGTACATTTAACTGACTGTAATTGTCTTTGTATAATGTTTTACACTGTTCTGTACTTTTTTCTTTGTCTATGTTTATACTGCATACTCAAGTCGAGTGCAATTATCCCTATATACTGTCGTATACTGTACCGTACTTGTATTTTGCCATGTACCTGTAGCCTATACGCCTGTAGCGCCCAGATGTCTGACGGCCGGTGAACTATACAAATAAATAATACAATACAATACAATACTTAGAAGGAAGGATCAGGTCCGTATGTGTGAAGCCATGTATCAGGGACGCATGATATTCTGCGGGGCCATGAAGCCATCTGCAGCCTCGGGGAAGTGTGCAACGCAGTGAGTGATACAGAGACTTCCAGTACATGGCATATTTGTGTTGATAATGCCCAATTGCTTCTGATTTCAGAATGCGTACTCCTTTGCCTTGGTAAAAGGGCGACCAGGACAATGCGAATGCTGTGCAACACACCCAAAAGGTTAGAGAAAGCAAAGAAGGAAGAAATTGGTTGTGGCATTGAATTATGTTAGAGAGGAAGATGGACATGTATAGGAGGGAATGGAATACCTGGCTGACCACTAAAGTAAATGTAATCTAAGACATGCCGGGCAGCATTCCTTTCACTGTGCTGCAAACCCCGTGACACACCAATGCAGCGCAGCGACATGCGTGAAGAGTGGATTGTGGATGTGCAAATGGCACTATGCTCTCGATGGCCCCCTGATTCAGTCTGATGGTAGGATCCTCTGCAGAGTGGGACGACTCATCCCCCTGGCTATCCACCGCCTCCTTCCCTGCTCCAGCTGCTTCCCTACTACCCACTGTGGCTCTAGTTGTTTGTACCCCATCCATATCTAGGACTATCTCCTGTAGGTGAACATTCAAAGCTCCACACCCCAACATGTTGCTGAGTTATGCGCTATTTGCATGAATATTTGATGCACTTTGCCGGTGGTCTAGGTCACTGGTCCCTGAAGTGTCCTCTAGTTTTGCATGCTGCATTTTCTGCCTGTGGTACCTGCTTATATTATTATCCTGCAGCTGTCACAACTTCCAGTCAACAAGTGGCACAAACTAAAAACATGCCACATTGGTAATACCGAATGATTGCATCATTAACACCGATGTCTGGATGCGGGCAAATGTGTGAACATGCGCTATTGCAGCCAGCATGCCTGTCACAGGAGACCTTAGAAGGACCCATCGTACGAGGTCGCTTGAGCATAACCAATGGAGAACTATGTCTGCTATTATGGGCTGCTAGATACCTCTGTGAAGTAAACACGTCTGCTGAGGATCAATTTCGCTTTTCAGTCTTGCAAGGATGAAACATGGCGGGCTATTTGAATTCGAAGAGTGCATTGCACGGAGTGGACCACGTAGATTTGCACATCCGTTCAAAAGGTGCCCTCCCTGCAATTTCAATATCAGGACACAGATTACGGGGTATCAACCAATATTATCCCCATACATAATGTCCCCATGCATATGGTCGCCGGGAAACGGCATCAGCGACATTATTTATGGTGGGGATAATTTATGGGATAAATGGGAGTGGGGGTAGCAGGGGTGTCCCCCGCTCCCTTTAAAAATATATGGGGGTTGCAGAGGTGTCCCCGCAGGTTCCATATGGTAATATCACTGCAAACAAAATTGCGCCAATCTTGTATGGGGACATTTTTGCGGGGATATTAACACATGGAACCCGATATGGGGGCTATTATGCATCAAACGCTTTTATTTTTCTGAGAGCAAGCAAGTGAAAAATGTGGTATTTTTGTAAACAAATTATTCCTTAAAGCATAAAGGGCCTGCTTACAAAGCGTGTTTCAATGGGATTTTGCCATTGTAAAATGCTTTTGTAAATCAGGCTCAGTCTCGTCTCTCCATAAAAAGAAAACAATTAGGGGAACGGTCCCCTTTTCTTGCTGTTGCCATTTCAGTTAATAAGTCGCTGCGTTTTCTGTATATTTACTTTCTTCCACTGTTTAAAGTTCACTATCTGCTTTCTCTTTTGGTACATGTGCTTTCCGCAAACGGGGCTCCACTAGTCATTAATCATTCGTTATTTTTCTTTATTACTTAACTCAGTGCTCCTTTCAAACATGTTAATTCATTTGGGGTTCCTTATTGTTTCCAATCAGTTAAAATGTTGGACCCCCTGGAGTGTGGGATTCCCCACGTTTCATTGGGCATTAGGACAAAAAAGCAGCAATTGCCTGCAGTATATCATTTGGGCCACCCAGGAACACACAGAAGTAACACACGCTTCTAAAAGACATGTTTTCCTTTTGGCCAACAGCAAATTCACAGCATTATGGATTAGCAGGCAGGCACTTCCTCAGAGGAGGAGTATTTTAAAGCCCAGATTGTGGCAGAACACAGGCCCTAAAAGCTTAAATAGGAATATGGATTGTTTTTAAAAGGTGTGTCCTCGGAAATAGGCACATATATTACCAGTGTGATGACTGAAGCTCGGCTCTGGCCCTGTAAGCTGTCCTTTCATCCTTACTTAAGGGCCGCAATCAGAATGCTGGTGATGAAGGGTGGTCATGCAGGCGTCCCGCCAAAAAGAGAAAACATCCGGGTTGCACTCAGAGTCCTATCACCCTAGGACATGAACGGGTATTAACCCTGCTAATATGGGGGGGCAGGCAATAGTGGTCTCATCAACCAACAGAGCTCACGCTCAGCATGCTCTGACATCGCCCTTTGACAGGGTTGATTTACCTGCGTGGAAAATAGGGACTTTGCGTGCCAAACCTCACACAAAATCTTATTTGTCGATTCATGGAATCGTCTGCGCAGTACTTTTTTGTACTATGCAAGGACTTCGCGAGACACCATGCAGAGCATGGGCAAGGCTTGCACTGAGGGCGGAGTAGGTGGCAGAACTCGGAAAATAAGGAGAAAAAGTGAAAAAGTGGGTGTTTTTTTATGAGGGATTGGCTGCAGGCAGTCCAGAGTATGCCCACAAATATGTACAACAACACATATTCATGCATGTGACCGCGCAACCTATTGCCTGAGAAATGCCCACGCAAATCCCTCGATCTCTCCGCCACCTGAAGGCAGGCGTAAAGACACTTCCGCATAGGAATCGCGTGCAGAGCTGGGTTTGCATGTTGGATCTAGGGTGGTGTGTACACAGCCAGTGTTCCAATCTAACTTAGAGGCACGTGTATGAAGTTTAGCGAGGTGCAGGAATGGTTTTCGGGGGTTCACACACAGATTTTCTGAGTTTAACCTGAGTTATGAAGTATCATATGCATGTTGTTGGGGTGCTGGTAACAATTATGGGGGATCCCGCGTAGGGTCCCTGAGATGGAGGCCTGCTTGCGGGGGTCCCCATGCACTGTTTGAAGGGTGCGTCTATTTGCACCCGAGGGAGCACGCAAGGTTCTGCTTTTTCTTTGCATGGGGACGTGTCGCAGGCGTTTCGGTTTAGACGGTTACTTTGCGCAAACATTTACATGAATACGCAGAGTGCTCATTTTTTATTCTGTGTGCAGGCTCAGTGTCATTGTCGACGCGTGGCCATTGTGAGAAAATTGTGCACTTTTACCGGGCCATTTGTGTCTCCACCGTGGAGGGCAAAACTATCAAGAAAATTACATTTTTCCATATTGAGGGTAGGATAGACTCAGGAACTGTTGCACAAGGGAGCCGTAGAAGAAACTCTACGTTTTCTCTGCAATCTGTTTATCTTTTGGAAAAAGGAGAAAGGCTTCTGGAATGGCATCAATTTGCGACACCAAATGTCAGTTTTATCAACACTGCAAAATGGAGACAATCCACCTCCTACAGGAGGTTCCCTGACCAGGGGTCTAGATAGTGAGGCTGGATCTCAAATATGTCGACCTTGCAGTTTGTATTTTCCCTCCTCAGTGAAGGTTCCTGTGGAGGAGGTCATTCCACTTGACTTGCTTGCTGTTCGGTCTGTCATTTGCCCTATGGTGTTTAAGCAAATTGTTGCAACCATTGGCAAGAGACCCTACACAGCCATGGTTTGAATTGATGATTCATCTTGGTGATATCTCTATCATTGCAAACCCCTGGGAATTGGGCATAGCACATCTTTGGACAAACCTGGGTCTTTTTCAGGGACTAGAGTTTGTTGTAAGTCATAAAAATCAGAAATCAACCCTTCACAGAATTTGCATTTTCTTTGGTTTACTATACATTGGATAACCTCCTCCCTTCACCCGCCACTGGCCAAGATCAAAGTCATAAAAAGAGCTACATTTAGCTTGACCCTGCCTTGATCTCCATGCAGCACCTGGCCAGGATTACAGGTCTCCTGCCATCCTCCATTCAGGTAATTCTCCCAGAGATGCCTTTATTACAGGATTCTGCAGAGGCTGACAATAAGCAAGTTGCACCTGGGATGGATCTATGCAGATTAAATTCATCTAGACTATGAGGATAAGAAGGAAATACATTGATGCTCTCACACAATCAAGGAACAGTAGGGCCATATTTGGGTTCTTCCACAGTTTACGATTAGAATCAGATGCCATCCTGGTGGACTGGGGAGCCGGATGTGGAAATGTCTTCACTGGAGGACCAAACACTACCAGGGAGTTGAGAAAGCACAAAAATGGTTGAGAGCTGCTTGCCAGTTCATTTATATTTTAATGCACACAAAGAAAAGGACTCACTGGTCCCTCCTTCTCAGGATGTACAATGCCAACAGTGCATTACATCAACTACATCACAGTAAAAAAGTCTGGCAGAACTAGCCAAGGCCTTTCGGGAATTTTGCCTTCCAAGTAATTCATAAATTGCTTGTGTCCAGAGAAGAGAATTCTGTTGGAGAGTAGAACTCAAGATGTATAAAAGATTTCAGCAATTGGTGCCACTTAACTTAATGCTTACTCTACCCTACTCACTAGGTTTATCCTGCCCCTATCCTAAGCCAACATCACCAGCCCTCCCTAAGCCTGTCTCCATTTCTTTATCATTGACCCAAACCCTTACTCTTACTCTTACTATAACCACTACCCTAAGGTTTATCCTGACACTTAATCTACCCCAACCACTAACTGAATCCCAACATCACCAGTGCTCCCACAACCACACTGACCCTAATGCTTACCCTAAACCTAACCAAAATCTTTACTGTAACCCTAACCCCTGCCTTTACGCTAACACCTATCCTAACCCTAAATATGGCAATCACAAGCCTTCTAAACCCTCCGTAACCGTAACATTTACCCTAGCAGCACTGCCATTTTGGCTACTTTTCAGCTGCATTTTTTACTACTTTTTACTTGCGGATTTCTTCACTACAGGGTTTTTCTTTGTTTTTTTTTTCATTTGTTTCATTTTTTTTTATTTTGCTATTGATCCATAAAATAACAATAAACAAATAATAGCACAGCATTACCTAATGGCCATTATGATTACAATGACCCCAGTGCGCAATACATCAAAATATTTCCCTTCCCTCACCTCCCCTTCGTCCTCGCCACTCTTCACAGCTATCCGGACAGCGCAACACAAGGAAAAGCTATCATCAAACGTGCAATATGTTTTTCCATGGGGTGCAGTCCTACTATTGCTGGGTATTTGAGATATCTAACTTCAACCAATACAATCTCAATGGATTCCAGATGTCCTTGGGTCTACTTCTAAGTTGCATATCATGTTTCCAATGCCTTGTAGTTTGACATGCATCCCAGCCTTCGTTCAAAGCCTGGCACAACACCCTTGCCCCAGGAGGCAGTGATCAATGACCTTGCTACAATTGATGCCACCCCAGCAGCCTTCACTATTTGTATTTTTTTGTTTTTATTTAGCACTTTACACTAAAGCGCTGCACACAAGAACAACGGCACAATAAAATGAAATTAACGTTTGAACCAGTCGAGAAGACGTAGGATCGCAGAGAGACGTGAAAGGATAAATAAACATTGATGGAAAGAAGAGCGAGTGGGAGAGCCTTCCAGTGTAAAGTTGTCAAAAGAGAGAAAGAACGGAAACGAGATTGAGCACAGGGAGGGCGAGGAACCATTAGAAGGAAATTACAAGAAGAACAAAGTGAACGAGAAGGACAATAAAATGAAATAAGAGAAGAGAGATAAGGAGGTGCAAGGCCATAGAGGGATTTAAAAACTAGGCATAGAACATTTAATTGTAAACAATGATGAAAAGAGATTCATCCTAGACTAGTCGTTTGTCCAATATTTGTCCATTCAGCAGCTTTTTCATGGCCTCTACTATTTGAAGCCATAACCTGTGCAACCCACATTGCCACACCATGTGTAGAACATCTGCATTTTGCTGCTGGCCCCTTGGACATGCTGCACTCCTGACAGGGTAGTATTTAGGCAACTGGGGTATAGTACATCTGGTGCAAATATGAGCTAGTCAGTATCGATTGCTCAGCGCTATCTTCGTCGTCTGCGTGCATGCATGAATTAATATGTGCCTCCGTTTTCACATGGCAGCTTGTAGTTGCCTGGCTTGCGGCTTCTGCTGTGTGTGAGATGGAGAAACGTAACTGCTACCAGCCTGCAGGGCCAGGTTTCCAGGGGCAACACCGACTCGCTGCGAACAGGCGAGCAGGGCTGAGCAGCAGGCTCCCACAAGGGGAAGGATAGTCGAGTGCAGGCAGGTGCAGAGTTGTCTTGACAGAGTGTGCTTCAGGGAGACACGGTGGGGTGCTCATTCCAAGCACTCAGGTGGGAAGTGTGGGTGATTCAGAGCCTCCAAAGGCATTGGTTTTCAACCGCTCCTATCCCCAGCTCTCCTTCCTTGTCTCCTGCTACGTACCCTTGTGGTCCCCCCGCACCTCCCCTCGTGCCTACGTGATCGGTGCGCTACTGCACTGATGTTTGTCTCGCTGCACCTGCACTCTGTTGCTGCTGTGGCCAGTGCCAGGGTCTCTTCCGCCTCTTTCTCTGTCCTTCACCCCTTGCTTCTTTATGAAGCTGGTATCTCTCTCTGGTGGCAGGCTCTCCACTGTCGCATATCTGATTATTTTCAGCACAGCGAGTCACAGGCCAACGAGTGCCTGGGTGTCTCTTCCAACTAACCCATGGAGCTCACAGTTAATTCACCTGTACTTTCAAACTTGCAACACCTTTGTTAGATGCATAAAACCAACGTGAGGAAGTTATTGGGACAAAAAGGTATGATTTGTCCTAATTTTCAATTTACAGTGGCAGACAATGAAAGTGTATTTACTGAAAGGCAAGCTGTACCTAAAGAATGCAATTACGAGGGAGGATGAGAACGCCAGAGAAAGTAGTTCAGTGAGGGGAGACCCTTGCGGGAGAGTTCGCTGTTCTATTCACTTGTGCCAACTTTTCCCACAAGTTCAGTGGCTGGTGAGTTGTCTCCTTCCCCATGCCTTGTATGTGTGCTGTCTTCGCTTCTCATTAATTTAAGGGACACGAGTGCCGGTTTGTGTTACTGGAAACCCTTTATTTCCCCATTTTGGGTGTCTCGGAGATGCACATTCTAATGTGTTTGTTTACGCGAGACTGCACCCGTAATGTAAAAGGGTGTCCTTTGATGAAACTTGTTATAGCTTTACTTTTTTTTTATTGCATATACAGTTATAAAAAACGTTTACACAAAATGTTTACTAAACAAAAACATCGTCATCTTCATCAAACATATTACACTATTGAGCTAAAACTAAAATTCCCAAACTCACATAAAATCATTCTATTATTTTACATAGTTATGTCATAAAATCACTAAAAATAAAAGGAAGAGAAAGGCAAAACGCACCCAACATAATAAATTAGGAAAAAAAAGAAGAGAAATACAGACGGACAATCAACCAAACCTCATGCCTCTTACACTAGAGCTCACATAGTCGTTTAGCATCTTCCTCAAACTTTCTTAATAGTTTATCCGCGCATTTCCAAATTTGCGTAATGGCTATGATCAGTCTCCTATTTTGTTCTGAAAGACATCTCAACCAGAACAATTCCTCAGTTATTTGTTCCATATCATCTACATATTTGGTGAAATATCTTTCGTAGATGACAGACATGGAAGAGCAGATAGTAAGTATATGTCTTGCAGAATCAGTTTCACTTTTATCACAACATAACCTGCGGAATCTTTCATTGGAGGGATTTTTGGTCCAAGAGGCCCTACTTTCAAGCACATTTAGATTATTAAGTCTGATATTCACGAAAATATGTCTGGTAATTGCAGAAGGAGAAAGCTTTAGGTAGGCCTGAGGTTCCTTATAATTAAAGAACATTTTCAAAAAGGTGTGTAACGATCTCATTCCATCCACCTTCTCATGACTTTTTACCCAGTCATACTTTTTGGCAGAATTCTTCAAAGATTTTAGGAGCATGCCCTCATTGTGTTCCCAGCAAGGGCTCCAACACATTTTCTCAAAGAATTGATCATTCATGCTCTTAAATCTATTGATGACACTAATCGAACCATTACCCACCACAGTTCATATTGAGAACAGAAGAGACATTGTTTTGGAGTACCTTACCTTGATATACAATTTGGTTATATTATATTTGATCAGTGTTGCTAAAGTAAATAAGACCCATCTCTAATCTGATAGCTTCAATTGGGGTATAATTACTAAGCCCCACGATCCTGAGCCATATTATTCCTTAGATTTTATCGGACCAAACTGACCATTCAGTATATGAGGCCTCCAAGCCATATAAGAAGGCTGCAGCTAGCTTCTGCTTATAGATAGTACAGATGCCACTTATAGCCAGCTGTCCATTTAGAGAAGGATAATACTGCGCCCATAGTAGCCATCACCTTAGTTCTCTTATTATGTTGTGCTATTTCATTAGAATCCGGCTTACCCAAGCTGACTTCAAATCCCAGATATTTATATGAGGTCACCTTCATGATTTTACCAATCGGGCTAGGAATATATGTCATCATACACTGTCTGCGTCCAATGGCCATAAACTGTGTCTTACTGAGATTTATTTGAAGGCCATTATTCTCTGCATAATCGCATACTGCCTTTGTGCTGTTACATATTCCGTTATAAGTGTTGTCAAATATGACAATATCGTCCGCGTAACTGATCCAACCCAACTTATTCATGCATATTCTCGGGAAAGCACTAATTTTCTCAATGAATATCTTGCCAAAGTAAGCCATGAACAAGTTGAAAAATGTTGGCGCCAAAGCTCATCCCTTTCCCACTGCTATCTGCTCAGTCAGGAGGCCCATATTGTTAAGCCTCACTCGTGTGCTATTCATCTCGTACATCAACATCCATATATATAGCAGATGTGCCGGCATTCCCATACTCTTTAGTTTGGACCACAGCAGACTTCTGTTTACCATATCAAAGGCAGAGGCGAAATCTATGAACAGGATATAGAGAGGCAGACCCATCGGGCATTTGGCCTGTTCAATAAGTATATTTTCCAATAGAATATTATCGATGGTAGCATGACCCTTTCTAAATACTGTTTGTGCTTTGTTCAGAATATTGTTCTTGAGTATCCACACATTTATTTCCTGTAATACATATTTACAGAATATCTTGCTAGGCACATCTGCAAGTGCAAGTAAGCAATAGTTATTGGGCAAACGTCTCTGTCCGGTTTTGAAGATGGCAATAGTAATGGAGGTAGACCAAGAGTTAGGTATACGGCCTGGTGCCATCACTTTTTAATATAGCTAAAGTAATATATCCACCCAAATATCCACATTTTTCTTTATTATCAGATTACAAAGCCATTCAGGGCCCGGCGCTCAAGATGTTTTTAATTTCATAATGATACCTTTGATATCTTTGTAATTTATTAAGAAATTTGTGATAGGCTTTTTTACCACATGTACCACATCTCCTTTAAATTTCTCATATATATGTCGACCATCTATCACTATCAATACAGCAGGCCATATCATGTTTACCTCCTCGACTTCCAGACCTAAAATTAGCCCAGAATTTTTTTTATCGCCTGCTAGCAAGATATTCACCATATTTTGCCAATTGATATTGTTATTGGAAGCTCTATAGCGTAATATCCAAATCCACTATGTATTTTTCACCTTACGCTCCTGTGATAGAAGCTGGTTATAGCTTTATTTGAAAGCACTGCGCTTTGATATGTGTTTGTGGTTGAATATTGTAGCATGGATTGTAGACTTTCCAACACTTTATTGGACATGTGCACATGTTAGCTCAGTAGATAAATGTGTACGGTTGCAGGATATATTCCCTCAAGATTATTTGAAGCCAGGGATAAAGATATGTACTACGCTCTGCGGTTATGCTATTCAGAGCTGAAGAACGCTCCATCTGTGAACATCATGTGTGTGTCTGCCTAGCTTTTCTAAACTTTGACATTAGTAATGGGGAGCAAGTCTGCATGTTTTACAATTCACAGTGTTTACTTTAGGAAGGTCTCTTGGGTTACTGAGTGCCGGTGTGTGTGCACCCTTTATCTACCTCAACTTTTATCTTGCTGGTTGAGGTGTGACAGGTATTAGTGAGCGATGAATATGAAAATGACTACCCACTGCCCTCACCTTTTAAGGCCAAAGTGGCCTTCTCTGTATTACATGTAGACGGTCCCTCACAGCTCACTCCAGTTTTATTTCAAGACTGATAGTTGCAGTCAGATGGTTATATATTTGACTATTGCAGGCTGCTTTGCTATTTTCCCTATTATGTTGATTCTACTCTGTTGGTACCACACTCCCTCTCTACCACACACTCCCCCATTCTCCCTCTACACCACACTTCCTCTCAGTCAACCACACTGTCACTCTGTCTACCACACTTTCTCTCTCCCTCCACCTGTCCCTGCTCTTTACCATTCTTTCTCTCTAACACACTTCTGTCTCTACCATACACCCTTCCTATGGCTCTCTACTACACCCACCATCTCTACTATACTTCCTCTCTCTACCACATGCCCTAAACGTGTGCTCTCTCTGCAACACTGTAAGCCAGACTCCCTCTAACTACCACACTCCTCCTCTCCCTACATTGCTGCCCTTTCCACTACATTCTCTACCTTTCTCTCTACAATCCCTTACTCTCTTTGTATACCTACCACACTCCCTTTTCTCTACCCAATCTCACTCTACCATAGCCCCCCACTCTGCCACACACTCATGCTGACTCTAACGCACTTCACACTCTATTACATTCCCTGTCTCTTTACCACAATCCCTTAAGCTCTCTCTACTTCACTCCCCAATATCACTACAACACTTCCTCTGTCTACCTACTCTCCCTCTACCACATTCTCCTGTTCCCTCTCCACCACATGTGTGACAAATCAACTTCTGGGGCACCAGTTGTCCAAGGATGAATATCGGTTTCTAAACCATCAATCAGCCCCACTCCTCTAGTAAACTGGAGGGGATCGGAACAGATTGGAAACACAAGTAAATTATATACCTCCTTGTCCAATTTTGGTAATGTGGACGGAACGGCAGGCTTATCTCCACATGCTTGTGGATTGTTGGTTAGTTGCAACCCAGTGAAAATAAAGTTATTACCCAATGACAAAAGGAACTGTCCAGTGAAGGTTGTATAAAAATATCTACTTTATTATTATTACAACAGACAGTTCTAGCACACTACAAAATACAACCCACCCTGTAAAGGAACACAAAGGACAGACAGTTCCACGAAGGGCAGGGAAGCACTCTGGATACTGACAGGAGGGTAGTCGGTAAAGCAATCAGTTTTAACTGTTAAAGATTATTTGGTTTCAGCACCAAGGGAGCAAGGGGTCATAAATGTCACTAGGAACCTTCGGAAAAGGATTAGGGGGACAGAACTACAATGTACCTGGTGCCTGAGATGATCTTTATGCTCGGCGGCATTGAGCTTGTTCCAGGACGCTTTGTAGCTCCTGCAACAGAGTTCAAATTGGGAGACAGTTTTGGGTATCAGGCAGCAGGCAGTTCGGCAAGCGAGGCTGAACGGGCGGCTGCATGCTGGCCTACACGGTGGCTCAGGGTCAATTATCGATGTCTCTGTGCTTGTTGGCCGATCTGCAATGCTGGTCGAGGCGCCTCAGATGGCTTTAGTGACTGCAGCGTGACAACAGTCAGTGGTGCAGCTGGTTGTGGTTTGAGAGCTCTACTGCTTCAAAAATGTCCTTAAAAGATATGGACGCTGGTTGATGCATGTTGTGGCACTCCTCCTAGCTTCTTTGCAGGGCTTGTGTCATCCGTTAGGTGGACAAACCAAAACTGAGGAGAATATTTGCAGGCAATGGCCTTGTCTTTTGTTCAGAGACTCTCTGGCACTTCCCACCTAGGAAGCTTGCGGGCAGAACCTAGCAGGGCACACTGTGTGCTTTCTGGGTACTGGTTCTGGAGCTGTTGGAGGGGTCCTCTGAGTCCAGCATCTCCCTCTGTTCCCTAGAAGATGTTTAGGGGAGGGATCTTGCTTCCCCCTTGGAAATGCCAGCTCTACTTCACTGGTGGAAGATGTAAGGCAGACTGTACCTTCAGCCAGGGCCTTCTTCTTACTCCTTTTTGAAGTTGTCAGATGATCTACTAGGTGAGGAGCTCAGCCCTCATTTAAAGCGAAATGGGCCCCATTGATTGGTGCAGGCTAGGCCTACCTTAGTTAACCAATCCTGGGTCCCTACCAACAATTTTCTGTTATGCGTGAGGTCAGGACCAGAGTGCTTTGCAACAGGTAAAGGTAAGAGTTAACAACATGTACTCCTAAGTCCACCTGTCTATTGTAGATCAAAGTGTCTATCTGTTTAACTGAGCCCTCTGTGGCTCTTGATTAAAGCGCAAGTCTCCCTTGAAGTTTGTAGTGAGTACAGGCTTCTGTCTTCTTCAAATTACATACTTTGTCCCTCTGAAAGGGGTCCGCTCTGCAGGGGTTGCCTACGGTAAATAGTGGACCCAGACATGCCCTTCACTGTCCTTCATACAGAGCGATGGAAACTAGCTTCAAGTTGACACATTGCATATCGAAGAGGTGTTAGTCATGCCTTCCTCTTGCCCATTCTGCGATCAATCCTGATGCAGGCATGTTCTAATTAACTCCTATTAGTATGAGCTGCCACCAGCAGTGTAGACAATAGGAAGGCAGATCCCTGAAGCCTTCGATATTTTAATAAGGCTTCCCATGGCCGGAGGAAGGTGACGCCTTTCCCCTCCCTTGAGATGCTTTGATGTACCTGTGACTGTCACATTCCAGCGGAACATGACAGGGGAAGATGCCACCTGTAGGCTGTGTCCTCCCGGAGTAAACATGACTATGCATGCAGAGAGCAAGGAAAATGTGTGCGGAATGGATCCACACATTTTTGTAGGTTTATCTCCCATCATTCATTTTAATTTCCCAAAAATAAAAAAAGCCCAGGTGAGCACACACTCCTCGTGCAGATGGTTACATTTCTCACATTTCCCCAGCTTCAACATGTGAACCATCACCCTACTGAGGGTCTCGTTCATCATCAAGGCAAAGTACCGGCTGAGGCCATCTGCATTTCCATGCTGGCAGCCTGGCTTGTCCTCGATGTCCATATCTAAAATATGTAGGGATATGGCCCAATGCAAAAGCTTAAGGTTCTCCCCTCGCATGTCCATTAACCATCGCATCGGCCTGTGGTCTGTCTAAATTGTAAAGTGAGACCCAAAGATGTAGGGTTTCAGATTCTTTATGGCCCACTCAACTGCCTACACCTCTTTTTCTATGACAGCCCGGTTCCTTTCCCTTTTTGTCAACTGCCTGCTAATGTAGGCAACAGGTTACTCTACCCCTTCAGAGTTCAGCTGTGCTAACACTGCTCCAATCCCAAAATCACAGGCCGTCTTTCTGGATAATGAACTCCTGATAGTCTGGCACTTTCAGAACTGTCGCCCTGCACAATCCATCCTTTAAATCCTGAAAGGAGATTTGACAGGCGGCGGCCCAAGTTACCTTCTTCGACATCTTCTTGGAAGTTACATCATTCAGGGGCATGGCAATTGTCCTATACCCTCTGATGAACGACCGGTAGTGCCCGGTGAGACCTAGAAAGGCTCTCACCTGTGTCTGTTTGGTGGGGATGTCCCAATACTTCACAGCCTGTGCCTTTGCTTCGAGAGGTTTTTTCTTACCCCAACCAGGTTGCCTAGGTAAGCCACTGTGCCCCTTGCTATCTGGCACTTCATGGCCTTGATAGTCAGACCTGCCTTCTGCAGCGCCTGAAGCATTTATATCAGGCGGGATAAGTGATCCTTCCAGGTGTGGTTGAAGACAGCAATGTCATCTAAATAGGCGACACTGAAGTTTTCCAGACTCGACAAAACCTGGTTAACCATCTTCTAAAAAGTGGCAGGGGCAATCTTCAATCCGAAGGGCATCACAGTGAACTGATAATGTCCTTCTGGGTTTCAGAATACTGACCTCTCTCTCGCTCCGTCTGTCAAGCTGACCTGCCAATAACATTCTGTGAGGTCAAAGGTACTTATGTACTTGGCAGTGCAAAGCTTGTCAATTAGCTCATCTGCCCAAGGAATGGGGTGAGCGTCTGTCTTCATAACAGAATTACTCCCCCTGTAGTCCACAAAAAAGTGAACTTCAGTGTTCCCACCACTGGTCCTTTAGGGACCAGTACCACTGGGCTATCCCAGGGGCTGTGGGATGGCTATATCACTCGCAGTGACAACATCTTGGAAACGTTCTCCTTGATGGTGTCCCTGACCTTATCTGACATCCAGTGAATCCTACTCTTCACCACCTTACTGTCTCCAGTGTCCACATCATGGTTGCTCCAATCTGTACGACCGGGAGTCAGCGAAAACAGATCGTCAAACTGTCCCAGTAAACGGCAAAAGTCTTTCAGTTGCTGTTCTGACAGGTCTGTTGCAAGGTTGAAACCTTCAACTGACCCATCTGTGGCTTCAGTGTGCAAGAGGTCTGGGAAGAAATCAGTCTCCTCCTCATTCTCTCTGTCAGTCACTAATGCCATGACTTAGTCATCCCGGCTATAACCGGTTGACGTGAAAGACCCTGCACATTTGTTTAGGTCCTTTCACGTCAATGAGAAAATTCACATCACCTACCTTTTCCAGTACACAGTAAAGCCCGGTCTACTTGTTATGAAGGGCACTGCGTTTGACAGGCTCCATAATCCACACCTACTGACCTGGAGAATAGGCTGTCAATGTGGCCTTCTGGTTGTGCCAGTGCTTCATCAGCTCCTGACTGCCCTTTAGGTTCTTTGTCAACAGTTCCATGTACTTGGCCATTCTAGACCGAAGGCTGAGTGCATAGTCCAATATTAATAAGGAAGGAATCCCGGCAGTCACTAGTCCACTAAGCAAGGTGGAAAAAGTGTCTACTCTGTCTATACCCGGGAAGGGAAACACATTAAATTATATGTGAGACAGAGCTCAAAGAACAGGTTGCACAATCAAGATTGGTTTACAAAGAACCTATATACAAATTTTAATTTCATGCATATTGAAAGTTAGTAAAACACACAATTAATAAAAATCATTACAAAAATGCTCAACAAATCCTTTAAGTATCTTACTAGATCATTACATAAAAAATATAGGATTTCGTCATTAACAATCAAATGGTTGATTAACAAAAAGTGAAAAAAACATTCAACATATAACTGGTACTGCATCAGTTTCTAATCACTATTAGACAACTAGAGTTGTTCTTTCCCTGTACCAATCCAGGAAAATGTCTCGACATGTTTCAGTTCTTAGGGAGTTACTCATAGAACATTCATCAGGAGGGTTGTCATAATCACAAAAATCCCAATTAAAAGTCAATTTCTTCGTAAGAGGAAAAGTGTAGTGTGCACGTGCAACCTTACATGGTGCTCGTGGGGCTCACAACGTAGGTTGCTCAAGTTGAAGAAGGCTGCCAACTAGCTCTTCACCTGTAACTGTATATCTGGTGTTAAGATGCAGACATTGACAAAAGGGTGGCGGCTCTCTTGATGTTGCTCCACTCCGGCAAGGAGGGCTATTACTAATGCTAAATAAAGATGTTCACCTCCAGAGTGGGCAGGAACCGGCAATCCCACCATAGACTCGACAGGTCTCTAATGTTTGTGGTGCTAGATGCCAGACTAGGCATTGACATAGATGCACCAGTTGCCGACACAGTACAGCTTGTCACTCATCGAGTATCAGTCTCGGGGATAAATATGAAGTCGTCCGCTGTGTAAGAGGATTCAATTCAACACTACAGCTAAGTCAATGCCTAGTCTGGGATACTGAATGGAAACCCTTATTGATCTATCTTTATGTCCAGTTCATGCGTTCTGGATGACTACCCCTATATAACACCCCTCCCTTGGAATCCCCCTGACCCCACTGAGCCAAGAAGTAGTTCTGTTTTGCAAGTTAAAGGTTTATTTGAGAATTTAAACGATGTATATATATATCACGCTTTATAATAAATTAATAATTGAATATCACACTGAATCTGAGCAGTAATCAATAATGGATAGTCTGGCACTAGCACACTTGTGAATAGGAACAGAAGAAGAAGGTGATAGAGAATGCTTTATATAAGTTCAGATGGATGTAAGGTTGAATGAAAATGCAATACAGAAAATACTCAATATGATTTCAACAAAACAATGTAATCACTTTTCTCTGGCAATCCCCTCCCCCCTTTATGCAATGCAAGGAAATGGAAGGAAAGAACACAGTTCTCAGAAATGCAATCAACTGTAATTCAGTTCACCCCAGCAAGCTTAGCCTACAGAAGTTTGAAACAAAGGCCCAAAATGCTTTTATATGTGCTGGCAATGAAGTGAAAAATATGCTAAAATGCTTTTAATTCCCTCTAGAGGTTTAGGGTGAGTGGTATATGCTTTGAATAAGTTCAGGATCACTTTAGCAATGCTCTATAATGGTTGTCAGGTTGCAAACGAATTTTTTCTTTAACGGAAGGCAAGCAGCAGCAGATTTTTACACGTGGAGAAACTTGCAAATCGCGGCAAAATGTCAAATCGCGGCAGATTTTTCCGAGTGCACCGGGCGCAATTACAGAGGAACTACAAGGACTATCAATATTGTTTTGGGGTCCGAGGACAGCCTAGGATCTCAGCTTCCAGATGAAAGTTACTGCAAGTCTCTAGGACAAACGGTCACAGAGATATGAGCGATTAAATAAAGGTCGTTTTTCAGATTTGGAATTTTAAAGTTCAAAAAGACAAGTGCAGCTTGCAACTAGAATATGACAGGTGACAGCTTTACAAATGACAGGTGACAGTTAGGAGACAGTTCTACTTAGATTAAAATAGATTGAATTATATTATATTAACTAAGAGATTGGTTCTGCACAGTTCTACTAGGTACTCACACTATATTCTTGAATTAAATGGGCCTCGCCACGGATCTGGTCAGGTTTTTAGACTGGACTCTGGTCTGGGCTCTGCTCTCTCTCTGGATTCTGGAGATTGATGGATTTAAAGTCTGGATCTTTCTGCACAGCTTTCTCTAGAGATTGATGGAGGTAAAGTATGGATTTTCCCGGCAGAGCGTCCCGCTGCAAATGGATTTGAAGGTCCCTATCTGTCCTGTCTGTCTGCTTTTATCTGTTTTTAAAATGGGTGTGTGTGCAGCATCACTAGGCTCTACCCCTCTCCACTTGTCATTGGCCAAGCTTTCATTTCTCCCCTGATTGGGGGAATGAAATGAAGTGTCATCATGATGAGGTCTGTTTATGATACAGAGAACCCACCCCTGTCAACTTTACACACAATCTATATTTGCTCAAAAAACATATTTGCACAGGTACACATTTGTTTCAAATTACATGCACCCTTCACATATCACAGGAGGTATACCCTGTCCAAATCTGCTCTTCCTGAGAGCTTGCATTCAGAAATGGCAATATTTTGCACTTTTTAACTGGTTTGCAATTTCGGACATTAACCCAAATTTACACACATGTGCGCAAGGAGTATGGACATTAGTTGATGAAGTGTCAGATTTTTCACATGCACATATTTTGAGTAATATCCTCTTTTCCGCTAAAACCCCCCTGAACATACCACCGGGTCCTAACACGTCTTAAAATGTGGGCAGAAAAATCACAAGAATTATGGTGTCATTTAAATAATTTTCACAAGTCCGTACTATGAGTTATTCATCTTTTTAGAGTTATGTTCTGGCCCCAAAGGGGTGTGGTTTCCCCCCAGCACAAGGTTGAATTTCTGGTTTTTCCAGTTCTGCCAAGCCAGCTTGCTCTCAGAGGCAGTGCCCCTCCCCTGTCCTTCCAGGAGGAAGCTGTTTTACGACATCTGCAATAAACCATCTGCCTGGGTGAAGGGGGTTGCATTGTTCAGAGCTCCTGTATTCTGTGGGGGCTCCCCTTAATTCAATTATCAGAGAGATGGCATATCCTTAGTGTGGCCAGCAAAAGGCAGATAGGCCTGGGAACACAGCTGTGACTCAAGTTTCACTCCTGATGGGGGGCAGTTGCCAGGCAAAATTGGAATCTCTTTAAGCCAGTTTTTAGCTACATGTCATTTCTGTTCCCCAGTTTTCTGCATTCAAATAAAACTAAACATTTTTACATATGCAGCTAGAATGCTGATTCTAAGTTTAAAACTATGACATTTAAACAATTGCAACCTATGTGACACTCAAAAGTAGGTCACTCATTTCTTTTAAACATTTAGATTTTTAGTGTCTTTCAGTCCAAATTTACTTACACTGCTGAAATCCACAGCTCAGCCAGTCTTGTTATAAACCTTCAAGTCACTTCAGAAATAACTTTACATTGTATCCACCTCTCAGTAAGTCTTTCTTTGGCTTGCCTTGGGTTCATTTATTCAGTTTTACACAAAAAAGTAAAATCTGGTGTTGTTTTAAAACGCCGGCTTTTTGATAGTGGTGAGTACTGGTACTGCACACCTTTTTGGGATTTAAGAAAATGAATTCCCAACAGTTATGGGTTTGCTTTTGGCAATCAGCATTGCCATTCCCAATGGTTTCAGACTACTGTGTGGGTAGTCCAATGGTGGTTTTAGGCAGTGTCCTTCTGTGCCCATAACATCGGCAAAAATGAGTGGCAGCCTATTCTTCATGCATTTCCCTGTGCATTTTCTGGGAAGCTCTGGCCATCATGATGTTTTCCATGCCAGTACTGCACAGTTTTTGAGGTAGGGCTTGGATGCGTGGATAAAAACATCCCACAAGCCCCCCTCTTGCGATGGCCATTCTATTTCACTAATGGGACTAGCAAGACCTGGGATGTTTCCTCATCTTCTACCAATAGATGGCACAGTTCAGCATCTTTTCCTCCATCCGGTCGGATCGATCGGTTCTCCTCGCCGGTCCCGATGGGAATATTGGGCGGTACACGGGCCCCTTGCGTCTCTGCTCCCGGTCTTCGGATCGTCCTCCTTGGCCCGTCTCCAGGTTTTCTTTCTCCTAGGACGACAAAGGAAGAGCGGCAATACCTATTCATAGACATTTTTCCCCCACCATTGATATAGTGGGGTGGCATATGAATTTTAGAACTCAACAGATATGCACATGCACATTTTTTTAAATTAAGAGACAGGAACACATAAACTTGAGAAACACAGAATTTGATAGGCTATATGTAGGATCTTTTAAGTTAGAACTGAATTAATCTGAGACAGTACCCTCTAGGATTCCAGAGGATTCCTCCAGTTGTTGCAGAGTGTGCCTGGGATGGCAACATTTCAACTGGTTTATGTGGACCCACTTGTCTTCCCCCTCTGCCAAACTGCCTTTGGGGATGCGGATCTTGTAGGCCACAGGGGAGATCTTGTCGATGATCTCAAAGGGTCCCTTCCATGTAGGCATGAATTTCCGCTGTTTTGCCTGGTTCCTTTGGAAATTGTATAGATAGACCCGGTCCCCCACCTGATATTCCTTCCTGGAAGTCTTCAGGTCATAGTGGGTCTTCATGCTATCAGCTGATCTTTCTAGATTCCGCTGAGCGTAAGCAAAAGCATGTTGGAGGTGTTTCCTTAAATTCTCCACATACTCATGAGTAGTGGAGGCATTTATCAGTGTCTGCTCTTGGGTCCTGTAGAGCAAATGCTGAGGAAGCACCATCTTGCGCCCAGTCATCAACTCAAATGGTGACATTTTGGTTGCAGATGAAGGGGTAGATCTGATGGCCATTAGGACCAGAGGTAATCGGATATCCCAACTTGGCCCAGAATCTGCCACAAACTTCTTTAATATGCTCACAATGGTTCGGTTATATCTCTCTACTGCCCCAGAAGAAGCTGGCCGGTAAGCAATATGCAACTTCCTTTTGACCCCCAGTATCTCCCACATCTTTGTCATTACTTCACTGGTGAAGTGGCTACCCCTGTCTGACTCAATCCTTTGAGGTAGACCAAAACGGGAAAAGATGTGGTTAATCATCAGGGCAGCTGCCGTTTCTGCCTTGCAATTTGGGGCTGGGAGACATTCCACCCACTTGGTGAACAAGCATGTGACGGTCAACATGTACTTATTCCCCCTCGCGGAGCGAATCACGGGGCCTACAAAGTCGATTTGTAAATCTGACCATGGCAGTGTCATCCCCCTCTTTTGGAGAGGCGCACGGTGCGTGAGGGATGATGGCTGAAATTGTGCACACACAAGACACCCCTTCAAGTATTGGTCGAGGTCCTGCCCCATGTGTGGCCAGTATGCAACCTCTCTTAAGATTTCCAATGTTGTGTGAAACCCCCTATGACCGGCGGTGGCCGCATCATGGGTGTGACTTAACATCAGGCTTCGGAATGAGGTAGGAACCACCCACTGATCGTGGCCAGCTTTGGATTTCCTTACCAGCAAACCGTCTTGGATTCGGAACATTTTTGGACATTTCATCAACACTCTTAGGTCCTCTTTCCCAATGTAATCGGTATCCGTCAGGGGAAAGTTCTCAGGGTCCTCAATGTGCTGGTAAAATTTACCAATTATTGGATCCCCCTTCTGAGCGGTAATCAAATCAGCATCAGGGGTCTCCTTACTCCATTGTGCAATTGAAAGGTCGTTGTGAGCATTTGTCTGGGACCTAGTGATAGCAGGGACCTGGATTTCCCCCAACAGGGACTCAATCTCAATTAGATCCCCTTGGATGGCCCCGGTTTTGGCCAGCTGATCAGCTAAGTCATTTCCAGTTTTGTCTGGTCCCTCTACTTTGGAATGACCCTTGATCTTTTTCCAATACATGGTCATCTCATTCGAGGTGACCAGATCATCAATGTTTTGGATCAACTTCCCATGTTTCAAGGGTTTGTTGTTAGCACATAACATGCCTCTGGTTTTCCAATTAACCAGGTGCTCCACGAACCCGTTCCGTACATAATCCGAATCTGTGATTATGACCAGTTCGCGGAGTTGATGCTGGACAGCAGTGAGGATGGCCTGATGCACAGCCATCAATTCTGCCACCTGACTACTTCGGGGACCAATTTTGTATCCAGCGGAGGGTTCTGGGAACTCCTTCACCCATGCATTCCCTACGCCAGCCACCAGTTCTTTCTCCCCGTTGTTGTCAACATGGTAAGAGCATCCATCCACATAGACAGTGGGCATTCCCTCACACTTGTCTTCTTCAAAGACTTTGTGTGGGGAATTAAGGTATGCCTCCGTGTTGTCCTTGATTTTTAGACTTTCGTCCTCGAGACAGTTTTCTCTGGCACAATCATGCAAGTCAGCCAGACCTTGCGCGAGGGGACTCTTCTTGTTTTGGCCATATCTGACCTCCACAGGAAAGCCTTGCATTGACAGAATCCAGGAAGTAATTCGGGAATTACTCACATTTCCGGCCCGGATTCTATCACTTTGGAGATATTGCAGAGGCTGGTGTGGAGTCTCCACTATGATGTGTTCCCCCTGGATACACGGGCGGTAATTCTTCAATGACCACACCGTTGCCAGGAGTGCCTTCTCACAATCGTTGAATTTTTACTCCACAGAGGATAAAGTTTTGCTCGCATAGGAGATTACTTTATTGACCTTGTCATGCTTTTGGTATAATACTGCCGTCAAGCACGTTTTAGAGAACCCCGTCTCCAGGAAGAACTCCTTGTTTCTGACAGGGTAAGCTAGGCAAGGCTAGGCAAGGAGCTTGTGAGAGGCTTCTTTTGAGTTGTCTTACTGCCTCGGCTTGTTCTGGACCCCATTCCCACTTGACCCCCCCGTTCAGGAGATGAATCAGGGGTCTGGTGATCTCTGCGTAGCCCTCAATGAACTTTCTGCTGTAATTAGTCAGTCCAAGGAGGCTCCTTAGTTCCCGCAGAGTTGTGGGGTCTTTCAGTTTCTGAAGTGCTTCCACTTTCTTTTCCTGGGGACAGAGAACCTGAGGAGTAATCTCATGCCCCAAGAAATTAACACGGGTTCTACACCACTGTGCTTTCTGAAAGGAAAGTTTTGCTCCGGCGGCCCTCAACTGCGTCAGAACATAACGGATCTCCGCTATGTGTTCCTCCACAGATGAACTTTTGATGAGGACATCATCTACATAAGCCAGGTTACCCCTCGCACCCAGGTCGGGCATGGCCTTATGTAGGAAAATATTGAACTCATTACCGGAGTTGAGGTATCCGAAGGGAGTCCGGGTCCATGTGTATTGCTGGCCCCCCAAAGGTAAAAGCCAGTTTGTATTGGTCCTCCCTACTGACAGGCACGGTCCAGTATCCATTGGTCAGGTCTATTGCAGTGAATACCTGTGACCCCTGGATCTGGGCCAGCCCTTGGTCAATGTAGGGCAGAGGCCATCGGGAAGTATGGACCCATTTGTTGAGCTCCCTGAGGTCGGCGCAGAGTCTCCACTGGCCGTTTGGCTTTAATATTCCCAGCACCGGATTATTGAAGGTGCTGTGAGCTGGACGGATTATTCCCCGGGACTCAAGGTTCTTAATTATTTCAGTAAGGGACTCCATTGATGCGAGAGGCAAGCGATATTGCTTCACAAACACAGGAGTCATGCCAGGGTCCGTGGGGATTGTTGTTGTGTGGATGTCAGTGCGACCACAGTCATATGAGTCTACCGCAAAGAGATCTTGGAAATCCAAGAAAACTTGTTTCAACTTTTGCTTTTGTTCCAGAGTCACACAGGCATCAGCTAGGTTGACTCTCTCTTCCACCATCTGCCTGAAGCCTGGAAAGACTTCTGGTTTGGCTATTTCTGCGACCTCCTCCAGCTGGGTGGGGAAGTCCCTGGTCAGAGTGCTGATTTGGACTGGAGGCTTCAGGTGGGAAAGGCAGCCCTCATGGACCTGGAAAAT
Organism: Ambystoma mexicanum; assembly: GCF_040938575.1. Classification (NCBI taxonomy): domain Eukaryota; kingdom Metazoa; phylum Chordata; class Amphibia; order Caudata; family Ambystomatidae; genus Ambystoma; species Ambystoma mexicanum. The sequence goes on from NC_090933.1 coordinate 601,093,974, forward strand.
CACCTCATCCCTTCTGAAGTCACAAGTCACATCTTCCTTACCATAAGGGCAAGAAGTGTACACCAGGAAGTTCCCCCCATGCCGGGTAAACATCCTGTCTGGTGTTGTGTTGTCATCACTGTCACTGTCAAAGCAGTCCTTGGGGATTGGCCCTAACAGTTCATTACCTAAGTCTATGGAAAAATGTCGGTCATCAACCGCCATTCCAATAATGGTGCCTGCGGCTAGAGTAATACTCTTTAAGTCGCTGTTATCCACCTCTATTGGAATGGTGTCATGTTCTATGTTGACTAATGGTGTTGGGTTTACCCCCAACCCTTGCTGTTGGAGAGAAGCATTTAGATGTATGCATCAGGGTTTTGCAAATATTGTCCTCTTTTAACTTTCACTTCCAGGGAGAATTGTCGGGTCCTTTCTGGGATGGTGACTTCCTCTTTGATCTGAATTTCAACTGCATAAGGTAGCAATTGAGCTGACCTAAATGCTTTTTCTGGATCATCAAAGCCCATGGGATTATCCGCTAATCAGGACCAAGCTTTGAAGTTTATTAGGTCCAAACTAATGGCAAAGCGATTGAGAATGTCACTGCCTAAGTAAAAGGCGGCAGGGACGTCTCGCACGACCCAACAATTGTGGACTATGCTCTTGTTGCCAATGGAGATTTTGAGCATACACCTGCTTGGCAGGAGATGTTTGGAATTAGGTGCTTCCAGGTCCATTTCCCATTTGTCTATCAGTTTGAATGTGGGAATGGCTGGATCTTTTGGGAGTTGGCGGAACATGGCTTCGCTGATGAAGCCCTTACCGTTGTTCACACACACTCGAGCGAGAACAGAGTCCTTCCCATCATTTAAATGAACAGGGATGAACAACTGCTCTCCCATTTGCTGAATATCAGCCAGGCTCTGAGCTGATTTCACATCTTTCTTGACTATAGGAGTGGGAGTTTCTGATTGTGGATTGGTAAAGAATTTCAGGGTGTTTCCTTCCAGTGTGGAATACCACCTTAAACTGGAAGGAAGGTTGATTTTCAGAAATAGAGAGGACCCCCCCTCACCAGTCTGTTGTCCTACTGCTATTACTGTCACGTCTGGAATTTGGCTATTCTGGAAGTGAAATTCTACTTGGTCAGGTTTTTGTTCAACCATGTGGCAGGTGCCGTTTAAACTAACATGGTTGACACTCTGTTTTAATTTTATTGGTCGGCAAGTCTGGGTCCAGAGGACCTTGTTTACACAATCTATTAGGGGTGACAACCTTCTCAGGAGGTCATTCCCCAGTAAACAAGGGGTGCCCTCTGGAGTCACAACTATGACTGGGTGTTTCAACTTGTGTCGCCCAATTTTAATGTCCAAGTCTGCCGTCCCCTCGACGGGAATTTCCTTCCCGTCAAAGTTCTGGAGTTGTCCAGGAAGTGAGGTGAGAGGAATTTGGTCATTCTCTCCCCTTCCTGTATTCAGTTCGTCAAAGGCCCTTCTGGACAGAAGGGTAGCTTGAGATCCAGTGTCCACCAGTGCCAAAATTGTACCCTGCCCCTGTACTTGTACCGGGGCATAGTATCTTCCCTCCTTCTCCTCAAGGGGGCACAGATAATGCACATTTTTGGACAACTGGTGGGCTAACTTTCTGGTTTTGGACATTGCAAGAGAAGAGATTTGGGCAGAATTCTGTGGAGAGCCTTGGGGATCTGAAAGAAAAAGTTGGCAACTGGAGATCAGAGCCATTGTGGGTTCCCCTGGCTCCGGTTCCGGGCCGCCCCCCCCTTTTTGGAGGCAGTCACCAGGATGGGTTTGAACCAGGGGATTTTCTTGCGGTTGGTTCTGGTAAGAGGATTCAATTCAACACTACAGCTAAGTCAATGCCTAGTCTGGGATACTGAATGGAAACCCTTATTGATCTATCTTTATGTCCAGTTCATGCGTTCTGGATGACTACCCCTATATAACACCCCTCCCTTGTAATCCCCCTGACCCCACTGAGCCAAGAAGTAGTTCTGTTTTGCAAGTTAAAGGTTTATTTGAGAATTTAAACGATGTATATATATATATCACCCTTTATAATAAATTAATAATTGAATATCACACTGAATCTGAGCAGTAATCAATAATGGATAGTCTGGCACTAGCACACTTGTGAATAGGAACAGAAGAAGAAGGTGGTAGAGAATGCTTTATATAAGTTCAGATGGATGTAAGGTTGAATGAAAATGCAATACAGAAAATACTCAATATGATTTCAACAAAACAATGTAATCACTTTTCTCTGGCAATCCCCTCCCCCCTTTATGCAATGCAAGGAAATGGAAGGAAAGCACACAGTTCTCAGAAATGCAATCAACTGTAATTCAGTTCACCCCAGCAAGCTTAGCCTACAGAAGTTTGAAACACAGGCCCAAAATGCTTTTATATGTGCTGGCAATGAAGTGAAAAATATGCTAAAATGCTTTTAATTCCCTCTAGAGGTTTAGGGTGAGTGGTATATACTTTGAATAAGTTCAGGATCACTTTAGCAATGCTCTATAATGGTTGTCAGGTTGCAAACAAATTTTTTCTTTAACGGAAGGCAAGCAGCAGCAGATTTTTACACGTGGAGAAACTTGCAAATCGCGGCAAAATGTCAAATCGCGGCAGATTTTTCCGAGTGCACCGGGCGCAATTACAGAGGAACTACAAGGACTATCAATATTGTTTTGGGGTCCGAGGACAGCCTAGGATCTCAGCTTCCATATGAAAGTTACTGCAAGTCTCTAGGACAAACGGTCACGGAGATATGAGCGATTAAATAAAGGTCGTTTTTCAGATTTGGAATTTTAAAGTTCAAAAAGACAAGTGCAGCTTGCAACTAGAAAATGACAGGTGACAGCTTTAAAAATGACAGGTGACAGTTAGGAGACAGTTCTACTTAGATTAAAATAGCTTGAATTATATTATTTTAACTAAGAGATTGGTTCTGCACAGTTCTACTAGGTACTCACACTATATTCTTGAATTAAATGGGCCTCGCCACGGATCTGGTCAAGTTTTTAGACTGGACTCTGGTCTGGGCTCTGCTCTCTCTCTGGATTCTGGAGATTGATGGATTTAAAGTCTGGATCTTTCTGCACAGCTTTCTCTAGAGATTGATGGAGGTAAAGTATGGATTTTCCCGGCAGAGCGTCCCGCTGCAAATGGATTTGAAGGTCCCTTTCTGTCCTGTCTGTCTGCTTTTATCTGTTTTTAAAATGGGTGTGTGTGCAGCATCACTAGGCTCTACCCCTCTCCACTTGTCATTGGCCAAGCTTTCATTTCTCCCCTGATTGGGGGAATGAAATGAAGTGTCATCATGATGAGGTCTGTTTATGATACAGAGAACCCACCCCTGTCAACTTTACACACAATCTATATTTGCTCAAAAAACATATTTGCACAGGTACACATTTGTTTAAAATTACATGCACCCTTCACATATCACAGGAGGTATACCCTGTCCAAATCTGCTCTTCCTGAGAGCTTGCATTCAGAAATGGCAATATTTTGCACTTTTTAACTGGTTTGCAATTTCGGACATTAACCCAAATTTACACACATGTGCGCAAGGAGTATGGACATTAGTTGATGAAGTGTCAGATTTTTCACATGCACATATTTTGAGTAATATCCTCTTTTCCGCTAAAACCCCCCTGAACATACCACCGGGTCCTAACACGTCTTAAAATGTGGGCAGAAAAATCACAAGAATTATGGTGTCATTTAAATAATTTTCACAAGTCCGTACTATGAGTTATTCATCTTTTTAGAGTTATGTTCTGGCCCCAAAGGGGTGTGGTTTCCCCCCAGCACAAGGTTGAATTTCTGGTTTTTCCAGTTCTGCCAAGCCAGCTTGCTCTCAGAGGCAGTGCCCCTCCCCTGTCCTTCCAGGAGGAAGCTGTTTTACGACATCTGCAATAAACCATCTGCCTGGGTGAAGGGGGTTGCATTGTTCAGAGCTCCTGTATTCTGTGGGGGCTCCCCTTAATTCAATTATCAGAGAGATGGCATATCCTTAGTGTGGCCAGCAAAAGGCAGATAGGCCTGGGAACACAGCTGTGACTCAAGTTTCACTCCTGATGGGGGGTAGTTGCCAGGCAAAATTGGAATCTCTTTAAGCGAGTTTTTAGCTACATGTCATTTCTGTTCCCCAGTTTTCTGCATTCAAATAAAACTAAACATTTTTACATATGCAGCTAGAATGCTGATTCTAAGTTTAAAACTATGACATTTAAACAATTGCAACCTATGTGACACTCAAAAGTAGGTCACTCATTTCTTTTAAACATTTAGATTTTTAGTGTCTTTCAGTCCAAATTTACCTAAACTGCTGAAATCCACAGCTCAGCCAGTCTTGTTATAAACCTTCAAGTCACTTCAGAAATAACTTTACATTGTATCCACCTCTCAGTAAGTCTTTCTTTGGCTTGCCTTGGGTTCATTTATTCAGTTTTACACAAAAAAGTAAAATCTGGTGTTGTTTTAAAACGCCGGCTTTTTGATAGTGGTGAGTACTGGTACTGCACCCCTTTTTGGGATTTAAGAAAATGAATTCCCAACAGTTATGGGTTTGCTTTTGGCAATCAGCATTGCCATTCCCAATGGTTTCAGACTACTGTGTGGGTAGTCCAATGGTGGTTTTAGGCAGTGTCCTTCTGTGCCCATAACATCGGCAAAAATGAGTGGCAGCCTATTCTTCATGCATTTCCCTGTGCATTTTCTGGGAAGCTCTGGCCATCATGATGTTTTCCATGTCAGTACTGCACAGTTTTTGAGGTAGGGCTTGGATGCGTGGATAAAAACATCCCACAGCTGGGTACGCGAATGATATGGATTCGGCAAAAGGGTGCTGCGTGTCTGTGTAGCTTTAGTCCACCACATTTCATGCAGGGGATGAGGGTTTGCTTTCCCATCCCTCTTTCACTAGACTGAGGGGACCTCATACAGGGTGGCCCAAACAGAAGCTCAAAGAGGCTAAACTCTACTCCGTTCTGTGGCACCTTCCTGTAGGCGAACAGAAGGCATGGCATAAGAAAATCCCATTTTCTCCTCAGGTGCTCTTCCAAGCCACCTTTCATGCCTTTCAGGGTCTTGTTGAATCAGTCAACAAGCCCATTGGTTTGTGGATGGAAGGTTACAGAGAACCGGTAGGCGACTTCACACTCTTCCCACGTAGCCTTCATATACACTGATACGAAGTTTGATCCCTTGGCAGAAACAACTTCCTTGGGGAATCCAACATGTGAGAATATCCCATTCAGAGCCTTTGCAACCACAGGGGCTTTGATGCTCCTCAGAGGGACAGCCTCAGGGTACCTTGTGATGTGGTCTACCACCACCAAGATTTATCATTTCAATTAGCTTGTTTGAGGATTTAAAGGAGCCACGATATCCATGCCTATTCTCTCGAAAGGCCACCCAACCGTGGGTAGTGGAACTAAGGGGGACTTTGTGGCACCACCTAACTTGCCAGAAGCTTGACAAGTCGGGCAGGACTGCACAATTTCCTTAACCTTTACGCCAAAGTGCAGCCAGTCAAAGTACGCGATCAGTCTGCTGTCTTAGTCACTCCCAAGTGACCCGCCTAAAAGAATTTGGTGAGCCAAATCCAAAAGGAACTTTCTGTGGCATTGGGGAATCACCAACCTCTGATGCCTTCGCCCCAGAGTCTTTTGGCTCACTATACAGGAGTCCATCCTCCCAGTACACTTTGAACCATCCCGGGGTCTCGCCCTTAGCCTGCTCCTCCGCCTGCTTCCGCAGACCCTCCGGATATGGTTTGACATTCCCGTGGCTGTCATATTCCAGAGTACATGTGACTATGCATGCAGTGTGCAGGGAAAATGTGTGCAGAATGGCCTCACACATTTTCAGAGGTTGATTCCCCCATCATTCATTTTCATTTCTAAAAAATCAAGTGCAAGTGGTTGAATTCCTGCTCTCTCTCCACCACATGCTGTTGATCTCTCTGCCACACACTGTCTCTTTCCTAGCCCACAGACCCCCCTCTAGAACATGTACACTCTGCCTCTCTCTCTAGAATGCTCCCAATGTATAGCACACTCCCTTTCCCTATCACCCCCTTTCTCTACCACACATCATCCTCTCTACAACACACCTACACTCTGACACACTCTCTCTCTGCAACACTCTTTCTACCACACACCATACACTTCCTGTCTCTGAACTGTACACTCCACTCCATACTCACAGTGCCACACTTCCTCTCTCACTCCATTACACTTCCTGCTCTCTGCCATTCTGTCTCTCTATTACATTTCCTTTCTCTACTACAGTTCTTCCCTCTCTCTACTAGTTTCTCCCTCTATCTACATTGTCTGCCTCTCTCTACTTCATTTCCTCCCTCTCTCTACCCCACTCCCTCCCTCTACCACACTCGCTCTCTCTCCCTCTCTCACAGCCCCCTGTTCTCACTCTACCACAGCTTCTTGCTCGCTCTAGTACTATATTGCTTCCCACCGAGCTCCACCCTCATTTAAACGCTGTAAATATTGTAATCAGTGTTATTATAGAGCTTTAAAGCTCAGTAAAGGCACGTAGCAAGGTATAAATACTTACTTTGCGTCAATACACATTTGAGATACAATTTTAAGGTCTGTGCTGCTGGCATAGTAGCTTTGTATGAAGCTATGAGATGTTTTGCCAAAGCAATGCAACACTTCTAGGACATGATAGACATGTGAAGGTTATTGATTTAATATATCAGGTATATGGCGTATATGACTACAGAGAAATCTGAGGAGATTACAAATCTGGTATATTGAAAAAGGTTTCAGAGCTAACACTGGTTAAACAAGCATTGTCAATGACAACAGTTTTAGCTTGTGTGTCTGATTTTTTCTTCAGGTTTTATGCCCCAACCAACTACCACCTCCCACTCTCTCTACCCCTACCCACTCACCCACCCGACCACTCTCTCTACATCCACCCACCCCCTCCAATCTCTCGACTCTTTCCCACCCAACCTACCCCTGAGCACTCCAACCCCACACTACCCGAATTCTCTCTATCCCCATTCTCTATACCCGCACCCTACCCCGTTCTCTCTACCCCAGAGTCTTTTGGCTCACTGTATCTACCCCCCACCTACCCATACTCATACTCTGTCAACTCCCACCGTCCATCCTCTCTACATACCCACCCTCTCTCTGCCCACCCACCCCACTTATACTCTCTCTACCCCAAACCACCCTACTCTGACTCCCTGTACACCCACCCAAACTACCCTGACTCTCTCTACCCCACTCACCCTACCCCCAATCTACCCCAGCCACCCTACAAGTCACACTCTCTCTACCCCCACCCACACCCATTCTACACCCACCCTACCCCCAATGCCTCTACTCCCATCCACCCTACCCTCACTCTCTCTACACCCACCCTATCCCACACTCTCAAGTCCTACCCACACCTCTCTCACTATCCTCACCCACGCCTCTCTTTCTCTATCCACACTGACCCCAAACTCTCTACCCCCTCCCATCCAACCCCCACTCCCTCTACCCTCAGCCACCCGCCCTACCCTTCTCTCTACCCTTACCTTCCCTACCCCCTTTCTCTACTCAACCCTGCCCCCTCTGTCTCTTTAACCACACCCATGCACCTGCACCTCTATCTCCCTCTGGCCCTGCCCACCCTAACTCCTCTATCCTCTATCCCCCATCCACCCTACCCCCTCTCATCCTTCCTCTCACACTATTGCTTTATTCTTACTCTCCAACTCTCACCCTTTCTCGCTCACATTTTCTCTTGCTCATTAAGGATGGCTTTGGCCTTTGCTCTATTCCCCTTCTCATTCTCTTGCACATCTGCACCCCTTATCACATCCTTCTTTGAAACGTTGCACTCTCCTCCTTGCACCCTGGTGCCTATAAATGCAAACTGCAAAGAACAGCGATAAAAGCCCAAACTATTGCAATTGCCAATTGCTCCCGCCCCACACCAGCCTTCAGTCATCTTCCTCAGTCCGCCATTTAAGTGGAAGAGGGGCTCACAGCCACAATGTGCTTTGTGGCTATCTAACTTGTATTTTATTTAGAGAAAAACGAGAGGTGCGTTTTATGTAACACGTTTGCCTAATAAAAAGGGCCCCTGGTACCTGGGATGGCATCTGGGTTTCCAGGGTTGGGGGTGAGGGGGGGTAATGGCAATAATGTACTGTGTGGCGGGCTGACTGCTACCATTATTAAAGACCTTCACTGTTAGGGTGACCAGAGTTAAAAAGTAAAAAACCGGGACAGGGCAATTAACATAAAAGTAGGACTGAGCTCTTGAAAGTGGCTGTCAGGGCACTACACTTGTTACTGTTCAAATAAACACATATTATAATTAATTTATCACAAACTAACAATACCGTAAGTTGTAAAATGCAGCATTTCTTCTGTGCAAGATTGTGAATTCCTGCCTGCCAGCTATGAAGACCAACTACAAAAAACTGGGACCACAGCAGTTTCCAATGGGAACGTAATGTTTAGATAGGGGGACAGAGCACCAAATACCGGGACAGTGCCCTCAAAACCAGCACGTCTGGTCACCCTATTCACTGTGCTCAGCCCTTTTCACTTGGGCAGCCGGCCACTATCACCCAGTGCACCCGGTCGCACGTGGAATTATTGGCTAAAATAAGCCAAACGTGGCAAACGCTGATAGGAGCCAACACATAGAGCCTGCTTTTACAAAAACGTTAAACAATAACGCAATCCCACTCTGTGAATCAGGCCCTCAGGGTCCTATCGGTAACCCGGCAATACGAATTACCCATTTTATCTGCCTACCAATAAACTGCCTCTGCTCCAAGAGTAAAACTGTAAGCATCAAACTTATTGCACAGTGTCTGGTCACACTGTTCACTCACGTCACAGTATACGTCATCATGCATATAAACTATTTTTAAGTGCTGCAAGGGGACATACACTGGTGCTAAGCATTGAATTCTGCCAGATCATGTTCATCCTCCCTGCTGCCATTACTGTACCAGTGCAAACCTGTTGACTGAAAATAGGCACACACATTTTTCCCATACAGTTTATATCTGCTACTCCTTAAATCTGATTAATGGCCAGCAGTGCCTAACTGAATTACCTATTGAAGGGATCTTGAAAGAGGTACCTTCAGTCAAGGCTCTTTTCCATTTTTTTTATTGGCCATTCTCATGCGTTCGCACATTACCAATTTGGACTATTTAATTTCACTTACAACACACCTGTTTTTTTTTTAGATGGTGCTTTATATTCAAGTCGCTAGTGTAGACTAGAACGCGACCGTGCAGGCGGAATCGCATTTCTACATTAGGGTTTTATCAAGTAACGGCACCGCCAACCGTCTGGATAATCGTGCACGGCAGGGAGTGGAGTAAAGGTATTCTTTGCGTGGCCTTTTCGGGACGCCAGTGTCACGTTAAGATCCGCACGCCATGCCGCTGCGCGTGGCCCGATGCGTTACTGCCAGGGCGGTGATTGATTTCCCTCCCTGTGCAGGTGAGACGGCTCCCGCGCAAGAGGCCGTGGAGACAGTCACACCCTGGGATCCGATCTGTGGAAAGCGTCAGTCCCTGCTCTGACAGGAACGTGCTGCTCCGAAGTCACGTTTGTCTGACAGTATTACTGGTTCAACACGAAACAATCGAACCAACGTTGTCCTCTAGGGGTTTTGTAACTCGACGAATATTCAGAAATTAGAAAGGGTGCGATGATACATTTAAAATAACATGTTTGGTAACATGCTCTGGGTCATTTTAAGTGAAGGGAAATGGTAAATAGGGTTTAAATGCAAGACGTACGGCTTTTAAGCCTTGATGTATCTCCCTGCCCCATTCTCAGCACTGACAAGGCAAAGGAGGGCACAGAGTGCAGATGCGACCTCCTTGTGCTGACCTCCTCCGTATTACGTTTCGTTTTACACTTACTCAAGATCAGGACCGTAGATTCCATAGAAACCAATTCATAAATCGTACCTGTAATGTATAATCTAAACCCCCTCTCACGATAGTGAGGGGGATTAGTCATTCTGATGCAATCCTCCTAGCTTTGATCAGGTTCAAATCCAAGGCACATTCCATAGGAATCCATGTATTCCATGCCTCCATGGAAATCTCATGCAGGGGGACTGAAAATGGAGTGCAGAGGTAAAACAAGGTGTTAAAACATTACACCTTCCTTTTGCACCCTGATTTAACACTCTGAACCATTTAAAATGATCCTGTGTGTAGAGTAATAGGGGCATATATTCCGTTTTGTGGAGAAATAAGTACCGCCTGCAAATTCTATTAAAGGAAAAGAGGCGAGTATTATGCAAAACAATAGCTAATCCCCCACACTAACGTGAGATGGGGGTTTAGATTCTATTAAAGACAAGGAGGCGATTATTATGCATTACAATCTTTACTCTGAAACCACAGCAGCAAAGAAAATACTTTTACAAACAAAAAGGTTTCCACAACAGAACTAGATAGAGTTCCATGTCAATGTATGGGGAACTCCCCAAACCATCATGGAGGACAGGTCATGCCCTGCAGGGGACCAATGAGCAGGGACCCTCTTCTATATATGTCCATTACTCTAACCCCAACCCCTCTTTCTGCAGCTGTCTTGCACCAGAAGTCCAATGAAACGGTTGAACTGCGTAGCGCGGAGAAAGAATCCATCGAAACTGGAGATCTCCACCTTCCCGCAGCCTGAATCTATGCCGAAGTTCTTCTGGATAGGACTTCTCATCCAAAATCACGCACTCCACAACTTGTAACTGCGAGCCACACTCCTGATGAGAACCTCAACTCGTGGCTGTAAGAACAACAAACAAGAAGGGTGGGTGGTTGGGAAAAACAACAAACCAAAGAATGTTCTCTCTTGAACCATCTGTGTACATGCGTGTCACAATTGTCATATCATATCATATCCAGGGTGGGTGGGTGGGATAATAATCGCCTCCTTGTCTTTAATAGAATCTAAACCCCCATCTCACGTTAGTGTGGGGGATTAGCTATTCTATGACAAGACAGGAGGCTCATATTATGCAAGTTCAAAGCCCTTGCATCTTATTAGTACAACATGATCCATACAATAGAGCCAATATAATAAAATAATAAAATAATAGGAAAGGAAAAAAACATTTTTATGCTTTCATTAAATCAATCAGCTGACTGCAAGAGAATTGACCAAGACTAGTTTGCCCGAAAACTGTCTTATAAGGCATCGTCAAATGCAAGAAAACAGGAAATGGTGCCAATTCCAGTGTTCCTTACAGGCCGCCAAAACCAACTGGTTAAAGAGGGGAAAAAACCCTTAAACAAAGTTTTCCTACTAATAGGATAGGACAAAAACTCCTCTGTAAAAAACACCTCTGTTGTCCAATCAAACATTTAAAACATTTACATTAATATCATCTTTGGGATCCTAGAAAGCAAACCAAAGAAAATAAGCACAGAGCTCTCCTGGAGATAAAGAAAAAGTACCCCAAAGGGGGAAAGTCTTTTAGGTTCCATCCCATGCATTAAAGGAAGATATTGCATTAGGATCAGGGCATGTCACATAACTACACTGGGGAACCAAGAGGGAAAGACAAATCTTCAAAAAGGTAAAATGGGAGTAAAAATCATTTTATAAATTTGTAACAGGACGACCCATCCTGAGCAGAGCTGAAAAGCCATAGACTTAACCCACAATTGTCTTCAGACATATGTGTATACTAAGGAGGGATGTCCTCTGGAGGCCGAAGCAGAATGGAAGAGAGGGGCCCCACCTGAGAAGCTAAACCTGTCAAACCGCCAACCGGAGACCGTCAGACCTTCCGAACACTTGAAGAAGAACTCTGCTACCATGACAAGAAGCAGATATTTACAAACCTGATCCTTAAGAGGCCAAACCTGGCAAGGAGAAAAATGTATCTTACATCCAATCGCTACCCTCATAGTGACATCCAATTCCAAGTCTTAGCAAAACTCTAAACTGCAAAGAAGCGATCACTAAACAGTTAAACTGAAGCTGCACACCAGAAGAGGTCTAACCTCTATTTCAGTCAATTTGGAGAGCCTTGAAGCTCACAGCACCCTGAGCTGGCACCTTATTGTAAAAACAAACTCTTGTGAAAACCCAAAGGTCCACCTGCCATGCAGGTGACTAGGAGAATCAAGTCATTAACTGAATATAAATATCCCAGCCCTCTGGGAATCGTACTGGCAGACACCTTCTGACAGTTAATGTAGAGACGCTGGAACACATTGTGATAGAGGGTCATAATAACTTGGAAGGGAGATTAGTATCACTCCCAGACCCCTCTATCTCACCAAGGGATATTGAGCCTTCACAAATGAGGAGAACCCTCCCCCACTTAACCAAGGGAAAAAAACCTTGCAACCCAGAAGAAGGCTATCCTGAGGACCACATTACAACCCCGCTTTTAACACCCTTAAGAGAAATAAATACACTCTAACCAACCCCCTGACCGTGGACAGGCTCCGCTTAACCTGTTGAAATACCAGGAATTAGCGCAAAGTAACTGACGGGGGGGAAATGCTTAGTGCGAGTCTGCACTGGCCCTGAGTCTGAACTCCTGTAAAAGAAAAACCAGAAAAACCATCGGGCGATACTCCACGTGGTGTATAACATGATACAATATCCCCTAAGGATGACGAGCATGGGAATGAGGGGGAAAGATCTCAGGGAAAAATGATCAATGCCTCGTAAATACAGGTTGTGAAAGAAATCTGGGACCACTGTCCCCTCCAACCCGAGATCTGAGTCTCTGTATTCGTGTGAGGCTGACTGGCCACTAAGGGAATCAGGGAAAAAAGAAAAAATGAAGCACATTGTCCATAGCAAACAGTACTTATACAGTACTGCGAATCCTCAGGTATATGAGTGGTGCATATCACTATTACGAACAGTGTGTGACGTGAAGTGTTCACTTATCGATCTCAGCAGGATAAAATACTTATTTAGACCTCTCCAAAATTAGGAACCTGTATCAGTAGGGTCAGCACGGATGAGAAAAAACCAGCACCCTAATCGGTGCACTGTAGAAAATGTATATGTCTATATATATATATACACAACAAAAGAGATTAAGCAACGCTCTTGAGGGTACAACAGCCTGCCTGAACTCCTCGAGCAGAGGAGAAAGTGCAACACACTGTTAGACGGTTAGTTGAACCACAGGCCAAGATTTGGGAGGAAAACCCATGGGGCAAGCGCCCTAAAGTTATTGTTTGGCAACTCGTATATCTGATATCATCAAGTGTTTCCCAAACACTTTCTCCAAGTAGAACACGGTTGCTCAATTTGCCATGCAACAAAACTGAACAGTTACCTTCGAGCTGACCCTGTCTCCACCAACAGTTCAATAGTAAAAAGAATGTCCAATGGGACAAATAGTAAGGGAAACCCCATCCCCACTATAGAGAGCCTCCAGCCCTGCAGACCTCAACAGAGGCATAACGCATCATCTGTTTCTTCCTCATGATGGGAGAAAATATAGCTGCTTAATCAGCACAGGTGTTGGGTGGAGCAATTGATATCGGGGAAAGCAAGACCTAAGGAAGGACTGAGTTGTCCTGAAACTAACTACGGTAAAGGGCGACAGAAGTTTAACTAAAAGACGAAGGTTAACACCAGTGTCTATAGAGGAAGGTACAACCCCCCACATGGGTCTGTTTTACCACAACCTCCACACACTCTTTTCTTTAAAGTACTTAATAAATTATATAAAATAGACATATAAAATATCCAAAGAAGAGGGGTTACGCCCTCACAGGGGTCCAAACCCCCGGCCCTTCTATAAGCTGCTACTTACCGAGCTATCCGGGCCACTGACAATTCTGAACACGCCAATGTGTTCCATTCATCACTTAAACATAATGTTTAGCAAAAGAGAGCACTGGGCAAGTGCACCTTAACTGCTCACCCTAGCAGGGTGTGGCAACCAGCAGTACACGAGGGGGTCCCTCGCCTCAGAATCCAGGCAAAGCCTGAAACCAAGCAGGCTACGGTGTGCTTACCGAAATAATGACATCTGCCATATGCAGCATCTAAACAGACTGCTAACCTTAAGGGAGGAATACCCTGAGCAATTGTGCCTTCAACTGTTTGCCCGAGCAGGGCGTGATAACCAGCAGTACACGAGGGGTAACCTTGCATTAGAACTGAGGTAGAAACCTGAAACCAAACAGGTTATGGCACACAAACTGTTAAGGTAATCACCAACGCCATATGCAGCACACCGACAAAGTTGCCAACTTTAAGTGAGGAATACACTGATGAAGTGTACCTCAACTGCTCACCCTAGCAGGGTGTGGAACCATCAGTATACGAGGGATCACCTCGCAGAAACACAAGCCAATCCTGCCACCGAGCAGGTGACGGTACCATTCCAGAGCACCCCAGAGTACCTGAAACTGGTCACCCCCGCAGGGTGTGGAAACCAGCAGTATACGAGGGGTTAACCTCCCCATAGAATTCAGGCAGAACTTGAAGCTAAACAGGTTATAGCACTTACCAAGAAGGCAAAGCACCCTTCAGTAGGCAAACTGGTGTTAATATATACTGAAAATATCAATTTAAACACAAAATAAAATATCAATTTTAAATATATATATATATATATATTATATGAATAAATATAAACATTAATTGGAATACATATATATAAATACACATTCGCATCCACATGTGTATACCGCCAGAGGCGGGCAGCGAACCGAGGCCCCTCGGCCTGGTAAACCTGCAAACCTCTCCTTGAGCTATGCCTCTTGTGGGCTGAAACATCCCTCACCACCATAGATCCATATAAATTAAATGTAGAAATACAAGCGTTTCACTCTAAAAAGAGGACACAGCTGCCCTTTTCAGGAATGCTCATGGAAGTTACTCCCATCAAAGGAGGGCCTAGCAAACTGCCCCCCCCCCCCGCCGGATCCCCAGGACAGGCTTAGCCTGTATGCAACTAATGACAATGCGCATGTAAACATAAAAACACACACACGCGACGTGCGGGATTAAAAGCATGCCGAGGAGGGTCCTGACATTGGATTAGAACTCAGGTCCCCAGCATTCCAAGACCAAGCACTTATCAGTTGAGCCACTGGTGGCTGTTACAGTCATGGAAAAAATGCGCACAGGTTCCTACTGCCGCTTACAGAATGAACTTGTAGAAAAACAAAAACAAACTTCCTCTCAAGTGAAAAGAATTTCAAGCGTTCCCAAACCACCTGTGGGAAACGTGCGCTGGCTCTGGGGCTGGGCAGCTGCTAAAAATAACACTGCCTGGAGGGAAAGAATTTCACACCTAGCCCCCGCCTGATTAGAACGCCTCTCAGGGCTGAAGAAATATAAACAAACACTGCAGAAGCAGAAGGCTCCCAGCGGAGCATTACAAAGCATGAATGTGACCTGCAGGTCAGCGTTCGCACACGAACACGGCACTCAGCCAGTTACCAACGGAACATGAAAAATACATGACCATTTCCACAGTACAGTGTAATAAAACCCCAAACTCATCAATATAACATTAATAACATAAATAAATAGCACTCTAAACTCCATAATTCCACACTAAGTAAAGAACTAGGAGGAGTTGACTTAGCTGTGGATTGCAGCAGCAAAGAAAGAGGGGTTGGGGATAGAGTAATGGACATATATAGAAGAGGGTCCCTGCTCATTGGTCCCCTGCAGGGCATGACCTGTCCTCCATGATGGTTTGGGGAGTTCCCCATACATTGACATGGAACTCTATCTAGTTCTATTGTGGAAACTTTTTTGTTTGTAAAAGTATTTTCTTTGCTGCTGTGGTTTCAGAGTAAAGATTGTAATGCATAATATGAGCCTCCTGTCTTGTCATAGAATCTTTACTACTGACACATAGCAGCAAAGAAACACTTTTGTGAAACCAATAACTTTTTAAAATAAACACAAAAAACACAATATTCCATAGGAAAACACAGGGATGAAGCCCAGTCCAAAATGGGGCTTAAGTCAAGCCCATGCAACCAATCAACAGGGACCCACACCCATAAAAGTCCCTTCCTCTAAACACAACTCCTCTTCTGAAACTGCACTCTGACGTCATTGCAAGCGAAACAGTATACGTCAACACACCAACTGATAATCAGCTCCGCCGTCCACTTTTGACATATCATCCAGAGATCTTCAACAAATCTTCTTCCTTCAAACTCTTCAACCCGAAGCTGTAAATGAAAAAAACAAATCAGCAACGGGTGGGTGGGAGGGTGGTATAATACTCGCCTCCTTGCCTTTAATAGAATCTAAACCCCCTCTCACGATAGTGAGGGGGATTAGTCATTTTATGACACAACAAGGAGGCTTCATATTATGCAAGTTCAAAGCCCTTGCATCATATTAAACGCTACATTTATGATAACATGTTTTAAAATTAGACTCCCTGGACCAGTCAGCTGCTTTAAAAATCTGTTCCAGAACTCCGCCAAGGAAGGCCACTTTTGAGGCCACAGCTCCCCTCACAGAGTGTGCCCCAAATGAAGAGATGTCAATTCCCCCTTCCTTCATCACCCACCTCACCCATCTAGCCAAAGTAGCTGAAGATACTGGATTGTAGGGTTTTCGGTAGGAAATAAGCAGCTAAGAGTTACCCGGGGGGCGAAGCCCTTCGGTCCTTAACTCAAAACACTTCAAACACTGCACAACACATAATTTAACATTCTCAGGAAATGCTGGATATGACAGAAGAAATCACGCACTTATTGCTTTTGGACACAAAGAAAACCTTATTGTCTACATCGAGGGCTCTGATGTCGGACACTCTTTTAATGGAAACAAGATACAGAAGCATGGCTAACTTTGAAAATAGTTGTTGCAATGATAGCTCCTGATTATGGGGCCAAGCGAGGAACAAACCCAAGACTTTATTAACATCCCAAAGAACTGAGTATTTGGCTTTAGGAGGAACTTTAACTATAATAGACTCAAGGGCTTTTCTCACTAGGAAATGCCTCCCAACCGGTTCACCTTTAACCAAAAAGTGGCCAGCTGAGATTGCCGACCGAAATCCATCAATCGTCCTATAAGCCTTGCCCTCCTTGAATAATTAAACCAAGAAATTAACTATCTCTACCAGAGGGGCAGAAACAGGATCGAGGTGCCAAGCCACACACCATCCCACCCAGCGACTCCATGCTGAGGAATATCCCACCTTGGTGGAGGTTGCCCAGGAATCCTTGATGATACTAATAGAGTCTTGCGAAAGGCCTCTGAAGCACCAGAAAGAGCTGAAATCTTCCAAGCCATGAGGGAGAGATGCCCCCGAAGGACCAGGTCGTGAGAAAGAACCGCTGGATCCAATAGGAGCCGAGAGTGGAGAGGGAGAAGACGAGGGACATCCACCGCTAACTCTAGGAGAGCGGGAAACCACACCTGAGAGGGCCAAAACAGAGCCATTATTACCAAAGTTGCTAACTGCCTGCGTACTTGCACCAGTACTCTAGCTACCATGGTAAATGGAGGAAAGGCATATGATAGGGGACTTGACCAATCTTGGAAAAAAGCGTTGGTCGCTAAGGCTAGGGGGTCTGGCATCCAACTGTAAAACAGAGGAACCTGACAGTTGAGATGAGAGGTGAAAAGATCTAGCTGAATGGGACCCAGAGAGACCGAATCAAGGCAAACACTGCCTTGTCCAGCATCCAATCGTTCCTGTCTTGAAGGTGACAGGAATTCCAGTGTGCCACTGCATTCCTGGCCTCTGGAAGATATTCTGCCTGCAAAAGAATGTTCCTGTCTAGACAATAATACCAAAACCCCCTTGCCAAGTCCGCTAGGGCCTTCAAGCGGGTCCCCCCCAGTTGGTTGATATACCGAACCGCTGAAACATTGTCCATCCGAAGGAGGACACAGCAGTTACCTTGGTCTTTGAGAAGGCTCTTGACCGCAAAGGACCCCTGCTAGCAACTCCAGACAATTTATATGAAGTAACCTCTCTTGATCGGACCATTTCCCTCCAGTGGCAGTCTGACCTATCCTGGCCCCCCAGCCGGCGCTGCTGGCATCGGATTCTAGAACTACGTCTGGAGATAGACCAAAGATCGCCCTGTCATTCCAGGCATCCATATGCTTGAGCCACCACAGAAGCTCCAACCTGGCGTCGGGAGACAACACCACCATCTGAGAATACGACAAATTCTTGCGCAGATACCTTCCCTTGAGGCGCTGTAGTGCCTTGTAGCGTAACGTGGCTGGAAAAATGGCCTCAATGGAGGCAGACAACATCCCTACTACTCTCGCTAATTGCCGGAGAGACACCATCCGTTTCTTTAGTAGGAGGCAAATTTTCCTCCGAATCCTTGAGAGTCTGCTGTCTGGAAGAAGGAGGATGCACAGCCTTGAATCTATACTGAAGCCCAGAAACTGGATGCATTAAGTAGGATGGAATATGGACTTCTTTACATTGAGTACAAAACCTAGGTCCTGTAACAGGGAGATCGTCAGATTTGAATTATCCCGTAGCACCTGTAGATCCTGCGCCAGAATAAGCATGTTGTCTAGATAAGTGATAATTGGGACCCGTTGTGTTCTGAGAAAAGCCATCACTGGCTTCATTAGTTTGGTGAAACACCACAGGGCTGACGAAAAACCAAATGGGAGAGAGGCAAACTGCCAAAGGCAACCCCTCCACGAGAACTGCAGAAACTCCTGATGTGGGGCAAAGACTGGCACTACCAGGTAAGCGTCCTTGAGGTCCAGCTTCACCATCCAATCCCACGGGAGAAAGGTGTCCCTGAGAAGGTGAATACCCTCCATTTTGAAATGCGGGTATACTACAAATGAGTTGAGGGCCCTCAGGTTTATTACAGGACGAAAACCCTCCTCAGGCTTCGGAACTAGAAAAATTGTGCTGAGAAATGGAGAGGCTGTGAAGGTGGCAGGGACCATTCGCCCCCTTGAAAATGAGATCCTCAATCTCTGCATCCACCAACGTCTGCTTCTCTTTGTTGAACAAGAGAGGAGGAGACAGAGATAGCTGACAGGGAGGGGGGTAAAATTCTATCTGAAATCCCTGAACTGTCTGTAACACCCATGGATCTGAGGTGAGCTCCTCCCACCGATGGAAAAACCTTGTCAGGCTGCCCCCCAAACCTCTGTGGGAAGAAACATTTAAAATACGTGGTAATACCTGGAGCGGAACACGCTCTGTTCGCACCTCTGCCATTACACCTCTCCATTGTGATCCTCTCTGGGGGTAGAAGGATGTCTGGGATCCTCGAGCAGAGGAAGAGTGATGAGCTCCTTGGGAGGCGTATTGATAAAGGAGTAACGGCCTGAAGAGCGGGCTCTTCCTCGTCCGGCCTTAGCAAAAACCTTTGGGGCGAATACTTTTCTAATGTTGGCCTGGGCCTTGTCCAAGGCAGTAAAGGTCTGCACGTATGCCGAGAGATACTTAATAAATCTGTCACCAAACAGATTACCCAGGGCCTTGGGTCCCGCTTCACCTTCAGCCATATCCTGCAATTTAGGGTCGATGCGCATGAGGAGAGCTTTGCGTCTCTCCCTAGAGATGCTAGCATTGGCATTGCCGAGCAGGCAAAATGTTCGCTGCACCCAACCTCTATGTGCCTGTACATCAATCAGGGAATCATGAAGCGCAGCTTCCTCGGCCAATTAAAACATTTAAGTCAGGGGCCATAGAATGTCTAATAATCTATCTTGACAACCCCGAAGGGCTCTGTCAACCCCCTTTTTTGGGTCTTTACCCTTTTGAGTCAAAAAGGCCAACCTAGACTGGTCTATCTCCGGCATTAAGGCCACCTTATTAGGAATGACGGACCTCGGACATTCAGATCGCAACTTGTTTCGGTCCTCCTTGGGAAGCGGCCTCCTGACCCAATGATGCAGGAATGAAGAAACCACTGCTGAAGGAAGCCATTTATCAGACCGTGGATGTTGGATGAGAGAGGGGTCGAAAAACGGGACCCCACTGTCATCCAACAACTGGCCCTGAGCCCCTTGGGATAACCCTGCAGGGGACTCCATCTTGCGCCTCTTAGGCGGAGAATCAGAATCCTCTGAAGAATCAGGAGACTTACGTTTCGAGACCCTAAAGGGGAATTGGAAGCAGAGGGAGAACTACAAACAGAGCTTAGTTGCCCTTGCAAAGGCTTTGACTTTGCCATACACTTTCTAGGCGCTACAGAGGGTCCGGGATCAGAGCTGGGGTGAAAATCAGCTATTTAGTTAATGAGCTTGTCAAATGCAGAGGCCAATGTAGAATTTAAATTAAGCAGGGCTGAGTCCATTGAATCCTTAATCACCCTAGTGACAGACGGAGGGGGAACTAGGGAGCCCTCCCCCAAAACCCTCAATCCAGACTCTTCCCCAGATCTTTCCGTTTTCTAAGAAGGCCTAACTTGGGTGATAGCATCAGCCAAAGGGACCCCCTCCGACCCTTTGGCTGTGTGCATAATTCCACTCACAGAACAAAACTATGGAAAGAAAGAAAAAACGTTCTGTGAAAAAATACCAGGGAGCACCTGGCATCCCAAGAAAGAGGACCACTTATTCACACAAGTAGTGAGAAAAGAACAAATCAAACTCCCCCAGCAACACTAAGCAAGTGAAAGAAACAGGCTGCGCCTGCAATCCTACAGGCCACACAGCACTTCACAGTAAATAAAAAACAACACCAGGCTGATCCTGGAAACCAAGCAGGTCAAAGAATGCACAAGTGAAGTGGAAAAAACAAGTGACTACTTCACTGTATTGAGGTGCATGTGCAACACGTGACCGTGTATGAGGGAAAAGGGTAAACAAGAAGTAAACCACATTTATTTTTGCAGAGTAGGCGAACGACTCTAAATTAAAGGCATTCCCCTCACAGAGGAACGTGCGGAATGGGGAAGAACGCTACACGCGATTGAACATCTGCCCGTCAGGTGAACGCTTCATGTAACACAATATACCCCAGGGAACTGTCGCTGAGCAGGTGAGCGGTGCACAATGAAAGGGGGTAGAGCGTGTGGGAGGGAGTTCAAGGCCCTGCCACTGGGTGCACTGAAAGGCAGAGCTGAAGCCTCTCACTACAACGCCGAGGTGCGGCGTGAGGAGAGGAACTCCTCCGGAGCCTCTAGATACGCGGCCGCTGCAGTCGCAACAGTTGCAGCGATTACAAGCAATACACCAACAAAGTATCCATGAAGTCGAAAACGCCACGTTCTAATACTGACAAAAGATAAGTACATGCGTAGTTGAACAAGCGTACTTAGCTCATGCGTCAGCAGCAAAGAAAGAGAAGTTGTGTTTAGAGGAAGTGACTTTTATGGAGGTGGGTCCCTGTTGATTGGTTGTCATGGGCTTGACCTAAGCCCCATCTTGGACTGGGTTTCTTCCCTGTATTTTCCTATGGAATATGTGTTTTTTCTGTTTACATAAAAAAGTTATTGGTTTCACAAAAGTTTTTTCTTTGCTGCTATGTGTCAGTAGTAAAGATTGTTTTTCATAATATGAAGCCTCCTTGTCATGTCATAGAATTAATTTGTAAACGCTGCCTGTAGAGCATATTTGAGTCAGCCTTTGCTTTTTCAATCAGACGTAGAGGAAAATAAAGAGGAAAGAAAGCTAGTTTTCCTCGCTTTCAATCTTTCCTTCTCGGCTTCTTGTTGTAAACTGCATGCATGGGACACAACAGAACATAATGTTACACTCAAAAAAGACACAGCTGGATGTTTTTGGTCCACTGCATGTAAATTCCATTTCATATCAAATTAGGCTGTTTGTGTTTTGGTCTGTGCCTCAACTGGGCCAAGTCCCTGGACTGAACTATTAAGAAGTTCCTGAGGCCTGCTGGGTTCATTATGGAGATATTAATGATAGTGTGGGAGGTTAGATTTCTCGTAGCTTTAGTCTGGAAGTTGAGGCAGTTGCTTTCAACCACAAACTGCAAATCTCTCTCTCTCTCTATATATATATATTACTTTAGTCTAAAAGAACTAGAGGGATTCTATTTCGGACAACAGCACAATTCGGAAAAGGATCAATTCTTTTACTGTCGGAAAGTCAATGTTTTCCTATTATTGATAAGATGTATATGCACTACAGAAGAGCAGTATACAAGTTAGTAAAGACAGAAACACGACTAGGACTGCAGCGAGGAGGTCTTACAGGCAATGTTGTATGTTGAATCTTACATTTAAATATTAGGCAGAGTAGTAAATTTACTGGGCATTATAGCAGAAGGGAAGTTATGAGGCCGGCGAAAAAAAGGAGCGAAGGAAGGGCGGGGCACACGTGGGGCAGTCCTGCAACACATTTGGGAATAAAGTGTTAAAGGTAGTGTGTTCTCGGATCAAGGTCTTTCTGGTGCCAGTGGTTGTATTAGGCCTCATATTATTATCGACATAATAAGAAAGCTTGGTGGGTTGAGCATCGGTCATGAACATACAGGTCCAGTATTTGTTTATATATATTATTTATTTATAACACGCAAACCATCAGGCCCAGAGGCAAACCATCAGGCCCAGAGGCATCAGGGCCCAAATGTAAAAGCCTTAGCCCCTAACAGTGTGAGGACAGTGATGCTCATAAAAATTATTGTAAGCTGATAAAAGGCTGCTTTGCATCTCAAAGAATCATCACTTTAGCAACGTGGTGACCTTTTTCTTTAGCCTGCCCTAAATGCATGTTCTCCTGAGTCAAGGGTCAGTTGACAGATATGATGAACAATGAGTGTGGGAGGGGCAATTTTCAGTGCCGTCAAAGTTGAGGGGGATAGACACCATGCCCCCCCACCCCCGAAATTACGCCTATGCTATTAGATGTTCACCAGACAAGGCTTTTTGAAGACGTGAGCAGTTAATGTGATGTTAGCCACCAAGGGATATTGTAAAGGATGCTCTGCTCGAATTGGCTGAAATCACAGGTGAGTCCCGAGCTCTGACAATGTTGAGATGAGAGAGATGGAGACACAAAGAGAGAGGGTGTCTCCCAGAGCATTAGTAGCAATGGGTGAGGGAACAGGAAAGCTATGACAGGTGGATAATGTGCTTTTAAACTGTTGATTATGCAGGCTTCATGAGTATGTGAATGTATTAAGGAACTAACCTGTGAGGCGTACGGCACCATGTTATGTTACTGAGGATGGGTGAGTAGTGGGAAAAAGGGGGTATTGGGGTAGAGACTTTGAACCTTCCACTGTTTTTGGACTGGATGTGGAGGCAATACGTAATATTGGATAAGAGACAAGGGCCCTCATTACAGTTTTGCCGTTAACCCACTGGTAACTCTGGTGGGATATCGGCAAAACTGCGTTACCGTTTCCGCCACCCGATATCCCAGTATTACAAGGGCAAGGGGATCATTTGATATTACAGGCGAAGAAGACACTGGTAAGTTCCCTTTCCATGGGGTCCTCTACTTTATATATTTGTTGGCATTTGCCACCCAAAATTAAATATGTTCTCACAAATTAGCTTACGTGACCCCAGAAATTGGAAAACTAAAGTATCTTTCCCCCAAAAGCTGGCTAGAGCATCCGCCAGCCATTGGTTACGGGTAGCATGAGCGAATGGACCATTACAGGCTCGTTGTGAGGTTAGTGAAACAAATCTGAATACCACATGTTTCAGCACTCCCAATAACCTCCACATTGCATGCAGAAACTCAAGATGCCAAGCAATCGAAGTTAACATAAGTAGTAACTGGCATATACTGCATGTGATAAACAGTGGACAAAGAAAACCATAAACAACACATGCAGCAATGAATGCACATTCAAAGTACCGACAGTGACACAAATAACAACAAAATCACCTGCAACACACCTACCTCCTGCAAAAAGGAAGCAATAATGTCTAGCAGGTAGGGTTAAATTATATGCAGATCCAACCCATCATTCCCAAAATGAAGGGTATATACGGCCCACCTACACGTCGCGCAATGCACAGACCGGCAGCCGGACGGGCAGAGCTAGGACGCTCAACGTCAGAGCGATGTGCATCTTATTTTAGAGCAGGAGCTATGAAAACAGCCAGGGCCAGAGGAGCCTAAAAGTGAGGAGGTGATTGTGGAGGCCCTAGGTCAGACCATCCCCACTAGCATTGATGGACACCCACATCCTGACACTATATTGCCTGGGTAGGTACAGCATCATGTAGTTACTGCAGCTCGTATGCACAGCAAGCACAGCCTCCTTACTGAAGTTGATGGCATCTTATGATTCTGTGTCACATTGCCCAGAATTCGTATCCCCCCTTTTAAATACCTCTGAATGTTGCACTACCTACCACCCCTGATGCCATCAATTCCATCAAAAGGTTTTTTGAATCAAATTGCCTAATTCTCTAACATCATAGGTATCCTGCACTGCACTGCACATATGTCTAATTGTTGCTACCCCATGCAAGGGAGCAGGTGTACCGGAACCGCAAGCAGCAATTTTGAATGAACAGATAACCTGTGTTGCAGACTTGTGATCATCCACTCCCATGTCCACTCCCATGTCTGGTTTCATGGTTCCACGCATGACACCATGATACTTCACAACAGTAACCTGCCAGCCCACATAGCAACCA
The DNA here is from genome assembly GCF_040938575.1 of Ambystoma mexicanum. NCBI lineage: Eukaryota > Metazoa > Chordata > Amphibia > Caudata > Ambystomatidae > Ambystoma > Ambystoma mexicanum. Next base: position 601,118,523 of record NC_090933.1, read on the forward strand.
ACTGGGGACACATGAAATGGTTGTGAGGCAGGGGGTGAACGTATTTGTGGAAGTGTCAGGGGATAAAGCTGGTCGGACCAGGGGGAAGTCTGTGTATGTAAATGGGGGAGTCTGCCCAGAGGTATGTCTGCACATTTGAAAGGGAGGTTTGTCCAGAGGGAAGTCTGCAGATATGAAAGTGGGGGGGTTTCTAAAGGGAAATCTCACGATATGAAATGGGGGTTGTCCAGGGGGAATTGGTTGACCCACATCCCGCTTCAATCCATCACCATCCTTCCCTAGACCTGGCCGTTGCCTCCTTAATTGTAAACCTCAGGAAACAAACGGTATGCAGCCACTGACATGAAAACTTTCCTCCATCCTAACAGGTGACAGAGGATATTCCCCTCCTATAAAGACTTCTGAACCAATACCACAACTAACAGGCACTTCAGTGAAGCCACTGTCTGAACTTGATGCCCCATATTTAGGCCTTCCAAAGCCCTCAAGGTCTGAGTCCATTATCTACACTGACAGAGCACTGAAGTAATTTGCTACATTTTAAAAGAAAGTGCTGCATGTTACCCACCATATGCATCAGAAGACATAGGCCTACCGAGGAAAACATCTGTCGGGACAGTGATGAGGGTAAGCATGCATGAAGTTCATAATGAGAGGAGTGTGATGGGCAGCGTCAGTAAGGCGTCAGTTGGTGGACAGTTTCCTATGGCTCTTGGTAGGAAGCGTAGAGAGGGTGACATCATGTGCGTTACCACTGGTTATCTGGACATAGAGTTTATGTTGTTGCCTGTGTGTAATGTACGCCCGCTCCCTGGCAATGGAATGCAACAACAGGGCATGAGTACTGGTTTAGGTAATTATGACATTGGGGAATGTGGCAACTTCACGTAAACACCTTTCGATTGCATGAGTGTTATGAGCTCAGCAGCATTTTGCTGGGAGGCATGACATGCCTGGGGAAGCAGACCTGAGTATGTGGTCAGTGGCATGCAATGCAATATGCCAGCGAATTGGAGGAACATATTTGTGGCACACATTGGCTTGAGTTCAGGGGATGAGGCTCTGTGGACATGGGTCTCAATTTTTAGTTCTCCCTCAAGCTGTAATACAATGTGTTTAGGTAATGCTGGGAGAAGTATTGGTGTCCTCAGTCTGCCAGGAGGGTGTACCCTGACCCTGGTAATGGTTTGCCTACAGCTCTGACTTTGCCAGTCAATGGACATTAAAACAATCCAATCATTGAAACATGCTGCACAGTTTTCAGACTCATGCATTCTTCTCACATGAATATATTGGTATACCTTACCATAACTGTGCACACAAATCTGAACATTCCTTCACCCCCACGCCAACCTCTCCCACTCAATGAACCCAAACACAACACTCATTATTCTGCTCAAACCTAACAAGTACTTCTCAATCAACCCTAACAAACCCCTTCAACCCAACCCTCCAAGTGCATCAACACCAGCTCATAACTCCACCCCCACTACCACAACCCAGCATCGCCTGCTCAATTGACACCAACACAAGACGAGTACAGAAAACTTGTCTAATCACACACCTTTATACAACAATATCAAGGCACACACTAAATCATAGAACATACCAGGATTCCAGGATGGAAAACACAAAACCAGAAGGTAATCAAGCAAATGCTGCCACAAACCGCATCCAAATGTGCTGTTAATTTCCCCACAAGATACCAATCATTTTGCTTTTAGGTGGCCCCCAACGGTTCTCTCAGCCCTTGTTTGTAGGCCCCTCCCCTCTTCTCCACAAATATAGTACTGCCCTCTAAAATCTCCTGGCACTTTACACAATTTATACATATCCCCCACACATGGCTACCTCAGGCCAATCAGTTACCACATCAACATAAACGAAGCTCACCTCTTTAGCTCAGCCACACCTCTCTACATCATCAGGTAACCCATAGAGCTTTAAGTAATCAGATGTTGGGATCTTCCTTGTGGATACAAATACTCTCCAGTGTCACTATCAAACCCATTCACACTGGAATGGCACTCAGGAGTTAGGCATTTACAACCGGCGCCGCTCAACAACACAAGTTTTAAATCCACATCTCTGTCTATCTCACTAACAACCCACTCCTTATCTTTTTCACAGTCATGCAAAGTGAGGCCAACAAGATAGCAGAAGGCCACTATATAAAACCACTTTACATTATGTTTCAATCCTCTACCCACCTTCCTGTCCTACTATATCAATCCTAACAGACCCCTATACGTTCTTCCCCTCACACTAAATCAACATCAATACCACCCTCAACTACTGTACCACGCCCACAGAAATAACCTGAACACATCCCCACCCCAAACCCCCACTTTCATCACGGCAGTGTTGCGGGGACATCATAGCAGATGTGCCAATTTTCCTTTGCCAGGTGGGCTGAGGGTTGGGGTGCTGAGTCAGTCACCATAACCACGAAGAATTACTCCAGAGCGCAGATTCCTTTGTAGGCATGGCTGATCGGGACATGGTTGGGTCCTGGACAACTGCAGACATTATGTGGATGAAGATGAGGGTCTGTTCCACTCTCGTCATGGCAGGCAAAATCTGGAACCTGTGCAATGATGACTCTGTGGCCTCTTTCATCCTCTGACTGTCAGTCATGATGGCCTTGGCAAGGGCATCATTTGAAGCACACAGACAGACACTTTGCTCCCATTATGTATCCCTATGCCCATGAATTGCCTCAAACCAGGCTTCATTTACTTCATACTTGCCTGTGACCTGCCCCCAACCCTTGGTCCTCCAATGGTCTGGCAATTGAGTTACATGCAACCCCACTAATATGCCCACTGGAAGATTGCTATCACTGGCCCCTATGAAACTAGGATGGTGATTATTATCATCCCATAGGAATTCTGCAGCATCATCCTGTGGACAGTAGTGTCGGACACTCATGGGTGCCTATGTCCATGTCAGTCCTTTCTTCCACAATCCCCAGTGGCACCAGATGCCCTGCTGAGCTGCACTCCAGTACTTCCTCTGATAATTTCACTGGTGCCAGGCAGGTGTGCCTGGATTTTGTGTCTGCTGGGGACTAAGCAGATGTCTCGCTCTTCCTCCTTTTCCCTTTCCCAATACATCTCAGATTTGAGGACTTTTTAGAGCTGGACTTACTAGTGAAAGCCAGATGTGAGGTGGTGGTCTTCATGGTGCTACCGCTGGATGATGGTCAGGGAGTTTCAGGTACTTTGGTGGTAGATGTTTAGGTTCACTGTCTTGTGGTATTTTCGTATTGGCAGTCCAACTTCTGCTCCATTTCCATAAGGGCATCCGGAATGCCACAAGCCATGCTTCATTTACATCATACATGCCTGTCAGCTGACCCCGCCTGGTGGCCTGATGGTCTGGCAAGAGATTTGCACCAAGTCCTGATAATATACCCGCTGAATGATTTCCATCATTGGTATCTATTACACTAGGATGTTGATAACTATCATCCATAGGTCCTAGAGTCATCCTGCACGGCAACAGTGCCAGACACTCATGGGTCCCTGCTGTGGTTATGTCAGGCCTTTCATCCACAATCTCCGGTGGCATCAGTTCCCCTGTTTGGGTGGGCCTCATAACTTCCTCTTATACTTTCACTGGTGCCAGGCAGCTGTGCATGGGTTTTATTTCTGTCAGGGTCCCAATACTGCTCATATCTGAGGACTTACTAGTGGACGCTGAGGGTGCAGTGGTGGTCGTGATGATTCTTGGAGAACTGCTGCCTGATGACAGGTAGGGAGTTGCAAGTGTTTCAGTGGTAGCTGTATCCTACTGACCATGGAATATCCCTTCTGATGAAAATAGAAGTGACATGTGGTCAGTTACATCACACCAAATGTTTGAATGGGTGCATGAGGTAAATTGATCTTAATTACCAACAGTAGTGAGCTACTTATATTTCCATTTCACCATGTCTATGCAAGGTTTCCTTATGGGCTTGATATTTTCCCATCGGTGATATCTGCTATCATGAACATTTAGCACATCCACATGACCGTGCTTAGAAGAGGCTGATGTGTGGCTATTTTTACGGCTTTGACAAGTCTGGCAGTTACACTGCCTGTTTAAGTAGTTTCTGTAGAGCCATGCATTGCATATATTTGCAAGGGTTGTTTTACTCCCATGTGGGAGACATACTTGTCATTCCAGAGTCTCTAGGCCTCATTATGAGGAATGTGGTAGGGGTTTAAGGGGGCTGGTAGAGCTGCCGGCCCTGTTAAACCCCTACCACCCCAGTACGAGGTCTCCTTGCGGGACCCGCTAAGGACGGCTGGTTTTACCAGGCATCCTTAGCGGATCCCATGAGTGGACCAGGATGCTAACAACGTGCCCGTAATTAACGGGCCTGTTGTTAGCATCATCCCCATTCCCATGTGAGCCCCCTATGGGGGCTCACATGGGAATGGGGATGTACTGGGGTCGGCTTTCCTGAATGGGGAAATACCAGGCCCTCCAAGGTCGGAATGGCTGGTAATTCCCCAGTCAGGGAACCTGGACCCGGTACCGGAATAGGGGTAGCCCTGCTGCAAATAGAGGCATGGCTACCTCCTTCCTCGCAATGAGGCCCTCTGTCTTTGAAACAATGCTGTTTTGTTAGGCATGGGCAAAGGTGGCACATTCTAGATAGCTACATGTGAGTATCCCCAAGGCATAAACCAGACTTTAACTATGTACCCGTTACATCCAGCATATGCAACATATGCATCTCCTGTGCCCAACACACCAGTGATGCCAGCCACACTTGTGTCCTTTAACACCCATGGGTGCATACATGGGTCAGGAAACATGCACTCTAATGTCACATATTGCTTCAAGAATACACCAACTCTAGAAAATGGTTCAAGGGTTTTTATCAAAATCTTTGTATTGGGTCTCACAAAGGGCTGTCCTTCAATCTCTCTGATCTCCTGTGGGCATTCACTTCCCTAGCCCAGGTGTCCCTAAATCCCAAGGTGGCTACTAGGATTCCTTAATCCCTAATATCTCTGTCCCATACACTATCACACCATGCACTGTTGTCTGTACTCAGACAGGATAGTGCATACCAAGTCCTTGTGGTCATGCCATCTCTTTTGTCAGTCATTATTGCTTCTGGGATACAGGAACAGTACCATCATCTAGTCCCATACCCTCTCCGAGAGCTGGGAACACTTGTTTGGGGGCAGTTCTGGCCATCCAGAGTCCCATCAGCCTGTGGGACACCTTTGTCACCTGCTGTGCCCCTAAAGCCCTGTCCTGCTCACTTTTCACATGGATGGAACTCCCATGCTGTTCTTCATGCTGGATCAGTAATGTCCGCCACACACTGTGATTTCTTGGTAAAGGTATTTTAGAATGTGCTCATGTGTTTCTGTCATAATCAGATGCATTATCCTGATTTTATCACATCTGGTAATTATTGAAAAAAATGCATGGGTTAAAGTCTAATTTGCAACGTTTGTCTCATTTCACCGCATGTTACAACAGTACTTATCACTTATGAAGTTTCTTTGTACTCTACCAGAAAACTTGTATTGAAACCCTAACTCTCATAGGGTTACGAAAAGCCTGCTACTGTTGTTCATGTCATTGTGGTCATAGGCTGTGCAACAGGAGGTGCAAAGTTATGTTGGCTCTAGCTGAATTTAAGTTTGGTTTGTGTTAAGTTTTAAACTTAACATCCCTGCAACTAAAATTCTTTCCTTGAATTTTAAGGGTTTTATTATTCCATACATAGTTGACATGAATAATACAGACAATTGGGCTAATCAGAACAATGTATCATGTATAGAAAGTAAAATAAAAAGCCATTGTGCAACCACATTCCCCTAAATAACCCTGTTCTTAAAAAGCTTTGTTTCCATATTTATTTAACTTGTAAAAGTGTTTACATTTATATGTACTATTGATGAATAGAAAGTTATTTAAGTGTTACAGTAACTGTGTACAAGAACTACACTCAATATATCTAAAATAAATCTTTACAAGACTACTGCCCACATAGATATGGCATATTTTAAAAACATTGTTTCATGGCTGCGTCTACCAAAGATGCATGAGCAGCCAAATACAGCAATGGCAGAGGTGATTTACCGGCGACTACAAAGGCCCAATCGATTCAAAAGTTCAATTGACCCAGCTACGCGGCTTTGCGCCTGTTCTCACGGGCCAAATGAATTGTGGGCTCCTATGATTCTAGCCGCATCAACGAACAAGCCAATGGCACACCGGGATGCATTGATGCCACTATGTCCATGCCGTTCAACGACATCCACATGTGCAAAATCATCCAGGAGCATGTTGAATTACATTGACACGGATATGCATACCCGTGCATCATTCCCCAGCCAATCATATCACGCGCTGCCGCTTTGCACCTATGCGTCATAGTTATCCATGTCTACAGACCGTCCGATCCATGTTCGGATGTATTAATGCAGCTACGCCACCGCCGTATGTTGAGATCCACACATACAACACTGTGCAATCAGCGTGAGTGGCAGTCTGTAGCCGCAAAAAATCACCACACCCACAAAAAAGAAGTTTACATTTATCATTACTATCTGTGCTTGCTAGTGAAAGGTTATCTGAGTAACTACAAGAACTTTTAGCACTTTAGCCCTTAAATTCTTTATCCTGTTAACCCACTTTCACCGTAATCCTATTTTCCTTTGTCTAGTGATTTGTTCAGTTTCTCTATTTTTTTATTGACTTTTTTCTTCTTTTAAAAAAAAAACCTTTTCATTTTTTCAGGCATTGTCTTTTTTGTGTTGTCATTTGTATTGTTTTACATATTCCTCCCCAGTTGCACATTCTAACATGTCCGACCACAAGAGTAGCAGTAGCGATGACTTTGTTATTTGGGTCCCCAATCCATCGTCCACCCAGGAAGAACAACTGGAATGAAAACCACCACAGACAGTAGGTGCTCCTTCAAAGTGAAAGAATACTATTCTAGGAAAAAGGCAGAGGAGGTACTTTGCATATTGTGCAACAAAGCTTAATGGGCCTCATTACGACCCTGGCGGAACGGGTTAATGGGTGCCGCAAAAGGATGCGGACCCGTTAAACCCATTCCGCCACATTACAAGGTCCCCTCGCGGAACACGGTAAGCATGCCTGGTAGTACCAGGCATGCTTACCGGGTCCCGCGAGGGGAAGAGGGAGCAAACAACGGGCCAGCTCGTAATCGGTCCGTTGTTTGCTCCCTCTCCCATTCCCATTCAGCCCTATGGTAGCTGAAATGGGAATGGGGAAGTTCCGGGTCAGAATGGCTCGGTAATTCCTCATTCTGGGAACCCGTACCCGGAGGCGATTTCGGCGGCAGCCATGCCGCCAGTAGCGGCATGGCTATCGCCGAGGTCGTAATGAGTCCCAATGTCTCAAAGCCTAGAAACATCTATCATGATCAATCATCGAGTGAAGATCCACTGGGATGACATTGATGATGACTATCAGAAATTGCAGGAACATCACAAAATAAAAATGCATGGGTCGCATTCCTTGCGTAGAAGGAGATCAGAACCACCTGCACCACCTCCATCCACCAGAGCAACAACATCACCATCAGCAAATGAAGCCTCAACTTCAGCAGCAGTGTCAACTGCAGACTCTACATTTTTTACAGACTCCTGATCTCTCAGTGATGAGTCTTCTGTGAACGATGCTTCGCATGGGTAGCCATGGTAAGGTCCTCATTTGATGATTGGAAGAAATTAATATATGAACACCAAATTAACTGCCGCCTTTAATTCTTTTTTTCTTTAAGCGGAAATCTCCCCTTTTTTGAAAAAATAAAAACAAAAAGAAATAAAATACCAAAACAAAATGTTTCTTTTTATTTTAATTTGCTTTGTTACATGTTTCATCCTTATGCATTATCCTCCCCTGTTCCACTTGTCTCTTTCCTTGACCCAAAATGGCCCTTCTAAGCGGCACCCTTTAAGTTACAAAAATAGATAATATTAAACACAGACTGCAAAAATATATGACAATATCTATTGTAATTTATCTTATGCAGTTTGAGTACCCAAAATCCCCCAATTGTGTGTTTATAACTGCAGTTACACTGTCAACAGGGGAGACGTTTAGCCGCAAATATCGTTGCTCACCTTAGCCATGCAAGCAGAATCCTGCAATTCATTTGCTGATACTGTAGCCGTGGCTAAAAATAATATTAAAAAAATATACAACTCTGTGTCTATACATATGTGCTTTACACATGTATGTATCAGATTTACAAATGTCTTACCAATTACCTTAATACACATTCGCTTCTTTCTTCCATGTTACCAACTCTGAAACAAAATGAAATGTATTTCATAATAAAATAAAAACAACACTATTTATGTATTTTTTCATAATGGTAATAAGTGAATACTGATTGTATTCCTAGTACACAAGCAATAACAGATTGTATTGATTAATCATGCTGTAGAAGAACAGAACTCTATTCAGTTATTTTAAACACTTCACAATAATTATATGTACATATACAAATTATACACTATCTCACTTTCTACAAGTATATCTATATAATAACATATAAATAAATGTAAACAATTTTAATAAAATAAACATTGTATCAAAAAACATTCTTAAAAAATAACACTTTCAAAAAATAAGAGCTGCTACAATGCAGTATATAAAAAAATGCAGTATTATCACATCAACTATAATAACCATTTAGGTAACTACGAACTTAGTTTTGCATCAGCAAATTCTAAAAAGAATGGCCCACAGTGATAAAAGCATTTAGCTACAATGCACATATGCTACAATACTGTACACACATTATGTATTACTACATGAGAACAAATGTACAGATTACTGTATGCAACCTTCACCAGGAAACCAAGACACATATAAACTAGCTATGACTTCAGTTTTACAAACAAATACATGAAGACATGCCAACAATATAACATTATTTTTAGTATTAATCTTTTTAAAGTATAGTGATGCCTATAATTCAAATAATCGGTCGGCAATAACAACATGTGTGTGTAAACATATTAACACTTAGCACATTTTTCACATGTGACAAAGCTACATATGACATTCCTTCTTTAAACACTGTATGCCCAATGTCAATAAGTACTGCTTCTAAAGAAGTCAACCCTTGTGGTTTATGAATAGTTATTGCATAATCAGAGCACAATAGAAACTGTGCTCCTTTCTCAAAGGTATCCTAAAAAAGCATGAAACGTGCAGAGGTCCGACAAATCAAATGACTTCCTTCTACACGATCAAACTTTACTTCGACATGTTCAATATTTGTGCTGTGAGGAAAAGTGTGAAATGCAATCACTCTTCCGATTGCTCTCCAACATTCAAGTTCCTCTTTAACATTGCTCATGCATTCATGCACAGTTTAAAACTGATTCTAGTCCTGCTGGTTTGGAAATTGAATTCTCTAGTTGATCTAATCGCGCCTTTGCACTCTTATCCAACTCTAAAGGCATAACATGACCATATAAAACATCACAAGATTTTATCTACACACTATTTTGCTTCTCTGACAGTAGCAGGGTAGGGTTAAACATGTTACACTCTGCAACTATGCACATCAAAGCAACACAAGACATGTTTCTTTCCTTAAGAGTCAACATTATGTGAGACTGACTGCAATATGCATGAAACATGTTAGAAGTCAGTCTTCCTTTTAAGATGGCTTTCACATTCTCGTCAAGAACAACGATATGAATATCATTAAGCATTTCTGCATACTCTAATTCTTCAGATTGCCTCATGTTAATGGTAAATTCTTGGCATTCAAAACAATTCCAAAGGTTAAAATGACCATGAATTCCTATCATTTTTTGTCTATCCTTAGGTTGCAGCATTTCGAAAACTGACCTTTCACAAGGGTTAATTGTAACAAATCTCCAAAAACAAGTACATGTTTACCTCCAAACAAAACATTGTAGTCAGTCTTCAAAACTTTGCAAGTGAATGAAAGCTAACAACAAGTTAGACACCATACTTCATCTACAATTAAGTTATTTAATTTTCTAAGAACTTTTCCTACTTCTTGTGCTGACCTTGATACACGTTTTCAATACTCTAATTTGTTGGCATGCTCTACTGATAGCATCAACAGGTGATGTAAAGTAACAGCTCCCACATTAAATGCTTCTAAACCTGTTGGAGCAGTTACACCACATGATAAAGAGCAATCCCTTACATTTTGGATCATAGCTCTAATTGCATGAATTAAAACATATTTATCTTTTCCTGCTTGTTCACTAACACACAACAATAGAGGTTTATATTCCACACATGAACATTCACTCTTTTCATGCTGGAAACCATGTAAGGACCTATTTTTAATTGTCTAATAAACCTCTTTTTGCTCTACATTACTTTTACTATTTCATCACAATTCACATCTGCAACTTTACTTTGTTTCATTGAACTTTCGACTTCCTCCATGGCAAGCTAAAAGAAAATTAGAATAATTGGCTAACCAAGCACAGTTTGACTTCCTGCTGTGGAATCTTGACTTCCCTCTGAAGTCTCTTTTGCCAATTTAGCTGCCAAATGTTCTTCATGAAGTAGTTCTTTTTCCTGTAACTCCAACTACTGCTCACATTTTGGATATGTAATTGAGCATTTTTTTTTTTTTTTTAGTAAAAACTATTCTTCAAAAGTTGCAAAACTTCCAAGCAAATCACTCTCTGCACGCCATGGACAGAACAACTGCATACAACAAAAATAAAGTATTTCCTTTTTCACTGCAGTTTGGAAAGACTGTTTCATGTGGTTAATGAGACCTGCCTTCCCATGTCTCACTAGACAACCAGTACATTCATATACTTTAAACCTTCCTCTGTCACTGGTTGCTTCAATATTTCGATATGAGTAGCGTTGGGCTTCTTCATATAAACAAAGTTGCTCCAACACTTCAGATCAATTTGGATACTATGGGCCTCATTACG